>NC_059159.1:53494181-54119181 GCF_019923935.1 Bubalus bubalis | reverse complement strand
AGTGGGAGACTGCAGTATCAAAGAGTCCATGGTTCTTCATGGGCTGAGTCCTCACCAGTCTTTTTTTTTATTGTGAGAAAGTGTTGAACCATATAACTATATTCTATTTAAATTTGAAAACTTGAAATTGTATGTTTAACCAGTTTTTTCCTCTATATTTTAATACAGCATAAGGAATTATAACAAGCAAAAGATTATGTGTAAAATGCTTCTAAGCTATAAAACGCTATATTATATGAACATGCTCTTCAGTTGAAGAACCAGATGGTACTAATAACTTATACCTTCCTCTAGGTACTTGCCATCACATCACTTCTCCCCAGATGAAACCACGTTCTTGAATTTGGTGTTTATCACTCCATTGCTTATAAAAACAATTTCATCAAATATTAACATAATCAGTATATTATTTTTTTTGTTTGTGCTTTATACAAATAAGACTACCTGAAATTCTGGGATTTGCTTTTTTCACTCCACATTGTCTCTAAATGTCCATATTGTTTTGTTTGGCTGTAATTCACTTATCTGCACTGCTGTGTGTGTAATATTCCATTGTAAGAATAAGCTTATTTGGATTGTCCCAGTTTTTGCTCTCGAAACAACACTCTTTTGGATGTTCTTCTACTTGTCTCCAGCTGTCATGTTGCAGAGCTCTGGGTTGTATACCTCGAAATGGAATTGCCGAATCATGAGATCTTCAAAGATTTTCCTAGTGCAAAATTGCTTTCCCAAGTTGTACTGAATTACGTAGTCATCAGCAGCACCAAAGTGTTCCCGTTGATTCACATCATCATAAACAGTTAATACTCTCAGACTTCTTAATTTTTGCCAGTTAAGTGAATAAAAAATGGTATTTCATGATAGTCTTTGTTTTTAAACTGGAGAGATTTAAAAAATTTTAATTTATTTATTTGGCTGCACCAGGTCTTAGTTAATACATGTGGGATCATCCTTGATCTTCACTGCCTTGAGCAGAATCTATAGTAGCAGCATGTAGGATCTAGTTCCCTAATTAGGAATTGAATCCAGGCCCCTGCAATGGGAGGGTGGAATATTAGCCTCTAGACCACCAGCGAAGTCCAGGCTTTTTCTTTTCAATGTAGAAGTTCTTACGTAACTTGGCTACTGATCTATTGTCAGTGTTTACTATAATCTTGTCTGCATTGGAAGAAGGGGAGTCTTCCTTTTTCCTGTTGGTTTCTGAGGTTGTAGTAGGGTGTGAGAACTCCTGTTCCCCCGATTCTACTTAACTGAAGTTTCTGTTTACTAATTTTTAAACATTTATTGGATTTTCACAGTGGGCCAAGTAACTCCAAAACAATAAAACATTGGAATCATCTTTCTAAAATGGATAAATTATATACAGTCCTACTCTGAAGAATCAACTTTGAGGCTGGTATGTAGCTTAGTAGATAACTTATCATTCTATGTGCCTTGAGAAAAGAAATATATAAACAGAGGATACAATGACTTTTTTTATTGAGAACTAAATCAGAATCATAATTAATTAATCCAGGTGATTTAATTAGCTAATTTTTATAAAGTTGCAGTTAATGACATCTAACAGTAAAGGAGATTGATAAGACCTATTCACTTCTCCAGAATCAACCCAGGCTATTTTAAGAAAAGACTGGAGTTTAAAATGAACTGAAACTCTAAACATTGGAAGAACTAGTGTTTTTAGAATCTCTTGTACTTAAAAGCCACAATTTGTTATACTTTAAAAAATAAACCAGAGGGATTGTGGTTTGCTAAGTATGAATATTTGCAACAAAAGAATTCAGATCATGCTGGAAATCTCATGTAAAACATAAAACTGTATCTAAGAACTCAGTTTTTATTCTACACCAAGATAGTAAAAATTAGCTAAACAGTTCATTATAATGTATAAGGAATATATATACAATTCCTTATACATAATGTATAAGTTTTATAGATGGTGCAATAGAATTGGATATACATGGGGAGTCGACCTTGGGATATGGTTGGTAAAATAAATGACAAATTTATAGGGTTTGTTTCCAGTGTAGTATACAAACCTTTTCCCACCTATCTTGTTGTCCAAGATCAATTAATTTTTTTAAAGTAAGCTATCAAACCAATGGTCTTGATAATGTGAGAAAGAAACTGTCCATCATGCTAACAAGAGCAGTGAAAGTCAGTCATTCTCAAACGGTGGCCCCAGATAAGCAGCATTAGCATCGCCTGAAAAGTTGTTAGAAATGCTAATTCTCTGAGAATCTCAGCCATCCAAGAGCTACTGAATCTTAGGTTTAACATCCCCTTCAGGTGATTCAGGCGCATGCTTACAGTGTGAGCCACTGGTCTCTGAAATGAGTCCTTCCAAAAATCTCAGAAACTTTCAGAGAATCTGGTTTTTCAACTTTTGATCTCCTAATCTTACATGTCATGAATCTCTATAATTTTCAGTGTCCCTGTTGGCTTTTCTTTTCTTTTGCTTGTATGTGTGGTGTGTTTGATTCTGTTTTGTTTTTCTTACTTTTTTGTCCTCAAGGCAGCCCTCTCAAATAGTGTTTTTGAGATGCTTAGAAACTTTTTAACAGCTCTCCTTGTTCCCTTGCCCCCAGTGGGATCATTTCAGCTCTGCCTACTTAGATCAGTCCAATAATTTCTCCCTGGGAATATGCGCTCTTCCCCAGGGTCATGACTTATGTGTGTCAGTGATGCCAGAGATCAGGAAACTTTGAGGCTGTATGGAGAGAGTCTCCCAGAAAGTGTAAGACATGAACTCTCTTCTCCCATCTGGGACTGAAGGAAGGTGAGAGCCTGAGGGTTTCCACACCCTCAGATAGGTCAATGATAGGTTCTTAGAAACACTTGTTGAAGGGTGAGGAGAATTAAAAAGTGACCTAGACTTGATGGTACTAAGTCTAATGTTGAGAAGAGCCTTGAGAAGAAATTTGGGAGCAGGGATGTACTGTTAAAACAGCTGTTTCAGGTTGCATGTAAAACCCAGTACTTTTACCAACCAAGTATAGATCTGGCCTTATGAGACAGGGAATGGAGGATAAGTAAAATCACTTTTTAAATCTCCACATAATTAATCACCTACTTAATACATTAATTTGATAATATTTATTGAGCATGTGCTGTATCAGAGTTGTTGTTCCAAGTTCTGCGATTACCAACATATTGAAATTATGACATAGTTGGTTGAGGAGAGAAGCTGACAAAAATGAACGATGATAAACCTGTAACAGAGGTTTGCTTCAGATATGTGTGTGTGTGTGTGTGTGCCCGTGCGAGTATATGTTAGTCACTCAGTCATGTCCTATTCTTTGTGACACTATGGACTGTAGCTTGCCAGTCTCCTCTGTCCATGGAATTTTCCAGGCAAGAATACTGGAGTGGGTAGCCATTCACTTCTCCAGGGAATCTTCCTGACCCAGGGATCAAACCTGATCTCTTGCATTGCAGACAGATTCTTTACTATCTAAGCCACAAGGGATGACTGATTTTTAATGCTTAAGAACTTGAAAAATGGGGAATTTGTTCTGAGTGGGAGAAAGAGTGAGAAGAGTGACAGAGAGGGTCACATTCACATGAATATTTTCTAGGGTTGAGAAGATGGAAAGAATTGTAAGAAATAAACATGGAAAGAAATATGCAGCATGTTTAAGACTATAATTCATTAAAGAGCTAGTGGTTCATTGGAGGCAGAGTTACTGGTTAGAAAGCAGATGGTGCTTACATTTAGAGCCCTGTGTGACATGCCAAGTTGCTTGAATATGTATGTGTTTCTACCCTGACTTGATCCACAAAATATTAAATGTGGTTCCTAAGGGGCCCTGGTGGAATCACTAAAGAATAGACATGAGAGGGGGACATTATCAGATCAGTATTTAGAAAGGTCTCATGGACAGCTGTGTAGAAGGTGTACTGGAATGAAAGAGAAAGGGAAAAATTAAAAGGGAGTGATCCCTGAGAGAGAATGGATTCCAGGAGGTCAAGTGAGAGTGGGTGGAGATTGAGAGGAAGCCGAAGGCATGGGAAAGGCAGTTAATCCTCACCTGTCACCTCTATCTCTTGCCCTCTGACTCCATTTTTGTTCCCACTCCCTCCCCTGCCATACCACCCTTTCCTGTCTCCTTCTTTCACCATTATATTCCCCTATCTTCCTTCCTTCCTTATGATTTTCTTTCTCTCTGAATTCTTTGTTTATTTCTTTCTTTTACTTAAATAATTTTTTCTTCTACCCTTGGATCAATACTACTACCATCTGAAATTGCTGTCCTTTCAGAAGAGCTCTGTCTCCTTCAAACAATGTATTTATCTATTTCTTCACTAATGAAATAGCTACCCCTTTGCCACTTTCCCACTATAATCTGGGGAGCCTCATCCAGTAACTGTCACCTACCCAGGGAATGGAAAGAAATGGAATGTCGCAGGTGTGCCACTGTGGCCAGAGGCTCCTTCACATGTCCTGAACCCCAATAGCTTTTCACCCACCTAGCAGTTAACACCAGGTACTTATTAACCACTGACTGTGGGCACTGCAGGGCACAGTTAAACTGGGAAATCAAGACCTATGTGTCTAGCACATTATGGTTGCATTGTGAAGGAAAAACACAGACACATGAAAAGTCCATTAACACATTCTGATGTGTTCACTGTTGCATGAAAAATAATTGATGCCACAACCATTATTTCTATTAACTGTAGATGGAAAGTAACCTTCAAAGTGTATAAAACATAAGAAATTTTTTAAAAGGAAAAATGACTAGCATAAAAATGTAGTTGAGGCTGCTGTGGACTGGGAGACTGCACAGAAGACAGTGATTACCATTTATTATTCCAAATACTGTTTATGAAATTTATGTTATTTTATTTAATCCCTTAGCCAAATTCTATAAAGAAAATGTATTTCTTTCAGATGTGGAAACTGAGACTCAGATTAAGTAATTTGCTCAAGTCCAAATCTCAAGGAAATAGCTCTGAAATATGATTTTGGTTCTATTGAACTCTAAGTGTCTTCCCACCACGAGATTACACTGAATCTTGGGAAGGCAGATGGCTTGTGTCTTTGGATGGCTTTAAGATAACTCACATATGTGTATCCCAGCAAAAACTAGTAAAGTGTTTGAGACAAAGTCATTCAGTCAGCACTTGGTATTGTCATCTGTACATGAGAATGTCCATCACATTGACTTGGACAACTGAATTGAGCCCTTGAGCACTAAGAGGGCAAGCAACAACTTCATGCCTGTCTGTCTCTGGTGTGTTTTCCTTAGGTGTATGGAGAAGACACCATGGATTCAGGGAATCTCACGCGGGTATCAGAATTTGTCTTCCTAGGGTTCTCACAGTATCAGGAGCTCCAGATTTTCTTGTTTCTGGTGTTCCTGCTTGTCTACACCACCACTGTCATGGGGAACCTCCTCATCATGGTGACAGTGACCTCTGATTCCAGGCTCCACACACCCATGTATTTCCTGCTGAGAAATATGGCTGTTATAGATGTCTGCTTCTCCTCAGTCACTGCCCCAAAGATGCTAGTGGACATCCTCGCTGAGAAGAAGACCATTTCCTACCAGGGCTGCATGACCCAGATCTTCTTCTTCCACTTTCTGGGAGGTGGGACTGTCTTCTTCCTCTCAGTGATGGCCTTTGACCGCTACATAGCTATCTCCCAGCCCCTCCATTACATCACCATCATGAACACTCGAGTGTGTGTGGGGCTGGTGGTGGCTGCCTGGGTAGGAGGCTTTGTCCACTCCATTGTCCAGCTGATTCTGATGTTCCCATTGCCTTTCTGTGGACCCAACATCCTAGATAATTTCTACTGTGATATTCCACAAGTGCTGAGACTTGCTTGCACAGACACCTCCCTCCTGGAGTTCCTTATGATCTCCAACAGTGGGATGCTGGTCCTCATTTGGTTCCTCCTCCTTCTGATCTCTTACACAAAAATCTTGGTGATGTTGAGGTCCCACTCTGTGCAGGCGAGAAGGAAGGCAGCTTCCACCTGCACCACTCACATCATTGTTGTGTCTATGGTCTTCATTCCCTGTATCTATATTTATGCCCGGCCCTTTACCTCTTTTCCCATGGACAAAGCTGTGTCCATCAGCCAAACGGTTATGACCCCCATGCTCAACCCAATGATCTACACCCTGAGGAACCAGGAGATGCAGGCAGCAGTGAAGAGATTAGGCAAGCGCCTAGTGATTTCCAGTAGGGAGTGAACTTAACATAGGTTGATTTTAAATGACAGATCTTCTCACTGAACCTTTATTTTCCATGTGAGATGTGGAGGAAAGTCTTTATGGAGTGTGACAGTTGAAATTAAAGTAATATTTCTCTGGACATTTTCCTGTGTCAGCTATTTTGTTAGTTACTTTCAGACTTCTCTCTCATTCTTACAAAACTGACAGAAGATATGGTAGTATTATACAGTTTTACAAATAAGAAAACTCATGGAGAAAAGACTTGTTCAGTGATGAACAGCAAGTGAGGGGCAGAGCTTGGCCAGGAGATGGTTCCTCTGACTCCAAGTTTTGAGGCAGGAGATACGGGTAGGATTTGAAACTCAGAGTATCTCACCATCACAAGGGAAAACTTAGAGAGTTCCTCTTCTATGGGTGAATATCTCTGACGAGTGGTCAACATTTCTATGTCAAATCTGGAAATATTACATTTGTTCTCCTCCCTGCTCTCTGCCTCATTCCCCACTGTGGTATTTTGGAAATGATACCATTTGTTAAGTTTCTAAATATTTTCTGTCATCAGAGTACATATTTACCTGCACTTTGGATTGGGTCTTTCTTTTTTTTTTATTTAAATTTATTTATTTTAATTGGAGGCTAATTACTTTACAATATCGTATTGGTTTTGCCATACATGAACATGAATCCGCCACGGGTGTACACGTGTTCCCCATCCTGAACCCCCCTCCCACCTCCCTCCCAGTACCATCCCTCTGGGTCATCCCAGTGCACCAGCCCCAAGCATCCTGTATCCTGCTTTGAACCTGGACTGGCAATTAATTTCTTATATGATATTATACATGTTTCAATGCCATTCTCCCAAATCATCCCACCCTCTCCCTCTCCCACAGAGTCCAAAAGACTGTTCTATACATCTGTGTCTCTTTTGCTGGATTGGGTCTTTCTTGACCAAATACTTCTTGGATATTCTGCACGATATTCTACTTTAGTGACCAAATCTTTATATACTTTGAATGATATGGCTATGAGGACAATGTTGTGGGTGGTTGGGGAACCCAGGCTAGAGAGGGAAGGGACCTTGTCCTGCTCCCTGTCCTACTAGGGAGTCCAGTAGTTTCTCCCCAAGGATATACTCTTGTCTCCTAGGGTCACTCTCCTTATTGTATGGGTGATGTGTGGGCACTGGCTGGGAAACTGATCCTGCAGATAAAGGATCTCTAAGAAGACAGACAATGTACAGCTGGAAGAAGCACAAGCTGGAATCAAGATTGCCAGAAGAAATATCAATAACCTCAGATATGCAGATGACACCATCCTTATGGCAGAAAGTGAAGAGGAACTCAAAAGCCTCTTGATGAAAGTGAAAGAGGAGAGTGAAAAAGTTGGTTTAAAGCTCAACATTCAGAAAACAAAGATCATGGCATCTGGTCCCATCACTTCATGGGAAATAGATGGGGAAACAGTGGAAACAGTGTCAGACTTTATTTTTGGGGCTCCAAAATCACTGCAGATGGTGACTGCAGCCATGAAATTAGAAGACGCTTACTCCTTGGAAGAAAAATTATGACCAACCTAGATAGCATATTCAAAAGCAGAGACATTACTTTACCAACAAAGGTCCATCTAGTCAAGGCTATGGTTTTTCCAGTAGACACGTATGGATGTGAGAGTTGGACTGTGAAGAAAGCTGAGTGCCAAAGAATTGATGCTTTTGAACTGTGGTGTTGGAGAAGACTCTTGAGAGTCCCTTGGACTGCAAGGAGATCCAACCAGTCCATTCTGAAAGAGGTCAGCCCTGGGATTTCTTTGGAAGGAATGATGCTAAAGCTGAAACTCCAGTACTTTGGCCACCTGATGCAAAGAGTTGACTCATTGGAAAAGATTCTGATGCTGGGAGGGATTGGGGGCAGGAGGAGAAGGGGATGACAGAGGATGAGAAGGCTGAATGGCATCACTGACTCAATGGACGTGAGTCTGAGTGAACTCCGGGAGTTGGTGATGGATAGGGAGGCCTGGCATGCTGTAATTCATGGGGTCGCAAAGAGTCAGACATGACTGAGCAACTGAACTGAAGAAGACAGATGACCTGATGACTCGTTTCTATTCTGGACTGAAGGAAGGTGTGAAACTAGGATTTTCTCACCTGCATATAGAGCAGCTGTAAGAAGCATCCAGAAACTTGTTGGAGAGTGTAGAGAATAAACAAATGATATGGACTCCATGCTAGTCAGTCTAAAGTCTGAGGATAACCTCCAGTGTAATGCAGAGGCTACAAGGCATTCAAAACTGATTCCTCAAGTGGCAAGTGAAAACCAGGCTTTAACCACCAAGAAACACTTGGTCTTGTGATTTGGAGGGAAGATGCTGAGAACAAAGAATAAGGTGATACACCCCACAATTTATCACATGGTTTCATTGAACAAGATCACATAATTATCTCCTAATACATTAGAATAGGAACATATTTGAGCAAGTGCTAAGTCAGAGTTGCTATTATCGGTGCTGGGGCTACTAAATTATTGAATTTACATTCTAGTTAAGAGAAAGAACAGGAAAAATATGATACAAGTTGTAACAAATGTACTTACAAAATGTTATTGGAACTGGAACCCAGAGAAATGGATTAATTCTGCATGCGAGAAATGGAGGAGTCACAGAGGTGATATCTGAGGACTTCAAGGCTGAGAAGGTAGTAGAAGGTATTTCAGGGAACAGAATGCATTACCAAAGCTACAGAAATAACCAAACATATGGCATATGTGAGACACCATGGATTCTGGACTAGCCATCAGTTCCCAGGTAAAAGAGATACTGATAAGAAATGTAGATGGAGCCTATGTTTTAGAACTTGGTGTGACCCACTGAGAGGGAATTGCATGCACATGTGTAAGCATGTCTTTGAACCATGAATTAACCCACAATACATGTTAGGCAGCTCCTAAGAGTCTGAGTTGTTTGTTTGTCTTTTTAATAGTCAAAACTACTTTATTTATCCAAAAAGAAACAAGAAAAAAGATCCCAAAAAATTGAAACATGTATATTATCATATGTGGAACAGATTGCCAGTCCAGGTTCGATGCATGAGACAGGGCTGATGCACTGAGATGACCCTGAGGGATGGGATGGGGAGGGAGGTGGGAGGGGGGTTCAGGATGGGGAACTGTAGAAATTATAGAGATTATTTTATTAAAAAAATTTTTTTAATCTGTGAAACTAATAGCAAACAAAAACTAAGATGATAAATATAAACATGTATGTCAGTAATTAGTGGTGGATTCATGTTTATGTATGGCAAAACCAATACAATATTGTAAAGTAAAAAAATAAATATATGAGGCTACCATCACCCTAATACCAAAACCTGACAAAGATCCCACAAAAAAGAAAATTACAGGCCAATATCACTGATGAACATAGATGCAAAAATCCTTAACAAAATTCTAGCAAACAGAATCCAACAACACATTAAAAAGATCATACACCATGACCAAGTGGGCTTTATCCCAGGGATGCAAGGATTCTTCAATATCTGCAAATCAATCAATGTAATACACCACATTAACAAATTGAAAAATAAAACCATATGATTACTCAATAGATGCAGAGAAAGCCTTTGACAAAATCCAACATCCATTTATGATAAAAACTCTCCAGAAAGCAGGAATAGAAGGAACATACCTCAACATAATCAAAGCTATATATGACAAACCCACAGCAAACATTATCCTCAATGGTGAAAAATTGAAAGCATTTCCTCTAAAGTCAGGAACAAGACAAGGGTGTCCACTTTCACCATTACTATTCAACATAGTTTTGGAAGCTTTGGCCACAGCAATCAGAGCAGAAAAAGAAATAAAAGGAATCCAAATTGGAAAAGAAGAAGTAAAACTCTCACTATTTGCAGATGACATGATCCTCTACATAGAAAACCCTAAAGACTCCACCAGAAAATTACTAGAACTAATCAATGATTATAGTAAAGTTGCAGGATATAAAATCAACACACAGAAATCCCTTGCATTCCTATACACTAATAATGAGGAAATAGAAAGAGAAATTAAGGAAACAATTCCATTCACCATTGCAGTGAAAAGAATAAAATACTTAGGAATATATCTACCTAAAGAAACTAAAGACCTATATATAGAAAACTATAAAACACTGGTGAAAGAAATCAAAGAGGACACTAATAGATGGAGAAATATATCATGTTCATGGATTGGAAGAATCAATATAGTGAAAATGAGTATACTACCCAAAGCAGTTTACAGATTCAATGCAATCCCTATCAAGCTACCATCAGTATTCTTCACAGAGCTAGAACAAATAATTTCACAATTTGTATGGAAATACAAAAAACCTCGAATAGCCAAAGCTACCTTGAGAAAGAAGAATGGAACTGGAGGAATCAACCTACCTGACTTCAGGCTGTACTACAAAGCCACAGTTATCAAGACAGTATGGTACTGGCACAAAGACAGAAATATAGATCAATGGAACAAAATAGAAAGCCCAGAGATAAATCCATGCACCTATGGACACCTTATCTTTGACAAAGGAGGCAAGAATATACAATGCAGAAAAGACAATCTCTTTAACAAGTGGTGCTGGGAAATCTGGTCAACCACTTGTAAAAGAATGAAACTAGAACACTTTCTGACACCATACACAAAAATAAACTCAAAATGGATTAAAGATCTAAACGTAAGACCAGAGACTATAAAACTCCTAGAGGAGAACATAGGCAAAACACTCTCGGACATACATCACAGAAGGATCCTCTATGACCCACCTCCCAGAATATTGGAAATAAAAGCAAAAATAAACAAATGGGACCGAATTAACCTTAAAAGCTTCTGCACCTCAAAGGAAACTATTAGCAAGGTGAAAAGACAGCCTTCAGAATGGGAGAAAATAATAGCAAATGAAGCAACTGACAAACAACTAATCTCGAGACTATACAAGCAACTCCTACAGCTCAACTCCAGAAAAATAAATGACCCAATCAAAAAATGGGCCAAAGAACTAAATAGACATTTCTCCAAAGAAGACATACAGATGGCTAACAAACACATGAAAAGATGCTCAACATCACTCATTATCAGAGAAATGCAAATCAAAACCACTATGAGGTACCATTTCACACCAGTCAGAATGGCTGCAATCCAAAAGTCTACAAGTAATAAATGCTGGAGAGGGTGTGGAGAAAAGGGAACCCTCTTACACTGTTGGTGGGAATGCAAACTAGTACAGCCACTATGGAGAACAGTGTGGAGACTCCTTTAAAAACTGGAAATAGAAATGCCTTATGATCCAGCAATCCCACTGCTGGGCATACACACTGAGGAAACCAGAAGGGAAAGACACACGTGTACCCCACTGTTCATCACAGCACTGTTTATAATAGCCAGGACATGGAAGCAACCTAGATGTCCATCAGCAGATGAATGGATAAGAAAGCTGTGGTACATATACACAATGGAGTATTACTCAGCCATTAAAAAGAATACATTTGAATCAGTTCTAATGAGGTGGATGAAGCTGGAGCCTATCATACAGAATGAAGTAAGCCAGAAAGAAAAACACCAATACAGTATACTAATGCATATATATGCAATTTAGAAAGATGGTAACAATAACCCTGTGTACGAGACAGCAAAAGAGACACTGATGTATAGAACAGTCTTATGGACTCTGTGGGAGAGGGAGAGGGTGGGAAGATTTGGGAGAATGGCATTGAAACATGTAAAATATCATGTATGAAAAAAATAAATAAATAAGCAAAAAAAAAAAAGAAATTGAAAAAAAAAAACCCCACAAAATAGCCAATGCAGATAGACTGATATTAGAAAAGTACATTTTTTAAAATAATAAATAGGGATAATTCATAATATTGGATGAGAAATACAATGAGAAGATAGAATAAGTCTAAATTTGTGTGTACCTAAAACATCACCTGTGAATATATAAAGCCAATATCAGCATCATTAAATGTAGAATTTTTTTTTAAATCCCAGAAGCATAGTTGTAGATATTAATATACATCTAAGATTCTGAGTTTTAAGCTGTGAGTCCTTGATAGTTATTAAAAGATTATAATGAGCAAGCAAGGTGGTCAGATACCAGTTTCGAAAGGTCTCTATGACAGTGACATAGAAGATGGAGCAAAGCGGATGCAGATGGAAGCGGAAGGATGAGACTAAAATGACCCCCTATTGGATAACAGATTGCAGGAGGCAGGTAAGGGGGTGGAAAGAGACCAGGCAGGGAAGTGAGGAGGCTACTTAACCCTCACTTGTCACCTCTATCTCTTACCCTCCATGTCCTCCTTCATCTTTATTCCCAGTCTTCCCCTCCCCTCTACCTTTACATTCCCCTTCCTTCCTCTCCCTTCCTCTTAATCTCCCCCTCTTTACTGCTTTGTCTATTTTATTTCTCTTATATCAACATCTTCCTTTCTCTTCTATCCTTATATTCAGTAACATCTTCTAAAATTCTAGTTTCACTAAGAAGAGTTCTTCCATTCCCCTTCATACAAGATCCATCACCCCTTTTTTAACCCAGACAATCTCTCTCCCCCATCTCATGTTGCAGCACACACACCACATATTCTGTTACTTCACCCAGTAAGGGACCATCTACACCTGTGAAGGAAGGCATTCCCTATATATATTCACCCACATGGCAGTCAAAAGATTTTGAGTATTGACTATCAGAAAAGATGGATACTGTAGGGCACAAATAAAATTTAAGATGCATATTTATCCCTCTGCAAATGTTTAGTTGAATTATGGATGGAAAATACAGAAACACAAAAAGTTCCTTAACATTTTGATGTGGTAACTGTTGCATAAAAAATTTTGGTACAAAATATATTAGATTTTCAAGGAAGGGAGGATGGTTTAAAGTAGGAGACTACACAGAGGAAAGTGTTTGCCGTTTATTATTCCAGACACTCTTGTAGGGACCTTGTGTGTTATTTTATTTAATCCTCTAGACAATTCTATAAAGAAAGTCATTTTTATTCCTACCATACAAATGTGGAAACTTAGAGAGGTTAAGTAATTTCTCCAAGGTCATATATCAAGGAAATAAAAATTTAACTGCAGGTCTGTTGAACTCCAAGTGTCTTACCACCAGTAGATAACACTGAATCTTTGAAAGGCAGGTCTCATATGTCTCTGGATAGCGTTAAGCTATCTTGTGAATATATACTTGTGTTTGTGTTCAGCTGCTCAATCATGTCTGACTCTTTTTGACCTCATGGACTGTGGCCTGCCAGGCTCCTCTGTCTATGGGACTTTTCAGGCAAAAATACTGGAGTGGATGGCCATTTCCTCCTCCTGGGGATCTTCCCAACACAGGGATTGAACCCACCTCTCCTGTGTCTCCTGCATTGACAGGCAGATTCTTTACCACTGAGCCTCCTGGGAAGCCCCTGATGAATATATATTTCAGAACCAACTAGTGAACTCTCCAGAGACAAGACCATTAAGTCAGCCCCAGGTATTATTATCTGCGCTTGAAAATCCATCATCGAGACCTGGACACTCAATTTGAGTGAGCTCCTGAGCAATAAGGCATCACTCTCCTGGTGTGTTTTCTTTAGATGTATGGAGAAGATACCATGGAACCAGGGACTCTCTCAGGTAAATCAGAATTTATCCTGGAGCTCTCCCAGACTCAGGAGCTCCAGCTCTTCCTGTTTCTGGTGTTCCTGTTGGTCTGTACCACCACTGTCATGGGAAACCACCTCACCATGTTCACAGTGACCTCTGATTCCAGGCTCCACACACCCATGTATTTTCTGCTGTGAAACTGGGCAGTCATAGACGTCTGTTTCTCCTCAGTCCCTGCCCCAAAGATGCTGGTGGACTTCCTCGCTGAGAAGAAGACCATCTCCTACCAGGGCTATGAGGCTCAGGTCTTCTTTCTCCACTTTCTGGGAGGTGTCATGACCTTGTTCTCTATGAAGGTCTATGACCATTACATAGCCATCTCCCGGCCCCTCTACTATGTCACCATCATGAGCATTCAGCTCTGTGTGGGGTTGGTGGTGACAGCCTGGATGGTAGGTTTTGTTCATTCCATCTCCCAACTGGTCCTGATGCTCCCACTGCCTTTTTGTGGCCCCAATGTCCTAGATAACTTCTACCGTGATGTTCCACAGGTACTGAGACTCTCCTGCACTGACACTTCTGTCTTGGAGTTCCTCATGATCTGCAACAGTGGGATGCTGATGTCATCTGTTTCCTCCTCCTCCTGGTCTCCTACTCAGTCATCCTGGTGATGCTGAGGTCCCACTCAGGGCAGGAAAGGAGGAAGGCAGCTTCCACCTGTACCACCCCTGTTTTCCTGGTGTCTATGGTCTTCATTCCAAGCATCTACCTCTATTCCGGGCCCTTCTCTTCCTTCTCCATGGTCCAGTCTGTATCCAGCAGCCACATGGTCAAGAACCCCATGCTTGCCCATGATCTGCACCCTGATGAACCAGGAGATGCAGGCAGCACTGAAGAGACTGCACTCACATCAGTTGGATTGTACAAGGGAATGACAGTGGGTACATCACTTTGGCCTTGTTTTCTACTTGTAAAGTGGAGAGAGAGCTGCAGTGTCTGCCCTTTTCTGGATGTGTTGTGACGGTCCTCATAGAAGTAAATGCACAGTGAACCTAAGCAACATATTCAGATTTTTAGGAAAATGGATAGTATCCTTATTTTTGTTTCTGATGGTTGTTTGAACACTCCTATAATGAGAGAATGTGTTGTCACAGAAACATTCTGAAAAGTCCCACCCTCCTTTCTGCCTTCTTGGTGGACTGTTTCTTCTTAGGATGACAGAATTTCCCCAGAAGAGCAGTTCTGTTTTTTTCTATTTTGACCCCTTTACCTCGTACCCCATTTAAGTGTGAGTCTGGGTTGTTGGAAACTGCTCAGCACTCTGAGTCTTAAGCCTTCAATCGAAGACCCTAACCCATCACTTACCAAAGGATGACCCTGAATGAGATACCTGAGGTCTCTTAGCCTCATAACATTTTCCTCAACACACTTGCTAGAATTAGTATCTGACCCAAACTACTGTGAGAAAACATTGTACCATATATTTTATTTAATTTGAAAACTTGAAATTATATGAATGTTGTTTTTCTCTGTATTTTAATACAGTATAAGTAATTATAACAAGTGAAAGATTATGTATAAAATGCTTTTAAGGTATAAAATACTATATTATATTATATGAACACTCATGAATATGCTACAGTTCAAGAACCAGCCTGTACTAATAACTTATACCTGGCTATAGGTGCTTTCCATCACATCACTTCTTCGGAGATGAAACCACATTCTTGAATTTAGTGTTTATCATTCCATTGCTTATAAAAATAATTTTATCACATATTAACATATTCAGTATATTGCTTTGTTTTGCTTTTTTGAGATTTATACAAATGAAAGATTGCACAGAATATTCTAGAATTTGCTTTTTTTCACTCAACATTCTTTCTAAATGTCCACATTGCTTTGTTTGGCTATATTTCATTCATATGCACTGCTGTGTAATATTCCATTGTAAGAATAAGTTTATTTGGATTGTTTCCAGTTTTTACTCTTGGAACCACACTCTTTTGAATGTTCTACTTGTCTTCAGTTGTTATGTTGAGGAGCTATGGATTAAATACCTTGAAATGGAATTGCTGAATTGTGAGATCTTCAAAGATTTACTTTTACAAAGTAGTGCCAAACTGTTTTCCAAAGTTGTACCAAATTACACGGTCAGCTGCATTGCTGAGGTTGATTCACATACTCCTAATTGTTAATATTGTTGGACTTCTTAACTTTTGCCAATTAAGTGAATAAACAATGATATGTCACTGCAGTCTTTTTTTAAAAAACTGGAAGATTTTTTAAAAACATTTATTTATTGCACTGGGTCTTGGTTGCTGCGTGTGGGATCTTCCTTAATTTTCATTGCCTTGTGCAGAATCTTTAGTAGCATTATGTAGGATCTAATGAGGAATAGTTCCCTAATGAGGAATTGAACTCAGGCCCTGCAATGGGAGCATGGAATATTAGCCTCTAGACCACCAGGGAAGTCCTAGCTTTTTATTTTTAATGTAGAAGTTCTTATGTAACTTGGTTACTGATCTATTGTCAGTGTTTAGTATTGTCTATATTTATTATAATTTCTCTCAGTTTGTAGTTTGTCTTCTTTATTTTTGTGTTAGGGTTATCAATCTTTCATTTTAGTATTGGATTTTATTTTTTAAAACTGCTTTTTACTCAGAGGACAGAAATATATTCTTGCTTCTTTCCAGGCATGCTAATTACATATAAACTTTTCTATTTCCTTGGTCTTTTCAGTTTTCTTCTCATTAATTTTTCTATTTATTTTGTTTTGTTCTCTTTGTTAGAAGCCTTTCTTAAACTCCTGGTGATTCCTGGCTATCTATGTTTAAGAGCAAGGCAATAAAATACTAATTGGTACCTCAATGTATTGAAGCTTTTAGATTTTACCTTAGGGATTCTGGTGGAAATCAGCTCTTTATTGGAGGAGACCCAAGTGCCAATACACAGAGGTCTATTTTTCTAGAGTTGTTGTTTCTGCAAAGAAAAATGTTGATTTCCTATCTTTGTCTTAGATGCTCAACTGATGAGGAAAGTGATGGATCAGTAGCTCTAATTTTTACCTGACCTCCTTCTCTCATTTACATACTTTTGATTTCGTGACCTCCACTGTTAGAAGAGGTTTTACTGTAAGACAGACTTCATGTCACTTTTAACAGTCTCTCGCCTCTGTTTCATCATATTAATTCCCTATTCAGGTGCTTTAAACAAGATAGCCTTCTTCTTGGGGGTCTATTCAAAGCCATTCCCAACCACTTCCTCCTTGTTTGTCCCCCTCATGTGTTCATTTTCCCACAACCCTTAGAAGCTAGATTTGCTCATGTGATCCAGGAATGAAAATTACAACAGTGTGTTAGCCAGGGTGCTTCTGGAAAAGCTTTCTCTTCCTTGTGTAGAGGCAAGAGACGCAGGAGAAGAAAGAAATGGCTCTCTACCTGATTCCTCACCTCCAGCCTTTTTAAAAAATCTATTTTTAAATTGGAGGAAAATTGCTTTACAATGTTGTGTTGATTTCTGGTGTACATCAACATGAATCAGCTGTAAGTATACATATATATCCTCCCTCTGAGCCTCCCCCCTCCTACTTCCCCCATCCCACCCTTCTGCGGGCATGTGTGTGCACTACATTGCTTCAGTCGTGTCTGACTCTTTGCGACCCTATGGACCGTACCCTGCCAGTCTCCTCTGTCCATGGGATTCTCCAAGCAAGAGTACTGGAGTGGGTTGCCATTTCCTCCTCCAGGGCATCTTCCCAACGCAGGGACGGAATCAGCTTCTCTTACATCGCTTCATTAGCAGGCTGGCTCCTCACCGCTAGCGCCCCCTGGGAAACCCTCCCACCATTCTGCTGCTGCTGCTGCTGCTAAGTCACTTCAGTCGTGTCCGACTCTGTGCGACCCCATAGACGGCAGCCTACCAGGCTCCTCCGTCGCTGGGATTCTCCAGGCAAGAACACTGGAGTGGGTTGCCATTTCCTTCTCCAATGCATGAAAGTGAAAAGTGAAAGTGAAGTCGCTCAGTCGTGTCCGACTCTTCACGACCCCATGGACTGCAGCCTACCAGGTTCCTCCATCCATGGGATTTTCCAGGCAAGAGTACTGCAGTGGGGTGCCATTGCCTTCTCCTCCCACCATTCTAGGTCATCACAAAGCACCGAGCTGAGTTCCCTGTTTTATACAGCAACTTCCCACTAGCTACCTAGTCTACATTTGGTGATGTATATATGTCAATGCTACTGTCAATTCATCCCACCTTCTCCTTCCCAATCTGGGTCCGCAAGCTGGTTCTCTACACCTGTCTCGCTATTCCTGCCCTGAAAATAGGTTCATAAGTACCATTTTTCTAGATTCCATATATATCTGTTGATATACAATACTTGTTTTTCTCTTTCTGACTTACTTTCTGGCATACTTCACTCTATATGACAGACTCTAGGTTCAACCACATCACTACAAATGGCCCAATTTCATTTTTAGGCCTGAGTAATATTCCATTGTCAGAGAAGGCAATGGCAACCCACTCCAGTACTCTTGCCTGGAAAATCCCATGGACAGAGGGGCCTGGTAGGCTGCAGTCCATGGGGTCGCTAGGAGTCAGACACGACTGAGTGACTTCACTTTCACTTTTCACTTTCATGCATTGGAGAAGGAAATGGCAACCCACTCCAGTGTTCTTGCCTGGAGAATCCCAGGGATGGAGAGCCTGGTGGGCTGCCGTCTATGGGGTTGCACAGAGTTGGATACGACTGAAGCGACTTAGCAGCAGCAATATTCCATTGTATATATATGTACCACATCTTTATCCATTCATCTGTTGATGAACATCTAGGTTACTTTCATCTTCTGACTATTGTAAATAATAACCTCCAGCCCTTAGATGTGTCAGGACACACACCATAATGAAGAATGAAGCATCTTGGCTCGGAGGGGAGAGGCCCAGGGCATCACAGACTCACTACGTGTCCTGATATCACTGAATTGTGGGTCCCTCTTGGCTCACTACCTTTCACTCTTGATTTTTCTTAATTACCTTTTTATCCTCCTCCTTCCTTCTTGGCTCCCATCTCCCTTTCCCCTTCTCCTCTAGCTCTTTACAGCCTCACATCTTTGATGATTTTGAAGCTCAGATGGCCTGAGTCCCAAACACAGGACAGGTATAAACCTTTAACTGCCTTCATTAAGTCTTCTCTGAAACAGGAGGGTATAAATAAACAAAGGAGCTATAAACCACTATGTCCATCCTCTCAACTCTCCCCTCTCTCCTCCTCCCTGCTGCCACATAGACCTGGTCTGCAGGTCACTCTTCTGCAAACCTCCTCTACGTGTTCTCACCTCCCTGAATGTAAAACCTTAATGTATGAGCCTGGTTCTTTAAGCAGAGTGATCCCTGCCTGCTCTCCACCTAATGTCCCACCTCTTAACCTGTGCTCCAGCCTCACTGAGGCTTTCAGGGTTCATGGAGTGTATGCTGTCCCATTTCAGCTCTGGATCTCTGTTCTTCCTGGCAAATACACACTTTCCCTCTTTTGTCTGCTAACACGCTTGAACTTCTCTTTTTAAATGTCATCACTGCTCCAAAGTCTTTCTTCTCTTCCAGTCATGGTTAGCTGCTCAGCCTTTAAACATTTGAGCATTCCCCTGGTAGAGCTATCTCCTCTCGGAAGTGCATTTATGTGTTTCTAGGTCTGTTTTCCTCATCAGCCTAGAGAAGAGAACGTATGTCTTATATTTGTATCTTCAGCATTGAGCATAGAGGTGTACCCAATCTGCCTTTTATTGCTCTTCTACTCTTAAAAAGGATAACTTTCAGTTATGCAAATAAATGCTGATCTAAATCAAAATGACCACATGGACCACAGCTTTGTCTAACTCAATGAAACTATGAGCCATGCTGTGTAGGGCCACCCAAGATGGACAGGTCAGGTGGAGAGTTCTGACAACATGTGGTCCACTGAGAAAGAAATGGCAAACCACTTCAGTATTCTTCCCTTGAGAACCCCAAGAACAGTATGAAAAGACAAAAAGATAGGACACTGAAAGATGAACTCCCCAGGTCGGTAGGTGCCCAATATGCTACTGGAGAAGAGTGGAGACATAACTCCAGAAAGAATGAAGACATGGAGCCAAAGTGAAAACAGCACCCAGTTATGGATGTGACTGGTGATGGAAGTAAAGTCTGAAGCTGTGAAGAACAATATTGCATAGGAACCTGGAATCTTAGGTCCATGAATCAAGGTAAATTCAGTTCAGTTCAGTTCAGTCACTCAGTCATGTCCGACTCTTTGCGACCCCATGGACAGCAGCACATCAGGCTTCCCTGTCCATCACCAACTCCCAGAGATTACTTAAACTCATGTCCATTGAGTTGGTGATGCCATCCAACCCTCTCATCCTCTGTCTTCCCCTTCTCCTCCTCCCTTCAGTCTTTCCCAGCATCAGGGTCTTTTCCAAGGAGTCAGTTCTTCTCATCAGGTGGCCAAAGTATTGGAGTTTCAGCCTCAGCATCCGTCCTTCCAATGAATATTCAGGACGAATTTCCTTTAGGATTCACTGATTGGATCTCCTTGCATTCAAGGAACTCTCAAGAGTCTTCTCCAACACCACAGTTCAAGAGCATCAGTTCTTTGGTGCTCAACTTTCTTTATAGTCCAACTCTCACATCCATACGTAACTACTGGAAAAACCATAGCTTTGACTAGATGGACCTTTGTTGGCAACATAATGTCTCTGCTTTTTAATATGCTGTCTGCCGCTGCTGCTAAGTTTCTTCAGTCGTGTCTGACTCTGTGCATCCCCATAGACGGTGGCCCACCAGGCGCCTCTGATCCTGGGATTATCCAGGCAAGAATACTGGAGTGGGTTGCCATTTCCTTCTCCAATGCGTGCACGCATGCTAAGTCACTTCAGTCTAGGTTGGTCATAACTTTTCTTCCAGGGAGTAAGTGTCTTTTAATTAAATGGCTGCAGTCACCATCTGCAGTGATTTTGGAGACCCCCCCCCCCAGTAAAGTCTGCCACTGTTTCCACTGTTTCCCCATCTATTTGCCATGAAGTGAGGGGATCAGATGTCATGATCTTAGTTTTCCAAATGTTGAGTTTTAAATCAATTTTTTCACTCTCCTCTTTCACTTTCATCAAGAGGCTCTTTAGTCCTTCTTTACTTTCTGCCATAAGTGGGGTTTCATCTGCATATCTGAGGTTATTGATATTTCTCCTGGCAATCTTGATTCCAGCTTGTGCTTAACCAGTCCAGCATTTCTCATGATGTACTCTGCATATAAGTTAAATAAGCAGGGTGACAATATACAGCCTTGACATACTCCTTTCCTGATTTGGAACCAGTCTTGTGTTCCATGTCTGGTTTAACTGTTGTTTCTTGACCTGCATACAGATTTCTCAGGAGGCAGGTCAAGTGGTCTGGTAGTACCATCTCTTGAAGAATTTTCCACATGCTAAAGTCAAAGGCTTTAGTGTAGTAAACAGAGCAGAAGTAGATGTTATTCTGAACTCTCTTGCTTTTTGGATGATCCAACGGATGTTGGCAATTTGATCTCTGGTTCCTCTGCCTTTTCTAAATCCAGCTTGAACATCTGGAAGTTCACAGTTCATGTTGAAGCTGTTGAAGCTTGACTTCGAGAATTTTGAGCACTGCTTTGCTAGTGTGTGAAATGAGGGCAATTGTGCAGTAGTTTGAGCATTCTTTGGCATTGCCTTTCTTTGGGATTGGAAAGACAACTGACCTTTTCCAGTCCTGTGGCCACTGCTGAGTTTTCTAAATTTGTGGGCATATTGAGTGCAGCACTTTCAGAGTATCATCTTTTAGGATTTGAAATAGCTCAGCTAGAATTCCATCACCTCCACTAGCTATGTCCATAGTGATGCTTCCTAAAGCCCACTTGACTTCACATTCCAGAATGTCTGGCTCTAGGTGAGTGATCACAACATCATGATTATCTGGGTCATGAAGATCTTTTTTGTACAGTTCTTCTGTGTGTTCTTGCCACCTCTCCTTAATATCTTCTGCTTCTGTTAGGTCCATACCATCTCTGTCCTTTATTGTGCCCATATTTGCATGAAATGTTCCCTTGGGATCGCATATTTCCTTGAAGATATCTCTAGTCTTTCTCATTCTATTGTCTTCCTCTATTTCTTTTTATTGATCACTAAGGAAGGCTTTCTCATCTCTCCTTGCTATTCTTTGGAACTCTGCATTCAGATGGGTATATCTTTCTCTTTTGCCTTTAGTGTCTCTTCTTTTCATGGCTATTTGTAACGCCTCCTCAGACAACCATTTTGCCTTTCATTTTCTTGGGAATAGTCTTGATCACTGCCTCCTGTACAATGTCAGAAACCTCCATTCATAGTTCTTCAGGCACCCTGTCTATCAGATCTAATCCCTTGAATCTATTTGTCACTTTCACTGTGTAATCATAAGGGATTTGATTTAGGTCACACCTGAATGGTCTAGTGGTTTTCCCTACTTTCTTCAACTTAAGTCTGAATTTGGCAATAGGAGTTCATGATCTGAGCCACAGTCAGCTCCCAGTCTTCTTTTTGTTGACTGTATAGAACTACTCCATCTTTGGCTGCAAAGAATATAATCAATCTGATTTCAGTATTGATGATCTATGATGTCCAACACACATTCTCTTGTGTTGTTGGAAGAGGGTGTTTGCTATGACCAGTGCGTTCTCTTCATAAAACTCTGTTAGGCTTTGCTCTGCTTCATTCTGTACTCCACGGCCAAATTTGCCTGTTACTCCTGGTATTTCTTGACTTCCTACTTTTGCATTCCAGTCCCCTATGATGAAAAGGACATCTTTTCTGGGTGTTAGTTCTAGAAGGTCTTGTAGTCTTCATAGAACTGTTCAGCTTCAGCTTCTTCAGCATTACTGGTTAGGGCCTAGGCTTGGATTACTGTGATATTGAATGGTTTGCCTTGGAAATGAACAGAAATCATTCTGTTGTTTTGAGATTGCACTTTGGACTATTTTGTTGACTATGATGGCTGCTCCATTTCTCCTAAGGGATTCTTTCCCACAGTAGTAGATATGATGGTCATCTGATTTAAATTCACCCATTCCAGTCCATTTTAGTTTGCCGATTCTTAAAATGTCAATGTTCACTCTTGCCATTTCCTGTTTGACCACTTATAATTTGCCTTGATTCATGGAATTAAGATTCCTGATTCCTATGCAATACTGTTCTTTACAGCATCGGACTTAACTTCCATCACCAGTCACATCCACAACTGGGTGTCGTTTTTGCTTTGGCTGTCTCTTCATTCTTTCTGCCGTTATTTCTCCACTGATCTCCAGTAGCATATTGGATACCTACCAACCTGGGTAGGTTCATCTTTCAGTGTCCTATCTTTTTGCCTTTTCATATTGTTCATGGGGTTCTCAAGGCAAGAATACTGAAGTGGTTTGCCATTCCCTTCTCCAGTGGACCACATTTTGTCAGAACTCTCCACCATGACCCGTCTGTCTTGGGTGGCCCTACACAGCATGGCTCATAGCTTCATTGAGTTAGACAAGGCTATGGTCCATTTGATCAGATTGGTTAGTTTTCTGTGATTGTGGTTTTCAGTCTGTCTGCCTTCTGATGGAGAAGGATAAGAGGCTCATGGAAGCTTCCTGATGGGAGAGACTGAAGGGGGCGGGGCTGGGGGGGGGGGGGAGATGGGTCTTATTCTGATGGGTGAGGCCATGCTTAGTAAATCTTTAATCCAGTTTTCTGTTGATGTGTGAGACTGTGTTCCCTCCCTGTTATTGGACATGAGGCCAAACTATGGTGGAGGTAATGAAGATAATGGTGATCTCCTTCAAAAGATCCCATGCACACACTACTACAGTCAGTGCCCCCAACCCTTAAGCAGGCCACTGCCAACCCACACCTCCACTGGAGATTCCTAGAAACTCATGGGCAAGTCTGGGTCAGTCTCTTGTGGGGTCACTGCTCCTTTCTCCTGGATCCTGATGCATGCAAGGTTCTGTTTTTGCCCTCCAAGAGTCTGTTTCCCCAGACTGTGTGTAAGTTCTGGCAGCTCTATGATGGGGTTAATGGCGACCTCCTCCAAGAGGGCTTATGCCACACCCAGGTCTACTGCACCCAGAGCTGCTGCCCCTGCAGCAGGCCACTGATAAACCAAACCTCCACAGGAGATACTCAAACACAGTTCTGTCTCAGTCTCTGTGGGGTCTCTGGGTCCTGGTGCACACAAGGTATGTTTGAGCCCTCTGATCGTCTCTGGCAAGTATGCGGTTTGATTCTAAATGTGATTTCATCCCTCCTACCATCTTGTGAGGCTTCTTCTTTGCCCTTCTCTTTTGCTCCAGAGCCTACCATCTTGCTGGGGCTTTTTTGCTCTTGGAAGAGGGGTATCTCCTCACAGTCACTCCAGCCCCACGCAGCCATTCAAGATAAATTAAAAGTGGTCAAACAGGAAATGACAAGAGTGGACATCGACGTTTTAGGAATCAGTGAACTAGAAAGGACTGGAATGGATGAATTTAATTCAGATGACCATTGTATCTACTACTGTGGGAAAGAATCCCTTAGAAGGAATGGAGTAGCCTCATAGTCAACAAAACAGTCCAAAGTGGGTGCAATCTCAAAAATCACCGAATGATTTCTGTTCGTTTCCAAGGAAACCATTCAATATCACAGTAATCTAAGCTATGCCCCAACCAGTAATGCTGAAGAAGCTGAAGTTGAACAGTTCTATGAAGACCCACAAGACCTTCTAGAACTAACACCCAGAAAAGATGTCTTTTTCATCATAGGGGACCAGAATGCAAAAGTAGGAAGTCAAGAAATACCAGGAGTAACAGGCAAGTTTGGCCTTGGAGTACAGAATGAATCAGGGCAAAGCCTAACAGAGTTTTGCCAAGAAAACATACTGGTCATAGCAAACACCCTCTTAAAATAACACAAGAATGTGTGTTGGACATCACCAGATGGTCAATACTGAAATCAGATTGATTATATTCTTTGCAGCCAAAGATGGAGAAGCTCTATACAGTCAGCAAAAAGACCACAAACTGACTGTGGCTCGGATCATAAAATCCTTATTGCCAAATTCAGATTCAAATTGAAGAAAGTGGGGGAAATCACTAGACCATTCAGGTTTGACCTAAATCAAATCCCTTATGACTACACAGTGAAAGTAACAAATAGATTCAAGGGATTAGATCTGATAGACAGACTGCCTGAAGAACTAAGGACAGAGGTTTGTGGTATTGTACAGAAGGCAGTGATCAAGACCATCTCCAAGAAAAAGAAATGCAAAAAGGCAAAATGGTTGTCTGAGGAGGCCTTACAAATAGCTGTGAAAAGAAGAGACACTAAAGGCAAAGGGGAAAAGAAAGATATACCCATTTGAATGCAGAGTTCTAAAGAATAACAAAGAGAGATAAGAAAGCCTTCCTTGGTGATCACTGCAAAGAAATAGAGGAAAACAACAGAATGGGAAGAACTAGAGATCTCTTTAAGAAAATTAGGGATCCCAAGGGAACATTTCATGCAAAGATGGGCACAATAAAGGACAGAGATGGTATGGACCTAACAGAAGCAGAAGATATTAAGAAGAGGTGGCAAGAATACACAGAAGAACTGTACAAAAAAGATCTTCACGACGAAGATAAGCATTTGGTGTGATCACTCACCCAAAGCCAGACATCCTGGAATGCAAAGTCATGTGGGCCTTAGGAAGCATCTCTATAGACAAAGCTAGTGGAGGTAATGGAATTCCAGTTGAGCTATTTCAAATCCTGAAAGATGATGCTGTGATAGTGCTGCACAAAATATGCCAGCAAATTTGGAAAGCTCAGCAGTGGACACAGGACGGAAAAGGTGTTTTCATTCCAATCCCAAAGAAAGTTAATGCCAAAGAATGTCCAAACTACTGCACAATTGCACTCATCTCACAAGCTAGCAAAGTAGTGCTCAAATTTCTCCAAGCTAGGCTTCAACAGTACGTAAACCATGAACTTCCAGATGTTCAAGCTGGATTATTTCTAAATCAGAGGAACCAGAGATCAAATTGCCAACATCCGTAGATCATCAAAAAAGCAAGAGAATACCAGAAAAACATCTACTTCTGCTTTATTGATTATGCCAAAAACTTTGTGTAGATCACAACAAAGTGTGGAAAATTTTTCAAGAGATAGAAATACAAGACCACCTTACCTTCCTCCTGGGAAATCTGTATGCATGTCAGGAAGCAACAGTTAGGACTGGACATGAAACAACAGACTGGTTCCAAATTGGGAAAGAATTATGTCAAGGCTGTATATTGTCATCCTGCTTATTTAACTTATATGCAAAGTACATCATGAAAATGCTGGGCTGGATGAAGCACAAACTGGAATCAAGATTGCTGGGAGAAATATCAATAACCTCAGATACGCAGCTGACAACCACATTTATGGCAGAAAGCGAAGAACTAAAGAGCCTCTTCATGAAAATGAAAGAGTAAAGTGAAAAAGTTGGCTTAAAAGTCAACATTCAAAAAACTTAAGATCATGGCATCCGGTCACATCACTTTATGGCAAATAAATAGGGAAACAATGTAAACAGTGACGGACTTTACTTTGGGGGGCTCCAAAATCACTAAAGATGGTGAGTGCAGCCATGAAATTAAAAGATGCTCGCTCCTTGGAAGGAAAGCTATGAGCAAGCTACACAGCATATTAAAAAGCAGAGACGTTACATTGCCAACAAAGGCCCACCTAGTCAAAGCTATGGGTTTTCCAGTAGTCATGTATGGATGTGAGAGTTGGACTATAAAGCTGAGTGCCAAAGAATTGATGCTTTTGAACTGTGGTGTTGGAGAAGACTCTTGAGAGTCCCTTGGACTACAAGGAGATCAAACCAGTCAATCCTAAAGTAAATCAGTCCTGAATGTTCATTGGAAGGACGGATGCTGAAGCTGAAACTCCAATACTTAGGCCATCTGATGAGAAGAACTGACTCCTTGGAAAAGACCCTGATGCTTAGAAAGATTGAAGGCAGGAGGAGAAGGGGAAGACGGAGGATGAGATGGTTGGATGGCATCACCAACTCAATGGGCATGAGTTTGAGCAAGGTCCAGGATTTGGTGATGGACAGGGAAGCCTGGTGTGCTGCAGTTCATGGGGTCACAAAGAGTTGGACACGACTAAATGACTGAACTGAACTGAACATAGATAGCCAAATATTTCTCCAGGAAAGCTAGCTTTATTCAGGATCAGCAAAGAATTGCAATTCAGCACCTGCACCCACCATTAGCAATATGCATGTCCCCTGTGGGAAGGGAAAAGAATGTATTTAGAGAGAGAAATGAGGCTGGAAGTCTGCAGTAAACAGAGGCCATAGCTTTTTATTGTCTGAGACCATGCCAGGAAAGAAAAGGAGACTTCTTTCTATTGGGCTCAGTGATTGTTACAGCGTTTGAAAGCTCCCCCTTCTGATCTCTCAACTCTATTTAACTGAAGTTTCTGTTTATCAGTTTTTACACAAACATTTATTGAACTTCCACAATGGGCCAAGTACAATAAGTCCAAAACAATAAGCCACATTGTAGCCAACTTCTAAAACAGATTTATCGGAACTTTCCTGGTGATCCAATGGTTAAGAATCTACCAGGCAATGCAGGGCATATGGATTCTATCCCTGGTCAGGGAACTAAGCTCCCAGGTGCCACGGGGCAACTGAGCCTACATCTGCTGAGCCTGATCTCTCTAGAGTCCATGCTCTACAATAAGAAGCCTGCCCAATGTAACTAGAAAAGCCTCTGCATAGCTGCAACAAATACCCAGTGCAGCCAAAATGAAAAAACAAAAAGTAAAAAAATACAACAGATTTTATCATCCACAATAGTGCTCTAAGGAATCAGCTTTGGGTTGAAATGTGTTTACAAACAATTACATGCCTTAAGAGGAGAAATACATAAGGTAGAAGATATAAAGGTTTTCTTATTGAAAACTAAATCAGAATAATAATGAATTAATCCAGGTAATTTAATTAGTCACTGTTAATAATGTTACAGTTACTGACACCTGACAGTCCAGGAGGTGGATAAGACCTATTCTCTTCCCTAACATCAACTCATGCTATTTTAATGAGTGGTTGGTTTTTTAAATGGAATAAAGCTCTAAATTTGGGAGAATTCACGTTTTTAAAATCTGTACCTCTTGTGTTTGGTTGAAGCCAGAGCTTCAGATAGTGTTTTTCTAAGTTCTTGCTAAGTAGAAATATTTGTAACAAACGAACTCAGATCATCCTGGAAGTCTCATGTGGAATGGAAAACTCTATCAAAGAAATCACAGTTTTTACTGTGATTGTTGTCATTGTTCAGTTACTAAGTCAGGTCCAACTCTTCAGGACCTCATGAATTATAGCATGCCAGGCTCCTCTGCCCTCCACTATTTCCTGGAGTTTGCTCAAAACATGTCCATTGAGTTAATAATGCTGTCAAGCCATCTCATCCTCTGATGCCTCCTTCTCCTCTGGCCTTCCATCTTTCCCAGCATCAGGGTCTTTTCCAATGAGTCAGTTGTTCACATCAGGTGGCCAAAGTGTTGGAGCTTCAGCTTCAGCATCAGTCCTTCCGATGAGTATTCAGGGTTGATTTCCTTTAGGATGGACTGGTTGGATCTCCTTGATGTCCAAGGGACTCTCAAGAGTCTTCTCCAACACCACATTTCAAAAGCATCAATTCTACAGCACTCAGCCTTTTTTATGGTCCAGCTCTCACATCTGTACATGACTACTGGAAAAACCATAGTTTTGACCATATGGATCCTTGCTGGGAAAGTGAAGTCTTTGCTTTTTAATATGCTCTCTAGGTTTGTTATAGCTTTCCTTCCAAGGAGAAAGCATCTTTTAATTTCGTGGCTGCAGTCACTGTCCATAGGGATTTTGGAGCCTAAGAAAATAAAATCTGTCACTGCTTCCACATTTCCTGCTTCTGTTTGCCATTAAGTGATGGGATCAGATGCCATGATCTTACTTTTTTGAATGTTGAGTGTTAAACCATATTTTTCACTCTCCTCTTTCACCTTCATCAAGAGGCTCTTTAGTTTGTCTTCACTTTCTGCCATGAGACGGGTATCATCTGCATATCTGAGGTTGTTATTTCTCCTGGCAGTCTTGAGTCCAGCTTGTGATTCATTGAGCCCACCAAGATTATAAAATCACTAATCTGACTCTGACTGATTCATCACAATAAAAAAAATGCATTTCCTGTACTAGTCCTTGTATAAAAGGAAGGATTTTATTGAGTAATAATTCATATGTAAAGAGTACTAGAGCTTTATAAATGGTGCGATAGAATTGCTTATGGATGGGGAATTAATCTTGGAATCCGGTTGACAAAATAAAAGACAGTTTACAAGGTTTGTTTCCAATGTCTTATATAAACATTTTCTCATCTATGATGTTGTCCAAGTTAAGAACAATTAATTCTTTTTTAAAAATGAAACTGTTAAACCAGTTCTCTTGTGATGCTGTGAGACAGAACTGTTCATTGTGCTGACAAGAGCTGCTGCTGCTGCTAAGTCGCTTCAGTCGTGTCCGACTCTGTGTGACCCCATAGGCGACAGCCCACCAGGCTCCCCAGTCCCTGGGATTCTCCAGGCAAGAACACTGGATTGGGTTGCCATTTCCTTCTCCAGTGCATGAAAGTGAAAGTGAAGGCGTTCAGTCGTGTCTGACTCTGTGCGACCCCATGGACTGCAGCCCACCAGGCTCCTCCATCCATGGGACTTTCCAGGCAAGAGTACTGGAGTGGGGTGCCATTGCCTTCTCTGCTGACAAGAGCAGTGAAACTCAAAGTCAGTGGTTCTCAAAACTGTGGCCTGAGATAAGCAGCATCGCCGTTAACTAAGAACTTGTTTGAAATGTGAATTCTCAGGCTCCACCCAAGACCCACCAAATAAAAAATTCTGCTCGGGAGTTTCTGAGTTTTAACTTCACCTCCAGGTGATTCTACTGGGCTTTGCAGGTGGCTCAGTGGTAAAGAATCCGCCTGCAATACAGGAGATGAGGGTTCAATCTCCAGGTTGGGAAGATGCTCTGGAGAAGGAAATAGTAACCCGCTCTAGTGTTCTTGTCTGGGAAATCCAATGGACAGAGGAGCCTGGTGAGCTACACTCCATGGGATCTCAAAGAGTCAGACATGACTAATCAATCCACATTATTATTATTATATATATATAATATATATTTGGACATGGGGTCAGACTTGACTTAGCAAATAAACAACAACAGCAACCTGCTGATTCTAATACATGGTCAAGTGTGTGAATCACTGTTATATGAAATGAAATTGGTCCTTCCTAAAAATCCCAGAAATGTTGTTTCTTTTGGAGAGACTCTATCCTTTCTGATCTTGGTCTCCTAATCCTTGTTGCTCAGTCTCTCAGTCATGTCCAATTCTTTGTGACACTATGAACTGCAGCAAACGAGGCTTCCCTGTCCTCCATTATTTCCTGGAGTTTGCTCAAATTCATATCCATTGAATTGGTGACGCCATTCAACCATCTCATCCTCTGTCATCCCCTTCTCCTCCTGCCCTCAATCTTTCCCAGCATCAGGGTCTTTTCCAATAAGTCAGCTCTTCAAATCAGGTGATCAAAGTATTGGAGCTTCAGCATCAGTTACAGTCCTTTCAATGAATACTGGGACAATCCCCTGGAGGAGAAAATGGCAACCCACTCCAGTATTATTGCCTGGAGAATCCCAGGGACAGAGGAGGATCAGGCTACAGAGAAGACTCTTGAGAGTCCTTTGGACTACCAGGAGATCAAACCAGTCAATCCTGAAGGAAATCAATCCTGACTATTCATTGGAAGGACTGTTCCTGAAGCTGAAGCTCTGATACTTTGGCCACCTGATGTGAAGAGCTGATTTATTTTAAAAGACCCTGATGCTGGGAAAAACTGAGGGCAGAAGAAGGGGGCAACAGAGGATGAGATGATTAGAGAGCATCACTGACTCAATGGACATGAATTTGAGCAAACTCTGGGAGATAGTGGAGGATAGAAGAGCCTGGTGTACTGCAGTCCATGGAGCTGCAGAGTTGGGCATGACTGAGGGACTGAACAACAAACCTAGGAGTAAAATTGCTTGGTCATATCGTACTTCTAGAGGCTTCCCTGGTGGCTCAGATGGTAAAGAATCTGCCTGCAATGCAGGAGACCCAGATTCGATTCCTAGGTCAGGAAGATCCCCTGGAGAAGGGAATGGCAACCCACTCCAGTATTCTTGCCTAGAGAATCCCATGGACAGAGGAGCCTGGTGGGCTACAGTCCATGGGGTCGCAAAGACTTGGACATGACTGAGCGACTAACACACACACATGATAGTTCTATTCTTAGTTTTTTGAGTAACCTACATACTATTTTCCATGTGGTTGTACCAATTTATAGCTCCACCAGTAGTGTACAAGGGTTCCCCTTTTCTCTAAATACTGGCCAGCATTTGTTATTTGTGCTCTTTTGGGGTGATAGCCATTCTGACAGCTGTGAGGTGATGTCTCATGGTGATTTTGGTTTATACTTCCATGATGATTAACAACATTGAGCATCTTTTCATGTGCTAATCAGCCATCTACATTTCCTCTTTGGAAAAACACCTATTAAGTTTTGCAAATTTTTTCATTGGGTTGTTTGTTTTATTGAGATTGAGTTGTATGAGCTGTTTACATATGTTTGATATTAACCCATTATCGGTCCTATTATTTGCAAATATTTTCTCCTGTTCAGTAGGTTGTCTTTTCATTTTATCAATGATTTCCTTTGCTGTGCACAAGGCTGTTAAGTTTAATTAGGTCAGTTCAGTTCAGTTCAGTTGCTCACTCATGTCCAACTCTGCAACCTCACGGACTGCAGCACGCCAGGCTTCTCTGTCCATCATCAACTCCTGGAGCTTATTCAAACTCAGGTCCATTGAGTCGGTGATGCCATCCAACCATCTCATCACCCATCGTCCCCTTCTCCTCCTCCCTTCAATCTTTCCCAGCATCTGGGTCTTTTCCAATGAGTCAGTTCCTCTCATCAGATGGCCAGAGTATTGGAGTTTCAGCCTCAGCATCAGTCCTTCCAATGAATATTCAGGACTGATTTCCTTTATGATGGACTGGTTTGATCTCCTTGCAGTCCAAGGGACTCTCAAGAGTCTTCTCCAACACCACAGTTCAAAAGCATCAATTCTTCGGTGCTCAGCTTTCTTTATAGTCCAACTTTTACGTCTATACATGACTACTGGAAAAACCATAGCTTTGACTAGATGGACCTTTGTTGGAAAAGTAATGCCTCTGCTTTTTTTTTTTTTTTTTAATTTAAATTTATTTATTTTAATTGGAGGCTAATTACTTTACAATATTGTATTGGTTTTGCCATACATCAACATGAATCTGCCATGGGTTGCTGTCTAGGTTGGTCATAGCTTTGCTGCCAAGGAGCAAGCGTCTTTTAATTTAATGGCTGCAGTCACCATCTGCAGTGATTTTGGAGCCCAAGAAAATAAAGTCTTTCACTCTTTCTATTGTTTCCCCATCTGTTTACCATGAAGTGGTGGGACTGGATGCCATGACCTTAGTTGTCTGAATGTTGAGTTTTAAGCCAACATTTTAGGTTCTATTTGTTTATTTGTGTTTTTATTTCCTTTATTTTAGGAGACACATTCAAAAAAATATTGTGGCATTTATGTGAAAAAGTATCTGCCTATGTTATAGAATATGGTTTACATTTAGGTCTTCAATCCATTTTGAGTTTATTTTTGTGTATTGTGTGACAGAATATTCTAATTTCATTCTTTTCCATGTAGCTGTTCAGTTTTCCCAGCAGCAATGATTGAAGAGTCTGTCTTTCTCCATTGTGTATACTTGCCTCCTTTGTTGGAAATTAATTGACCTTAAATGCGTTGGTTTGTTTCTGGCTATCCATGCTATTCCATTAATCTATGTGTCTGTTTTTGTGCCAGTACCATTTCTATATTTTTGTAGTATATTCTGAAGTCAGGATGCATAATTCTCATTCTCAAGATTGTATTGGCTATCAGTGGTCTTTTTCACTCCCTACAAATTTTTTATTTGTTCTAGGTCTGTGAAAAATACCAATGGCATTTTGATAGGGATTGCACTGAATCTAGGTTGCCTTGGGGGGTATGGTCAAATAGTAATTCTCAAAGACTTAGAAAAATTTTTAACAACTCCCATTGTTCCCTCATCCCCAGCAGGACTCATTCCATCTCTGCTTCCTGTGCCCAGTCCAACAATTTCTCCCTGAGGATGCACACTCTTCCCCAGGGTCATGCCCATGAGTCGTGTGTGTGAGGGATGGGCAGAGATCAGGAAGCTGTGAAGCTGCATAGAGAGGACCTTCCAGAAAGATGTAAGACCTCAAGTCTCTTTTGCATTTGGGCTGTAGGAAGGTGAGAGCCTGAAGGTTTCCACATCTGCTGATAGGTCAGTGGTAATTAGGTTCTTTAAACACCTGCTAAAGACTCTGATGCTGGGAGGGATAGGGGGCAGGAGGAGAAGGGGACGACAGAGGATGAGATGGCTGGATGGCATCACTGACTTGATGGACATGAGTCTGGGTGAAGTCCGGGAGTTGGTGTTGGACAGGGAGGCCTGGTGTGCTGCGATTCATGGAATCGAAAAGAGTCGGACAAGACTGAGCGACTGATCTGATCTGATCTGATCTGAGAGGCTGGAGAGAAAAAACAAGTGATAGACTTGATGGTACCAAGTTTAAAGGTGGAGGAGAGCCTTGGGAGGTAACTGGGGTGAATATGCTTTCAAAATAATTGCTTCTGTTTGCATGTAAAACCCATTAAGTTTAACAAGCACGTATAGATCTGACCTTGTGAGACAGATAAGGAGATAAGGAAATTGAGTTTAAAAATCTCCACATAGTCAGGTGCCCACTTACTGCATTAACTTGACAATATTTGCAGAGCATGTGCTGTGTCAGAGTTGCTGTTCCAAATTACAATGTAGGGAATAGAGGAGGGAAGCTGAAAAAAAAAACAAATGATGGTAAACCTATAACAGCAGTCAGTTCAGTTCAGTTCAGTCACTCAGTCGTCTCTGACTCTTTGTGACCCCATGGACTGCAGCACACAAGGCTTCCCTGTCCATCACCAACTCCTGGAGAGGAGGTAACAGGGGTAAATTCAAAATATTATAATACTATAAGATTTATTATAAGATCTGAATAACAGAGGTAAATTCAAAATATTATAAGAACCCTGAGAAATGGGAATTTGTTCTGCATGGGAGAAATGGTGAAAGCAGAGACAGAGAGGGTGATGTTTAAGTGGGGCTTTCCCAAGGTTTCAAAGGTATGAACAGAATTCCAGGAAATAAACCTGGAAATAAAAAATATGTGGCATGTTTAAGATTATAATCCATTAAAGAACTAGTGGCTCAGCAGAGGCACAGATACTGACTTGAAACACAGAAGGAGGTTACGTTTTACAGCCGTGTATGACATGCTAAAGTTGCATGAACGTGTGTATTTGTTTCTACCCTGACTTGATCCACAAAGTATTGGATCCACAAAGCTTCAAAGGCTCTGGTGGAATCACTACAAGAATATATATGAGAGGGGAAAGTGATCAGATCAGTGTTTAGAAAGGTCTCATGGACAGCTATGTAGAAGGTGGACTGGAGTGAAAGAAGATGAAAGTGAAAAATAAGAAGGCAGTGATCTCTAATGGATAATGGAATGGGGGAGGTCAGGGTGGGAGCTAAGTGGAAGCAGGGGGGTGGGGAGGGCACTTACCCTCGCCTGTCACCTCTGTCTCTAACCCTGAGTCCTTTTTCATCTTAAGTCCCATTCCCCCCCCACCCCCCCGCCACATCACCTCTCCATTCCTCTTCTAGTCCTCCATTTTCCTTTCTTGTAATTTCCTTCCTCCCTTTAATTCTTTATGTATTTCCATTTCTTTCCAGTATTCTCTTCCTCTTGTACCCTTGAATTCAATATTATCTTCTAAAACTGCTGTTCTTTCAGAAGAACTCTAATACATTCATCTATTTCTTCACTAATGTTGTTAGCCCTGTGCCTCTTGTCTCCATCTATGACCTGGGGAGCTTCACCAAGTAAGGGGCCACCTACTGTGGAGGATGGAAAGAAAGGGAATGTCCCAGGTGTCCAGCTGTGACCAGAGGCTATTCTGCATGGATCTGCACACACAGTAGATTTTCACCCACTCATCAGTTAACATCAGGTATTTATTAAGTACTAACTATGAGCAACAGAGAAGGCAATGACACCCCACCCCAGTACTCTTGCCTGGAAAATCCATGGACGGAGGAGCCTGGATGGCTGCAGTCCATGGGGTGGCTAAGAGTCTGACACAACTGAGCGACTTCAATTTCTCTTTTCACTTTCATGCATTGGAGAAGGACCCACTCCAGTGTTCTTGCCTGGAGAATCCCAGGGATGGGAGAGCCTGGTGGGCTGCCATCTATGGGGTCGCACAGAGTCGGACACGACTGAAGCGACTTAGCAGCAGCAGCAGCAACTACGAGCGAGCCCCAAGGAGGGGCACAGAAGGGCACAAATACATTGTGACTCAAGACCTATGTCTGTAGCACATTATGAATTGGAGAGAAAAAGTGGAACACATGAGAAGTTCACTAACATTATGATGTGTTAACTATTGCATGAAAAATGATTGGTATAAAAATCAAATAGAGGCTGGAAGAAGGGAAGATCTTTAAAGTAGGAGAATACAGAGAGGAGAGTGATTACCACTTAATATTCCAGACACTGTTCTAGGAACCTCATGTGTTACTTTACTTAATCTCCTAGACCAGCAGTCCCCAATCTCTTTGGCATCAGGGACCTGTATTGTGGAAGACAATAATTCCCCAGACCGGGAAGAGGGAGATGGTTTCTGGATGACTCAGGCACATCGCATCCATTGTACTCTCTATTTCTAATTGGATGCTGCTGCTGATCTGACAGGAGGAACCGATCCATAGCCTGGAGGTTGGGGACCCCTGCCCTAGACTATTTCTACTAAGAAAATGTTCTTCCTATAGAAGTGGAAACAGAGATTCAGAGAGATCAAGCAACAAGCTCAAGGCCAAATCTCAAGGAAATAGAGGCTGTGAAATTTGGCTGCAGGTCTTTTGCACTCCAAGTGTCTTCCCACCCGCATATTACACTGAATCTTTGAAAAGCAAGTTACATGTGTCACTGGATGGCTCTAAGATATCTCAAGAATGTACGTTCCAGCACCAACTAGTGAACTCTCCAGACACAAGGCCATTTAATCAGCACCTGGTATTACAATCTGCACATAAACATCCATTATCCAGACCTGGACAATAAAAGCACTAAGGGGACAGGTAACAGTTTCATGCATCTCTCTCTCTGGTGTGTTTCCATTAGGTGTATGGAGAAGACACCATGGCATCAGGCAACCTCACGTGGGTGTCAGAATTTGTCTTCCTGGGGCTCTCCCAGACTCAGGAGCTCCAGCTCTTCTTGTTTCTGGTGTTCCTGCTAGTCTACACCACCACTCTCATGGGAAACCTCCTCATCATGGTCACAGTGACCTTTGATTCCCGGCTCCAAACACCCATGTATTTTCTGCTCCGAAACTTGGCTGTGTTAGAGCTCTGTTTCTCCTCAGTCACTGCTCCGAAGATGCTGGTGGACTTCCTCTCTAAGAAGAAGACCATCTCCTACCAGGGCTGCATGGCTCAGATCTTTTTCTTCCACTTTCTGGGAGGTACCATGGTCTTCTTCCTCTCAGTGATGGCCTATGACCGCCTTGTTGCCATCTCCCGGCCCCTCCACTATGTCACCATCATGAACACTCAGGTCTGTGCTGGGCTGGTGGCGGCTAGCTGGGTGGGAGGCTTCATCCATTCCATTTCCCAACTGGCTCTGATGCTCCCACTGCCTTTCTGTGGCTCCAACGTCCTAGATAACTTCTACTGTGATGTTCCACAAGTGCTGAGACTCGCCTGCACTGACATCTCCCTCCTGGAGTTCCTTATCATTTCCAACAGTGGGGTGCTGGTCCTCATCTGGTTCCTCCTCCTCCTGGTCTCCTACTCAGCCATCCTGGTGATGCTGAGGTCCTACTCTGGGAAGGCAAGGAGGAAGGCAGCTTCCACTTGCACCACCCACATTGTCGTGGTGTCTATGGTCTTTGTTCCAAGCATTTACCTCTATGCCCGGCCCTTCACCTCCTTCTCCATGGACAAGGCTGTGTCCGTTAGCCAAACTGTCATGACCCCCATGCTCAACCCCATGATCTACACCCTGAGGAACCAGGAGATGCAGGCAGCAGTGAAGAGATTAGGGAGGTGCCGGCTGGCTTCTAGAAAGGAGTGACAGCGGGTGGGTCACTTTGGCTTTCTTTTCCATTAATAAGGTAGAGAGAGAGTTGCTGTCTGCCTCTTCATAGCTTTGGAAATGTTGTGAAGTTCATCTTACAACTTTATAATTTTGAAATTAAGCAACTCAGATTTTTAGGAAAAAGGACAATATCCTTATTATTTTTGTGTGAAGGTTGATTTGAATATTCCTGTGACAATAAGATACGTTCTCTTGGAAAGCCACGCCCTCCTTTCTCTCTTTTGGACAGTCTTCTCTTAGGATGACAACATTTCCCCAGAAGAGAAGTCCTGTTTTCTGCATTTTGACCTCTTTGCCCAATAACCCTTTGGTTCTTTGTTCAGAATGATACAGCGCACAACTTGGAGACTTAGCCCTAAACTGGGAGTCTGTGATCCACTATTTAACACACTAGTAACCTGGAATGACCCACCTGGTCTCTCTTGGAGTCCTGAATTCTTCCTCACCAAGCTAGCATAAAACAATATCTGTCTCATTAATCTCACTTTTGTTAAAGATTCAAATAAAAAATGTGTAACATATATTTTATAAATCATAGAACTCATGTAAGGATTATTTTTATGGCTATTATTCTGAAACTATTCTGTATCACTTGAGTAGTGTTTTGGAAGTAGGGCAGATATTCCTCAGTGCAGTGAGAGAGGTGTGGAGAGGGTGAGGGCTGGACTCCAGAGGGGCCACGTAACATGCCTAAGGGTGATATTGAGATTAGAGAGTGACATCAACCGAACGCTAGGTCTGCAAGACTCTGACTACCTACAGCTATTACCCCATCCACCCCAATCTTCAGACTCAACACTTTTTGCAACAGGAATGGGAAGATCCACTCACTTCCTCATTCATTAATTTGTATTTGTAAATATTCCAGCATCCATTTGGGACTTAATGTGTTACTTTATCCATAGAAAGTGCTTTATGAAGGTTTGTTGATTATCTATCTCTCTATACACTCCTGTTCCCCTTCCTTTTTCCCTCTCTCCCTCCCTACACGATTTCTGCCAGTTTAGCCTTCCTATATCCATCTGAGCCTTTTCCCCCTATTCACTGGTGTGCATGCCTTGCTTCTTTTTTGCTTAGGCTTTCACACCACACACCTGTCATGTCTTTCCTCCACTATCAAACTGGGGCTTTGGGGTCAGGTTATTAGAGCTGAAGAGAAGAAATAGTTTATGGTTAGAGTTGCAAGGGGCTATGAACCCAACAAATTTAAATAAAAAGAAGCCGTTTATCTTAATGATGTAAAGCTCTCACTGAAATAAAGTGAAGTCGGGTATTATGGGGAAAAAACAACTGTCAAGACTGACAGAGCTGGTCCTCCTCCCCGCTCCCTTCGTTCATCCTTCCCTGCCCATGCAGTCACCTGTATATGGCTCAAACAGGAGCCTCTCCCGAAAAAGCTGAACTTTTCTTTCTGCTTTCACAATCAGCTAGCTCAGTCTCTCTGGATTCAAATTCCAAAGTCTTTTGTTGAGGTTGGACCATGTATCCCAAGTGGCTGAGGAATGTAGGGGTCATGTGACATAAGTCCACCCCTTGAGCAGGGATTGTGGGTGAGGGTTGTCCCCTGAGAAGGAGCTTGTGGGTGCCAACTCCCCCAAGCATGTCTATCATGAAAGGAACAAGCAACACACCTCTTACATGGCACCATCCAAGAAACGTGTCATTAGTTATGCCTAGACATTCATGTTTTTATTCATTCATCAGATAAGTATTTACTGTCTACAATTACTCCATCTGTTCTACTTTGTTCTCTTTGCCCCCTAGGTCTTTGGGGAAAGTTCCTGAGTTTGTTTTGGCTGAACCAATTAAAGGAAGGCCAGGAGCCTGAGGAAGTAGGGCATTCTAAGAGGACAGGTGGCTGCGGCTGTGGCAGTGGCAGGGGCTGGCCCAGGAGGAGCCATCAGCAATTTCTGAGAGAGCTGGAATGGAGAGAGAGCTAAGGCAGGAGGAGGCGGCTGGACACCCAGGGAAAATGATGCGACGCCTGCCTGCCTGCCTGGATCTCCACCCCTGGCCATGTCTTCTAACTGCATGGACACCGGGACACACCAAGTACAGGGCAGAGGGCGCCCGTGCAAGACAAAAGTGTTTTCTGTTTTCTTGTTGAATTTAAAAACAACAATAAAACTGACTAAAGGTGCTTGTTATAATTACCGTGTTCATGCAACTCTAAATAATGTCAGCACTAAAATAGTCCTTCCTGTCAGATGGGTTGTTCCTACCACCCTACTCCTCATAAACCCTGTGTGTTTGTGGGTGCATGTGTGCATGCGTGCACGCGTGTGTGTGTGCGCATGCGCATGTGTGTGAGACAAACAGATGGGGTCCTGAGAATCTGCGGGTACATTAGTATTAGAGAGGGAAGACCAAAGGTATTATGAAGAGGAGTGTTAAGTGGTTGAAAGAGGTGATCACATATACTTTTGGACTCTTCAAGGGTGTCAATAAAGCAGGCAAAGGCTTGCGTGAGGGAAAAGGTTGAGTTGGAGCCTATCTCCCATGACAGAGAATGCACCCCAAGATCCCCTGTACAGCTCTCCCAAGAATCTGAACATGGGCCCATGGCCTATGGTTTGACCAGCAGCATGAACTTCATGTAGGACATAGATGGGCTCCAGGTTAGACAACTGGCCTCCTATTTACATTTCATGGGGTACAAAGGAGTGGGCTTCAGGCTGGATACTTAAAACTGTTAGCATTTTCTGAGACAAGAGATAGGTGGGCTCCAGTTAAGGCATTTACAGTCAGCCTTCTGTTTGCCCTCCAAAATGGAAGCTACAACAGAAACAGGGTATAATAGGCAGCATTTGTCTCTTGTATACACCTTAATGTAATAATCATGGCAATGGTCAAGGTAATAGCCGTGGCAAGGACAAAGAGGGGAAAACCTTGTTTGAGTGAACGATTAAGGGATCTGCTTCCTCCCTCTTTTGGGGCAAGGAGACACTACACATGCACAGAAAGACTCCTTGTGGGTTAGAAGTCAGGGGATGACACCAGACCATGATGAGTCTTGCTTCTCCCAGAAGCCTTCACTTTGAGATCCACCTCGGCTGAGGTGTGCATGCGCACTCCAAGGGAGGGTCCCAGAGTGGATCAGGTGTGGGAAAAGAAGCCAGATAATTGGCCTGAATTCAGTTCAGTTCATCTGCTTAGTCCAACTCTTTCCACCCCACAGCCTGCAGCACACCAGGCTTCCCTGTCCATCACCAACTCCTGAACCTTGCTCAAACTCATGCCCATTGAGTTGGTAATACCATCCAACCACCTCATCCTCTGTCGTTCCCTTCTCCTGCCTTCAATCTTTCCCAGCATCAGGGTCTTCTCAAATGAGTCAGTTCTTTGCATCAGGTGCTTCAGCATCAGTCCTACCAATGAATATTCAGGACTGATTTCCTTTAGGATTTACTAGTTGGATCTCCTTGCAGTTCCAAGAGACTCTCAAGAGTCTTCTCCAACACTACAGTTCAAAAGCATCAAATCTTCAGCACTCAGCTCTCTTTATGGTCCAACTCTTACATCCATATGTGACTACTGGAAAAACCATAGCTTTTACTAGATGGACATTTTTTAGCAAAATAATGTCTCTGTTTTTTAATATGCTGTTTAGATTTGTATTTGCTTTTCTTCCAAGGAGCAAAAGTCTTTAAATTTCATGGCTGCAGTCAGCATCTGCAGTGATTTTGGAGCCTAAGAAAATAAAGTCTCTCACTGTTTTCACTGTTTCCCCATCTATTTGCCATGAAGTAATGGAACCAGATGCCATGATCTTAGTTTCTGAATGTTGAGTTTTTAGCCAGCTTTTTCACTCTCTTCTTTCACCTTTCTTTCACTCATTAAGAGGCTCTTTAGTTCCTCTTCACTTTATGCCATATGGGTGGTGTCATCTGCACATCTGAGGTTACTGATATTTCTCCCAGGAATCTTGATTCCAGCCTGTTCTTCATCCAGCCCAGTATTTCACATGATATGCTCTGCATAGAAGCTAAATAAGTAAGGTGACAATATACAGCCTTGACGTACTCCTTTACCAATTTGGAACCAGGAATACAACCCCCTGGAAGAACTTGTATAAATGACTTAGTCGCCTCTTTACTGTGCTCCTCCTCCCTAGAGGTGATGCCCACATCCTTCCTCTCTAGGTGTGCACCTCTGCCTTGCTTCTCTTAACTAAATGAACCATTTCCCTGTGTGCTCTCCCACTTGTTGTTGTGCTGTCTCTAATAATAAACTTGTACCTCCATTGACAGTTTCTGCCTTCATGATAAATGCATATTTCCCTGGGGGCAAAGATCCAGGGAAAATAGCTTCTAGCCTCTAGCCCTTGCTGGTCTGGTGGCTAGCATTCCTGGTTCTCATCCAGGTTACCCAGGTCCAATTACAGGGCTGGGAATTAATCTCACTTCACACCACTGCTCACAGCTGCCTTGCTGAAACCAAACTGACAGAGCAGCCACAACGACCAGGAGACCTGCTACTTTGCACTAGGAACTGTCATGAGGAAAGGATGTATTGTTTCCCTGTCTCATCCTCCCCACATCAACACCAGACAGGAGGGGCTGGAAAGAGGAAGAAAGAAGTATGAAGGACAGATAAGCAATAAAAGGACAAATAAGTAAATAAGATAATTTCATGGAATAAAAGCTTTGAAGGAAATGCTTTGGGGTAATGTGGCTGGTGGGATGGGCAGCATTATAAAATGTAGTCAGGGAAGCACTCTCTGAGGAGGGGATATTTGAGCAAAGACCTGGACAATGAGAAGGAGACAGTCAGACAAAGGTCCATGTGATGGGCACGTATTCCAGAAACAGCAAATGCAAAGGTCCTGAGGTAAGAATGAACTTGGTGCCCAAAGGAGAAAGGAAGAGGTCAGCATAACTGGAGTGTGATGAACAAAGAGGCTCTTGGGAGGAGGCAAAGTCTGAGGTGTTGTGTTATTTATCTACCACTGCAGCTAAAAACAAAGTAATCGTGTTTTATCTCTCATAGCATCTGTGGGCCAGGAATTCTGACAGGACATGGTGGAGACAGCTCATCTCTGCTTCTGCAAGTCTGGAAGCTCAACTGGAAGACACAAGACCAGGGACGGAATGGCTTGCAGTTTCATTCTCTCACATTGTCTAGCAGTTGAGGTTGGTGTTGGATGGATGCATAGGTGAGGCTACTGACCTCTCTTCATGTGGCCTGGGGCTACCATCACAGCATGGTAGCTTCCAAAGGACAAGTGTCCCAAGAGAGAGAGAGCCAGGTGGGAGCTCAATTCTTTTTACACCTAACCTAGAAATCACACAGCATCACTTCCAATACATTCTATTAGACAGAAGTGAACAATCAAATTAGACTCCCTTTTTTGAATGAGGAACGTCAAAGAATTTGTGGGCATACCTTTAAATTACCACTGATTGGATAGGAACCAGATCATGAAAGAGTTTGAATTTTATTCTAACTGCAATGAAAGTATTAGGAGGGTTTGTGTGTAGAAAGGGGTGGTGGCACTATAAAATTTATATTTTAAATAGGCCATATTGGTTTATGGGCAGAGGATGGTGACAGGGTCAAACCTGGTGGAGTGGATTAAGAACTTGACTTGGATTCAAACTCAAGTTCCTACACTAATCAGCTGTTCATTTCAGTCACCCAGTCGTGCCCGACTCTTTGCGATTCCATGGACTGAAGCACGCCAGGCCTCCCTGTCCGTCACCAACTCCTGGAGCTTGCTCAAGCTCATGTCCATCGAGTCAGTGATGCCATCCAACCGTCTCATCCTCTGTCGTCTTGGGCAAATCACCTAACACTGAAGGGTAGGAGGACCCTTTTGCGTTTATATGGATTTACCTAGAGCTTTTTCCTTCCTCAGACCTGCAAGGGCATGTTTGTTTCACGGTTCTCCTTTGTTAGATGGCTGTTTTTGTTCACTACTATAACCCTACCACCAGCGCAGGCCCTGGATTGTGAAGACTCTCCATAAATTTTGGTCAAAAACATAAATAAATAGTACTGTAAACCCCTCATTAGTCCTGGAAGACGGTATACATCAGCCCAATCAGCCTTCAGTAATTGGGAGAAGCGTCGGGGGAGCACCTGGCTCCATCTCTTCTGGGATAATCCTGTGTCCACGCTGGATGTGAGGCCTGATTCCATCATCACTGCCCAGATGGACACAAAGGAAGTGAAGAGCTGCCCTAGCCCAGAGCCCAGTACAAGTGGCAGACCCAGGGCAGCCCACTCTGATGTCGAGTCATGTTGCATTCATGAGACTTGTGCCCTCCAGGGACGGGGAAGAGCAGAGAAGGGTCTCATTTCTCCCCATGACCATCTCAGAAGACTGAATTAGGGGTGTAGGATGGGAAGAGGGGAGAGAGAGAGCAGCCCTCACTTAGCACAAAGGGCTCTGGCTAGCGGATTGTCTGCCCTTGACATTGGATGCTGACACCTGCCACCTCCGGTGCTGCCAAGACACTGGGACCACCGATCCCCAAGCTCATAACCACACTAGAAGCTGAGGAGTCTGTGACTAGGGTGGGGCAGGGCAGGCAGGGATAAAACGTCTACAGTCTTTCAAGCCATTGTTTGCATTTTTGAGCCTTCTAAATTATAAGTGCCCCAGGCAGAGACTATTGCATTCAATGGGGTGTCTAAATTCCTACAGCTTTCAGGCATTCATTCTTTCCGGAAGTATTGAGATGCCAGGAGGCAAAAATGGATGCCTCAGGCCCTTTCTGGTAGCAGCTGTGCAGCCAACACTCTCAGGCTCCGGGACACCTCCCCTGCCCGCTCTGCCCCAGACTGGCTTTCATCCCACGTGCAGTGGCCACCCTAGAGGTGGGGGTGCGGATGGGAATGGGAGCAGCCAGGGCGGCCTGCCAGCGCCCCCTCCAGGCCCTCTTGGGGGGACCTTCTCAAGCCTGAGGCCCCCTCCCAGCCTGTGTGAGGAGGCTATCTCATCAGGTCTCACCCACACCCTTGGGAGCCAGGGGGAGCAGGAAGGCTGGGAGAGTCAGACACTGGTGGAGAGCCCTTCCTGGCTCCAAGATTGTTCCCACTCTTTCCCCCAACAATAAAGCCAAGGTCTCAGGCGGCCAAACCTGCCTCGCAGTGGTGTTGCGAGAACTCAGTGAGAACTTACAGAGAATGGGCTGGCGGACAGCAAGAACAATGGATCACCCCGAACCAGCTGCAGTCCCTGTTACTGGAACCCCACCTCCGGGCCTGTTACCCCACCAGTGGCAGTGCCTTCCGGCTCTTATGCCCCACAGAACCTGAGGTATAAGACAAATGGGCTCCAGGCGTGGTGTTTACAACGGGCCTCCTGTTCACATCTCCTGGAGTGAGAAGAAGAGAGCTCCAGGCCCCCATTTACATTTCCGGAAGCAAGAGACAAACAGGCTCCAAGACTACAAATTCATGACTAGACTCCTGCTATATTTTGAGATCTATACCTTGATACAAAAACCAGCAACAGGAATAGGGTAAATAACTGGACACTGGGCACTTTTACGGCAGGAAAAGAGTGGGACTAAATCCTTTTAAAAGATTAAAGTTCCCGCATTTCCCATCCTTGGGGCAGGGAAGACACTGTGCTTGCTCAAAAGTCTTCAATGGATTCAAAAAGGTAGGGGATGCCAGGCCATAATAAGTCTTGCTGCCCTCACCCATAAACCTTTTCTGTGAGATCTATCTCCACTGAGGGGGGCGTGTGCACCCAGAGGAGAGGCCCAGAGGCAAATTAGTCATGGGGTCAAAACAACACAACTGGCCACAAAGAAGACAGGCCCGGAAGACTGGCTTCTTAAAGAGGACTTAAACTTCCCAAGAGTGCGACTCTCTCTGAGTTCGCCTGTGCATCTTTCCACATGTGCTTATCTTTCCAACAAACTTTTTACTTTACTCTTTACCTTTTGCCTCCTTGCCTGAATTCGTTCTCGACAAGGCAGGCAAGAATGAAGGACTCAGGCCCTCACCGCTGGTCCCTGTGGTCCAGTGGTTAGGACTCCCAATCCCAGAAACGAAGACCTTGCTTCCAGCTACTGCTCGCTGCTGCTTGCTGCAAGCTGCCGCTTACTGCAGCCTGCCTCCGAAATCAAACCTTCTCACTCCTCATGTTGCTCATGCACAGCAGAGTCTGCCTGGTGAGAAAGCCCAGGGCCCTCCTCCCCTGCCCCAGGCCCTGCCCTTGGGAGTTTCCTGACTGATGGAGGAGGCGAGGTACAAGTCTCACGTGAGGTCAGGGCAGAAGGGAGGAGAAGGGAGGTGCACTGGCCCTCAGTTGACCCTCATCCCTAGCCTGGACCTGCACATCTCTAGTGCTCACCAGGACCGCTCCTGCCTCATAAATATCCTTGCCCTTTGCTGATATTGCCAGCTGATCAGAGAGGTCAGGCAGCTGGGGTGGCAAGGTGGGCTCCCAAGCCAGCTCGCCAAGGCCCCACAGTGAGTTTTTCCTGGTTTCACTAAAAATAGAACATTCAGAGCTGCCTCTCTCAGGGGAGTCCTAGGCTCTAGAGCACACACGTATACACAGGCACACACATGCACACCCCAGCCTTCCCTGGCCTCAAGCACAGCCTGCAGCCACACCCACAGTCCCTTAGGCCCCCGGGAGACCTCAGTGTTCCTGTTATAATAACAGAGCCAAGGGCCTCATTCCCAGGAATCCCTGGAACTAGGTCCTGAGTCCTGGCCACCACAGTGTTTCCTTGGCAGTCGTTGGAGCTGAGCAGATAAAGAGCTCCAATCAGACTTGTGGCCAGCAGTTCTACCAAGCCTGGCAGATGGTTCCTGTGAAAGTGGTTGTAGAATCTCTTGGTTTCAAGAGGGCCAGAGGAGGGCAGGAAGAAAGGCTCTTGGGAGTCTCAGCTGAAAGATGCCAGGATGGGAAGGCTCCCTCATGGTCAAGGATCTGGGGGTCAGCCTGGCAGGGCCAGGCCTGCAACAGCATCTACTGCCCCAGGGCTGGCCTGGCCCAGGAGCCACAACACCCCTGACCCGAGTCACCAGGTCTTAATAGATATACAGCACAAATCCACCCCTGACCCGAGAGCTGTGACAGGTGAGGTCACAGATGTGTCCCTTCCACAAATACCTGTTCAGGACTTGCCAGGCAGTGGGTTAGGTGCTGAGGCTACAGTGAGCAACACAAGAGGCATGTGTCGTCTCTGTGTGCCTGCCTCTCACAGACCTAATCAGATTCAAGCACTGAAATACAAGTATAGTCACAACGATGCTAAGCTCCAGGAAAGGAGCTGTAAGAGCTAGGATCAGGAAGACCTGGCTGCCCAAGTCATGGCCAGTGAGTGGGGGCTGGAAGGTCAGCAGGAATCACCAGGCACAAAGGGAAAGGGGCCTTTGTGTTGAGACCCGTCGTGGCAGGAGACCTGTCTCTGGAGCTGAAGTCAGGGGTGTGTGAGGGGTGGTTAGAGGACAGAGGAACAAAGAGAAAAGATGGGGCTCTGGAGAGGAGAGGTGGCAGGAGCCAGACTGGGTAAGTCCAGGGAGAGCCCATCTCCTTAGAAGACACTGCGTGGAGGGCCAGGAGGTGTCCCAGAGGGGCCAGCATGCTGGGACCAGTGGGGCCAAGTCCCTCATGGCCTCATATGGCCATGGTCACCAGGGAGGGATGGAGGGAATGCAGTTGGGGATCTGGCTGGTCTCGGCCACAGTCCCCAGACGTTCCTGACCCTTCCTACATCCCCCTTATTCCTAGTGTCCAGGCAGCCTCATCCCCTGTCACCCTGTTAGGTAGTTAGAATAGGAAACAGGAGTCCAGAATGGTGGTGGCTAAAAGATAAGGAAGGAAAAAGCCCGCAAAAATAAAACAAAGGAAGGTCAGGGACCAGAGAACAGGTAGAACAAACAGCACTCCTGGCTAGCCCAATTTACATAGGGCAGGCCCGGGGGGAGAAAAAAAACATATAAAAAGAGGAGCCAAAGGGCCGGGGGTCTCTCTCTCCCTCTCCCACGCGCCAGTGCGCTCCCCCACTCTCTTCTTTTTGAGTCTTTGCGGGGGATGGATTTTCCTGCTATTTTCTAAATAAAATAGAGCTGTAACATTGAGCTGTAACACTGATCTGTCCAAGAGCTATAACACGGTCTGTCTGAGACCTGAGAGCTCTAACACGGTACATCCTAGAGCTATGACACGCCGAGTTCTCTAACATCCGTTGCTTCAAATTTTTGTTGAGATGAGACAGAACCGAGGAAAATACACTTGCCTGACAATCCCAAGTTATGTTTTTGTTGAGTCTCACTACAAATCTTTTTCTCGTGTGGCTCCATCTTGGACCCTCATTTTGCTCATTTTTCTTACCCAAGAAGAGCTCTCCCGCATGACTCCTTAACCCCTGAGGTCCAACTGTTACTGAGTCACGCTTGCTCTTCTTGCTGCAGGATAAGCCAATAAGTCTGGGAGATGAGGTGTTGAGGTGAGGAATATGACTTTATTCAGAGAGCTGGCTGACCAAGAAGATGGCAGACTAATGTCTCAAAACAATCAGCTTGTGGGCGCCTGGATGCCAGGTTCTTTTATGGATCAGAGGTGGGGGTGGGGGGACAGTGAGGAAACAAAGTGAAAAGACCATTTAATTCTTGCAAATATTTCCTAGACTAGCAAACCTCAGGCAGGGGGATGTGTTAGTTTCACTGCCTTATAGCCATTTCATGGGTGGTGTGAAATGAAATATCTCCTGTCATGTCAATAAACAAAAATGCCATCAGATCAGATCAGTCACTCAGTCGTGTCCGACTCTTTGTGACCCATGAATCGTAACACGCTAGGCCTCCCTGTCCATCACCAACTCCCGGAGTTCACTCAGACTCACGTCCATGGAGTCAGTGATGCCATCCAGCCATCTCATCCTCTGTCGTCCCCTTCTCCTCCTGCCCCCAATCCCTCCCAGCATCAGAGTCTTTTCCAATGAGTCAACTCTTCGCATGAGGTGGCCAAAGTACTGGAGTTTCAGCTTTAGCATCATTCCTTCCAAAGAAATCCCAGGGCTGATCTCCTTCAGAATGGACTGGTTGGATCTCCTTGCAGTCCAAGGGACTCTCAAGAGTCTTCTCCAACACCACAGTTCAAAAGCATCAATTCTTCGGCGCTCAGCTTTCTTCACAGTCCAACTCTTACATCCATACATGACCACAGGAAAAACCATAGCCTTGACTAGACGAACCTTTGTTGGCAAAGTAACGTCTCTGCTTTTGAATATGCTATCTAGGTTGGTCATAACTTTCCTTCCAAGGAGTAAGCGTCTTTTAATTTCATGGCTGCAGTCACCATCTGCAGTGATTTTTGAGCCCAGAAAAATAAAGTCTGACACTGTTTCCACTGTTTCCCCATCTATTTCCCATGAAGTGGTGCGACCGGATGCCATGATCTTCGTTTTCTGAATGTTGAGCTTTAAGCCAACTTTTTCACTCTCCTCTTTCACTTTCATCAAGAGGCTTTTGAGTTCCTCTTCACTTTCTGCCATAAGGGTGGTGTCATCTGCATATCTGAGGTTATTGATATTTCTCCCGGCAATCTTGATTCCAGTTTGTGTTTCTTCCAGTCCAGCGTTTCTCATGATGTACTCTGCATATAAGTTAAATAAACAGGGTGACAATATACAGCCTTGACGAACTCCTTTTCCTATTTGGAACCAGTCTGTTGTTCCATGTCCAGTTCTAACTCTTGCTTCTTGACCTGCATACAAATTTCTCAAGAGCTATCTGCAATTCTAGCCCCCCAAAAGTGAATTTCTGAGCTGGTAAGCAGCAGATAAGTGGAGCCATTTCCCACACAGAGAACTCACCAAGAATGTCACAGTCCTTCACAGGTGGGCAGGGTCAGGCTATCTGGCTGTGAGCCAAACAAAGGCACCCTAGCCCAAGGGTCAGGCAAAGGGGGGCAGGGGCAGGGCTCCCTGAGGCAGGCCATTATGTATGTCTCTAATAAGAAAAGTGGCAAAATAAAAGTTAAAATCACAGAAAAAGATTTAGTACAGAGTCAAAATTAACCCACCTGGGTTACATAGCCAGGCCCTGAGCCTGTGAGGAGCCTGGTCCATTCCCAGCAATGGGTTCTGGATTCCACATATAGAGGGAGGAGCTCATATGTGCCTCACAGGGAGCCAAGCTTCCCAAACAGCCCACCAAGGGGAGTGTCCCACCCTGGCCCCCAAGCTCAGTGGACCACCCATTCTCATATCTCTCGGGCAGCACAGCTCCTGGCCTCTCGGCCTTGCACCAGAGATAGTCACAGGGCCCACCTAGTGCCCACCCAAAGGCTCCAAGTCACCACCCTGTGGCCCCCAACCCCCTGAGCCACTCCACCTAACTGGCATAAATGGGGTCAAGACCCTGGGAGCTTCAAATGGTCACCTAGAGAAGGTGGAAATCCTATCTGGTGGGGAAAGGGACATGTTCTCCTTTCCAGGGTGGAAGAGGGTGTGTGAATTCATGGAGTTGAGCCAGGACAGGACAGGACATGGTTTACTTATGTTCCAAACACTGTTTACAAACATTCCAAACACTGACAGGCCCAGGGCACTGGGTCCACAGCTGCAAACAGGGTAGGGCCTGGGGTTGCTATGGCCAGTCCAAGAGGGGACAGCATGCCTTCAGTACAACCAATCATGTGGGGCAATACCATGGTGGTAGACAGCTTCCCTTCCATCCCTCCTCTGTCCATTTGTCTTGACTGCTCAGCTGGGGCTCTGTTGGCTGGTGTGCTTCCTCCCTCCAGCCCCCCTTCCTCCTCTGCTGGGCAGCATCAAGCAGCACCTTCGCAGTGGCTCGGCCAGCCCCACGGACCTCCTGTCCTTCTTCAAACAACCGGTAGCGGCCACCAGGATAGTCGTTCATGTGGCCTTGGGGCTGCTGGAAGAAAAGTTACAACTCCAGGCATCCAGATCCTTCAGTGTCACGGGTACTGTGGAGTGGAAGAAAGCCAGATGGCGGGGAAAGGGGGTGGTGGTGCAGGATGCACTCCTTGGGGTGTCGGGAGGGAAGAGAGGAAAGGGATGGGAGGTATGGAACAGACCCGCTCAAGAAGAAGCTGGAACCCTGCCCACCACCCCACCCGGAGATGTGCTAATGAACCCCAGCTGCGGCTGCTGTCCCAGGCCAGTGACTGCGCTCCCCAGGAAGAAGCTGAGAAGTGCGGTAACCAATATCGCAGCATCACTGGGAGATGCAACAACGAGTGGGTGCTGCAATGGCACTTGACCTGGGAGGGGGTCGGATCCGCCCGCCGCTCCTTCCCAACCCTACTGACCCCAACCCACCCCCTGCTGCAGGAGGAGACCCTGGCTGGGGGTCTCCAACCAGCCCCTGGCGTGCTGGCTGCCAGCCGAGAACGAGGACAGGCTGTCTCTCCCCTTCGGCTGGACCCTGGCAAGACGTGCAACAGCTTGCCCCTCCCCATTGTGAGTCGGGACTGAGGGGCTGGAGGATACTTCATCTTTTCTAAATGTGGAGAACAGAAGCACAGACAGAGCCGGCCAGACAGGGCTTGAACCACGCTCTCTCGTGGCTGGTGGATAATTCTGGGCAAGGACTCCAGCTGAGTCAGTCTCCTCAGTTGTAAAACAGCTGTAAAACCCACTCCAGATTTCTGTTATGACTATTAAAGCCCTTGACATAAACATCATTATAGGATGTGATATATTAGCACTTGTGTTTCCCTGGTGGCCTAGACAGTAAAGAACCTACCTGCAATGCAGGAGACCCAAGTTTGATCTCTGGCTCGGGAAGATATTAGTAGTAGCCATTATAGTACTGTTTTTTTCTGAAAGAATTCATGTCAAAGTACCTTCAAGAGCAATACAGCTTAATGTAGCTCTATGTATTGACCTATTTCTCATTTAACAATTTATCAATTTTCTATTCATATGTCAATATCACAATCTATTATCTATCCATCATCATCTATTTATCAATTTTTCTTCCATTGCTCATTCCATCTATCCAATTCTCTATCATCCATCACCTAGCAACCAATCCTTACATCTCTCAATCAGTTCTATTATCTAATTATCCACTAGTCTGTATAAATCAATCTATCATTTATCTCTCTGGAGAAGCTGGTGGGGTCTGAGTCAGCCAATCTGGTCTGTTCCCCTTTCTTTCCTCCTGGAATCCTCAGAAGCCAGGCTGGAGAGCATCTCTGTAGGAATGACAGCCACATAGGAAGTGGGACAAAGCAGGAAAGGGGAGGGGAGGGTGGGAGAGGAGGAGAGGCTGTGTTAACTCCAGCAGGGGCAACCTGTCGCCCCCTGAGTCCTGGGTTGGCTCTGACATGTGTGGGGTCAGAGCCCCACACTGATTGCTCTCCCCAACAAGTCCAAGCTGTCTCCAACCATATCATGCACTTCTGCAGCGAGAGGCGGACCTCCGACCACGGCTGGTCCCTTAAGTTCATGCAGTGTGGCCAGTTCATTGACTGTGACTTGGACTTTGCCCCTTAGTCCCCAACCAGAGTAGCCTTCCCTGAGGGTGTCGACTGTGAGAGCACCTGTGCCCAGCTGCCCTCCTGCTTCCCCACCAAGGTACTGTGGTCTCCCAGGCTCCATCCCCGGCCAAGAGCTGGGGCTGGGCATCTGGAAGCCTAGAGCACCTGCCTTAGGGAGCTGCCTGAGATGCTGGAGTCTCAGACAATAACAAGATGCACAGTCTGACACATACACCTAGTTCTGTATGTGTTTGAAGGATGAGGGTAGGGCAACCTGCCCGAAGGTTCAGTGCAGGTTTCACGAAAGGGGAAGCAATTGAGACTGGCGTTGAGCTGTGGGTGGCATTCCAACAGGGGAAGCCTCCAGGCTGCTGCTTTTGGAAGCCTTTAAAGTCTCTTAGCACTTGTCCTTCCCTCCCTCTGGGGTGGGCCAAGGCCCCTGCAGTTCCCACAAATTCCTGGGTCCAGTTGGGAGGACAGTGCTCTGCTTCATGCTGAAAGCAAGGATGCTGCGGGACACTAGGGAAGAAAAGATGGACTCCAAGGAGCAAAGCCTCTGCTGGGCACTGAACAACCACCCCACACACACACACGCACATGCTCACTCACCCTTACTGTTCTTGCAATGTGTCATGTGAGGGCCCCTGGCTGGCTCCTTCCTCTGGCTTCTCTGGGGGGCCATCCCCTATCTTCCTAGTATACCATTACTGGCTTCACTGCTGGCTCAGATGGTAAATAATCTGCCTGCAATGCAGGAGACCTGGGCTCAATCCTTGGATCGGGACGATCCCCTGGAAAAAGGCATGGCAACCCACTCCAGCATTCTTGCCTGGAGAATCCCATGGACAGAGGAGCCTGGCGAGCTACAGACTATGGGATCACAGAATCAGACTTGACTGAGTGACTAGCACTTCTGACTTTTAAATCTAACACAGCAAACACCACCTTCATTTAGAGTTACATTACTCTATGTGCAGGTCTGCGTTCAGTGAACTGCCAGCTTCCTGCAGCCTGGAGTTTTCTTGACCTTCACGATCTCCAAGGCACCCAGCACAGAAAGGGGCTGATGTCTGCTGAGCTGAGTGGAGTGAAAGCAGCACAAGCCTTCATGTCAGAGAACTAGTTTACACTCCCCCCTCTCCCGCTGAGGAGTTGTCCTTCCTCTCTCTGAGCCTCAGTTTCCCTGTCTGTAACACGAGGATCTAAGGCCTCATCCACGTCTAACCTTTCATGACTCTACAGCACCAAGTGCTAAGGATGCTCAGATAACCTGATGAGCAGCCTGAGTCTGGATGAGTCAAGGAGGATTTCCTGGAATAAGAGAGTTTTTGCTTTTGTTTTTAATTGGAGTATAGCTGCTTTTCATGTTGTGTTAGTTTCTGCCGTAAAACAACTTGAATCATCTATATGTATACATATGCCCTTTCCCTCCTGAGCCTTCATCCCACTCCTGTAGGTGTCACGGAGGCTGGAGCTGAGCTCCTGTGCTATATATAGAGCAGCTAAGAAGGGAGTTTTGAGCAAGGCTCTGAAGCACGTGGGGGATGACCTGCAGGGGTGAGCTTGCTCAGGAAGGGCCCCTGTGTAAGTGACTCCTCTTCCACCTCAGACCCCGCCCAATGACCCATGCATCACCAGTCAACAAGACTGCATCTCCTTCTTCCACTTGGCACAAAAGCAAAAAACAAAGTCTGCAACCAGATCAATGGGCTCACCTCCTTCGTGGACGCCAGCACGTTGTATGGCAATGAGGTCGCCCTCGTCATGTAGCTCCGCAACCAGACCAACTTCCTGGGGCTTCTCACACTCAGCACCCGCTTCCAGGACAATTGCTGGGCTCTGCTGCCCATTGACAACCTGCACAATATTGGACCCTGCCTCTTCGCTGAACCACTCGGCACGCATCCCTTGCTTCCTGGCATGTCAGACTCGGGGGTGGACAGTCTTGTCTCCCTAGGAAAGAGCCAGTCCCAGGTTCCAGGAGGGGAAGCCCAGAGGGTACTCCATGGGGGGTACATGGCTTCAGACCTCAATATTAGGTACACAGATCTGTGCGTGTTTCCCAGAATCAGTATGTTGGAAGGAGTTCTTTTGCAAAACCAGTGTGTGTCCAGAGATCATTGCTTGACTCTCTATACCAATAAGGGCCTCATCCCCTACACAGTCCATCTGGAGTGGTGCTAATGGTTTCAAAAGCCCACCTCATTGATCCAGCGTCCATCTGTTGCTCTTCATTGAGATTCTAAACCCCCAGAGAAGAAGCTCTCTCTCTTTCACACAGTTATAGCCTCTTTAATTACCTGAAAGCAGCTTTCACTTCCACCTAATAATTTTTCTACTGTAGGTTAAATTTCCTTAGAAGCCAGTTTCATCCCTGCACTAGCTAGACACTGGCATTTGGTACCTTCTTCCAGATGCATAATCCGAAATTTCCTGGGGGTCTTTCCCCCATCCTCCACTCTCTATCATCATGATAGCCAACACTTCTGGTTATTTAAGATATTTGAATGTGCCATCTCTCATCCTTATAGCAGCCCCGAAAAGGCAGTATTAGCATCACCCTCGTTTTGCAGACGAGAAGCTCAGCAAAGATAACTAATGCACCCCAGAGCAGAGTGTCCGATGGCAGAGTCCACATGGGGACTGGAGTCAGTGCAGTGGCCAGGTCTGGGCTCTTTCCACTCTGCACTACCACCTCCTTCATAGGGAGTTGGCTCCAGCCCCCTTTCTAAGGACTGTATGTTTCTTTGTTCCTGTTAAGAGCAGCAGGCCCCTTGCTCTGCTTAAGAGTAGATTGATTAAGACCACACACAAGGGCTTAGCTCAAAAACAGCAAATGACTATGAGTAAGGCCACCTTCAGGACAGCACTTTCCTTCCTGGCCTCGAGGAGAAGGTCTGGCTACAGAAACAGGCTCTGCCCAACTCTCCTTCTTTCTCCTTCCCTGGGGCTCCCTAGGAAGAGCAGCATGATACCAAGCCCAAAGCTAAGAAGAAGTCCAGCCCCCAGGAGAGACCCTGCAGAGGGATGCAACTCACCGGACAGGTTGACTCAGTCTCAAAGGCAAGGCTTGTAGAATCACGCAGGATCCCCACCAGCCGTGGCTCTGATCATCCTGCCAAGCAGAATCATCAGGCAAAGGTTTTCCTGCCCCAAACTGGCAGCTGCCCCATGCTTGCCCACGGTACACAAACCCCTTCTAGAAACGTAGGGAGCTGAGACTTAGGCACTGCTGTCCTCCCCCTCCGGGCTGTTGTGTGGGTCAGTGGAGCCTCGCAGCACAACTGAGGAGATGGAGGTCCAGTGGGGGCCAGGAATTCGGCGCAGGTCACTAAGTCTCACTGCCTCTTTCTAGTCCCCAGACTTAGTGTCTGGGGACTAGAAAGACATTTCTCTGGGAAGGACTGTGGTGACTCTGAACTTGGGGTTTTCAAGGTGATACCCGGTCAACTGAAACCCCAAAACTGGCAGTCATGCACACTCGGCTGGTGACTGAGCTGAGATGTCTGAATCCCCGGTGGACCGGAGACAAGCTGTACAAGGAGGCTCAGAAGATCATGGGGGCCATGGTCCCCATGGGACCATGGGGAGGCCCTGGGCCCCAGCATCCCTTAGGAGCTATGAGAAGGCACAAACCAGATAGATGTGCCTCAAGTCAACTAGGTCTGGGTGATTGGGGGTGTTCCTGATCTACGACCTGTACCCTCAACTCTGCCACTAACTTGCTCTGTGACCCTGTTCATGTCACCCAACCCCTCTGGGTGTCAGTATCCCTCATCAGACAATGGGAAATTAACACTGTCACAATTAACATAAATGCCAAGAAAGAATCAGTGTGTCTGAGCAGCCCTTCAGAAAAGCAAAAAATCTGTCCAAAGACAATGGAGTAGGTGGGCAGCCACTAAAGTAACATTCCTCCTCCATCTTTTCTTTTAGATCTTCACCTACCAGGACTTTCTGCCCCTGTTTCTGGGAGAGAACAGGTCCAGGAAAGCCCTGGGGCCCTCCCGGGGGTACCATGCCAGTGTCTTCACCCTGGCCTTCCACTGCAGCCACACCACGCTCCAGCCCTTCATGTTCCACCTGGACAGCCAGTACCAGGCCTCAGCACCAAACTCCCGAGTCCCACTCAGCTCTGCCTTCTTTGCCAGCTGGCAGATCGTGTATGATGGTGACCAGGTTCCCCAGGGGCAGGTAGGAGTTGGGGTGGAGCCCAGCTTAGTGCCAGGAGGCCAGGCCTCTGCTGATTGTCTCCCCAGGACTGTGAAAATAAAGCAGGTGTCACCAAGACCTTCAGTCACGAGTCTGCCTCCCCCTCCGGGATTAGAGGATTTCTAAAAGGGGAGGAGACAGGTGGCTGTGGTCCTGAAAGGAGCTTGCCTTCCACTCCTTCTCAAAGGAGTGTGTGAGCGGGGAGACTTCTTGCCCTGCCAGCTCCAGATTCCTACGTGTCCACCCAGGCCCCTGTTTTCTGATACAAACCTGATTGATGCAAATGACTGGCTTGTCCAGCTCTGAGCTAGCTTAGCATCGTGTGATGACCTCTGGGGCTTCCAAGAGGCTGGTCCAATCTGTGCTGTTCACATTCCCTGCCACCCAGTGGCATTGACCCCATCCCCCGAGGCCTCATGGCCACCACCCCCGCCAAGCTGAACCCTCAAGATTCCAGGTTAGTGATGAGCTCCAGGACCAGCTGTTTCACCAAGTGAAAAGGACCAGGCTGGACCTGGCTGCTCAATATGCTGTGTCAGCCGGTACCACAGCCTTCCAGGTTAGGGGGCTGCTGGCCCCTCCTCCCAGGCTGCCCCAGAGCAGGGCTGCTGGTGATGGTGGTGGGGAGCGGGGTGGGTCAGGGAAGATCCCTGGTACCTCCTTTCTGACTGGGACTGTCTACAGGATGTGCTGAGGCTGATGCAGTAAAGCATCCCCGGGACCTCCTTTTTGTTGTCCTGCCACATCTTCTCCATTCTCACCAGGGTCTCTAGCTTTAGGGACACAACGGGTTGGACACAAGATCTGAACAAGGACATCAGGACTTTCCAAGTAGGAAAACACACACACACACACACACACACACACACACACACACACACACAGTAGCTTTAAAAGGCAGGGAAGAGCTGCCACTGCCCACCACCCTGGCAAGATCCAGGGACGAAGTCCCAGGGATATAGAAACCGGATCTTGGCTCTGAGTGGGGAAGGGCAAAGAGCCTGAGAAGTAGGGAACCAGTGGAGTAAAAGTAAGCCTGCCTTAGTTGTTTGGTAAGGACACAAGAAGACTTTATCCAGGAAAGAAGAAAACTTAGGCACTTTGCTAGGATCTTTAATGGACATTAACTCTTCCAATCCTCCCAATGACCTTGAAAGCAGCTGTGACAGCCATTTTTATAGATGAGGAAATAAATTCAGAGACACCTAGTAATTGGCCCAAGCCCACATAACTAGGAAGTAGTACAATTCAAATCAGGTTCAAAATTTCTCCTTTCGTCCTCCTGTTCAGTCCACCGTGTTATTGCTGTTGTTCAGTCACCAAGTCTGTCTGACTCATTGCAACTCCATGGACTGCAGCATGTCCGGCTTCTCTGTCCTTCATCATCTCCCAGATTTTGCTCAAATTCATGGCCATTGAGTCAGTGATGTCATCTAACCGTCTCATCCTCTGCTTCCCCTTCTCCTTTTGCCTTCAATCTTTCCCAACTTCAGGGTCTTTTCCAGTGAGTCAGCTCTTCACATCAGGTGGCCAAAGTATTGGGGTTTCAGCTTTAGCATCAGTCCTTCCAATGAATATTCAGGGTTGAATTCCTTTAGAATTGACTAGTTGGATTTCCTTGCAGTCCAAGGAACTCTCAAAAGTCTTCTCCAGCACCACAATTTCAAAGCATCATTTCTTCAGTGCTCAGCCTTCCTTATGGTTCAACTCTTGCATCCATACATGACTACTGGAAAAACCATAGCCTTGACTATAATGGACCTTTGTTGGCAAAGTGATGTCTCTGCTTTTTAATATGCTGTCTAGGTTTGTCATAGCTTTCCTTCTGAGAAGAAAGCATCTTTTAATTTAATGGCTGCAGTCACCATCTGCAGTGATTTTGGAGCCCAAGAAAATAAAGTCTGTCACTGTTTCCACTTTTCCCCCTTCTATTTGCTATGAAGTGATGGGACCAGATGCCATGATCTTAGTTTTTTGAATGTTGGGTTTTAAGCCAGCTTTTTCTCTCTCCTCTTTCACCCTCATCAAGAGACTCTTTAGTTCCTCTTTACTTTCTGCCATAGGAGTGGTATCATCTGCATATATGAGGTTCTTGATGTTTCTCCCAGCAATCTTGATTCCAGCCGGTGATTCATCCAGACTGGCAGTTTGCAGGATATACTCTGCATATAAGTTAAATAAGCAAGTGACAATATAGAGCCTTGTCATACTCCTTTCCCATTTTTGAACCATGTCCAGTTCTAACTGTTGATTTTGACCTGCATAGAGATATCTCAGGAGACAGGTAAGATGGTCTGGTAGTCCCATCTGTTTAAGAATTTTCCACAATTTGTTGTGATCTGCACAAAGGCTTTAATATAGTCAATGAAGCAAAATTAGATGTTTTTCTAGAAACCCCTTGCTTTCTCTGTGATCCAACGAATGATTGCAATTGGTCTCTGAATCCTCTGCCTTTTCTGAATGGAACTTGTTTATCTGGATGTTCTAAGTTTACATACTGCTGAAGCCGAGGGATTTTGAGTATAACCTTACTAGCATGTGAAATGAGTGCAATTGTATGGTAGTTAGAACATTCTTTGGCATTTCCCTTCTTGGGATTCTTTCCTATCCTGTGGCCACTGCTGAGTTTTCCAAATTTGCTGTCTTATTAAGTGTAACACTTTAACAGCATCATCTTTTAGGATTTTAAATAGCTCAACTGGAATTCCATCACCTACACTAGCTTTATTCATAGTAATGCTTCTTAAGGCCCACTGAACCTCACACTCCAGGATGTCTGGCTTTAGGTGAGTGACCACAGCATCATGATTATCTGATCATTAAGAACTTTTTTTGTATAGTTCCTCTGTGTATTCTTGCTGCCTCTTCTTAATCTCTCCTGCTTCTGTTAGGTCCTTACCATTTCTGTCCTTCATTGTGCCCATCCTTGAATGAAATGTTCCCTTGGTATCTCCGGTTTTCTTGAAGAGATCTCTAGTCTTTCTCATTCTATTATTTTCCTCTATTTCTTTGCACTGCTCATTTAAGAAGGCCTCCTTATCTCTCCTTGCTATTCTTTGGAACTCTGCATTCAGTTGGGTATATCTTTCCTTTTCTCCCTTGCCTTTCACTTCTCTTCTCTTCTCAGCTATTTGTAAAGCCTCCTCAGACAACTAACTTTTCCCTTCTTGAATTTTTCTGTGAGATAGTTTTGGTCATGTCTTCTGTACAATGTTACAAACCTCCATCCATAGTTCTTCAGGCACTCCTGTCTACCAGATCTTATCCCTTGAATCTGTTTATTATTTCCACTATACAATCATAAGGGATTTTATTTAGGTCATATCTGAATGGCCTAGTGGTTCTCCCTACTTTCTTCAATTTAAGTCTGAATTTTGCAAGAAGGAGTTCATGATCTGGGCCACAGTCTGCTCCAGATCTTGTTTTTGCTGACTGCATCGAGTTTCTCCATCTTCGACTGCAAAGAATATGATCAATCTGATTTTGGTGTTGACCATCAGTGATATCCGTGTGTAGAGTTGTCTCTCATGTTGTTGGAGAAGGGTGTTTGCTATGCCCAGTGTGTTCTGTTGACATAATGATGTTAGCGGAAGGCTTCGGCCAGAGGCTTGCTTCTCTCTCCCTCTCCCCATCTCCTAATTTCCTGTCTAAATGCAACCTGAAGCCCCATCTGCCTCTGCTAATCTTTGGCAGTATACAGTAAAGGGTGGGCAATTCCTAGTGCACCTAACACAGGACCAGGCAGGCACATAGCAGACTCTCAAGAACCTTTCTTTCCTTCCCTCCACTTTGGTGCTCTGACAGAGTGGTGGCGCCTCCTGCTGGAGATCTGAGATTGCTAGCTGCCCAAGTTAACCACACAGCGAGTTCCTGTTCCCTTTAAGCTGTTTCATCCTAGCTCTTGCAAGTCTCCACTAATCCCTTCCCAAGTTCAGTACCAAATTTGGAGCTGGAAGGCCTTTGAGCTCCATAGAATGGTGGGGGTGACCTTGGAAAAGTTACAGATGCTCAAGCTCAGCAAATACCCATTGATAACATGAGGATTATAAAGTACTTCAGAAGTGTGAGGAGCCTGAGGATATTCACACAGCAGTGCCTATTAATGGGAAACATCATATGGTTTTCCTTTGTTCAGCTTGGGGATGGTGTTTGGGAGTTGTAGTTCAGTGGACAGCGTTGGGCTGGAGTCTCTTTGGGTCATGGCAAAGCTATCTCCTATCTTGATGGTCCCATCATATCATGTGATTTGGTCCTGGTGTGGGATCCTGATGGCTGAGAAATCAATATGGCTAATCTTTGATAGTTTCTGAGTGGGTAAAAAATATTTTTTAATTAAAATTTTAATTTTAATTAATTTTAAAATTTTTAATTTAGTTTTAATTTTAATTAAATTTAAATTAAAATTTTAATTTAAAACTTAATTTTAAATTATATTGATATCATTAATATATCATACATTTACCCTATAAAGTATATAATTCAGTGATTTTAGTATAAAGTTGTACATCATATGTAATATCAGAACATTTTCATCACTCACAAAACAAACAGTAATAATAGTCACTCCCCATCCCCACCCCAATCCCTGACAATTACTAACCTAGCTTTACATGTTTGCCTATTCTGGACCTTTCATATAAATGGAATCATGCAGCAGGTGGTCATCTCCTGAGCAGCTAAATTTTATCCATGCTCTTCATTTCTTGGTTTGTTCATTGACTTATTCAGTCATTCTACAAATCTGGGAGTCTTTATGTTCTGGGTACTGTCTTACTTATGCCTAGTTAATGCCATGATCATATCATGGTGGTGAGTGTTGGTTTACAACAGCTTCCTACATTAGGACATACTCCTCAGTGTACACATGAAACACAGCTGTCTGCTCAAATTGAAAACCAGAGAGCAGTGGTTCGGTCTTTGGAAAGTTCAAGGCCTCTTCTGCCAGCAGGGATTTTATTCTGCCCAACATTGCCTGACCACACAGCTCTCCTGGGACACATCAGGACAAATCGTGGTGAGCAGATGCCAATGGGAATCCGCAGGGGGAAGATGAAACTGCTCCTGCCCTTTGCCCTACAGGGTACAATGCTTGGAGGTGCTTCTGCAGGCCCTTTCAGCCTCAGAATCTGGCACAGCTTAGTCGGGTTCTGAACAACGAGGGTCTGGCAAGGAAGTTCCTGGATCTGCACAGGACACTGGACAACTGCCGTCTGAATCGGGGCCATCACAGAGCCTCTTTTGCCAGGGGCCCGAGTGGGGCCTCTTCTGGCTTGTTTTTTTGAGAACCAGTTCCGAAGAGCCCACGATGGAGACAGGTAAGTGACCCTCCCCTAAAAGGACCAGCCCTGGAGGCAGGGCAGAAAGGCACTAGAATTTCAAGACTTGATGAGAGAATATTCTTTTTAGCTTCATCGCTTCCAAGTTCATAGGATCTGAGACCAGGAGGCTTGGTCAGAGGGAAAAAGGCCACTTGCTTGAGCTGGAGGCACCTTTAACCCAGGAGACAAATGTCTCAGCCTGGCTCTTTCAGGCTTGAAGATCCCAGAAAACACAGGCATAACAAGCTATTAATAAATCTGATTTCCTGCCAACAACTTTGTGGTTTAAGACTTGACTCCTCATTTGGATTTGGCATTGACCTGGGTTCAAATCCAGCCCTGGATACTTAAAATTACTGTGCACTTAAAACCAAAGCAATTTATCTGACTGCTGAACACGTTTCTTCCTTTATAAGATGGGAACCATACCTATTTTGCAGGGATTTTGGAGAATTGAATGAAATAATGTTGCCCTGTGGTTAAACTCCCTCACACACAGCAGGTGCTCACTCCTGTTCATCCCCCGCAATCTTCACCCACGTCTCTCCACTGTCCTGGTAGGTTCTGGGGGCAGAATAAAGGTGTTTTCACTGAGAGACAGTGCGAGGCCCTGAGCCACATCTCCTTGTCTCGAACTGTGTGTGACAACCCTGGTATCACCACCGATCCAAGGGACATCTTCAGGGCCAGCTCTGCCCCGGGGCTTTGTGCCCTGCTACTACATCCCCGGCCTGAACACATCTGCCTGCAGAGGCAGATGAGGCCTCCCCAGGTAAGGGGACCTTCTCCAACAGCCTGGGCTGGCTCAGGACTTCACATCTGCTCCTGGACAGGACAGCTGAGTCCTTTCAGGCCTCTAAGCAGGAAACACAGAACTCGTCTCGAGGGACAGGATATGCTTTCCCAGTGGCTCCCCAGTATGCTAGCCTCTGGGTTGATAGCTACTCCCAGGGCCCAGGGCTTTGGGGGGCAATTAGGAAGTATCCACCTAGCCTCAGCTAGGTCATCAACACCCTAAAAGAGCTCTGCTTTTGGACCTCCAGCAAGTCCCTCACTTGTCCGCTTGTGCTGCTTCCGCAGGAGACCGGCCTAGGCCTCTGACCTCGGAGACCAGGAAACCTGGGGAAGACCTCAAGGCTACCTTCTCGCCTGGGGCAACCGTTTCCTGCTCATGCTTTTGCCAGCTATGGCTGGCTTTCTGGCTGGGAGTGGTGGCTGGGGCACCTGGCAGCGATGAATCCTTCCACCAGGCAACCCTCTCACGTGTCAAGTCACACATCAGTGCCGCATACAAGGGCTCGAGAGTCAAGCAAGGGGTTCTGGGAGGCCCAGGCGAGAAGGAGGGTTTCCAGCCACTTTCGTCCACTTCCCAGCCTGTTCCTGACCCCTGCTTAGAAATGGGAGGCAAGAGTCCCAGCCTCCAGCCACCCCACGGTCTTCCTCTGAAGCCTGCAGGGTGGGCAGCACTCACTGCTTCCCCCAAGAAAGCACCGCTGAGGGCAGAAGCTGTTTCTGCTTTGGGCTGGGGATGGGGTGGCATGGGACTTGTCGTACACTTCACTCCAGATGTTTCAGAGGAATTCTGCTAAGACACAGCTGGCACTAACCTTGAAGACCCTCCTGGGGGCTGAGTTTGGAGAATCCAAAGAACCTCTGGAATAGGAAAAGGCAGGGAAGGGCAGCAGTGTTAGGGGCCCCAACATTAAGGAGAATACCTTGGCCATGCCAGAGACTTGAGCAGAAAACAAGCCGACGGAATGTCAGATGGTAGAAAACGTTTTTATGTACAAAAAACACAATAAAAGCCACTAGCCAGCTAGCAGAAAGGACTGCCTTCAGCCTTCATTTACTCTGGCAGCCAGCCCCCCGGCAGGAAAAGGAGGTGGGCTCCTGGGCTGGGGATAGAAGACCTCCCTCGCCTGCCTTCTCTCTTGGGCCCCCATGTGTGCAGCAGGTGCAGAGCAGGACGGACCGCGGCGCTCTGCCCCCGAGACCCAGAGACAGGCCAGAGAGCAGGTAGTGCTGAGGACAGAAGTGACTCTGGCCTTACCCCCAAACGGGTCTCAACCCTGAAACACCTGTCCTCTTGTGAAGGGGCACGTGCAGGGGCTGACATATCAAGAGGCGACCACCTGTGGGCATTTGGCAGCTGAAGAGCAGGTGGGGGGGTCAGGATTCTCAGCTCCTCTGGTTCTCAGCAGGTCAGTGGGGTCTCTAACCAGAAAGACGAAGAGGTGGCAGGGCCCGGGCCATGGTGGGTATCACTCATCACAGAGGCCAGGGCTGCAAAAAGCTAGGAGACTGAGGTTTCCGAGGGACTCACAAGGTCCTGGGGGAGGCTTTCTCGGGCCTCCTGCATACGGCGCCGGGCTCGCCGGAAGGCCTCTGTGAGGGAAGTAGACACGGAGTCAGGACCACAGTGTGGGGGCGATGGGGCCTAGGTGGATGTTGGGAGGGGCGGGGTGGCTGGACTTGGGTGGAGGGGGATGCCTACCCAGCACATTGTGAATGGAACTCTGCTGGCTGAATCCCTCCAGACGGTCCAACACACTCCGCATCCTCTTCCGGAGGGAACTTGACTCCATGAAGGCCCTGTGGGGAGCCAGCCACCTGACCACGGCTGCTCTGCAGCCCTGGGGACCAGAAGGCCTGAGGCAGAGGGCCGGGGCCACTCACCGGGACTGCTGCAGACAGTGCAGGCGGAAGGTGACGCTGCCTGTGGTCTCGGTGCGGAGCCCGAAGCGGCTCAGACGCTCCCCCTGTGGATCCGGTTAGTGTCAGGCTTCGGGTGGTTTCCAGACCCCAGGCACCATGCTGGCCTCACTCCCATTCTTATTCCCATTCTTGGGGAGAACAGGTCTGTCGGGGAAAATTCATCCCAAAACCCAAATGCCATCACCTCCCAACTGTCAATCAGGGAACAGTCCAGCCTCGTTTGAGAATGAGCAGTCTTCTAAGAAGCCGGCTGACCCTCTGCTTCCTGAGGTCTCAGGGATGGGCTGGGAGAAGGGGCCGGTTACTCTGATGGGGACCAGGGGAAACCTCTAAGCGTCCTACTTCTCAGAGCTCTCCTAGGAGCACAGTGACATCTGTATGTGCTTCAAGATGTGGCTGAGATTTCCCACTGGAGCCACAGAAAGGAAGAGACTAAGCATTGATAAAGCAATGAACAATCAAGGGCCCTTAACCAAGACTGCATCTTTCCCAGAAGACAGGGTCATAACTTCCCACGGTGAAATCTACCCAGAGACAAAAGTCACCTTGAAGGTTCCTGGTATCCACACGTAGGAGAGGTCCTCCAGCTCCAGAGAGCCACCAATGAAAAACCTCCGCAGTTCAGCCACTGGGCTGAGCTCCAGGGGCCTCCAGGTGGAGACCGTCAGGGTGTGAGAGCCTGGGCAGAAGAGGATGCAGCCAGGGCTGGAAAGGGCCTGCGGTCCCTCGCAGGCTCCCCAGCAGTGACACGGGCCTTGCCACCACTAAAACACCTGGTCTGGGGATGGCCTGACCTCTGGTGAAGGTCACCACGGAGGTTTAGGGGACCCACGTGGGAATCAATCAGACAGAAGCTCAGATCTTAGCTCTGCCAGTTACTACCTGGGTGCTGGCGCAAGTTTCAGCCTCTCTGAACCCCATTCTCCTCGTCTAGTAAAACGGAAATAATACCAACACCTACGCCTCAAAGAGTAGTGGGGAGAATTAAACGAGAAGCACTCAGCACACTGCCTGGCACACAAGAGAAGACAGTGGCTATTATTTCTAAAGGAACGGTGATCCGCTCAGTACATGTCTGTCCAGAGCCCATCTTGACACAGGCTGCTCCCCCAAGGCTGCAGGTCAAATCAGAGGAGCCGGAATCAGAGTCCAGAGCTGCTCAGCTGTCTCTAACGGAGACAGAAAATGCCCTCAAAAGGAGCACAGAATCTTGCAAGTTAAGTGCTTCTAGTTCCCAGTCATCCCCGCTTCTCCCAGGAAGTGGTCGAGTTCTCTGAAGCATCAGCCTTGCGTCTAGGAGCGGGGGCAGGAGGGCTACGTGCAGGGCAGGGACGAGAGGTCACCTGGGGTGGCGGGCAGCACCACAGCCCCGTAGCCTTCCACGCGGTACCGCTGCCAGAAGTCCAGCGAGACGACCTCGCAGTAGAGCACGGGCCACTCTGGGAGCGCATCTGCGGAGGGGAGAAGCGGCCAGGTCCCAGGAGGCCCCCATGGGAGAGGGCATGTCTGAGGAGTCCCAAGGCCGAGGACCGGCCAGGCCACTCACCGACAGATTCGTCCTCGTGGAGGAAGGAGGCCTCGAATGTGAAAGGGTAGGAGAAGTAGGCCACGTTATCCTAAAAAGGAGGGCTGTTGTTTTAAACTCAGTGCCACGGAGTGGCAAGGCCTCACTTGGCACTCATTTTTCCTGTGGCCAGTGACAAGGTCACGGTCCCAATGGAAAAGGAAAAACTATCACTCCACACAGGAAATAAGAGGCTAAGAGGGGAAGGGACACCCAGACACAAGCTGCTGCCATTCTCAAAAAGGCGGAGAACCCTGGGGCCAGGCGGCCCTGCAGGGCCCACAGCGAAGCGCCAGACTCAGCTCTCGAGTCCTCCCCGCGCTGTCAGCCCGATCATCTTTGGATGTCATGCCGGGAGCAGCCCTGTTCCCTCCAGGTGCCCCTGTTGTTGCCATACCATCCCCCGGGACTTGGTGGCACAGGTCTGTGTTATTCCTGAGAGCTGCTGGAACGCTGGGCTTGACCAGTCTAAAAGCCAAAGACCACACAGAGTCAGTCAACCTGGGAGGAAGGCGAGCAGTTGACAGAAACACAAAGCTCCTTTCTGCATTCAGTCACTCAGGCACGTGACCAATCACTCATGCCACGTTCACTGGGCCTACTGTGTGCTATGACGGGCCCCTGGGGACACTGCAGTGACCAGATAGAAAAGCTTTCTGTCTCTCAGGGAGCTAACCTTCTAGCTGGGGGTGGGAGGGGGCACAGAAAGCCAACCAACGACAGACCATCAGGGAGTGATAAAAGCTAAATATAAAACAGCGTGAAGAGACTGAGAGGCCTGGAGGCCCATTTAGGGATGCTGAGGGACCACTCGGAGGTGGCACTTAGGCTGAGACCTAAACTGAAGCAGAACCAGTCGTGTAAAGATAGGATTCAAAAGGTTTCAGACAGAGGAAATGGTCCTGAAAAGGCCCCAAAGTGGGAATGAACTTGGCCTGTTGAGGAACAGGAAGCATGACTGGAATGTTATAAGGGAGAGACAGGCCAGGGCCAGCTCATTCAGAGAATGGGGTCTGGACTTTGCTCAAAGTGGGAAGGGAAGCTGTTGGGGCTTTAAGTTGAAGAGAGACAGCTGGTTTACATTTTAAAGGCTCGGTTAGGCTGTGGTATGTATGGCAAATGAAACGTAAGGGGGGCTTCCCTGGTGGCTCAATGATAAAGAAGCCACCTGCCAATGCAGGAGACACAGGTTTGGTCCCTGGTCCAGGAAGATTCCCACAAGCCGAGAAAAAAACTAAGCCTGTGCACCAGAACTACTGAGCCTGTGCTCCAGAGCCCGGGAACCGTGGCTACTGAAACCTCAGGGCCCGAGAGCCCATGCTCTGCAACAAGAGTAGCCACTGCCGTGAGAAGCCCGAGCACCGCCAACGGGAGAGGAGTCCCTGCAGCAATGAAGACCCAGCACAGCTAAAAATACATAAATAAATAAAAATTATTTAAAAAAAGAAAAGAAACATAAGAGCAAGACAGGAAGCAAGAGGATAAATTAGACACTTAACGCTTTGGCCTAAGTAAGAGATGATGGTGGTTTGGTCCAGGGTCCTCAAGAGAACAGGTAATTCAGGACATCTTTGGGAAACAGACCTGACAGGAATTGCTGCTGATGGCATGAATGGTGGTAGGGAGCTAGAGAAAGTGGGGAATCAAGGATGTCTCTTATATTCCTGGTATTAGACACCAAGGAGATGATACTGTGGTTCTGCTAAGATGGAGAAGACCATGATGGCACGTTTGCGGCAAGAGGAGGAATCGGGGATGCTTTTGGTCACATTAAGCAGAAACAACAAACAGGTAAGTGGGCATGAGTCTGGAATTCAGGGGGAGGCTAAGAGTAGAGAGAGAAGTCTGGGCGTCTGAGACACACACACAGTACTGAAGCCACAGGAAGGATGGGGCCACCTAGGAAGACTGTGTAGAGACGGTAACAGAAGGCCAGGCCTGGCCTTGGATGCTCTAATAGTTTTAGGTCAACAGCAGATGAGGAAACAGCCAAGGAGACTGCTGAGCCACCAACGAGAGAGCAGAGCGGAGCACAGAGCCCGAAGGCAAGAGGAGAGGGGCAGTGAGGAAAGTGAGCTGCAGCAACTGGGAGACAAGGAGGGCGAAGGCAGACACGTCCCCACAGGATTCCACATCTTGGAAGTGACCTATGACCTTGAAAAGAACGGTAACAATTTCAGTGGAGGAGCGGGGAAGGAAACCTGACCGAATGCTTCTGGAAAACTGTCAGAAGGGGTAAAAAGGGAGACTTGTGAATACTACTTACTAGAAGTTGGCAACTCCACAAAGAAGTGGACGTAGAGGTTGTCATACTCATAGCCTTGGGCTGAAACTAAGAAAACAGGAAACAGATTCAGTGTATTGCCCTATCACCCCTAACACCTGACCCAGTCCTGCAGGGCCTACCCACTTGTGGAAGCAAGGCTCCCAAGGGCCGGGGACTCTGTGTTTCCAGGAAAGACTCATGCCTGAGTCTCCCGAGCGCTGCGGACAACCCAAGGCCACTGCTGGGGTGGGGAGGACTATTCCACACTGCTCTCTCTGGCACTTGCCAAGCCTCAGGGGACCTCTGTCTGGTGAGACACTTACCCACCTCTCCATTCACGAAGAGCCGGAGGGCACCTGGTGCGGTCTGGGGTAGAGAGAAGTGGGGACCGGTCAGGAGGTCAGAGGGAAGCAACACCTCTCCTCCAGCCTGTCCGTAAACCCCCACAGGACCTGTCATGAGATGTCCGATTCTGACGAGCAACTACCCACGCTTCCTCCCCACCTGCTGTTTCTCCACAGATCTGTTTCCTTCATTTCTCAAATGCGTAACGTAGGGGGAAAGCACCTAATTTAAATGGTGGAAGGGGCAACAGAGAGTGAGGACATTATGAGAATGGTCAAGAGAAGCAGACACAGCTGCCACTGCCCTACAGCAAGAGGCCAGAGACCCTGCTCCCTCTGGGGGCTGAGGCCAAGAAGCTAGGCAGTTTCCTTTTAAATTATTTGTGTCTCTATCTTAGTTAACTTTTTAACACTGAACATCTGTTGCTAATACAATATAAAAATAGTGAAAGCTAATTTTTTACAAACAGAGAGGGAGACCATCAGCTAACTCTATCTTTGTTTCCAGATCTAGAAAAGGAACTCCTGGAATAAGAGAAGACAAAGAACAGGACCATGGGATTAAGGACTTAAACTGTTTTGTCTTAAAAGCCAAACTATCTGACGAACAGAAATGAGATGCCTCCCTCCTTTATGGAGCATGTAGGGAAAATATCTACATTAAGAGGAAGGAAGACATTTTTCATCTTTATCAGTTCAGTCGCTCAGTTGTGTCTGACTCTTTGCGACCCCATGAATCGCAGCACGCCAGGCCTCCCTGTCCATCACTAACTCCCTGAGTTCACCCAGACTCACGTTTCATCTTTATACTTATTTACAAAAAAAATTAATGGTTAAATAGCATCACTGACTCAGTGGACATGAATCTGAGCAAACCCCAGGAAACAGGAAGCCTGGCATGCAGTCCATGGGGTTGCAAAGAGTCGGACATGACTGAGTGACTCAACAGCAACAATAAAATTAATTATAAAGTAATACATGAATGCACCACCGCTGATAAAAATTCAAAACTACCTAAGTTTAGAGAATAAAAAGGAAACATTCCTGACATATCCCTCTCACCCCTCAATAGCCACCTGCTGTCTCCAATTCCACCCTCTTCCCAGAGAAAGCCCCCAGAAGATATGTGCCCTTTGAGACCTCTTCCTATGCATCGACAGTTCTAAATCAACATGCAACGCTTCGAAAACACAGCAAAATACTCTATGTTATTTTCTACTTTCTTTTTACACTGAAGAGTGTGTCTTGGGGACCTTGAAGAGAAGACCATCACTCAGCTAGAGTCAGAGCGCTCTTATGGTGGTGTGGGAAGCTGGGCTACTCACCATCTCAAAGTCAGTGCCCACGAGGCTGTTGAGATACTCCTTGTGCCGGCCGTAGAGCTGAGGAAACAAACCACCCCGAGACTCAAGATGCAGTCCCAGGCAGACCAGGGTTCAGGTCTGCATGGGAGGGAGAAACGCAGCAGGAATGGGAAACGCCACGGAGAGCCGAGTGCCTGAGCGCTCCTGCCGCCGACATCCGACAGCGAAGCACAGAGGCTCTGGAGTCCACTGGCCTGGGGCCAAGCCGGCTCCCACGCTGCTGCGACCTGGGGCAGACTCTTAGCTTCTTGACCTCCATTGCCTCACTTGTAAAATGGTCATAAAATAAGCATTCCCTCGAAGGGCTGCAGTACAGTCTAAATGAAATTAGGCATGTGAAGTCCCTAGCACAGAGCACAGGCCATGCTCAGATAGATCGTCATTAGCATAATGATCTTATAACAGGCTCAACGCCTCATGTCTGATAGGTTAGAAGGGCTTCCCCAGTCAGGAGAGGCCATCAAGAGCAAGACCCGGCCGCTGCTGACCAACCCTCAAGCGCAGCCTCAGCTCCGCTCTCCGGTTCTCGGATGAACCAGCACTCACGTCCTTGAACACGCGCTGTTCCCGCTCCTCCTCCTCAGGCTGGGCGAGGGAAGACACATTGTCGATCGTATAGTTCCACAGCTCCTGCTTCTCCCCCTCTGTCTCGATTCTGTAAGGTCAAAGCCACAAAGGGACTAACTGGGAAAACAGGAGATGAGGCCCTCCAGACCCAACCCAGGAACAAACTGTCAGCTGGGAATTTAAACGTCAGGAGAGACAAAGGGCTTTCTGAGAACTTCCTCCACTCAAGGCAAGAAGTGAAGCCCAGCAAAGGAATGCTAGTCTCCACCGCCTCTTTCTTCCTCTTCTCACCTGTAGGGTCCTTTGCAGCCAGTGAAGTCAGGTTTTACTGTGATCACTCCATTGCTGTCCACCTTCAGAGTACAGAGGACATGTTCATGCTTCTTATAGCCAAGCCTAGAAACCAGGGGTAACACAAGAGTTCAAGATTGCTGGCCCCATTTCTGGGAAAGAGGATGAGGTATTCAGTTCACATCAGGGGAGTAGACAGAGGCTAGGGTGAGAACAGTCAGAGTAAAACATTTCCTTCCAAAGAAAAAGAAGGAAACAAAATCCCTCCCTCCCATATACCTGGGATGACCGTAACAGGAGGGTGATGGTTAGCAACAGGAGAAGAGGATGAAGGTCTGAGTTGGGCAGTGAGAAGTTTCACTCACTTTCCATAGGGCCCCAGGTCTGCCATGATGTACATGGTCTGAAGAGGAGTGTTGATGACATGGTTGTTCTTGATGAATTCTTCTGAGGGCTCCCAAGTGACGATTCGTGACTTAAGTATGCCACCTTCCCTGGGAGACACCACAGGAAGGGTCACTTCCCTGGCACCCCCTGAAGAGCCTGAAGGAAGAACGCAAGGGAGCACACCCAGAAGGAGTACAGGGGAGCACTCCACTGCAGAGTGGGACACTCGCATCGGTGAGCACACCAAGAACACTGGCACAGAAGGAATACGGGGACCTCCCCAGCCCCATACACACTTGCACTCACGTCCCTCGCCTGTCCTGCCGTCGCCGCCTGACATTTGCCATTCGCTCGACCAAGAAGGATGGCATTTCGCTGGCTGCGGTGGTCATTTTCTGACAGTGCTGGGAAAACAGAGCAGCTTGGTATAAGCCAGCAGCTCAGGGCCACGTGGGACCAAGCAGCTGGAGGGAAACCTTCCTTCTGAAACCTCACAGGACCTTGAGAGCGCAGCCACCTCACAACAGCACACGCTGATGGAGGGTGCAGAGGCACAAACAGCTCAGAGAAGAGCCCAACCATGCCCTGATCTGCCCTAAGGTGGTAGCAGCACATTACTCTTGAGAAATGAGTCTGCAGTCTGTAAGCCCGTACCAACAGAGTTGGGTGAGTCTACCCAGTAGATGCTGACGTCACTAGGTGGTTGGAAGATGCCAAATGTAACACAAGTATTCCGTGAAAAACGCTCCGTAATTTTCCTTTCTTTACCAAAACAGACAACCTAAATTTTACATGCTACCAACCCACAACTTTCAAAAACATTCACTTAACACCTAGCTTACAAATCTACAGACTCCCCACTCACACCTATGGATAGATCAACTAACAGAAAATTAACAAGGAAACACAAACTTTAAACGATACAATAGACCAGTTAGACCTAATTGATATCTATAGGACATTTCATCCCAAAACAATGAATTTCACCTTTTTCTCAAGTGCACATGGAACCTTCTTCAGGATAGATCACATCTGGGCCATAAATCTAGCCTTGGTAAATTCAAAAAAATTGAAATCATTCCAAGCATCTTTTCTGACCACAATGCAGTAAGATTAGATCTCAATTACAAGAGAAAAACTATTAAAAATTCCAACATATGGAGGCTGAACAACATGCTGCTGAATAACCAACAAATCACAGAAGAAATTAAAAAAGAAATCAAAATTTGCATAGAAGCAAATGAAAATGAAAACACAACAACCCAAAACCTGTGGGACACTGTAAAAGCAGTCCTAAGGGGAAAGTTCATAGCAATACAGGCATACCTCAAGAAACAAGAAAAAAGTCAAATAAATAACCTAACTCTACACCTAAAGCAACTAGAAAAGGAAGAAATGAAGAACCCCAGGGTTAGTAGAAGGAAAGAAATCTTAAAAATTAGGGCAGAAATAAATGCAAAAGAAACAAAAGAGACCATAGCAAAAATCAACAAAGCCAAAAGCTGGTTCTTTGAAAGGATAAATAAAATTGACAAACCATTAGCCAGACTCATCAAGAAACAATGGGAGAAAAATCAAATCAATAAAATTAGAAATGAAAATGGAGAGATCACAACAGACAACACAGAAATACAAAGCATCATAAGAGACTACTATCAACAATTATATGCCAATAAAATGGACAACGTGGAAGAAATAGACAAATTCTTAGAAAAGTACAACTTTCCAAAACTGGACCAGGAAGAAATAGAAAATCTTAACAGACCCATCACAAGCACGGAAATTGAAACTGTAATCAAAAATCTTCCAGCAAACAAAAGCCCAGGTCCAGACAGCTTCACAGCTGAATTCTACCAAAAATTTAGAGAAGAGCTAACACCTATCCTACTCAAACTCTTCCAGAAAATTGCAGAGGAAGGTACACTTCCAAACTCATTCTATGAGGCCACCATCACCCTAATACCAAAACCTGACAAAGATCTCACAAAAAAAGAAAACCACAGGCCAATATCACTGATGAACATAGATGCAAAAATCCTTAACAAAATTCTAGCAATCAGAATCCAACAACACATTAAAAAGATCATACACCATGACCAAGTGGGCTTTATCCCAGGGATGCAAGGATTCTTCAATATCTGCAAATCAATCAATGTAATACACCACATTAACAAATTGAAAAATAAAAACCATATGATTATCTCAATAGATGCAGAGAAAGCCTTTGACAAAATTCAACATCCATTTATGATAAAAACTCTCCAGAAAGCAGGAATAGAAGGAACATACCTCAACATAATAAAAGCTATATATGACAAACCCACAGCAAACATTATCCTCAATGGTGAAAAATTGAAAGCATTTCCTCTAAAGTCAGGAACAAGACAAGGGTGCCCACTTTCACCATTACTATTCAACATAGTTTTGGAAGTTTTGGCCACAGCAATCAGAGCAGAAAAAGAAATAAAAGGAATCCAAATTGGAAAAGAAGAAGTAAAACTCTCACTTTGCAGATGACATGATCCTCTACATAGAAAACCCTAAAAACTCCACCAGAAAATTACTAGAACTAATCAATGATTATAGTAAAGTTGCAGGATATAAAATCAACACACAGAAATCCCTTGCATTCCTATACACTAATAATGAGAAAACAGAAAGAGAAATTAAGGAAATAATTCCATTCACCATTGCAATGAAAAGAATAAAATACTTAGGAATATATCTACCTAAAGAAACTAAAGACCTATATATAGAAAACTATAAAACACTGGTGAAAGAAATCAAAGAGGACACTAACAGATGGAAAAATATACCATGTTCATGGATTGGAAGAATCAATATAGTGAAAATGAGTATACTACCCAAAGCAATTTATAGATTCAATGCAATCCCTATCAAGCTACCAACGGTATTCTTCACAGAGCTAGAACAAATAATTTCACAATTTGTATGGAAATACAAAAAACCTCGAATAGCCAAAGCTACCTTGAGAAAGAAGAATGGCACTGGAGGAATCAACCTACCTGACTTCAGGCTCTACTACAAAGCCAGTCATCAAGACAGTATGGTACTGGCACAAAGACAGAAATATAGATCAATGGAACAAAACAGAAAGCCCAGAGATAAATCCACGCACATATGGACACCTTATCTTTGACAAAGGAGGCAAGAATATACAATGGATTAAAAACAATCTCTTTAACAAGTGGTGCTGGGAAATCTGGTCAACCACTTGTAAAAGAATGAAACTAGAACACTTTCTAACACCATACACAAAAATAAACTCAAAATGGATTAAAGATCTAAATGTAAGACCAGAAACTATAAAACTCCTAGAGGAGAACACAGGCAAAACACTCTCCGACATACATCACAGCAGGATCCTCTATGACCCACCTCCAAGAATATTGGAAATAAAAGCAAAAATAAACAAATGGGACCTAATTAAACTTAAAAGCTTCTGCACAACAAAGGAAACTATAAGCAAGGTGAAAAGACAGCCTTCAGAATGGGAGAAAATAATAGCAAACGAAGCAACTGACAAACAACTAATCTCAAAAATATACAAGCAACTCCTACAGCTCAACTCCAGAAAAATAAATGACCCAATCAAAAAATGGGCCAAAGAACTAAATAGACATTTCTCCAAAGAAGACATACAGATGGCTAACAAACACATGAAAAGATGCTCAACATCACTCATTATCAGAGAAATGCAAATCAAAACCACTATGAGGTACCATTTCACGCCAGTCAGAAAGGCTGTGATCCAAAATTCTACAAGCAATAAATGCTGGAGAGGGTGTGGAGAAAGGGAACCCTCTTACATTGTTGGTGGGAATGAAAACTAGTACAGCCACTATGGAGAACAGTGTGGAGATTCCTTAAAAACTGGAAATAGAACTGCCTTATGATCCAGCAATCCCACTGCTGGGCATACACACTGAGGAAACCAGAATTGAAAGAGACACGTGTACCCCAATGTTCATCGCAGCACTGTTTATAATAGCCAGGATATGGAAGCAACCTAGATGTCCATCAGCAGATGAATGGATAAGAAAGCTATGGTACATATACACAATGGAGTATTACTCAGCCATTAAAAAGAATACATTTGAATCAGTTCTAATGAGGTGGATGAAACTGGGGCCTATTTTACAGAGTGAAGTAAGCCAGAAAGAAAAACACCAATACAGTATACCAACACATATATATATGGAATTTAGAAAGATGGTAACAATAACCCTGTATACAAGACAGCAAAAGAAACACTGATGTATAGAACAGTCTTTTGGACTCTGTGGGAGAGGGAGAGGGTGGGATGATTTGGGAGAATGGCATTGAAATATGTATAATATCATATATGAAACGAGTCGCCAGTCCAGGTTCGATGCACAATACTGGATGCTTGGGGCTGGTGCACTGGGACGACCCAGAGGGATGGTATGGGGAGGGAGGAGGGTTCAGGATGGGGAACACATGTATACCTGTGGCGGATTCATTTCGATATTTGGCAAAACCAATACAATATTGTAAAGTTTAAAAATAAAATAAAATTAGATTTTGCATTAAAAAAAAAAAAGAAATCTACAGACTCATAGACAAAAATCAGAAAATATAGGCTCTCCCCTCCTTCAAGGAGTTTATAATCTCACTGAGAAGACAGAACATATCATACAGTGACTGAAGAAAATCTAAAACGAGGCCACAAGGGTACGCTGCCATTGGCAAACTGAGGACATAAGCCATTCCCTATACAGTACTGAATTCCTCTTCAAATCTGTATGTTCAGTTTTGGCTGAATCCCATGATGAATTTAATCTAGATGGTTCTAGACTCCATCCACCTGTCTGATCTCATGATGCACGGGGGAAATCAAACCTAGCGGCTGCTCCCCACAGTGTGCAGTCTGCAAGCCTAGCATTAGAGACACTGCAGGCTCCCCCAGGCCCTCCAGCAGGTGTGGCAGGGAGCAGCAGCCACACCACCCACAGACTGTGCCCACCAACCTACTCCAGTCTGGCTGCCAGAAACACACGGAAATTCCTAGACAGGCTCACTTAACAGGCTTCTGAGTTAAAACACGAGGCCAGAAAGCCAGGGGAAACAAAGGTGAAGGGAGCTACAGAGCTTGGGTAAGTCTACCTGAGTCTGTCTACTTGGGAAAGAATGATACCTCTTCCAAATTGGTGTATCTATCAGAGTCAGTGTAGGTAAAGATCCGTCGGTTCTTCCTGCCACCTGAATCTTCCAGCTTTAGAATCTCTTGACGGTATTGATGATCCAAAGGGCTCTGACAGGCTGCTTCATTTTGGTACAGATCTACTTCAAACTGAGGTCACAAAGAAACAGAGTTCCAGTGAGAATATTTTAATTTTGTCGCTACAACTGTTTGGTCAAATATCATTTGTCATGATGTTTTATCTAAACTGATGGAGGACAGAAAAGCCAACGAAGGTTAGTGCTACAAGGAACCAGAGCGACAGTCTAACTCAATTCTGCTGTTATAGAACTGACACACCAAGACCGTGTGCTGTTTTGGTATGTGGCCCAGAGGTGAAAAGCATGTTACTCAAGATCATAAAACCAGCTAGTGACAGGTTTTATGTGTGCTGTGTGTACACTGAGCCCGTACACACAGCAGTGGGAAGTATACACTGCTGTAACTTTTCTGGAAGTCAGTTTGGCGATATGTATCAGGAACCTTTCCCTGCGACCAGGCAGGCGGACGTGGGCCAGGTGCAGGGAGACGGAGCAGACAAGGGGCACCAGCCCACCTGGCTGAAGAGCTTCTCTTGCCACCCAATCACAACCTCCTCTTCTTCTTCTTCCTCTGGGCGGTGTCCACCTGCATAGAAAACAGAGCGAGTCAAATGTTTGAGCCCAACTAGCACTACTTCTTGCTCTCTGGTTGGTTATAACCAAAGTCTGTGCTCTTATACTTGCCACAAAACCAGTTGGAGTTCACTGATTATGAAGTACTCACTCTAGAGAGGCAGTAGATATGCGCAGAAGCCAAGGTTAAGACCCAAGAAGTTTTAATCACCCCCCTCACTTTAATAATAGAAATCACGTCCTCCAGGAATTAATTAATCTAATTCAGAGTCAAGAGCTGAAATTTAGATATAGGCTGAACAGCTCTTTCTCAATGCCGATTGTCTACATTTGCTATGAACCATGGCATTTTTATCTTCACTATTTCTGAAGCCATAAATCTAGAATCACAAACACTGTAACCTTAAGAGACCAAGTATTAAGAGAGAAAAGGAAAGACATAAAACAGATTGTTTTTAAAAAAGAACCAAATCTAATATGTATACTCCTAGATGAGTATGCCTTTTCCAAAGATATATGCTTCAAAACCCACCAGCTCACACTTTTGCCCAGCAATATTTCTGAACAGAAACAACAAAAGCAAAGAGACTAGTGACCTAACATAAACACACTGTCTTCTCTTTCTCACTTTTCTGGCTTCTCAGAGAAAGAAAAAGGCTAGAACACAGATAATACTAATACGCACATTTTCTGGGACTTCCCTGGTAGTCCCATGGTTGCATTGCAGGGGGCATGGGTTCCATCCCTACAGGGAAAACTAAGATCCCACATGCCACACAGCAAGGTTAAAAAAAAAAAGTGCATTTTCCAAGCAGACCCAAATGTTTAACTTGTTTTTAAAAAGTGTTCATATTGTAAGTTTCAAGTTTGGAGTCATATTTTCTCTTAGGAAAAAAAAATGTCAGAAATGGCATTTGGGTTTAGAGGTAAATTTATAATATACCCAAAGCACAGTATTTGCTATTTCAGTACATTTGACCACAGTTCAGATCAGCTTCTTGATGATAGGAATCACTTCTTGAATTCAATTTTCACACAACATAATGTAGTAGTTAAAACTGCCTGGGATCAAATTCTGACTTCAACAGTTGGCAGCCCAGTGACCTTGGACAAGAAACGCAAGCTCTCTATACCCTTTCTCAGACTATAGACCTGGGTCTACTCTGTCTTAAGAGGTAACCTCAGCCCTAGGCCCTTCCCCAGATCCCCAAGGGGCCCCATCACCAAAATACACCCACTGGCCGTTGGGTGAGGCCTAAAAGTGGCCAAGTCTATGAGATCCTTCCCCAGTTGGGCAGCAGGCTGGCAATGGAGGTAGTTGCTTGATGTGATTCTTTGCAGGTGGACTCTGCCAGGAAAAGAGAAGCCCAAAATACTGTTACAAGATACACAAGCAGGAGACGAACACAGAGCAAGGATGGGGAAACGAAGCACTGAAGAGATTATGACTACCAAGAGATGTGGCAGGGTGCAGGCAACAGAGGGGCGGGGAGGGGGGCATGGGGCCCCAGGGAGGAGAGGATGCGAGAGTGTATTGGAGGGAGACATAGGGCCCTGAGGAATTTGGGGGGCGTAGGGTCCTGAAAGGGTGAGTCTAGGAAGTTGCGAGTGAAGAGGGTTCCAGGTAGTGAGGGAGACGCGACGAGGCCTGGATCACAGTGGTCAGTACTGCAAACGGAAGTGAGGGCCCCAGCAAAGGAGAAGTGTAATTCAGGCTCCAATTATCTGAGAGCATAAAAGCACGGGGCTCTGGGGTGATGCGACTACCGGAGGCGGAGGTTGCGCACGGGGTCCCGAGAGCGGTACACGGCCTCTCCGGTGTCACTGCTCCAGATGGCCTCCGCCATGACAGCTGCGCCGCGCACGACTGCGCCGGAAAGCGCGCCGCCCCGGTTCCCCTGGCAACTGAGACGCCGTCAGGAGCCTGGAACCCGGTTCCCTAGGCGGCGCGGGAGAAGCCCTGCCCATCGCGGGCCCCGCCCGGGCTGAGCCCCTGCCCACGCCGGCTGGGGTAGTCCTGCGGGGTTGCCGCTGGTCTTTAGTGCGAACAAAGCTCGCTCACACCCAAGGCCGGGCTGGGTGCGCGTGACGAATGAGGAAACTAAAGCCGCGCTATCGGCCCCCATTATGTGGATTCGGACAGAAATGGTCGTAAGCTCCAAATCCGAGTGTCCCGAATTCTCAGCTACTACTTTTCCCACCACACCACACAGTCTTACACTGAATCCTGGGACACTTTGGCCTCAGAATTGGTTGACGGGGACTCACAGAATGCACCCATTCTTGCCAGAGGAGTGACGGAAAGTGAAGACAGTTACCCAGACATGAAAGTGTCAGAAGATTTATTACTCCTTGGGTTGGCATTCACTGAACCAGAGAAAAAAGAAACAAGGAAGCTAGCAGTAAGGAAGGAAAAGGTGTCATTATTGCACTGGTTTTTCCCCTGCATGTGTTATTTCCCGATATTTAAGCCACCTTAGATACCGCACTGACCTTGAGAAAAGTCAATAAAATGCCATTCTGAAGACGTGCTTCATTGGGCTGCCAAAGGCGAGACACACCTGTAACCTTGAATCCGGCTCTCTGGCACCTTGGGGATGGCAGCAGTTATCAGCCTTTGTCATTTGCTGCTTCTTGTCCCCTGAACCCAGTTTGATTATATGGCATTGGGAGCCATCAGCAACAAAGCTGCTCTTGTATAACACTAAAGACTCGCTGTAACAATAGCCCTATTTATTTAAGATCTAATACAGCCTGGGCTCCTTGTTTATGTGGTCCCTAATCCTCCTAGAAATCCCTTAAGTAGGTATTTGTTATTCTCATAGTCAATGAAGTTATTGAAGGCCAGAACTTAAAGGTTGAACTGGAGTAAGTGGTAGAGGAGCTGAGACTCCAGCCCAGGCCTGTCTTTAGAGCCTGAACACCTTCCACTCTGCTTCACAACCTCTCACCTACCAATGTATTCTGTACGAGCACACAATTCCCAACCTGGGAAATAGTAATAATTATTTCAACAGGTGAAACCGTGAAGGCAGAATATCATTCTTAAGAAAAAAGATCACTCTAATTTTTTCTTTTAAAATTGTGAATAGGCAACACTTTGCCATATGAACCACAAATGATGAAGTTGGAGCCTGAAACAACTTTCGTTTTATACCAAATCTAACTTAGAGCAAAGTCAACCTGACATAATTATAAGCAAAGTACTGTATCACATGATATGCAAATATAAGTGATTTGTCTAAGTAACCATAATTAAATTATCTTTATACAGGTAAACTAGATTTTTATTCCTTTTATTTACTGATATAAATCAGGATTCTTAAAATTGGGATCCATGAGCAGAGTTCAAGGGGTCTATTGATCCCCTTACCCAGTGGGGAGAGGGAAGGGAGAAAAGCAAGATAGGGGTATGAGATTAGGAGTTACAAACTACTATGTATAAAATAAATAAGAAACAGAGATATGTTTTATAACACAGGAAAATATAGCTATTATTTTGTAATAACTTTAAATGGAATATAATCTATAAAACTATTGAATCCCTGTTTCAGGTTTTACACCTGAAACTAATGATCTAAATTGACTGTGCTGTGCTTAGTCACACAGTCGTGTCTGACTCTTCGATCCCATGGACTGTAGCCCACCATGCTCCTCTGTCCTTGGGGATTCTATAGGCAAGAATACTAGAGAGGGTTACCAGGCCCTCCTCCCGGGAATCTTCCCAACCCAGGGATTGAACCCAGTTCTCCTGCATTGCAGGTGTAGTCTTTACTGTTTGAGCCACCAGGGAAGCCCAAATCAACTAACTATACTTCAACTAAAAAAAAAAAAAAAACAACTCCCTAGGGACTTCCCTCGTGGTCCAGTGGTTAAGAATCCACCTTACAATTCAGGGGACACGGGTTTGGTCCTCGGTGTGGGAACTAAGATCCCATGTGTCACAGGGCAACTAAGACGGCAGGCCACAACTATTGAGCCTTTGCACCACAACTAGAGAATCAATGCACCACAATGAAAGATCCTGCATGATGCAACAAAGATCCCACGTGCTGCAACTAAGCCCTGATGCGGACAAATTAAACAAACAAACAAACAAAAAACCCTCCTTGAGCTTTGTGTGAGCCATTTTTCTGGAAAGAGTTTGTGGCTTTTATCAGATTCTGGAAGGAGTCTGTATCCTGATATCAAGAAGAGCCTGATCCCCACTATGTTTGTGTACTGACATCTTGTTAAAAATGTAAAGTTTGGATTACATATCATAAAGGCCAAAATCCCCTGTACCATCACCAGCAACCATTCCTCCCCTATCCCTAATCAGGATTGTTTAGAGTTGATATTCACTGTGTTCTCCCTAAAATAGTGCCATTGTTTGGATAATTTTTATGGTTAAAAAACGATTGCACAATCATGAAGGGTAAACATGGCTTCCTTTTCACATGTTTATAAGCCAAGACATTAATTGTATTTCTCAATCTTATGACCAGGAAATGTAGAGCCTGGATTTATGTTCAAGATGTTTTGACTCAAACCTATGGGCTCTCCTATGAAGTGGACTGTCTCCTTAAAACTACTCCCATTCCCAAGCCCATTTTTTTCTTTCTTAAACTGGTCACATCTGAGCTACATCATAACAATCCAATCACTCTCTTTCCCCTCTCCAGCTGATACTTTATAACTTACTTGGAAGTTATAAAGTTAGTGCTTATTCTCACAGAGGAAGAAGAATGTCATACGCTTCTTCCAAAACTCTTCTGTGTCCCCCAGTGTCCATGCTTTGTGTCTATTAACTGTCCCTTGAACTGACCTTGGTTCAGAGAAGAGATCCTTCTGGAATGCAACAATCTTATGAGGAATAATAGACTTGACTCTTGCTTTTCTCCCTCTGCCTCTGACTTTGAAGATGGAGCTGTGGGCCTTAAACATACCACAAAGCAGAGATTGTCAGATTGGATAAAAAGCAAGCTCTGATTGTATGCTGTCCATGAGACACTGGCTTTAAATATAAAGACATTCATAATTTAAAAGTTAAAAAATATAAGGAAATCTTGCTATTTGTGACAACATGGTTGTAAGGGTATTAAGCTGAGTGAGGTTATTATGCTGAGTGAAAAAAGGTCAGAAAAGATAAATACTTTCATTTCATTTATATGTGGAGTCTAAAAACTAAAACAAGTAAATAAACACAACAAAATAGAAACAGAATTATAGATACAAAGAACAAATAGGAGGTTTCAGGGAGAGGGGAGGAAAGAAATAGGTGAAGCAGATTAAGAAATCAAACTTCTACTTGCAAGGTAAACTAGTCATGAGTATGAAATGTACAAGGTGGGGAATATAGTCTATATGTAATATTGTATGATGAGAGGTGATAACTAAACTTTTGATCATTTTGAAATGCATAGAAATATCAAACCACTGTTGAATAACAGAAACTAATACAGTATTGTAGTTCAGTTATATTTCAAAAACAAACTCATAGAAAAAGAGATCAAATTTGTGTTTATCAGAAGTGGGGGGTAGAGAGAGGGGAAATTGGATTCAGACACTCAAAAGGTGCAAACTTCCAGTTAAAAGAAAAATATGTGTATGTAAAGTACAACATGATAAATAGAATTAACATTGCTGTACATTACATATGAAAGTTATTAAGAAGGTAAATCCTAAGCAATCTCATCACAAGGGAAAATATTTTTTCTATTTCTTTAATTTTGTATATGCACTTTTGCATTCTGTAATTTTGTATGAGATTATGGATATTCACTAAACTTACTGATAATCATTTCATGATGTTTATAAATCAAATCATTATGCTGTACACCTAAAACTTACACAGTGCTGTATGTCAGTTAGATCTCAATAAAACTGGATGAAAACAAAAGTAGAAATGAAAAAGAAAAAAAAAGTAGTTTTTTAAAGTTAAAGGATGGAAAAAGATGTACCAAGCAAACATTAATCCAAAGAAAACTAGAAAGGCTATCTTAATAACAGACAAAATAGATTTCAAAACAAGGGATATTACCAGGAATCAGGAAATATATTTTGTAATGATAAATGCACCAATTCATCAAGAGAACATAAGAAAACTAAATATTTATGCACTTAACAATTTCAAAATACATGAAGCAAAAAATTGATAGACTTGAAAGGGGAAATAGGCAAATTCAGTTATAGTTGGAGATATTAACACTCTTTTTTTTTTAAATGAAGTATGATTGACTTATAATATTGTATTAATTTCAGGTGTTCATTTCAGTTCAGTTCAGTCGCTCAGTCGTATCCGACTCTTTGCGACCCCATGAACCACAGCACGCCAGGCCTCCCTGTCCATCACCAACTTCCGGAGTTCACTCAGATTCACGTCCATCGAGTCAGTGATGCAATCCAGCCATCTCATCCTCTGTCGACCCCTGCTCCTCCTGCCCCCAATCCCTCCCAGCATCAGGGTCTTTTCCAATGAGTCAACTCTTCGCATGAGGTGGCCAAAGTACTGGAGTTTCAGCTTTAGCATCATTCCTTCCAAAGAACACCCAGGGCTGATCTCCTTCAGAATGGACTGGTTGGATCTCCTTGCAGTCCAAGGGACTCTCAAGAGTCTTCTCCAACACCACAGTTCAAAAGCATCAATTCTTCGGCACTCAGCCTTCTTCACAGTCCAACTCTCACATCCATACATGACCACTGGAAAAACCATAGCCTTGATTAGACGGATCTTTGTTGGCAAAGCAATGTCTCTGCTTTTGAATATGCTATCTAGGTTGGTCATAACTTTTCTTCCAAGGAGTAAGAGTCTTTTAATTTCATGGCTGCAATCACCATATGCAGTGATTTTGGAGCCCCCAAAAATAAAGTCTGACACTGTTTTCCCATCTATTTCCCATGAAGTGATGGGACCAGATGCCATGATCTTCGTTTTCTGAATGTTGAGCTTTAAGCCAACTTTTTCACTCTCCTCTTTCACTTACCTCAGTTCAGTTCAGTTCAGTTCAGTCGCTCAGTCGTGTCCGACTCTTTGCGACCCCATGAATTGCAGCACACCAGGCCTCCCTGTCCATCACCAACTCCTGGAGTTCACTCAGACTCACGTCCATTGAGTCAGTGATGCCATCCAACCATCTCATCCTCTGTCGTCCCCTTCTCCTCCTGCCCCAATCCCTCCCAGCATCAGAGTCTTTTCCAATGAGTCAGTTCTTTGCATGAGGTGGCCAAAGTACTGGAGTTTCAGCTTCAGCATCATTCCCTCCAAAGAAATCCCAGGGCTGATCTCCTTCAAAATGGACTGGTTGGATCTCCTTGCAGTCCAAGGGACTCTCAAGAGTCTTCTCCAACACCACAGTTCAAAAGCATCAATTCTTCGGTTCTCAGCCTTCTTCATACTCCAACTCTCACATCCATACATGACCACAGTAAAAACCATAGCCTTGACTAGACGGACCTTTGTTGGCAAACTAATGTCTCTGCTTTTGAATATGCTATCTAGGTTGGTCATAACGTTCCTTCCAAGGAGTAAGCGTCTTTTAATTTCATGGCTGCCGTCACCATCTGCAGTGATTCTGGAGCCCAAAAAAATAAAGTCTGACACTGTTTCCACTGTTTCCCCATTTACCTCAAGAAGCTTTTTAGTTCCTCTTCACTTTCTGCTATAAGAGTGGTGTCATCTGCATATCTGAGGTTATTGATATTTCTCCCAGCAATCTTGATTCCAGCTTGTGCTTCTTCCAGCCCAATGTTTCTCATGATGTTCTCTGCATAGAAGTTAAATAAGCAGGATGACAATATACAGCCTTGACATACTCCTTTTCCTATTTGGAACCAGTCTGTTGTTCCATGTCCAGTTCTAACTGTTGCTTCCTGACCTGCATATAGGTTTCTCAAGAGGCGGGTCAGGTGGTCTGGTATTCCCATCTCTTTCAGAATTTTCCACAGTTTATTGTGATCCACACAGTCAAAGACTTTGTTACAATTTCAGGTGTACAACACAGTAATTCAATATGTTTGTAGATTATGCACCAAAGTTATTGCAATATTATTGATTATATTACCTATGCTGTACATTTATCCCTGTGACTTATTTATTTTATAACTGGTAGTTTGTACCTCTTAATTCCCTTCACCCATTTTGCACATCCCTGAACCCTCCTCCCTTCTGGCAACCCCAAGTTTGTCCTCTGTATCTCTAAATCTATTTCTGTTTTATTCTACTTTTTTGTTTCTTTGTGTTTTAGATTCCAGATATAAATGAAAACATTCAGTATTTGTCTTTCTCGATCTTATTTCACTTAGCATAATACCATTTTGGTACATGCATGCTGTTGCATATGACAAGATTTCATTCTTCTTATAGCTGGGTAATAATCCATTGTGTATATATGCCACATGTATTTATTCATCTACTGATGAACTTTAAGCTGCTCCCGTGTCTTGGCTATTATAAATAATGCAACAGTGAACACTGTGGGTGTACATCATTTTCAATTAGTGTTTTTATTTTCTTCAGATAAAAACCCAGGGGTGGAATTTCTGGATAGTATGGTAGTTATATGTTTAATTTTTTGAGGACTCTCTATATTGTTTTCCACACTGACTACAACAATTTACATTTCCTACCAAGAGTTTATGAGGGTTCTCTTTTTACTACATCTTCACCAACACTTGTTATTTGTTTTCTTTTTGATCATTCTTTCTTTCTAATGTATTTATTTTAATTGGAATCTAATTACTTTACAATATTGTAGTGGTTTTGGCCATACACTGACATGCATCAGCCGTGGGTGTACACGTGTCCCGCACCGTGAACCCCCCTCCCACCTCCGTTCCCATCCCGTCCCTCAGGGTCATCCCAGTGCAGCAGTAAGGTGTGAAGTAATGTCTCATTGTGGTTTTGCATTTCCCTGATGGTTAGCAGCTTTTCATGTCTCTTGGCCAACTATATGCTTTCTTTGGAAAACTGCTGTTTCAGGTCCCTTTTAAATCAGATTTTTATCTAATGAGTTATATGAGTTCTTTGTATATTTTGGATATTTAACATTAACTGCTTATTAGACATATCAGTTGCAAATATATTCTCCCATTCAGTATGTTCCTTTTCATTTTGTCCACAATTTACTTCACTGTGCACAAGATTTTTAGTTTGATATGATCTCTGTCTCTCTCTCTTTTTTTTTTTTTTTTTTTTTTTTGCTTTTGTTGCTCTGTACTGAGAAATAAGATCCAAAAATTATTGCTAAAATCAGTGTCTAAGAGTGATTTTTCTTCTGGAAGTTTTATAGTTTCAGGTCTGATGTTTATGTCTTTAATCCATCTATTTTGAGCTTATTTTTGTATACAGGGTGAGAAAATAGTCTGGTTTCACTCTTTTACATGTAGCTGTTCAGTTTTCCAACAATTTTTCTCTCCAAAAGAGAGACTATCTTTTCCCCAATATATATTCTTGCCTTCTTTGTCATCAATCAATTGATCATATGTGCATGAGTTTATTTCTGGGCTCTCTACTCTGCCCCATTGATCTATGTGTGTGTATGTTTGTGCCCATACCATACTACTTTTTTTTAACCATCGTTACATGTGTGCATTTTATTTAACAGTGCTGTGTACATAGTGGGCAATTAAGTTCTTATATGAATATCTAGTCTTTCTAGATATTTAGAAGTGCTTGATGCATTTAAAAGTAGAAGTAGTAGAATAATGCTATTTATAAATAGCTTTTTTTATAGTATGAATTAAAATGATTCATGTCTTGAGAATTACAGAATCTCAAGGGAGTTTTGCTGATTGTAATAGCATTTCTTAATTATGAAAATATGATAGATAACACATTTGCAGGAGACTTGGAAAATACAGAACAAGGTTACACACAGTTCCACTATATATTATAATTATTTTAAGTAGATAAATTAAGATTTTTAGTTGGAGTTTCAATATGAAACTATATAACACCATACACAAAAATTAACTCAAAATAGATTAAAGATCTAAACATAAGGCCAGAAACTATAAAACTCCTAGAGGAAAACAGCAAAACACTCTCCGACATAAACCACAGCAGGATCCTTTACGGCCCACCTCCCAGAATATTGGAAATAAAAGCAAAAATAAACAAATAGGACCTAATTAAAATTAAAACTTCTGCACAACAAAGGAAACTATAAGCAAGTTGAAAAGACAGCCTTTAGAATGGGAGAAAATAACACCAAATGAAGCAATAGACAAAGAATTAATCTCAAAAATATACAAGCAACTCCTGAAGCTCAATTCCAGAAAAATAAAGAGCCAATCAAAAAGTGGGCCAAAGAACTAAACAGACATTTCTCCAAAGACATACAGATGGCTAACGAACACATGAAAAGATACTCAGCATCACTCATTATCAGAGAAATGCAAATCAAAACCACAATGAGGTACCATTTCATGCCAGTCAGAATGGCCGCTATCCAAAAGTCTACAAGCAATAAATGCTGGAGAGGGTGTGGAGAAAAGGGAACCCTCTTACACTGTTGGTGGAAATGCAAACTAGTACAGCCACTATGGAGAACAGTGTGGAGATTCCTTTAGGTGCACTGGGATGACCTAGAGGGATGGTATGGGGAGGGAGGTGGGGGGGAGGGGTGTTCAGGATTGGGAACACGTGTACACCCGTGGTGGATTCATGTTGATGTATGGCAAAACCAATACAATATTGTAAAGTAATTAGCCTCTAATTAAAATAAATAAATTTAAATTAAAAAAAAAACTGGAAATAGAACTGCCATATGACCCAGCAATCCCACTGCTGGGTATACACACCTAGGAAACCAGAATTGAAAGAGACATGTGTACCCCAATGTTCACTGCAGCACTGTTTATAATATCCAGCACATGGAAGCAACATAGATGTCCATCAGCAGATGAATGGATAAGAAAGCTGTGGTACATATACACAATGGAATATTACTCAGCCATTAAAAAGAATACATTTGAATCAGTTCTAATGAGGTGGATGAAACTGGAGCCTATTATACAGAGTGAAGTAAGCCAGAAAGAAAAACACCAATACAGTATACTAACACATTTATATGGAATTTAGAAAGATGGTAACGATAACCCTGTATGCAAGACAGCAAAAGAGACAGCTGTGCTGAACAGTCTTTTGGACTCTGTGGGAGAGGGCAAGGGTGGGATGATATGGGAGAATGGCGTTGAAACATGTAAATTATCATATGTGAAATGAACCATGAGTCCAGGTTCAATGCATGATACAGGGTGCTTGGGGATGGTGCACTGGGATGACCCAGAGGGATGGGATGGGGAGAGAGGTGGGAGAGGGGTTCAGGATGGGGAACACATGTACAACCATGGCAGATTCAAGTCAATGTATGGCAAAATCAATACAATATTGTAAATTAAAAGAAATAAATAATAATTTTTTTAAAAAATTAATAGAATGGGGAGGGAGGAGGGAGGAGGGTTCAGGATGGGGAGCACATGTATACCTGTGGCGGATTCATTTTGATATTTGGCAAATCTAATACAGTTATGTAAAGTTTAAAAAAAAATTAAATTAAAAAAAAATTAATAGAACGAATATACAGAGAAGTAGATGGATATAGTAGACGAAAAACACAGCAAACCAATTCGGCATAACTAAGATTTTCACACAACAGTAGGATTTCCACACAACAGTAGGATACAAAATCTATTCAAGTTCCCATAGACTATAAACTAGGAGACATATCCAGGACATAAGACCAGATATTAATTTCTCACTTAAATGCTTTCTTCTCTGCAATCACCTTCTGTGTTTTTCAGTCTTCTTTAATCTAATTATCCGCTGGTGGGTGGTGTTGCACTCCCTCCCTATTAGTTGTTTGGCCTGAGGTGACCCAGCCCTGGGGCCTCCAGGCTCTATGGTAGAGTTAATGGTGAGCTCCAGGAGGACTTAAGCCAGGGAACAGCTTTCAGGACGGCTGCTACCAGTGCCCTGGTTCCTGGGGTGAGCCACTGCCAACCCATGCCTTCCACAGGAGACCTTCCAACACCTGCAGGTGGGTCTGGTTCAATCTCCTGTGGGGTCATTGTCCCTGTCCCTTGGGTCTTGGCGAATGCCAAATTTTGTTTGTGCCCTCCGAGAGTGGAGTCTCTTTTCCCCCAGTCCTGTGGAAGTTCTGGAATCAAATCCTGCTGGCATTCAAGTTCAGATTCCCTGGGAATTTCCAGTCTCTTTGCCAGATCCCCAGGCTAAGAAGCCTAACATGGAGCTCAGAACCTTCACAACAGTGGGAGAACTTCTTTGGTATTATTGTTCTCTGGTTTGTTTGTCACTCAGCTGGCAGATACGGGATTTGATTTTATCATGATTGCACCCTTCCTACCATCTCATTGTAGCTTCTCCTTTGTCTTTGGACGTGGGGTATCTTTTTTTGGTGGGTTCCAGCATCCTCCTGTCGATGGTTTTTCAACAGCTAGTTGCAATTTTGGTGCTCTCGCAGGAAGAGATGAGAGAACATCCTTCTACTCCACCATCTTATGTAAATTCATACCACATTATTTTGACTACTATAATTTTGTAGGGTAGTTTGAAGTCAAAGAGAGTATTTCCAGTATTTTCAAGGAGAGTATAAAAGATAAAGTTTATTCTTCTTTATCAAGATTGCTTGGGCTATTCAAGGTCTTTTGTAGTTCCACACAGATTTTATGGTTATTTGTTCCAGTTCTGTGAAAAATGTCATTGGTATTGATATTTTGATAGGGATTGCATTGAATATGTAGATTGCCATGAGTAGGATGGACACTTAACAATATTAATTTTTCTGATCCATGATCATGGTATAGCTCTCTGTTTATTTGTGTCATCTTTTTTTCATCAAGGTCTTATAGTTTTCAGAGTACAGATTTTTTTATCCCCTTGGTTAAATTTGCTTTTAGATATTTATTATTTTTGATGCTATTGTAAATGGTATTGTTTCCTTGGTTTCTCCTTCTGATAGTTCATTATAAGTGTATAGAAATACAAAATGTTTCTGTATATCAATTTGGTACCAAGCAACTTAACTGAATTCATTTATTGGCTCTAATATTTTTGGTAGAAGCTTTATGGTTTTCTCTATGTAATATCACGTCATCTACAAATAGTGATGGTTTTATTTCTTCCTTTCTAACTTAGGAGTCTCTTATTTCTTTTTCTTGTCTAATTACAGTGGCTAGGTCTTCCAGTACTATATTGAATAAAAGTAGCAGGAATGGGCTTACTTGTCTTGTTCCTGATCTTAAAGGAAAAGCTGTCAACTTTCGACCATTGAGAATGATGTTAGCTTCTAGGTTTGTCATAAATGACCTTTTATATGTTGAGGTGTGTTCCTTCTATGCCCACTTGGTTGAGATTGTTTTTATCATGAATGGATGTTGAATTTTTTCATAAGCTTTTTCTGCATCTATTGAGATGATTATGTGACTTCATTGTATTAATGTGGTGTAACACATTGATTGATTTATGGATATTGAATGATCCTTATATTCCTAGAATAAATTCCACTTACTCATGATGTATGATACTTTTAATGTATCATTGAATTTGGTTTGCTAATGTTTTGTTGAGGATTTTTGTGAACACGTCCATCAGTGATATTGGGCATTTTTTTGGGGGGGTGGGGGGTGGTAATGTCTCTGGTTTTGATATCAGGATAAATGCTGGCCTCATTGAATGTGTTTGAAAGCATTCCCTCTGGAGTTGCTGACAAAGGTCCATATAGTTAAAGTTCTGGTTTTTCCAGTAGTCATGTCTGGATGTGAGAGTTGTACCATAAAGAAAGCTGAGCGCCAAAGAATTGATGCTTTTGAATTGGGCTGGAGAAGACTCTTGAGAGTCCCTTGGACAATAAGGAGATCAAACCAGTCAATCCTAAACGAAATCAACTCTGAATATTCATTGGAAGGACTGATGCTGAAGCAGAAGCTCCAATACTTTGGCCACCAGATGTGAAGGGCCAACTCAAAAGCCTGATGCTGGAAGACTGAAGGGAAAAGGAGAAGGGGGTGGCAGAGGATGAGATGGTTAGATAGCATCACCACTCAATGGACATGAATTTGAGCAAACTCTGGGAGACAGAGAAGGACAGAGGAACCTGCCAAAGAATTCCTCAAGGGATTGCAAAGAGTCAGATATGACTTAGTGACTGAACACAGCAAATAATAATAAAGGGGCAGCATAAAGAAACTAGGGCGGGGGGTAAGAAACTGTCTTATATGGAACTATGGTGGTGGTATACAACTTAAAATCTATAGAACTTTGTGGCACTATGAGTGGGTGTCCTTGTATGTAAATTGTAAACTATTTACCAAGTTGTGAGTGTGCTTAGTGGGCTTCCCTGGTGGCTCAGATGGTAAAGAATCCACCTGCGATGCGGGAGACCTGGGTTCCATCCCTGGGTTGGAAAGATCCCCAGAGGAGGCCATGGCAACCCACTCCAGTATTCTTGCCTAGAGAATCCGCATGGACAGAGGAGCCTGATGGGCTATAATCCATGGGATCCAAAGAGTCGAACACAACTCAAAATCTAAAGAACTATGTGTCACAATGAGTGGATGTCATTGTATGTAAATTGTAATCTATTTACCTAGTTGTGAGAGGAACCCAAAATGGAATGCAGACTATGACCAAGAATTCTGTCTTGAAAGTAACTTACATAACCACACTGAAGGGAGTGAGAAAATAAGGAACTAACTGAAATAACTCTGGAAAGTAGTGCTTTGATGGATTCACAAGGCTAAAGACAAAAAGAACTGTCCACAAACACTGTATTCTAGTTAGTAAATTTATCTCTCAGAGAGTTATGGGTTCACAATTCTGAAAGTACTTTGTCTGCTAGAGTTGAACAAATAAGTAATCATATTGTAGAGAACAAGAATCATGCTTCTCAGTGTCTGAGAAAGAAGTTACAAATAAGAAAAGGGGGTAAAGCAGACAGTGAAGCCTGTGGTGTTGGATCAGATTTGGAGTTAACAATAAAACTTCTGGAGATTTAAAAAAAATAGGTACAAAGACAGAGTCAGACACGAACATAGGTATGTAAGTATGTACGTATGTGTGTTTGCACTAGTTCCATACATACATATAGTTCCCAGCTCTGTCCATCTAGAGAGTCCAGAAGCAGTCACTCTCCAGTAGAAATGAGCATCCCTAGTAACCAGATTTGGTTGTATATATCATTCTTCATTACAAGGGATCAGATCTCCTTGGAGAATTGATTGATTTCCTGGAAGAAATAGAATGGAACCTCTTAAGAACCACTGGGCTAGATGCCTTCCATCAGCCAAGGGCAATCCTAAGGTGAGTGCATGTATGAGTTGTTAACAGCCAACATGCTCAGCAGCTGGTCAAGGGGACCTGGGCAGGGTGCCAACAGTATCTGCTGCAAGTGTGTTTCGGTGATCCCAGGAAGCACTGGTACGAGAGTGCTATTTACAAGACAGCTTACCCAGGGCACCAAGAGAGGAAGCATCCTCACCTCTCCCCAGCCCTTTCCAGGCAATGAGTCAACAGTGGAACAGGTGGGACCACATGGGTATTACCACATGGACATTACCAGAATCAGTAGGAAAATAAAGGAGATCAACAGTACCCAGCCTCTGAAACAGTTCATTTGTGTGCCCTAGCCAGAACTCAAATACCTTTCCTTAGGAAACATACTCGGCTTTTGATAATCAAATGCTTTTATCTTGGGCAGCCCCATTTTCCCTACAATGTGTCCCAAACAAGTTGGCCGAGGTCTTCAGTGACACGTTCAAGATTTGGAGCACAAGGAGTGTTCTCAATGGTAGGACTCCGATGACATTGGCTCCTATGGCCCCTCCTCCTCCGAGAAGTGATTTCAATTCTTGGAAACACAGGGACTTTAAAATTTTCTTTCCATGCTCCTCCCTTTCTTGGCATTCTCCTGGAAATACAGAAATACAAAGAAATTTATCTCTTCAATAAATTCTAATAATGGCAGAACTTTCTGCCAACTATGAGTCTTTCAAGTTTAATTTCATTAAAGTCCATTGACTCCCCCCAGATCAACAATGACCTTTTGAAAATCTGTATCCAATTATTGTGTCTGTATCTACACAATAATTTTGAATCAAGTTTTCAGCTATTGCCTCAAAAGAATCATTTGGCTATAGCTACTAAGGTTGAAATTAAGTGATGATACAAATTATTTTGAGTATGAATTCTTAGCAATCCTCTCTGGGCCCCTAAGATGTGATAGTTATAAGTTTGGTCCACAATTTATTAATTAATTCACTTGATTCAACAAGTATTTAGTGTTGGTCTTTTGTGTATAGGCCATTGTGTAAGCTCTGTGAATATGTGATATACTAAACATTCTCTGACCACATGAAATGTACATTCTAAGTAGACATGCAGATGGTAAACAAAGAAAAAGGTAAAACACAGTACAATATTGGGTTGCCAGTTCCATGAAGAAAAATCAAACAAGGAAGGGTAATAAGAATTGTGGGAGTAGAAGATCTTGAAATACTTTTAAGGGAAATCAAATCCCTTATGACTGTACAGTGGAGGTGACAAATAGATTCAAGGGATTAGGTCTAATAGACAGAGTGCCTGAAGAACTATGGATGACAGTTCATAACATTGTACGGGAGTCAGTGACCAAAACCATCCCCAAGAAAAAGAAATGCAAGAAGGCAAAGTGGTTGTCTGAGGATGCCTTACAAATAGCTGAGAAAAGAAGGGAAGTAAAAAGGCAAAAGAGAAAGGGAAAGATACACCCAACTAAACGCAGAGTTCCAGAGAACAGCAAGGAGAGATAAAAAAGTGTTCTTAAGTGAACAATGCAAAGAAATAGAGGAAAACAGTAGGATGGGAAAACTAGAGATTTCTTCAAGAAAACTGGAGATACCAAGGGAATATTTCATGCAAAGATAGGCACAATAAAGGACAGAAACTACAAGGACCTAACAGAAGCAGAAGAGATTAAGACGAGGTGGGAAGAATACGCAGAACTATACAAAAAAGGTTTTAGTGACCCGGATAACCCTGATGATGTGATTACTCACCTAGAGCCAGACATCCTGCTGTGTGAAGTCAAGTGGGCCTGAGGAAGCATTACTATGAACTAAGCTGTTGAAGGTGATAGAATTCCAGTTGAGTTATTTCATATCCTAAAGATGATGCTGTTAAAGTACTACACTCAATATGCCAGCATATTTGGAAAATTCAGCAGTGGCCACAGGACTGGAGAAGGTCACTTTTCATTCCAATTCCAAAGAAAGGCAATGCCAAAGAATGCTCAAACTACTGTACATTTGCACTTGTTTCACATGCTACCCAGATAATGCTCAAAATACTTCAAACTAGGCTTCACCAGTACATGAACTGAGAACTTCCAGATGTACAAGCTGGGTGTACAAAAAGCAGAGAAACAAGAGAACAATATGCCAACATCTGTTGGATCATAGAAAAAGCAAGAGAATTACAGAAAAACATCTACTTCCGCTTCATTGACTGCACTAAAGCCTTTGTCTGTGTGGATCAAAACAAACTGTGGAAAATTCTTGAAGATATGGGAATACCAGACCACCTTACGTGCCTCCTGAGAAATCTCTCTGCAGGTCAAGAAGCAACAGTTAGAACCAGACATGGTACAACAGACTGGTTCCAAATTGGGAAAAGGGTATGTCAAGGCTGTATATTGTCACCCTGCTTATTTAACTTCTATGAACAGTACATCATGCAAACTGCCAGGCTGGATGAAGCACAAGCTGGAACCAAAATTGCTGGGAGAAATATCAATAACCTCAGATACGCAGATGACACCACCCTTATGGCATAAAGCAAAGAGGAACAAAAGAGCCTCTTGATGAAGGTGAAAGAGGAGAGTGAAAAAGCTGGCTTAAAACTCAGCATTCAAAAAACGAAGATCATGGCATCTGGTCCCATCACTTCATGGCAAATAGATGGGGAAACAATAGAAACAGTGACAGACTTTCTTTTTTGGGGCTCCCAAATCACTGCAGATGGTGACTGCAGCCATGAAATTAAAAGACATTTGTTCCTTGGAAGAAAAGTTACAACAAACCTAGACAACATATTAAAAAGCAGGGACATTACTTTGCCAGCAAAGGTCCATATAATCAGAGCTATGGTTTTTCCAGTAGTCATATATGGATGTGAGAATTGAACCATAAAGAAAGTTGAGCACTGAAGAATTGATGCTTTTGAACTGTGGTGTTAGAGAAGACTCTTGAGAGTCGCTTGGACTGCAAGGAGATCAAACCAGTCAATCCTAAAGGAAATCAGTCCTATATATTCATTGGAAGGACTGATGCTGAAGCTGAAGCTCCATTACTTTGGCCACCTGATGCAAAGAGCTGACTCATTAGAAAAGACCCTGATGCTGGGAAATATTGAAGGCAGGAGGAGAAGGGGACGACAGAGGATGAGATGGTTGGATGACATCACTGACTCAATCAACATGAGTTTGAGCAAGCTCTGGAAGATGGTGAAGGACAAGGAAGCCTGGCATGCTGCAGTACATGGGGTCACTAAGAGTCAGACATGACTGAGCTACTGAACTGAATTGATATATATACATATATATACTCTCCCTCTTGAGTCTCCCTCCCATCCCACCCCACAACCCCCATCCCACCCCTCTAGGTCATCACAGAGCACTACGCTGGATTTCCTGTGTTAAATAGCAGCTTCCCACTGGCTATCTATTTTACACATTGTAGCATATAAATGTCAAAGCTACTCTCTCAATTCACCCTCTCCCAGGACTTAATGTCAATGTCACCAGGCAGAAAATGGAAGAATCAGAGTATGAAGACCTTATCAGTTGCGACTTAGCAGCAGCAGCAGCAGCAAGTCTGCAAAGGACAAAAGGGGCCAAGGCCACACAGGGCAAGAAGCAAAATTTCCCAATTCGGTTAAGGGCAAGAGTTGAATGCCCAGGTACAAGAAGAAGAAAAAAGGGACTTCAGAGGTAGACTTCCATTCCTCCCTGCTCCTCTGCAGCCCCAACACCTCAGTGGAACTCCCTGGCTACTGCGACCTAAGTTTTGTTTGTCAGTTATGCTGGTGGTGGTGATGGTGGTTGGTAGGGTGATTATCTGCTTGTTTGTTTTAAAAAAAAAAAAAAGCTTATTAATTTCCTGGGAGGCAAGGAAAATCCAGCCTTCTAGGACACAAAGCTTTTAACTGCTCTCTTGAGGGAGGGTGGAAGGAAAAGTATTTTTATTCTTTCAACAGAAGAAAATAGTTAAGATCTCAATCAGTTTGGAATGCTGCAATGAACAGATTTTAAATCTGATGAGATTGGCTGACCTGAAAAGATAGGGCTTGATCCTGGGCTGGAAAGTTAACAATCCTGTTTGGGATTTAGCATCACAGCTCCCAGTGCTGCTGACCATGGACCACCCTTTGTACAGCAAGGTGTTAAGCTGGTGTCCTGGAAGAGGGTCCATGTGCCGTGCTTGCTGTTGCATTAGGAGGAGGTATGAGAAAGTCAGGATGCCGGATTGTGTTGTCAACTTCTTATAGCCCTTGATAAGCCTCTTTTTTTCTGCCAAAAAAAAGAGGCATGCTTAGCCTCACACTGGCTTGTGTGAAAACAGGAAAAGAACAAAACACATCTCTGTTAAGAGAGGTTCTCGTTGCCTGTGAGTTACAATATTTAAAAATGGCTGAAATGTACTTTTCACAATAGCCAAGATATGGAAACAACCTAAATTCTCATCAACAGATAAACGGATGAAGATGGTGATGATAATGATCACATATATACACACACACAAAATGGCATACTACTCAGCCATAAAAAAAAGAATGAAGGAATGCCATTAGCAGCAACATGGATGGGCCTAGAGATGATCATACTAAGTGAAGTAAGTCAGACAGACAAAGACAAATACTATATGAAATCACTTACATGTGGAATCTGCAGTATGACACAAATGAACTAATCTGCGGTTCACAGATTCACAGATGTAGAGAACAGATTTATGGCTGCCTGAAGGAGAGAGCTTGGTGAGGGAAGGCTGGATTGGGAGTTTGGGATTAGTAGATGCAAAGTACTAGATATGGAATAGATAAACAACAAGGTCCTACTGTATAGCCCACAGAATTATATTCAATATCCTGTGATAAATCATAATGGAAAGAATATGTAAAAGAATGTGTGTATATATATATATATAATTGACTCACTTTGCTGTACAGCAGAAATCAATACAACATTGTAAATCAACTATACTTCAATAAAATTTTTTTTAATTTAAATGGCTGAAATGTAATAATTGTTTCTCTTGTTCAACTTTTTAGAGTGTGCCCATAGTAACAGAAAATACATGTGAATGAGTGAATAACTGAACTCACTCTAAGAAACAGCTACTCAGTAATTAGAACCACCCACCAAAGAAGCAGGTTGCCATGTAATGAGGTCTCCAACCAGGAGTTTTAAGCAGAGACTTGGTGATCTGTCAAAGATGAGATAGAGCGGTACTTCTCCAGCTTTAATGTGAATAAGTGTTACCTGGAGATCTTGTGGAAATGCAGATTCTGATTTGATAGGTCTGGGGTGGGCCCTGGAAGTTTGTATTTCTAGATAGCTCCAGAGGATTCCAATGCTGCGGGTGCAGACTCTTTTACTCAAAGTGCAGACCACACTTTAAACAGGAAGGATATAGCAGAGGATCTCATAGATAGATAGAAAGGTCAACTAGGTTGCGCGCAAGCGAAGTCGCTTCAGTCGGGTCTAGCTCTATGATCCCATGGACTGTTGCCCACTAGGCTCCTCTCGGCAAGAATACTGGAGTGAATTGCCAGACTCTCCTCCAGGAGATTTTCCCGACCCAGCGATCAAATCCATGTCTCCTATGTCTCCTGCATTGGCAGGTGGATTCTTTACCACTAGCACCACCTGGGAAGCCCTCTACCAGGTTATTAGTTTCCAAACCTGCCTGCATGTCAGACTCACCCAGAAGATGTACTAGAAATAAAGGTTCTTAAGCTCCAATGCCAGAGATTCAAATTCTGTAGATAAGGAACAGAACCTGGACCCTTGTATTTTTAACAAGCTTTCCACTGATTCAGATACAATCTTTGGGAAACACTGAACCAGAGGCTTCCTAAATTTATTTAAAACTCTACACTTCCTTTTCTCAAGAATCTGACAAATATAAATCAGAATGGGGCAAGTGTAGGCTGACAGCAATCCTTCCGCTGTATGTGTGTGTGTGCTTAATCGCTCAGTCGTGTCTGACTCTTTGGCACCCAATGGACTGTAGCCTGCCAGGCTCCTCTGTCCATGGGGATTCTCCAGGCAAGAATACTGGAGTGGGCTGCCATGCCCTCCTCCAGGGGATCTTCCCAACCCAAGGATTGAACCCAGGTCTCCCGCACCACAGGTGGATTCTTTACCATCTAAGCTAACAGAGAAACCTGTCCTCATGTATAGATGTTGTAAATAGCACAGGGTCAGAACACGTCCCTGTAATTTAGGAGTCCTAGCTTTATATTATTCCCTCTCCTGGGAATTTGGCATTTTCCATCCTTTTGCAGAGTAGACTTTCCTCGTACTCTCAAAATAGCTCAATTTAGTGATTCTTTCCTTGGAAGAAGGGCTATGACAAACCTAGACAGCATATTAAAAAGCAAAGATGTTACTTTGCCAACAAAGGTCCCTATAGTCAAAGCTATGGTTTTTTCAGTAGTTATGCATGAATGTGAGAGCTGGATGATAAAAAAGACTGAGCACTGAAGCATTGATGCCTTTGAAATATGATGCTGGAGGAGACTCTTGAGAGTTCCTTAGACAGCAAGGAGATCAAACCAGTCAATCCTAAAGAAAATCAACCCTGAATATTCATTGGAAAGACTGGTGATGAAGCTGAAGCTCCAATACTTTGGCCACCCAATGTGAAGAACTGACTCATTAGAAGAGAACCTGATTCTGGGAAAGACTGAAGACAGGACGAGAAGAGGACAGGATGAGATGGCTGAATGGCGTCACTGACTCAATGGACATGAAACTGAAAGTGAAGGTTGCTTAGTCATGTCCTATTCTTTGCAACCTCATGGACTATACAGTCCATAGAATTCTCCAGGCCAGAATGCTGGAGTGGGTAGCCTTTCTCTTTTCCAGAGGATCTTCCTAACCCAGGGATCGAACCCAGGTTTCCCACATTGCAGGCGGATTCTTTACCAGCTGAGCCACAAGGGAAGCCACAAAGAAGATGTGGTACGTATATACAATGGAATACAACTCAGCCATAAAAAGGAATGAAATAATGCCATTTGCTACAACGTGGATGGAACTAGAGATTATCATACTAAGTGAAGTAAGTCAGACAGAGAAAGACAAATATCGTATGGTATTGCTTATATGTGGAATCTTCAAAAATGATACAAATGAACATATTTACAAAACAGAAAAAAACTCACAGGCTTAGAGAATTTATGGTTATGCAGCAGCAAAGGGATAGACTCAGAGTTTGGAAGTGATACGTACACATTGTTAATTTAAAATAGATACCCAACAAAGACCTACTGTATAGCATAGGCAACACTACTCAATAGTCTCTAATAACCTAAATGGGAAAAGAATTTGAAAAAGAATAGACACACATATATGTACAACTGAATCATTTTGGTGTATACCTGAAATTAACACAAATATACTCCAATAAAAAAAATTGTTTAAATAAATAAATAGCATTGCCCACACCCTGTTGTTCACAGAATAGAAGGACATTCTACAGTACCTTGAAAACTTGTATTTCTTAAGAGAAGAACAAGAAAGCAGGACCATAAAGGCTCTTTCTCTTCCCCTGGCCTCTGCCCGCTTCTTAGGACTTTGAGAAGAGTGAGAGGGAAATAGCCACTTAGGCCTCCCCGGGTTTCCAGGAAAGCAGAACAGATTCTATTAGAGCAAGTCTACTCCAGCACCCCACCCCATTCCAGCCTCACCCTAGTCTTTCAGAGCTCATTACCTTTGCATATCCCCAAATTATCTGGGTGGAGCCCCAGGAAGAAGTAGTTAGATCTCAACCATTTACGGTATGTCTCAGACAGCCACCACCCACTAGTGCCAGGGCTAGTCAGCCGCTGTGCGGGGTGCCTTCTCAAGAATGTTCTTGTGGAATTCCAGCCTCCATCTGGCCAAGAGACCTAAGGATAAAGTTTCACAAGACCGGGGCAGGTGGGTTCTGCTGCTTCTGAAAGATTCTTCCGTCATTTGGGAAACAGACGTTGAATTTCCACCTCCAGGCTGGAAAAGTGGCTTGAGCTGCTGTTTTCATCCAACTGTAAGTGAAGTCGCTCAGTCGTGCCCGACTCTTTGTGACCCCATGGATAGTAGCCTGCACCAAGCTCCTCCGTCCATGGGATTTTCAAGGCAAGAGTACTGGAGTGGGTTGCTATTTCCTTCTCCAGGGAATCTTCCCAACCCAGGGATCGAACCCAGGTCTCTCACATTGTAGACAGACGCTTTACCATCTGAGCCACCAGGGAAGCCCTGGCTCATCCAACTGTAAAAGGACCAAAATTCAAATGACGCTCATGCTCTCCTGGCTCTCTTTGTTTTTGTGCATCCTAGGTTGGGCTCCAAATAAACTTAGTGGGGCTTTAAGTTGGGGAAAATGAAAGAAAGAAGAGAAAAATCCAGAAATGATCCCCTCTGGCTATGAATAGCCACAGTGTTTTAGTCAATCCAGAAACAGCTTCCAAAAACAGCTTTAGAACCAACAGCTGAGACCTTGGATTTGAATGACAAAATTAGGCCAAGGTCATTCTTACACCCATGTCATCATCTTCATCCTCAAAATAAATATCATCGATTGCCCAATACAATTTAGAGCTCTTGAGGATTTTATTATCTAATCTGGGCAACAGGAAAGATGCATAAAGACATGATAAATAGGAAAAACAAAAGAAAGAAAAGGAGAAGCAGTATCTGGTGTTCCCTGGAGCTTGGCAGGTAGGGAAGGCTCCATGGACAAGACAGAGTTGAGATACTGGTTGGGCAAGAAGGGAGCCAGCCAGCTATGGAGGACAGCAGAAAGACATTCAGGAGCAGGAGTGTGGGTGACACAGTGGGGGAAAGGAGAAGGTTAGTTTGGCTGGAATGAAGAGCTTGGGTAAAGGAATGGTGTATGAGGGACCGGAAGAGATGGGAGCTTCCAGGCTAGAACCTTGGATAAGACATGAGACTTTGTTCTGTGGTAATAGGGAGCTCAAGAGGGAAAACCTTGGTATAGAGGAGAAAAGGGTGGAGAGGATTGGTGGCAGGGAGACCAGTGAGAAGGATATGATCTTGGGGCAAAACTAGGGTGAGTCAGGGCAGAACCAGAATGTGGGGAAAAGGAAGGAACTGACCAGTGCAAGAGGCTTATGAAAGACAAATGGATAGGAATCAGTGACTGAGGTGTGAGATGGGAGGAAAGCAGAGGGAGAAAAAAGAGTGAAAGTCACTCAGGATGACTCCCTGGTCAGAAAGACTTCAGTGGCAGAGGGAATGATCATGTTCCCAGCAGCATTTTCCTTCTCCTTTCTCAACAAGATTCCTCTCATTGTTTTATTCTCCTTATTCCTCAGAACTAAAGGCAACTCCATCCCAGCTGGTTCTAACAGAGAATAAAATAAGATTCTGATCCCCCTTTTGTATAAAGAGGACCTGAGGATACATGATTTGTACAAGATTGAACAGGTAGGGAAGAAGGAGGTGAGAACTAGGAGCTCCTGGATCTGATGATTCACAAGAGAATGCTAAACACCGAACCTTAGGGAGCCGACACAAGTATTTATGGGCCCACTTCTCTTTATGGATAAACTGAGAGCTGCAGATGAAGAGTGACTTCCCCAGGGTCACACAGGCAGTGGGTAGCAAGGTTAGCCTAGAACCTGGCCTCCTGAATCTTCATCCAGAGCTGCTTGCATTTCTATTTGTTGGTTTAGTGCTTTATCTGTGTGTGTGGTGTGCACATGTTTGTTAAGTGATGGGGCATTTTATTTTAATGATATTTTCTCTGTGGATTTACCACAAAATATACCTCACCTTACTCCTCATATAATAACCATAATAATTCAAGGTTGACTTTTGTTTAAAATCCTGAGTGTGTGACTTATACAATAGCTGGTTTATCTCCTCATCTCTACCCTGACCATCTCTGGATCTATTTCAGGTCAAAAGGTCTTGGCTGAGCTGTAAGATCTGTCTGTCACCTTTCCCAGTTCTATCCCTACACCATTCTGCAAAGACAAGGAACAGATCTGACACCTTTTTCATCTGAAGCCAATTTTATCAAAATGCGTCATTTGTAAACTAATTAGGAAAAAGGAGGGTTGGGGTAAGAAAAGGAAACAAAACAAGAAGCACATAATACCAGGTGCTCTCTTAGAGGGAGAGATAAGGAAGGAAGAGATCTTGTCGATATCTGACAGAAAACCACAAAATTCTGTAAAGCAATTATCCCTCAATTAAAAAATAAATAAAGTGGCAGAAAAAAAGAAAGGAAGAGAAATGGAACAATGATGGAAAGTAGGAGACCGGCCTTGATCAAAAAAGGATTTTAGATTAATGGAAAGAAGGGTTCATTGGTTCAAGATGGCAGAGTAGAAGGACATGTATGTGCTCATCTCCTCTTGCAACAGTACCAAAATCACAAACAGTTATAGAATAACCATCAACTGGCACATGCTGGAAGTCAAGGGAAAAAAAGACATGCCACATCCATCTACAAAGGAGAAGCCACAGTGAAATAGTAGGAGGGGTATAATCATGATAAAAGCAAAATCCATACTCTCCAGGTGGTTGACCCACAGACTGGAGAACAACAATATCGAAGAAGTTGTCCCACTGTTGTGGAGGTTCACAGTCCCATGTCAGGCTTCGCAGTCTGAGGATCCAGCAAAGGCATTACGAATCCCCAGGGAACCTGACTTTGAAGGCCAGAAGGATTAGATTGCAGGACTTCTGCAGAACTGGGGGAAACGGAGACTCTTACTCTTGAAGGACACAAACAAAACCTTGTGTGCACCAGGACCCGGGGGAAAGGAGTAGGTTAATGGAGAGAAGGAGGAATATTCTGCCCACTCCATCAGGGAGGTTCTTGGAAATTCCCTCTGCCTGTTCAACCAGAGTGCTTCCTGGAGGCTCTGGACAAGACCCAAACCACGGTTCCCAACATTCTATGGCTGATTGGAAAAACTCACTGATACTTGGTTTACCACTAAGAACCCGGATGTTATGCCAGTCTCAGAAGCCAGCAAACATCCAACGACTCTTCCCACTAAAAAGTACTTAGAGAAGACAGGAGGCCCCTTCTCACCTGTTAAGGAAAGCACACAAACCATTCCAGACACTTTTCTCTCCCACAAATCCCTCTTTCTCCTGAAGGGGGTTGTCTTGCAATGTCCCCATCCCTCCCAAGGGCCTGTGCTGCCAGGGACACGATTCAGAGAAGCGCTATCATCTCTACACCTCTCCCAAGGCCAAGATGGCTTACGTCAGAGCACCTGGGTTCCTCCCTTCTCTGGGGTGAACAGGGAGTACATCCCAGAGAGGGGAAACATTGGCATGTGGAACCATACTGGGGACAAGAAGTCTGTTTGTTTGGTGTTCTGAGAACCAGCAGGAGGAAATGCATTTTAGCCAGGGAAGGAAAAAAAAAAAAAAAATAACGTGTCCAGCTGTGAATGACAGCCAAGCCAGCAGAAGGTGGGTGAAAATGGACAGCTGAGGAAGTGACTGGCTGGACTTCCAAGAACCTGCATCATCTGAAACAGTGAAAATGACTGGAAAGTCAGAGCCCTGTGTGAGAGCTACAATCACCTCATACACATCGGTCACTTTCTCACTCACTGACCATGAATGTCCCTTGACCAGCATGCAATATATCCACAGCCCATGGAATTGTACTTCTGGAAGTATAAGAGGACATCCAACCATGTCTGAGGTCAGCCTCACTTATAAACTGTGAATTCGTGGAAAGTATACGTGTGTGTGTGCATACCTGCACACACGGCCGTGCGCCAGTGATGGACTTCACCTTCATTGGCTATGATATTATGCAGGGCCCTGTGGGGCTCCTGGGCACAAGATGTTTCTGTGTCCCCCATTTCTTTAATTAAAGGAAACAGCTTCATTCAGCCTTCATGATCTTCCCTGGGTTCCAAGTGACAGATACAAGCAGTTGTTAATTAGGGAAAGGAGGGGAAGAGATACCAGGGAGAAACAAACAGTCAGAAGCAGGCTTGGGCTCAAGTTCTCTTTCCCCATCAGTGGATACACACAACAATCTTTGGCCTATTTTACAGATACTGAAACCCCTTCCAAGTGGGAGAAGTTAATGATAAATGATAGCATGCTGCCCACAAGCCTGGAGACTCCAGAGCAGTTGGACCTGAAGGCTCATGATGCTGACTCCTACTTACCTCACCACCAGCCCATCAGAAGAACCTCCAGGAGCTGATCATGCCCTCTTTGAACAATTACTATAAAAACTTCTCACTATCTTCCCCAAGTGTGGACACATGGTTTTGAGGGCATTTGCCCACTGTGGCTCCCTTTTCCTGGCATAACAACAAAGCTATCCTAGTCTACTTCACCTAAACTCTGTCTCTGAGATTTGATTTGGCACCAGTATACAGAGAAGCTGGGCTTTTGGCATCAAACTTGGCACCCAATGTGGAGCTGACTCAGAGACAGTCCCAGGGAGGGGTCCCTAGAGGCCAGATTGTCTAGGACTCTTGCTTGAAAGGCTGAGCCCTAGTCATACTGATCCGCTATCCTGGCAGCTGGAACTCCAGGGTGGAGGAGGGACCACCCTACCAGCTGCCAAGGCCCTTTTGCCTTGAGGATGTTCCTCTCTTCCTCTAGCTTGAACAGCCCTGGACTTCCTACTCTGCAGAATTACTTTGAGAAAGCAGAAAAGATAGTGTCTGACATCCGGACACCTCTACCAGAACCTGGTAAATCCCAGGAGTGCACTCTCAGGCTCCTTCAACCTTGTCCCTTTGAGGAAATTTTGGTTCTCATTTGGGATTGTTCATTTCAGAAAGGAGATCCCGTCTGTAAGGCTCTGCTTGGACTAAGGTCACAGGCTTAGTGGGACTTGGAAGCAGCCACTCTGAGCTTTGTGCTGTCTGTTGTTTTCTGGAATAAGGCTTCCGTCTGCTGGCAAATTTTGTTTTGTTTTCAGTCCACTAGTGAGGGTTTTTTGATCAGTATGGGAAGTGCTTCTTCAATCAATATGGAAAGAGCTTCAGTTTCATCTGATAGCCCCCAGGGGAAATTTTTCACAGCTTGGATGACCTATAGTTATAAACCTATGACTAACAAAAGAAACTGTTTCCAAAATTTTTGGAAATTTTTTTCCAAAAGAAAAAAAAATTGTTTCCAAATCCAAGCTTGCTCTGCTTGCCACACAACAGGCCAGTGAATCAGAGAGACAAGGTGTGAGACAAGGAATAAGCTTTATTCAGAAAACTAACTGACCAAGAAGGTGGCAGACTAATGTCTCATAGTAACCATCTTGTCAGGAAAGTTCTTTTATAGAGTAGAGACAGAGAGAAGCAATGAGGAAATATAGTCAAAAGGTAGTATACAGAAGAAGAGGTAGAGAGGAAGTAAAGTAAAAAGGGTCTTCAGTCTTGCAAAACATCTCCTGGAAGGGTCAGCCTCCCAAGTAATTTAACATACCAAGTGAACTTCATTAGGTTAATATCTTCTTTTGGGGTGTTTCACAGGCTGTTTGAAGCATCCCAAAGTTAGCTACAGGTAATTTGGCTTGAGAAGTTTTGTCAGAAGAACTTAAAAGAAGTTTTTATAAACACAATGGAATCACAAGTCACTGTGAAATAGTTATTTATTTAGCCAAAGTAACAATAAAGGAGTTCAAAGGCAAATACAGAGCACTTAAATGGTAAAGAAACTTAAAATCTGTTATCAAAGGCAGTTTAGCATCTTCAGAAGACTTGGCCATTTTAACAGAAAGAAAAGCCAAATTTGTATTTTGCACTAGCTTACTTTTAAAGTTCATTTACTCAGTTAAACTTATTTTAAAGTTAGTCAATCCTGACTGATCATAGGGTCCATTTTCCACAAACCTTTCATCATTTAACTTATTTTAGCACAATTTCGGAGAAGGCAATGGCACCCCACTCCAGCACTCTTGCCTGGAAAATCCCACGGATGGAGGAGCCTGGTAGGCTGCAGTCCATGGGGTCGCTAAGAGTCGGGCACGACTGAGCGACTTCACTTTCACTTTTCACTTTCATGCATTGGAGAAGGAAATGGCAACCCACTCCAGTGTTCTTGCCTGGAGAATCCCAAGGACGGGGGAGCCTGGTGGGCTGCTGTCTATGGGGTCGCACAGAGTTGGACACAACTGAAGCGACTTAGCAGCAGCAGCACAATTTCAGCTTGTTGTAGAATATCTGGAGAGATCTTAGAACATATATTTCTAAAAGTTCACTCAAAACTTTTTTCTCATTTGTATTTTCTTTCCTTAAATTTCTTTATCTAAAAAACTCTTATTTCATTTTCACTTCTTTAAAAGTTTCTTTACCTTGAATTGGGCCACCACTCACCTGCGGGTGCATCACTTACTTTACTGATGTGTTACAAAGAGCATATACAGAGGCTCAAGGTCTAGTGGAAGTAGACTAGTCCACCATCTTGGATCTAGTTGCTTATAAACAGCCTTTGTAATATCCTTGGATTATGTCATTCTTTCAAAGGTTGTACCCTGCCCACTACACTCCTATTTCATTTCCACCCTCAGAGGTTTTACTCCCATATTCTTCTGGGAAGCAGAGGAGTGATGGTCTATCTTCTGTAACTGTTTCAAGGCCCAGTAGGGCCATAGACCCTGCCTGTCAGGGAGTAAAAATCTCTAGATACCTGGTCTAGGGGCCCCAGGGGCAGGACAGCTCTTTGTTTTAATCTGTACGGGCTGGAATCCTCACCTATTCGCATTTTGAAAATGAATCTTGAATTTGAAAATTAATTTTCAAAAATGAATTTTGAAAATCCTCACCCAACATCATTTTGATGTTGAACTGTTGTAACTGCTTCCATATTCTTCCTGTGAATCTCCTTGATAACTAAGATGTTTTTGTAACAGGATCAGAGTACAAAAGTATCTATAAATGACAAAAGAATCATGTTAAATATCTGATTAATTGATAAAGAACCTTGGACAATAATTATTCCTTAACCAAAAAAAAAACCAGACATCTTAAAAGCAAATACAAACTACTTACAGGCAAAGAGCTCACAAAATCTGTTATCAAAAATGGCAGTCCAAGAAAATTTTTCTCTGAACAGGAAAAGAAAAGCCAAATCCAACTCTTAGTTAAATGATGAAAGGTTTGTGGAAAATGGACCCCAAAAAAGGTTTTTTACATAGTCAGTCAGGATTGACTAAGTTTAAAATAAGTTTTACATGCTAGCAAAATAATACTCATTTCACATGCTAGCAAAGTAATGCTCAAAATCCTTCAAGCTAGGCTTCAACAGTACATGAACCAAGAAATTCCAGATATACAAGCTGGATTTAGAAAAGGCAGAGGAACCAGATATCTAATTGCCAACACCCATTGGATCACAGAAAAAGCTAGAGAATTCCAGAAAAACATCTACTTCTGCTTCATTGAGTGCGCTAAAGCCTTTGACTGTGTAGATCATAAGAAACTATGGAAAATTCTTTCAGAGATGGGAATACCAGACCACCTTACATGTCTCCTGAGAAATCTGTATGCAGGTCAAGAAGCAACAGTTAGTACCAGACATGGAACAATGGCCTGGTTGAAAATTGGGAAAGGAGTACGTCAAGGCTATATATTGCCACCCTGCTTATTTAACTTCTATACAGGGTACATCATGCAAAATGCCAGGCTGGATGAAGCACAAGCTGGAATCAAGATTGCTGGGAGAAATATCAATAACCTCAGATATGCAGATGACACCACCCTTATGGCATAAAGCAAAGAGGAACTAAAGAGCCTCTTAATGAAAGTGAAAGAGGAGAGTGAAAAAAAACTGGCTTAAAACTCAACATTCAAAAAATGAAGATCATGGCATCTGGTCCCATAACTTCATGGCAAATAGATGGGGAAACAATGGAAACAGTGACAGACTTTATTTTCTTGGGCTCCAAAATCACTGTGGAAGGTGACTGCAACCATGAAATTAAAAGACACTTGCTCCTTGGAAGAAAAGCAATGACCAACCTAGACAAAATATTAAAAGGCAGAGACATTATTTTGGCTACAAATGTCCGTATAGTCAAAGCTGTGGTTTTTCCAGTAGTCATGTACAGATGTGGGAGCTGGACAATAAAAAAGGCTGAGCGCTGAAGAATTTATGCTTTTGAACTGTGGTGCTGGAGAAGACTCTGGAGAGTCCCTGGGACTTCAAGGAGATCAAACCAGTCAATCCTAAAGGAAATCAACCCTGAATATTCATTGGAAGGAATATTCAGGGAAGGACTGAACAACAACAACACATTCCTAAAACAATTATTCCTAAAGTGTTTACCCAAAAGCTCTTAACTCACTTGCATTACTTAACACTGATGACTCTAAAAATGGCTATATTAATCAAACCAACAATCTTAAACCACCTTCAATAACACATATCAATTCAGTACTGAATATTTCCCAGGTCATGTGCTCCTAAAATTGAACTCGGCCTATTCTCTAGATGTGCTCAGTCACGTCCAACTCTTTGTGGTCCCATGGACTGTAGCCTGCCAGGCTTTCTCCTCCCGCCTTCAATCTTTCCCAGCATCAGGGTTTTTTCCAATAAGTTGGCACTTTGCATTAGGTGGCCAAAGTATTGGAGATTCAGTTTCAGCATCAGTCCTTCCAATGAATATTCAGGACTGATTTCCTTTAGGACTGACCGGTTGGATCTCCTTACAGTCCAAGGGACTCTCAAGAGTCTTCTCCAACACCACAGTTCAAAAGCATCAATTCTTCAATGCTCAGCCTTCTTTGTGGCCCAACTCTCATGTTCATACATGACTACTGAAAAAACCATAGGTTTGACTATACAGACATTTATAGGCAAAGTAATGTCTCTGCTTTCTAATACATTGTCTATGTTTGTCATTGCTTTTCTTACAAGGAGCAAGCAAATGTGTACTGAAGAATAATCTCTTTAGCTACGTGGTAGCTTAATAATTAAAGATAAATAGTGGAGGTTTATTGAATCAGTGAGTCATTTCCAAGTAAAATAAGGTGCTGAAACAGTAATTTGTGAATATTGGCTCCACCCGCCTTTTTTTTAAATCTGACTTCATTTTTATTCTTTGAAAAAAATTTTAATTTATTTAATTGGAGGCTAGTTACTTTACAATACTGTAGTGGTTTTTGCCATACATTGACATGAATCAGCCATGGGTGTACATTTGTTCTCCTTCCTGAACACCCCTCCCACCTCCCTCCCTATCCCATCCCTCTGGGTCATCCCAGTGCACCAGCCCTTGGCAGAGAGAGACTAAGGTATTGTATTTATGAAACAAAGAGTTTGGTGCCATACTGAGCTATTCTCCATAAGAAAACCTGTGTTTTTAGAGTTGTGCATGATTAGAATTTTCTTGTTGTTGTTGTTCAGTCGCTAAGTTGTGTCTGACTCTTTGTGAACCCAAGAAGGCACACCTTCTTGTCCCTCACTATTTCCCAGAGTTTGCTCAAGTTCATGTCCATTGAATTGGTGATGCTATCCAACAATCTCATCCTCTGCCTCCCTCTTCTCCTCCTGCCCTCAGTCTTTCCCAGCATCAGGGTCTTTTCCAACAGGTCAGCTTTTTGCATCAGGTGACCAAAGTATTGGAGCCTCTGCTTCAGCTTCACTTTCTGCCATTAGAGTGGTATCATCTGCATATCTGAGATTATTGATATTTCTCCCAGCAATCTTGATTCCAGCTTGTGCTTCATCCAGCCCAGCATTTTGCAGGATGTACTCTGCATATATGAGTACATATGCACATATGAGTTTGAGCAAGCTCCAGGAGTTGGTGATGGACAGGGAAGCCCGGCGTGCTGCAGTCCATGGGGTTGCAAAGAGTCGGACACAATTGAGTGACTGAACTGAACTGAACTCTGCATATAAGTTAAATAATCAGGGTGACAATATACAGCCTTGTCGTACTCTTTCCTAATTTGGAACCAATCCATTGTTCCATGTAAGGTTCTACTTCTTGCTTCTTGACCCACATACAGGTTTCTGAGGAGTCAGGTAAGATGATCTGGTATTCCCATCTCTTTAAGAATTTTCCACATTTTGTTGTGATCCACACAGTCAAAGGCCTTGGCAAAGTCAATGAAACAGAAGTAGATGTTTCTCTGGAATTTCCTTGCTTTCTCTATGATCCAGCGAATATTGGCAATTTGATCTCTGTTCCTCTGCCTTTTCTAAACCCAGCTTGTACATCTGGAAGTTTTCAATTCAAGTATTACTGACACCTCGCTTGAAGGACGGAGAAGGCAATGGCACCCCACTCCAGTACTCTTGCCTAGAAAATCCCATGGATGGAGGAGCCTGGAAGACTGCAGTCCATGGGGTCGCTGAGGGTCAGACATGACTGAGCGACTTCACTTTCACTTTTCACTTTCATGCATTGGAGAAGGAAATGGCAACCCACTCCAGTGTTCTTGCCAGGAGAATCCCAGGGACGGGGGAGCCTTGTGGGCTGCCGTCTATGGGGTCACACAGAGTCGGACATGACTGATGTGACTTAGCAGCTTAGCAGCAGCAGCAGCTTCAAAGATTTTGAGAGTAACCATACTAGCATGGAGGAAAAGGCAATGGCACCCCACTCCAGTACTCTTGCCTGGAAAATCCCATGGATGGAGGAGCCTGGTGGGCTGCAGTCCATGGGGTCGCTAAGAGTCGGACACGACTAAGCGACTTCACTTTCACTTTTCACTTTCATGCATTGGAGATGGAAATGGCAACCCACTCCAGCGTTCTTGCCTGGAGAATCCCAGGGACAGGGGAGCCTGGTGGGCTGCCGTCTATGGGGTCGCACAGAGTTCGACACGACTGAAGCGACTTAGCAGCAGTAGCAGCATACTAGCATGGAAGTGAGGCCAATTGTCAGATAGTTTGAAACATTCTTTACCACTGCCCTTCTTTGGAATTGGGATGAAAAGTGACCTTTTCCAGTCCTGTGGCCACTCCTGGGTTTTCCAAATCTGATAACATATTGAGTGCAGCACTTTAACAGCATCATCTTTTAGGATTTTAAATAACTCATCTGGAATTCCATTATCTCCACTAGCTTTGTTTGTAGTAATGCTTCCTAAGGCCCACTTAACTTCACACTCCAGGATGTCTGGCTCTAGGTGAATGATCACACCACCGTGGTTTTCTGGGTCATTAAGACCTTTTTTGTATAGTTCTTCTGTGTATTCTGGGCTTCCCTTTTGGCTCAGCTGGTAAAGAATCCACCTTCAATGCAGAAGACCTGGGTTTGATCCGTTGGGAAGATCCCCTGGAGAAGAGAAAGGCTACACACTCCAGTATTCTGGCCTGGAGAATTCCATGGCCTGTATAATATAGTCCATAGGGTCACAAAGAGTCAGACACAACTGAGCAACCTTCACTTTCACGTTCCCTTTCTGTGTATTCTTGTCACCTCTTCTTAATCTCTTCTGCTACTGTTAGGTTCTCACCATTTCTGTCCTTCAGGTGCCCATCTTTGCATGAAATGTTCCCTTGGTATCTCCAGTTTTCTTGAAGAGATCTCTAGTCTTTAACATTCTATCATTTTCCTCTATTTCTTTGCATTGTTCATTTATAAAGGTCTTTCTATCTCTCCCTGCTATTCTCTGGAACTCTGTATTCCCTTTCTCCCTTGCCTTTCACTTCTCTTCTTTTCCCAGCCCTTTGTAAGACCTCCTCAGACAATCACTTTGCCTTCTTGCATTTCTTTCTCTTTGGGATGATTTTGGTCACTGCCTCCTATACGATGTTATGAACATCCATCCATGGTTCTTCAGACACTCTGTCTATCAGGTCTAATCCCTTGAATCTATTCATTACTTCCACTGTATAATCATAATGGATTTGATTTAGGTCATACCTGAATGGGCTAGTGGTTTTCCTGACTTTCTTCAATATAAGTCTGAATTTTGCAATAAGGAGTTCTTGATCTGAGCCACAGGTAGCTCCAGGTCTTCTTTTCACCGACTGTATAGAGCTTCTCTATCTTATGTTACAAAGAATATAATCAATCTGATTTTGGTATTGACCATCTAGTGATGTCCATGTGTAGAGCTGACTCTTGTTTTGTTGGAAGAGGGTGTTTGCTATGAACCATGTGTTCTCTTGACAAAACTCTGTTAGCCTTTGGCCTGTTTCATATTGTATTTCAAGGTCAAACTTGCCTGTTACTCCAGATATCTCTTGACTTCCTACTTTTGCATTCCAATCCCCTGTGATGAAAAGGACATCTCTTTTTTTGGTGTTAATTCTAGAAGGTCTTGATTCATCGAACCAGTCAACTTCAGCTTCTTCTGCATTAGTGACTGGGACATATATTTGGATTACTGTGAGGTTGAATGGTTTTCCTTGGAAATGAACCAAGATCATTCTCTCGTTTTTGAGATCGTAACTAAGTACTGCATTTTGCACACTTTTGTTGACCATGAAGGCAACTCCATTTCTTTTAAGGGATTCTTGCCCACAGTAGTAGATATAATGATCATCTGAATTAAATTCACCCATTCCCTTCCTTTTTAGTTCACAGAATCCTAAGATGTTGATGTTCATTTTTGCCATCTGCTGTTTGACCACTTCCAATTTATTCTGATTCATGGACCTAACATTCCAGGTTCCAATGGAATATTGTTTTTCATAGCATCGTACTTTACTTTCACCACCAGACACATCCACAAATGAGAGTCATTTCCTCTTCAGCCCAACTGCTTCCTTCTTTCAGGAACAATTAGTAATTGCCCTCCACTCTTCTCCAGTAGCATGTTGGACACCTCCACCTAGCAGGGCTCAGCTTCTGGTGTCATATCTTATTGTTTTTTCATATTGTTCATGAGGTTTTCCTGGAAGAATACTGGAGTAGTTTGCCATTCCCTCTTCCAGTGGACCATGTTTTGTTAGAACTCTTCACTATGACCTGTCTATCTTGGGTGGCCTTACACAGCATGGTTCATAGCTTCATTGGGTTATGCAAGCCTCTTCTTCACCATGACAAGGCTGTGACCTATGCTCTAGTAAATTGCTATCAGTCATAATTCTAGTTATTTTAAAATGTTGCTCATAACAACAATAACTCATTTTCTTTTGTCAAATTGTGACCAAATGCTTAACTGTGAATTTTTAAGTCTTTCTATGATTTATAGACAGCTATTGTATTATTAAAAATCTCAGGTTATGCTGGGGAACAGGTAAGGAAGAAAAAAAATTTTAAGGAAAAATGTGATAATTTCATTTAAAAAAGTTAACAAAAGGATTAAGAGGATTGGTTACTAAAAGGACTGGTGAATATGGTTATAATTTTATGGGTTTTGCCTGAAGCATTACTTGTTTTGATCTGTGTTTTTCATATATAGGGAAGCCCTTCCCCTCAAGTTGGTTATGATTTACAACAATTTGGTAAGCTAGGATTCTGTGAGTAAAACTGAGATATTTTTCTTTTCTGTCTGTTCCCTTCAAAAATTAGAGATTCGTGGGTTCCAAGCAGCCCTAAAAGGAGAATGAGAAAGACTATCTCCTGGCATGTGTAGGAATCTTGATATTTGGGGGACTTCTGAAGAAAGAAATCCACCTAGGCAAAATCTGATGGCATGCCTTTTGGAAATTTAGTCTGAGACTCCTTCAGAGGAATTACACTGGAGTCAATGTGGAAGAACATACGCGGTCAATGGACCAAACTTATTTTAAAAGGTTCGATGCAGGATACAGGATGCTTGGGACTGGTGCTCTAGGATGACCCAGAGGGATGGTATGGGGAGGGAGGTGGGAGAGGGGTTCAGGATGGGGAACATGTGTATGCCCATGGCGAATTCATGTTGATATATGGCAAAACCAATACAATATTTTAAAGTAATTAGCCTCCAATTACAATAAATTAATTAAAATAAATTTAAATTTAAAAAAAATTAGTCTTGGCTGTGCTTGATGAATGGCTTTCCAGGTGGCGCTAGTAGTAAAGAACCTGCCTGCCAATTCCAAGAGACTTAAGAGATGCGAGTTAGATCCCTGGGTCCAGAAGATCCTCTGGGGGAGATCCTGGCAACCCACTCCAGTATTCTTGCCTGGAGAATCCCATGGACAGAGGAGTCTAAGACTCCTCTGTCCGTAAGGTTGCAAAGAGTCAGACACAACTGAAGCAACTTAGCACACCTACATGTATTTGATGAAAATGGGGGTAACTTTAGGAAAACTAGGTTTCACAATTTTAATTTCTAATTTTGTTAATAAAGTTCTGTGTTTACCAAGACCCACTTTCCAGATAGTTCCTTGCTGTTATGTTATGCTGTTACAAGATTTTATTAAATTGTCAGAAGAACACACCAAGTTTGTTTCTGAAACCTAACTTTGTAATCAATCTTTGGATAAAGATCAGATGCTGCAGGAGATTAACACCAAATTATGGTCATCTAAATTTAAAGGCTCCCTTATGCTGGGGACAATTGAATCATTGTTACTGTTCAGTCACTCAGTCATGACCAACTCTTTGCAACCCCATGGACTGCAGCATGCCAGGCTTCCCTGTCCTTCACTATCTCCTGGAGCTTGCTCAAACTCATGTCCATTGAGTCAGTGATGCCATCCAACCATCTCCTCCTCTGTCATCCTCTTCTCCTCCTGCCTTCAATCTTTCCCAGCATCGGAGTCTTCTTTTCCAATGAGTTGACTCTTCTCATCAGGTGGCCAAAGTATTAGAGCTTCAATTTCAGCATCAGTCCTCCCAATGAATATTCAGGATTGGTTTCCTTTAGGATTGACTGGTTTGATCTCCTTGCAGTCCAAGGGACTATCAAGAGTCTTCTCTAACACCACAGTTCAAAAGCATCAATTCATCGGTGCTCACCCTTCTTTATGGTCCAACTGTCACATTAATGCATGACTACTAGGAAAAAAAACCATAACTTTGACTATATGGACCTTTGTTAGCAAAGTAATCTCTCTGCTTTTTAATACACTGTCTAGTTTTGTCGTTGCTTTTCTTTCCAAGAGCAAGCATCTTTTAATTTCATGGCTGCAGGCACTGTCCACAGTGATTTTGGAGCCCTGTTAAGAAAATAAAGTCTGTGTGTTGATTTTATATCCTGCAACTTTACTATGTTCATTTAAACACATGAAAAGATGCTCAACATCACTCAATATCAGAGAAATGCAAATCAAAACCACAATGAGGTACCATTTCACACCAGTCAGAATGGCTGTGATCCAAAAGTCTACAAGCAATAAATGCTGGAGAGGGTGTGGAGAAAAGGGAACCCTCTTACACTGTTGGTGGGAATGCAAACTAGTACAGCCACTATGGAGAACAGTGTGGAGATTCCTTAAAAAACTGGAAATAGACCTGCCTTATGATCCAGCAATCCCACTGCTGGGCATACACACCGAGGAAACCAGAAGGGAAAGAGACACGTGTACCCCAATGTTCATCACAGCACTGTTTATAATATCCAGGACATGGAAGCAACCTAGATGTCCATCAGCAGATGAATGGATAAGAAAGCTGTGGTACATATACACAATGGAGTATTACTCAGCCATTAAAAAGAATACATTTGAATCAGTTCTAATGAGATGGATGAAACTGGAGCCTATTATACAGAGTGAAGTAAGCCATAAAGAAAAACACCAATACAGTATACTAATGCATATATGTGGAATTTAAAAGATGGTAACGATAACCCTGTATGCGAGACAGCAAAAGAGACACGGATGTGTAGAACAGTCATTTGGACTCTGTGGGAGAGGGAAAGGGTGGGATGATTTGGGAGAATGGCATTGAAACATGTATAATATCATATATGAAACGAATTGCCAGTCCAGGTTCGATGCATGATACTGGATGCTTGGGGCTGGTGCACTGGGATGACCCAGAGGGATGGTACAGGGAAGGAGGTGGGAGGGTGGTTCAGGATGGGGAACACGTGTACACCCGTGGAAGATTCATGTTGATGTATGGCAAAACCAATACAATATTCTAAAGTAATTAGGCTCCATTAAAATAAATAAATTTAGAAAAGAAAGTCTGTCACTGTTTCCATTGTTTCTCCACCTATTTGCCATGAAGTGATGTGACCGGATACCATAATCTTCATTTTTTGAATGTAGAGTTTTTAAGCCAGTCTTTTCAGTTTCCTTTTTAACCTTCACCAAGAGATTTTTAAAAATTCCTCTTTGCTTTCTGCCATAAGGGTGATGTCATCTGCTTATAAGAGGATACTGATATTTCTCCCAGCAATCTTGATTCCAGCTTGTGCTTCATCCAGCCCAGCATTTCGCATGATATACTCTGCACAGAAAAGCGGAGTGATAACATACAGCCTTGATGTACTCCTTTCCCAGTTTGGAACCAGTCTATTGTTTCATGTCATGTACTAACTATTGCTTCTTGACCTGCAGACAGTTTTCTCAGGAGGCAGGGAAGGTGGTCCGGTATTTCCATATCTTTCAGAATTTTCCAGTTTGTTGTGATCAACACAGTCAAAGGCTTTAACATAGTCAATGAAGCAGATTTTTCTGGAATTCTTTTTTTATTTCTATGATCCAAGAGATGTTGGCAATTTGATTTCTGGTTCCTCCGCATTTTCCAAACCCAGGTTGTACATCTGGAAGTTCTCAGTTCACGTACTGCTGAAGCCTAACTTGAAGGATTTTGAGCATTACTTTGCTAGCATGTGTTCAGTTCAGTTCAGTTCAGTTGCTCAGTCGTGTCCGACTCTTTGCAACCCCATGAATCGCAGCATGCCAGGCCTCCCTGTCCATCACCAACTCCCGGAGTTCACTCAGACTCACGTCCATCAAGTCAGTGATGCCACATGCGAAATGAGTGCAATTGTGCGGTAGTTTGAGCATTCTTTGGCATTGCCTTTCTTTCGAATTGGAATGAAGACTGACCTTTTCCAATCCTGTGGCCACTGCTGAGTTTTCCAAATTTCCTGGCATATTAAATGTAGCACTTTAACAGCATCATCTTCTAGGATTTTAAATAGCTCAACTGGAATTTCATCACCTCCACTAGCTTTGTTTGTAGTGATGCGTCCTACTTGACTTCACACTCCAGTATGTCTATTGATCACACCATCTGGTTATCTGGGTCATTAAGACCTTTTTTTGTATAGCTCTTCTGTGCATTCTGGCCACTTCTTCTTAATCTCTTCTTCTGATAGGTTCATACCATTTCTGTCCTTTATTGTGCCCATCTTTGCATGAAATGTTCCCTTGGTATCTAATTTTCTTGAAGCCATCTCTAATCTTTCCCATTCTACAGTTTTCCTCCATTTTTTTGCATTGTTCACTTAGGAAGGTGTTCTTATCTCTCCTTGCTAATCTTTGGAACTCTGCATTCAGATGGATATATCTTTCCTTTGGCTTTCACTTCTCTTCTTTTCTCAGCTGTTTGTAAAGCCTCATCAGACAACTGTTTTCCCTTTCTTTTTCTTAGGGATGGTTTTGATCACAGCCTCCTGTGCAATGTTACAAACCTCCATCCATAGTTCATTAGGAACTCTGTCTATCAGATCTAATCCCTTGAAAATCTGTTTATCACTTTCACTGTATAATTGCAAAGGATTTGATTTACATCATACCTGAATGGGCTAGTGGTTTTCCCTACTTCCTTCAACTTAAATCTGAATTTTGCAATAAGGAGTTCTTGATCTGAGTCACAGTCAGCTCCTGGTCTTGTTTTTGCTGACTGTATAGAGCTTCTCCATCTTCGGCTACAAAGAATGTAATCAATCTGATTTTGACATTGACCATCTGGTGATGTTCATGTATAGAGTCTTCTCTTGTGTTGTTGGAAGAGGGTGTTTGCTATGACTAGTGCATTCTCTTGGCAAAACTCTATTAGCCTTTGCTCTGCTTCATTTTGTACTCCAAGGCTAACCTTGCCTGTTACTCCAGGTATCTCTTAACTTCCTACTTTTGTATTCCAGTCCCCTATAATGAAAAGGACATCTTTTTTTGGTGTTAGTTCTAGAAGGTCTTGTAATCACAGAATCATTCAACTTCAGCTTCTTTGGCATTAGTAGTTGGGGCATAGATTTAGATTTCTGTGATATTGAATGGTTTTCCTTGGAAATGAACTGACAGAAAAAAATCATTCTGTTGTTTTTGAGATTGAACCCAAGTACTGCATTTTGGACTCTGTTTTCGATGAAGTCACCCCATTTTTTCAAAGGGATTCTTGACCACAGTCATAGATATAATGGTCATCTGAATTAAATTCGCCCATTTCCATCCATTTTGGTTCACTGATTCCTAAAATGTTGACGTTCACTCTTGCCATCTCCTGTTTGACCTTGATTCATTTGCCCTGATTCATAGACCTAACATTCCAGATTCCTATGCAATGTTGTTCTTTACAGCTTCGGACTTTACTTTCACCACCGGACACATCCACAACTGGGCATTCTTTCCACTTTGACTCAGCCTCTTCCTCTCTGGAGCAATTTCTCCCTTCTTCTCCAGTATCATATTGGGCACCTACCAACCTGGGGAGTTCATGTTTCAGTATCATATCTTTTTGCCTTTTCACACTGTTCATGTGGTTCTTAGGACAAGAATGCTGAAGTGGTTTACCATTCCCTTCTCCAGTGGACCACGTTTTGTCAGAACTCTCCACCATGACCCGTCTGTCTTGGGTGGCCCTACATAGCATGGCTCATATTTTCATAAAGGCTGTGGTCCATGTAATCTGTTTGGTTAGTTTTCTGTGATGGTGGTTTTCATTCTGTCTGCCCTATGATAGATGAGGATAAGAGACTTATGGAAGCTTCCTGATGGGAGGGACTGGCTGTGGGGAAAACTAGATTTTGCTCTAGTGGGCAAGGCCATGCTCAGTTCAGTTCAGCTCAGTCGCTCAGTCGTGTCCGACTCTTTGCAACCCCATGAATCGCAGCACGCCAGGCCTCCCTGTCCATCACCAACTCCTGGAGTTCACTCAGACTCACGTCCATCGAGTCGGTGATGCCATCCAGCCATCTCATCCTCTGTCGTCCCCTTCTCCTCCTGCCTCCAATCCCTCCCAGCATCAGGCCATGCTCAGTAACTCTTTAATCCCATTTTCTGCTGATGAGTGGGACTGTGTTCCCTCCCTGTTGTTTGGCCTAAGGCCAAACTGTGGTAGGGATAATGGTGACCTCCTCCAAAAGGATTTATGCCAGCATGCTGCACCTCCCAGTACTTCAGTCAGTGTCCCTGACCCCATAGCAGGCCACTGGTGACCCATGCCTCCACTGGAAAATCCCAAATACTCACAGGCAAGTCTGGCTCTGTCTCTTGTGGGGTCACCGATCCTTTCTCCTGGGTCCTGGTGTGCACAAGGCTTTGTGTGTGCCCTCCAAGTCTGTTTCCCCGGTTCTATGGAAGTTCTGTAATCAAATCCCACTGGATTTGAAAGTCAAATTCCCTGGGGGTTCTCAGTCCCTTTTGGATGCCCAGGTTGGGAAATCTGGTGTGGGCCCTGGAACTTTCACAACAGTGCCAGAACTTCTTTGGTATAATTGTTCTCCAGTTTGTGGGTCACCTGTTTGGTAGCACTATATAGGGGCTAATGGCAACCTCCTCCAAGAATGAAACAGGAATCCCAGTTCTTGTTGGCAGAGCTGAAGAATGGAATCCACAAACACCCAAACACTCACTGTAGCAAGTGAAAAGGGTTTATTAGAGGGGAGGAAAGTACAAAGATCTTGGCAAAGACACTAAGAGGGGGTAAAAAGTCCCCCAAAGGTGGAACTTACAGCAGTTTTTATAGCTTCAATCTGTAGATTTTTGGTTGGCTCCTGTCCTTAAATCATGTTATTTTTAACCAATCAGCTTAAAGGTCAAGATGCTTAACTTAAGTCTCTGTGGCTTCTCTTGATACTCGGATTAAGTCACCACCCTTTTTCATGCCCCCTGGCCATTTTACTATGGGCCAAATGTATAGGATTAAGATTAATGAAATAACACCCCAAAAGATATCCTTTTCATTATAGGGGACTGGAATGCAAAAGTAAGAAGTCAAGAAACACCTGGAGTAACAGGCAAATTTGGCATTGGAATACGGAATGAAGTAGGGCAAAGACTAATAGAGTTTTGCCAAGAAAATGCACTGGTCGTAACAAACACCCTCTTCCAACAACACAAAAGAAGACTCTATACATGGACATCACCAGATGGTCAACACCGAAATCAGATTGATTATATTCTTTGCAGCCAAAGATGGAGAAGCTGCATACAATCAGCAAAAACAAGACCAGGAGCTGACTGTGGCTCAGATCATGAACTCCTTATTGCCAAATTCAGACTGAAATTGAAGAAAGTAGGGAAAACCACTAGACCATTCAGGTATGACCTAAATCAAATCCCTTATGATTATACAGTGGAAGTGAGAAATAGATTTAAGGGCCTAGATCTGATAGACAGAGTGCCTGATGAACTATGGAATGAGGTTCATGACATTGTACAGGAGACAGGGATCAAGACCATACCCGTGGAAAAGAAATGCAAAAAAGCATAATGGCTGTCTGGGGAGGCCTTACAAATAGCGTGAAAAGAAGAGAAGCGAAAAGCAAAGGAGAAAAGGAAAGATATAAGCATCTGAATGCAGAGTTCCAAAGAATAGCAAGAAGAGATAAGAAAGCCTTCTTCAGCGATCAATGCAAAGAAATAGAGGAAAACAACAGAATGGGAAAGACTGGAGATCTCTTAAACATAATTAGATACCAAGGGAACATTTCATGCAAAGATGGCTCGATAAAGGACAGAAATGGTATGGACCTAACAGAAGCAGAAGATATTAAGAAGAGGTGGCAAGAATACACTGTAGAAGAACTGTACAAAAAAGATCTTCACGACCCAGATAATCATGGTGGTGTGATCACTGACCTGGAGCCAGACATCCCGGAATGTGAAGTCAAGTGGGCCTTAGAAAGCATCACTACGAACAAAGCTAGTGGAGATGATGGAATTCCAGTTGAGCTCTTTCAAATCCTGGAAGATGATGCCGTGAAAGTGCTGCACTCAATATGCCAGCAAATTTGGAAAACTCAGCAGTGGCCACAGGACTGGAAAAGGTCCGTTTTCATTCCAATTCCAAAGAAAGGCAATGCCAAAGAATGCTCAAACTACCGCACAATTGCACTCATCTCACACGCTAGTAAAGTAATGCTCAAAATTCTCCAAGCTGGGCTTCAGCAATATGTGAACTGTGAACTTCCTGATGTTGAAGCTGGTTTTAGAAAAGGTAGAGAAATCAGAGATCAAATTGCCAACATCCGCTGGATCGTGGAAAAAGCAAAAGAGTTCCAGAAAAACATCTCTTTCTGCTTTATTGACTATGCCAAAGCCTTTGACTGTGTGGATCACAATAAACTGTGGAAAATTCTTCAAGAGATGGGAATACCAGACCACCTGATCTGCCTCTTGAGAAATTTGTGTACAGGTCAGGAAGCAACAGTTAGAAATGGACATGGAACAACAGACTGGTTCCAAATAGCAAAAGGAGTACGTCAAGGCTGTATATTGTCACCCTGCTTATTTAACTTCTATGCAGAGTACATCATGAGAAACGCTGGGCTGGAAGAAGCACAAGCTGGAATCAAGATTGCCAGGAGAAGTATCAATAACCTCAGATATGCAGATGACACCACCCTTATGGCAGAAAGTGAAGAGGAACTCAAAAGCCTCTTGATGAAAGTGAAAGAGGAGAGTGAAAAAGTTGGCTTCAAGCTCAACATTCAGAAAACGAAGATCATGGCATCTGGTCCCATCACTTCATGGGAAATAGATGGGGAAACAATGGAAATGGTGTCAGACTTTATTTTTCTGGGCTCCAAAATCACTGCAGATGGTGACTGAAGCCATGAAATTAAAAGATGCTTACTCCTTGGAAGGAAAGTTATGACCAACCTAGATAGCATATTCAAAAGCAGAGACATTACTTTGCCAACAAAGGTCCGTCTCGTCAAGGCCTTTGGTTTTTCCGGTGGTCATGTATGGATGTGAGAGTTGGACTGTGAAGAAAGTTGAGCGCTGAAGAATTGATGCTTTTGAACTGTGGTGTTGGAGAAGACTCTTGAAAGTCCCTTGGACTGCAAGGAGATCCAACCAGTCCATCCTAAAGGAGATTAGTCCTGGGTGTTCATTGGAAGGACTGATGCTGAAGCTGAAACTCCAGTACCTTGGCCACCTGATGCAAAGAGTTAACTCATTGGAAAAGACACTGATGCTGGGAGAGATTGGGGGCAGGAGGAGAAGGGGACGACAGAGGATGAAATGGCTGGATGGCATCACCGACTCGATGGACGTGAGTTTGAGTGAACTCCGGGAGTTGGTGATGGACAGGGAGGCCTGGCGTGCTGTGATTCATGTGGTCGCAAAGAGTCGGACACGACTGAGCAACTGAGCTGAACTGAACTGAACTGATGCAGGCCATTACAAAGCAAGAGAGACGATTTAGAATATAAGGGTCAAAAAGCAATTAAGAGTAAAATAAGGCTTCCAATGAGGACCAGGGGTTTCCACAAGATGGAGGCTGATTTCCAGCTCCGTAAGCCAGTCCCAAAAGGAGGAGTGGAATCAGCCATCTCCTGGACTTGACTTTTCATATCTTGAAGAGAATCAGACACATTTTGTGAGTAATCATGTGTATGTACACAACATTCTGTATGAATTATGGCACGGATTCCTCCCTGTGCAGCCATTAATATATCTAATGCCATTCTATTTTGGAGTACAGCTTTGCGCAGTAAAGCTTGTTCTGAATTTAAGGCAGCAATTGCCATCGTACTATCGTTTAAAGCTTGTCTTGTAAAATTAGTCAAGGCTTCTACTTTGAGCCTTATGTCAGTGGTGCCAAGTGATGGCACAAATATTACAGCTAGGTAGTTATAGTGGAACCAAGATCGTGTCCAAAGGGCCCAGATAAGTAACTCTTTTAACGCAACATGCTCAGACACACACTACCCTATTTTGTTCTTCTTAATGTAATAATGACCTCTCAAGTGCCTTTAGATTGGACACAGGATAATGTTTTCATTTCATGGGCACATTATTATGCAATGTTCCAAAAGTGGTCAGACTGTTGGGTCTGTGGAGCCCTACCATTATCCTCCATTCACGGACTGCCTTGGTTAGTGTCACCCTTAGACGGACCTGATTTTCAAAAGGTATGTCATTCTATTCAAGATCAAGCCAAAATTTAAATGTCCTTAACATGACTTTATTGACTTGGTATAATAATATGAATGGACTGGGACACAATTTACATTTTGATTATGATCAAACAGAAAGAGACACATAGCTATTATATAAAAGAAACAACCAATACTAGCCACGACCACAGAGAAATTAAAATTACACGATATATTGCCCAACAAATATACCAAATTTGGCACCAGGATATGTGGATAACTCCAGAAAAGGGACGATAAAACAGCTCCCATTTCTTGGGGACAAAATAATCATACTAAGTTATATCCTGACAGTATTAAACCTTTAGGATTCTTACCAAAGTCTTTATGTAATCAAGCAATAATAGCAAATCACATGAGCTCAGCAGATTCAGTCACATGGCCAGGGACCGATTGGGTCACTGTAGAGGATTCATGCCACTCACTGTGTCTCCCAGGGCTGCTGCTGCCAGAGCCCCAGTCCCTGCAGTAGGCCACCTCTGACCTGTGCCTCCACAGGAGACCCTCAAACACACAAAGACAGGCCTGGCTCAGTCTCTGTTTTGCCTGTTTTACAAAATTATTGCTTATTGCATAACCACATGTGTGACTGAGCTTTTGATAGAATGATGACATATAATTCCATATGAGATCAATGATTGTAATAGTGTAACTCTGGACATGGGAAGAAGGAACAAGAGGGAATATTTTCCTGGACCACAAGAGGCTAGTGAGACAGGTGGTCTGGAGCCTTTTGATAGTGTTAATGAGGCCTAGTCTAATATTAGCAGCATATTGAGTGGCCTATCAGTGAAATCTTTGCCACACCTGGGAATAAGCATTCTTAGCACTGTGAAAGGGGATGAGAGAAATAAACAGTCAAGAGCAGCCTTGGGGCAAAGTCCTGGTTCCCCATCACTGGATACAAACAATACCTTTGACCTATTCTACAATACTGAAACCGTCTCAGGGTAATGGTTAAAAATAGTATGCTGCCCATAGGCATGTAGACCCCAGATCAGTTGAACCTAAAGAATGACAGTGTGGGCTGCTACTTCCCTCACTACCAACCCATCAGAAGAATGCCCATGAGCTGATCACGCCCTCTTTGAACAATTACTATAAAACCTCTCACTATCTTCCCCAAGTAGGGGCACATGGTTTTGAGAGCATTAGCCCACTGTGGCCCCCTTTGCTTGACAAAACAGTAAAGCTATCCTTTTATACCTCACCCCGAACTCCATCTCTGAGATTTGATTTGCCACAGCTGTACAGAGAAGCTGAGCGTTTGGCATCAGGTATTTCCTGATGCTGCTATTACTAAAATGTCTTGAACTCTCTATGCTGACGTATAAGAAACTGTTGGCCTTTTTAGACTGGACTACTTGTCTTCCAGTCTCTATTTCTCAGGCCAGTTCCCTAATGGGGAGGCATCTAACTGTGCCAAACCAATATAACTAGACTGAGATAAATCCATGAACACATGTCATCACATGTCAGCAAAGCTCTGAAAATGCTTATTAGTCTTAGGACAGTTACATGTCCACTGTGATGCCTCCAGGTCTGCTTCACACCCAGAGCAAAAGGAGGACCAGCTCAGTCTGGAGCTGACAATGCCCCATCTCTGCCCATTCCAAAAAAATTCAAACCTAAGACTTATCGCATCATAACTTGACCAAGAGCCAGGGACAGTCAGACCTGTAACCCTGACTCCAGTAGCTCACTATATGCACATAGGAAGACAGTATTATCCTACACAGTCTTCCAGAAGGAATTTCCATCTTGTAATTGTTCAGAACCAACTATGTCAAGATTCACCTAAAGATACAGCTTCATTAATTCATAAAGCATGAAACCCAAAGGTGAGAGCCTTGAGAATCATGCACCAAAGTTCAGGGAATGGTCAGACAAAGAAAAACTTGGCTGAGAAGCAGAAATGTCTTTCAAAGAAAACAAGAAGAGCCTGCAGGCCCTCACTTGCCTTTCCTGGACAGCTGCCTTCTTTTGAGATGCCCAGCACATTTGCCTAGATTCATCACAAGAGAAGCAGCTTCTAACTACCTTGCATCAGCCAGAGAAAAGGAATATCACTTTTTGGAAGGTAAATTCAGGGGACTGGTTTGGGGGTGATGAATTCCTGACAGTCCCCCAGAGTATTTCCAATGCTAAGTATAATTTTATAAAGAAGTTTATATTTTAATTTGTCTGTCTGTAAAATCCATTTTCATGAAATTTTGTATTCTTTGAACCCTCCTGTTCCTTCCTATAATGATCTAATGAACTGGATGGTGTATAACATTATAATCGGGCTTTAAATCAATAAGGTCTTGAATATTGGTGTTTTTTAATGGCTCAGCCTGTAGCAGGTATGAAGTCATAGAATCCTAGGAATCATCTAAGCCAACCACTGGTTTTGCAACTAGAGTATACAAGGAAACAGAAGGTGAAGTGACTAGTCCAGAGCCACACAGTGACAGAGACAGGAATTTAATCTACCCCTGAAACAAGTCCAGGGCTCTTGTCACTTCTCTGGTGGCCAAAATGGAACTGTATTTTGAAATTTTGACCATCCAAAAAGTGAACATTTGAAAACTATTGTAAACCTCAGAGATGAATCTATTGGCTTCCACAATGATAGGATGAAAAGTAAAAGAGAAATCAAAAGGACAGTGGATAAAGGAATGGGGAAGAAGCCATTTAATTTTTCCTAATTTTAAGAGCTAAAGTGACAAGCCTGCTCAGAGACTGGAGTTTTGCCTTCCACGACTGCAGCAGGACCACGTAGTTAAACTGGAAAATGAGAAGAAGAGGGTTTGTCTCATCCAGGCTCAGTGACAGTGTATCAGCCAATCCCTGCCACTCGGCAGTTTCCTCCTGCGTGAGCCCGGAGTCCCAGGGTGTTTCCTGCTGAACCTGAATCTCCTCCAAGCCACATGCCAGCCCCTCAAAATCTCTTTCTGGGCCTTTCCCTGAAACTAATTCCTGATAGATGGCATAAAAAGCAACCAAACCCTGCCATTTGGCAGTTTCCTCGTGCATCTGTCTAGAGTCACAGGGAGTTTCCTGCTGAACCTGAGTCTCCTGCAAGCCGCATCAGCCCCTCAGAATCTTGCCTTCTGGGCTTTTCTCTGAAATTAACTCTTGATAGACGGTATAAAAGGCCGGCTCCTCCAAGCAGAGATACTCCCCCTGGCTGCCACAGGAGGCCAAGGCACTCAATAGGTAAGACTCATTGACTTCAATTTTTCCTGGTGTCTGCAAAGTCGATGATGAAATTTCCTAAAGGCTTCTCAGAAAGCTTGGTACAGTAAGTCTCCTGCATAGGAACCTTCAAGTTCTGAACTTTCAGAGATGGGAAGGTGCGTGTTATCAACGGCAGGTGTTAATGAACTTGCCCCTTGCCCTCAATCTCCTCTATGTTGGCAGTCCTTCAGCTCTGCCATCTCCCACCTCCTCTCCCTCCTCCGGTGAGTAAGTCTTCTTGCCTGTTCACTCGGTGCCAGTCACTGCATGCCAGCTGTTGTACTGTCCTGCTGTGCTTTTCAAGGTACTGTACTGTAAGATTTCGGATGTTCTATTGTGTTTGCTTTTTATGTGTTATTTGTGTGAACAGTGTTATAAATCTATCATAGTACAGTATCATGTAGCCGATTGTGTTAGTTGGGTACCTAGGCTAACTTTGTGGGACTTATGAACAAATTGGACTTACAAATATGCTCTCAGAATGGAACTCATTCATGTACAGGGGGCTTACAGTACTGGATTTGGACTTGTCATCATCCAGCATTTTCTAGTGCCAGATTCAGCTGCCACCCTGGAAGGTCATCCCTGTTCAGTGTAAGGGAGAATATTATTGAATTCACTGTGGGGAAAAGAGGCCTTTCTGAGTCTAAAAGCAGAGTCATAGAATTGTAAACTTTTAGGGCTTGAAGATACCATATTACTCTCATCCATCCTGTTTGGGAAATAAAGCCTAAGAGAGACCATGTGTCCCAGACACTCAGAAAGTTGGGGGAAAATAATATAGAATGATGCTCCATATGGTGTTCTTGAGACTGATGCAATACAATATGATTTATAGTGAAAATTTTGTGGTGTTTAAAGTGTTCTCTATCATAGCTAGGCATATCATATCTTCATCTTGTTTCTATCAGTATTATTTCATGCTGTCTACATGTCTCCAATGTCCTGTGGACACTTGGTTCTTATTCAGATTTATGAATTGCAGCAGTATTTAAATGTGTTTCATCTGGGGAGAATACAGAATGATTGAATCATATTGTTTTTTTTATGGAATTGGTTAACCCTGGACTTACCAGGTGGCTCAGTGGTATAGAATCCACCTGCCAATGTAGGAGATGGAGGTTCGATCCCTGGGTAAGAAAGCTCCCCTGGAGTAGGAAATGGCCACCCACTCCAGTTTTCTTGCCTGGGAAATTCCAAGGACGGAGGTGCCTGGTGGGCTACAGTCCATGGGGTTGCAAAGAGTCAGACACAAAAGAGTGACTGAGAAGGCAGACACATAACCCTATGGCTTAGGGGGATTTTTTCCTGCTGTAGAGAGCTTGATAGAGCTCTCTCTTTTCCATTTTCCTCTTGATACTGGAGCTGCTCGAAAGATCAAATAGAGTATTCCTGGGGGTGATGGGGAGTCTGTTGGTTTTCCTTCTGGCTCATCCCACCACCCTCAACAGAGCACTCACCATTCCTTTCTCAGGGCTTCCTGCAGCCCTTTTGGTGGCTTCCCAGCAAAGTCTGAGAGCCCGACTCTGGGAGGTCATGGTCCTCAGTGTGGCCTGTAGACCAGCAGCATTGACATCACCTCCATGCTTGTTGGAAGTGCAGGCTCTCAGGCCCCTTCTGAGTTAGAATCTGCATTTAACAAGGTCCCCCGGTGATTAGTAGCTACATTAAGGTGGGAGAAGCCTATTAAGAGACCACCACCACCCTCTCTCTCTGTACCATCCAGATGCTGAACTCCTCTGCCCTGGGAATTTCATTCATTCAGTGTGTACACAACACCTATTATGTGCCAACATTAGGCTTGGGCACTGAAAAAACAGAAGACAGTTCTTGAGGAGCTCAAGGTCTGGTAGGGGAAACACATGAAAACAGTGACATCAAATGTGAATAAAGTACTCTGGGAAGACAGAAAAAAGAATGACCTCACTTTACCTGGAGAAATCTGGTACACTTCACAGAGAACGTGGCTTTTGGCCTGGGTTTTGAAGGATGAATAGTTTATTTAGCCAAGAAGACTTTGCATAGGAACGAGTGTGAGTAAGAGGCAGGGGACTGCGGAAGCGCCTGGCATTTTAGAGGCAGAGGTTGTGGTTTTGTCTCCAGATAATGCTTCATGTCTCAGGAAAAACTTTAAGCGTTGATGCAACCCAAAGGGCCTGGAAAATGATTTCTTCCTTGAACATGATGATAAGAACGTGGGTAAATATCCAGATATCCCAGAAGCCTCTTGGCTCTAGCTGCAGACAGTGTTCCTCTGGGACCTTTCTGCACACCCGTTTCCCAATGGCATGACCTCGTGTTTGCTGGGCTCGGTGTTCTCTCCCACGTGCTTCCTTCACACCCACCAGGAAAGATCATCCAGAGATGAAAAATAACAGCTTTGGCTTTGAGGTTCCCTCCCATCACTTTTGCTGGCTTCCCTGGTGGCTCAGACGGTAAAAGCATCTGCCTACAATGTGGGAGACCTGGGTTCGATCCCTGGGTCAGGAAGATCCCTGGAGAAGGAAATGGCAACCCACTCCAGTATTCTTGCCTGGAAAATCCCATAGATGGAGGAGCCTGGTAGGCTACAGTCCATGGGGTCGCAAAGAGTCAGACACGACTGAGCAACTTCACTTCACTTCCCATCACTTTTCAGTGAGGGGAGTATGAAGGGGGTTTCAAGGAAAGGAGAGAAGAAATGAGTCTCTGAGGACTTTTCCCTGTTCAGATTTCTCAACTTTTATTTCTTGGCCTATGATATTTTTCTTCCTCAGTCTATCTCAGCTGATGCCCTTTTCCACAGACTAACCTTTCACTTTTTGTATTTGATATCATGACACACATTAGTCATTGAAAGAACAATATAATGAATACTTGTATGTGCCTCAGCTCTCTTTAAAAATCAATGATATGGTGGCTGCCAGGGCCTGGGAGAAAGGGGGATGGGAGAGTTGGTGTTTAGTGGGTACAGAGATTCAGTTTTGCAAGATGAAATAGTTCTAAAGATCAGTTGTACGACAATGTGAATACACTTATCACTACTGTACTGTCTGGTTAAAATGATTAAGGCAGTAAATTTTATGCTATGTGTTTTTACCACAACTTAAAATAATATCAATGATGCTTTTACTCCAAATCATCACCTGTGTTTGCCTGAAAAGGCAGATTTCTGCTGGCTCAGTGGTGTCCCTGAATCACAAAGAGGAGGACTGCGTTTCTTCTCAAGGCCACAGAGGTGTAAGGACAGGAGCCCACTGAGGAGTCAAACTGTTTTTCTCTTGGGAAGAAAACTGTGCCAGGGAGAATCCTGGCCAGAGAGGTATTTAGTCATACTTTGCCCTTTCTTTTCCTACAGTTAGCTTACAGAAAGCACATCCAACAAGATGAAAATCATCCAGGGGATCATCCAAGGTCAGAGAGAAAGAGCGACAGAGTGTAATGGAGGCTGAAATTTACCTGTACAGATACATGGTTCACCTTTTCTGGAGATTATCTGGAGGCAGTGCCTGGGTGGGCTCTCAGGCAAAGCCCCAGAACCACAATTTCTCTTGGGGAGCTTTGAGTAGACACGGAGTGGGTAGCCAATCTGAGGTCGTTTCAGGAGTCTATCTGTTGAATGCAGACTACAGGGAGAACTTGTGCGCTCTTAAGAAGAACAGAGTCTAGATACATGATCATTCCATCTGGACACCATGGGTGCCTCCCAGGCTGAAGCTAGAATCTCCTCAAATGATACTCTGGGTCTGTTCCACAAAACCTAATGAACACTCGGAGCCCCAAAGCCCCTTATTGGCAAACAAAGCTGCCCGATTTTAATCTGATGGCTTAGTTTAAATCATGAGTTAAAGTTCATGATGAAGGCGTTGATCTAAGAGCAGGAATCTCTCCAGGCAACCTGGGACACAGCTGTGAGCTCTGCCACAACTTTCATTCTCATGCTCCATCAAGTCAGTTCTTGAGGGAGGGTGAAGCCCTGCCAGGCCCTGAAGGAAGGAACTGGGTGTCCTCCTCTGAGGCTCACTCCCCTGGGGCTCGGCCAGAACATGATGGCTTCCAGGGAGCAATACATCCTGAGGGAACAGAGGAAGGGGACTCCAAAGATGTGTTTCAGGTTTGGTAACAGCATTTTTCACTGGTCACAAGACAGGTTCAGGATCTTGGGTCAGAATCAGACATCCTGGATCACCTGGTTCAACCCTCTCACTCAATCGGGCCAGGGGCCTGGAGATGTTAAGTAACCTGCCCAATATCACAGAGCTAGTTAGGGCAATGCATAAGTACAACTCAGGCCCTTCTGACCCCAAAGCCTTTCCTTTCCTTCCACTATGGCTCCTTTTATCTCCCAGTACCTAGCATGTGCTGGGTTGTGCTTAGTCACTCAGTCACGTCCGACTCTTTGTGACCCTATGGACTATAGCCCGCCAGGCTTCTCTGTCCATGGGGATTCTCCAGGCAAAAATACTGGAGTGGGTTACCATGCCCTTCTCCAGGGGATCTTCCCAACCAAGGGATCGAACCCAGGTCTCCCACATTTCAGGCAGGTTCTTTACCGTCTGAGCCACCAGGACAGCCCAAGCATGGGTCTGCACATATTGGCTTCCCAGATGGTACGAATGTAAAAAAACTGCCTGCAAGTGAAGAAGATGCAAGAGATGAGGGTTTGTTCTCTGGCTTGGGAAGATCCCCTGGAGAAGGAAATGGCAACTCACTCCAGTATTCTTGCCTGGGAAATCCCATCGACAGAGGAGCCTGGCGGGCTACAGTCCGTGGGGTCACAAGAGTTGGACCTGACTAGTGACTAAACCACCACCAGCATGGTCTGCACATATGGTAGACGCTTAGTTAGTTACTGTGGTTTCCCTCCTTTGCTCTCATGTTAGGGTGTCTGGTGTTTTCTGGGCTTTCCCTGCTTTCTCATCCTCTTTCTCTGAGTCAGTCCTACCCACAGGGATCCTGCAAGGCTCACACCCTCATCTGGGGTCTTGTTTCAGCGATGTGGGTCTGTCTCCATCTTCCAGTCTTTTTGGCTTCCGTGACCTTATTCGAGGTTGCAGCATCTGACACAATTGGTAAGTGCCACCCTGCACTGGTTTCCTGGGGCTGCGGTTACAGAGGACCACAGTCTGGGTGGTTTAAGACAAGAGATTTTGTCTCCTCCAGTTCAGGAGGCTAGAAGTCCAAAATCAAGGTGTTAGTGGCCCATGCTGCTCTAAAGGCTCAAGGGGAGAATCCTTCCTTGCCTCTTCCAGCCTCTGGTGGCTCCCAGCCATCCTTGACTTACAGCTGCATCACTCCAACACAGCCTGCTTCTCTGGGGGGTCCTCTTGCGTGTCCTTGCCCCTTGTGATAAAGCCACTAGTCAGTGGATATAGAGCACCCTCTAATCCTGGGCCCTTATGACTTCTTCTTAAAGTCACATTCTAAGGTTTTAGTTGGACATGTATTTTGGAGGGACACTATTTAAGCCACTACACTCCCCTTGTTCAAAGACTTCTTCCTGATTCCCCCACCACTACAGACCCTAATATGAATGAAAACAAGGAAACCCACCTCTATTCTAAGCGGTCTCCTTCCCTACCTCGGGATCCTGATGATCACCTAAGCCCTTTGAGGGACTTGCCTATGGGTCCACCTCACCAAGAACCAAACAAGTCCCACAGTCCAGTATCCAGATCCAATCTGAGAGGTCACACATCTTAATCGCATCACTGGATCCAGCCAGCCCTCTATCCGCAGGTTATTCGTCAGCAGATTCAATCATCAGTAGATTGAAAGTATTTTATTTTTAAGATTCCAAGGACTTCCCTGGTGATCCAGTGGCTAAGATTCCATGCTCCCAGTGCTGGGGATCTGGGTTTGATCCCTGCTCAAGGAACTAGATCCCACATGCTGCAGCTAGAAGTTCAAATGCCACAACTATAGATGCTACATGTTGCAACCAGCACAGCCAAATAAATAAATTTTTTTTAAAGATTCCAGAAAACACCCCCTCAAAAAAAAAAATGCACTCTGGCAGCTATTTACATGACATTTACATTGCATTAACTATTATAAGTTATCTAGAAATGATAACTTATGATTTAAAGTATATAGGATGATGTGATAAATTTACAAATACATTTGATATAAAGGACATGAGCATTCTGGGGGTTCCTGGAACAAATCCCCTGCGGATACTGAGGCATGACTGTATTCTAGTGGACTCCTAAAGAGTGACATTGATACCCTATTGAGGATCAGAGAATATTCTTCTCATTCTTGGCTTTTCCTCCGGAGGAATGTTTCCTAATCTTGACCTCTTCCTGCTAAGATTTGAGGAGTGGGGATAATAGCAGAGAAAGGGGGACAGAGCAAAGGGCTTCTCCAAAGAGTGGCGTCTGATACCTTGCTCCTTGTTTCCCTGCTCCAAGCACAGGCCGCCAGCACCACCACCATCTCTGATGCTGTGAGTAAGGTCAAGATCCAGGTCAACAAGGCCTTCCTGGATTCCCGGACCAGGTGGGTGAGACACACACACCACATGCGTTCCTTCCTAGGCTTCCTGTTAAGGACAGGTGGGTCTAGACCAGTCCTGACAGGCCAGTGAGCCAAAGCAATTATACAGCCTGCCTTCCCACCCCTCGCCTTCGAGCAGAGGCCAAGCAAGAGTAAGAGCCCGCAGCTCCTAAAATCCTCAGCCTCGAAGTTTCCTCGAAGGGGATGTCTCATCTGATCTCATGAGCACTTTCTTTCCTGTAGTTAAGTGATTCCTTGGGTCATGCCTTCCAGAGTCTCAGAAAACTGGTCAGTAGTTTTTCGTTCGTTCAGCATGACTTAGATCAAGCCCTTAGAAACAGAAGCTAAGATCTGCATTCACATACAGGTGACTTACCGGGGAGCACTCTCAGGAAGCTCTAGTGGAGCAAAGGAGTGAGGCCAGATGGGTAAAAAGAAGGCCGATAAGCAGGGATGCGGTTTAAGGTCCAGCCCCAGCTGACCCTGCAGGGAGATCCAGAGTGTGGGCTGCATCTCAGAGCCTGTCCTACCTCGAGCAAGGCAGCAGAGCATTCACCTGCCAAAGGTGTCCTTGACTTAGCCAGATGTGCTGCAAGCTTGGTACTGGGGCTGGGGTGGGGGTGGGGGTAGAGCGAATAACACACCGTGTGACTCCCAGGCATTCCAGACAGGCAGCTCCCCTGACTCAGAAGCCATTGCCCAAGAAAGTTAGAGGCATGAGCCATCAGCTGCAGCTGCACCCGCAGCAGCCAGGGGAGGGGCCCAAAGGCCACTCGGGGAACATACAGGACACTGGCAGAGTCAGCTACCTCCCAACCCGGGGAGGGGCTGGGCTTCCCAGAATAAGCAGTGCAGACTGCGTCCCTGCCCTCAGAAAGCACATGCTTTAGCCAGAGAGGCAGACAAACCAGAGTAATCACTTCACGGAGCTGAAAACCACATTGCTCATTCCTCTTGCTGTCTTTTTACTGATCTTGGGGTTTCACTCCCCCTTGGCCCTTTCATAAATTCTCAAGGGGTCCCCCAACTTCTTGGCTGACTTTTAAAGGACAAGATGTGCTCTGATCTCTTCTAGTTCCAAGAATAGCATCCTTTCAGGAACTCGAATATCAGCAGAAGAAGATGAAGCCCTGAGCCTCTCTCCTCCGCTCAGAGCTGTTGTAGACTTCAGAGAGAAGGAAGGGTCCACAGTCTGTTGTCCCTCTTTCCTGGGCTTCTTGCCATCCCCCAGCCCAGGTTTCTGACTCTTAGGGGTTAAGCTGAGGGGAAGAAGGAGAGATATAGAATGACAAAGCCTAAATCACTTGGGTAATATAGCGCCTGGAGGTGGGATGGGGAGATCAGAAGTCCTTCCCTCCTTGGGCACTTTCGGCTCTCACACACTCTGCTGCCAAGTCTCTGACCCAGAGAAGTATCTGACCAGTAGCTCACAGCTTCAAGCCGCAGCCCGGGAGCTTGTGGCTCCCTCCCTAGTCCTTCCGCATATCATCTTGACCCAGGTCCCCTTTAAAGAGGCTCCAGAAGACCAAACAGTTTTTCAAGGCAGGACCCTGGTGTGTCTCCCTTTGCCTAGCAAAGCAATAAAGTTATCCTTTTCTACTTTACCCAAAACTGTCTCTGGGATTTGATTTGGGACCACTGTACAAAGAGGGGCTTCCCAGGTGACTTAATGGTAAAGAATCTACCTGCCAATGCACGAGACGCTGGTTCCATCCCTGGGTCAGGAAGATCCCTGAAGAAGGAAATAGCAACCCACTCCAGTATTCTTGCCTGGAGAATCCCCTGGACCAAAAAAAAAAAAAAAAAAAACAGAGCCTGGTGGGCTACAGTCCATGGGTCCCACACAGCAGCACCCTCTTCTTTTTCATTTTTTTTTTAAATTAATTTTTACTGGTGTATAGTTGCTGTACAATGTCGTGTTAGTTTCTGCTGTACAGCACAGTGAATCAGCTATATGTATCATATATCCACTCCTTTCTGGATTTCCTTCCCAATTAGGTCACCACAGAGCATTGAGTAGAGTTCCCTGTGCTATACCCTCAGTTCTCATTAGGAACCTGTTTTATACATAAGAGGGTATATATGTCAGTCCCAGTCTCCCAATTGGTAACATCCTCCCCCTTGGTATCCTTAAGTTTGTTCTCTACATCTGTGACTCTGTTTCTGCTTTGCCAATAAGCTCATCTGTGCCGCTTTTCTAGATTCCACATGTAAGTGATATTATACAATATTTGTTTTTCCTCTTTCTGACTTACTTCACCCTGTATGACAAGGGTAAAAATCTGTCTCTAGGTAAAAATATGGAACCTTTCACAAATTTGCCTGTCATCCTTGTGCAGGGGCTAATCCTTTCTGTATAGTCCCAATTTTAGGATATGTGCTGCCAAAGTGAGCTCCTGTCCTCCTCATAAGGACCTTGTCACGGGACTGAGAGCAAAGAGGAAGCCCCACAGTGGTGGGGGGGAAATGTCCGGTATTTCAGCCACTGTCTCCCAATGAACCTTCTCTCTCCCTCCTAATGTCAACCCTTTTATAGCCCAAGGTGGGGGGAGACTAAAAGCCACAAAATCCATGTTCAGCACCTCCTTTTTGAGTCATGCTGCCCAGGATGAGCAGCTCTGCCTTGGAACTCATCCCCACTGGTTAGTTCCTGGATTCAGGGACCTCGTGGAGACATAATCACATTTAAACATTTTGTTCACAAGCAAACAAACACTCCAGCGCCCCACAAACTGTGATGAGAACAATGAAGGAAATAAACAGAGCAGTGGCTGCTACTCTAGTTGCAGGAAGCAGGGAAGCCTGATGGAGGATGAGAAGGAACAGGCCATGTAGCGAGCCAGGGGCTAGCATTACAGGGCCTGGGGCAGTGCAGGCAAAGGTTCTGAGGCAGGAAAGAGCTTCGGGTGCTCAGGACACAGAAAGAAGGCCATGCTGGTGGGGGCAGTAGGAAAAGAGGACACATAGGTGGAGCCTGAGAGTCAGAGGGTCAGAGGCAGAGCAGTGGCTTGGAGGGGCTGGGGGAGAAGGGGAGGTATCAGGCATGACAGTTCATGGGTGTGGGGTCTCCTTTGCAGGTGATGAAAATGTTTGGGAGCTAGACAGAGGCAAAGCTCGCATAATGCCATGAGCATGTACACTATAAGACCATGGATTCAAGAACGCCGCAGGGTGAGCCAAGGAAGTGCTTAAATCAGAGTAGCCTGGTCTGCTTTTCATTCGAAAAAGCTCCCTCCTGCAGCCAGGTGGAGAATGGATGGGAGGAGGACAGGAGGGGAGGCAGTAGGCTGCTGCAACCATCCAGGTGGGGGGGGATGAGGACTAGGAGGAGGGCAGAGGCCTGGAGATGGAAAAAGAGTTCCTCCACAGCCCTGCCTGCTCCCCCGGAGCCCAGGTCGGCCTGCTTGTCCAAGTCACCCCTCCAGCTGAGACACCAGGCCCCTGTGTGCTAGAAATAGAGTTAACAACTTGATCCACAGGGACAGGCCAGTAGTCACATCCCACGAAGTGTATCCCAAAAGCATTGTTGTCTTCCTGAGAGTTTGAGCCACTTCCAAAATTTCAGAGTCTTAGAGCTGTAAAGATCATCTGACAGGACCCCTCGTCTCACACAGGAGTGGGGAGAGGGTTCTCATGCAGGATTTCACCCACCTCACCTTGCTTAGTAGTAGAAGTCTATTTCCTCTCTGTTTTTCCAGACTGACTACATTCTATTGACCTGTCTTCAATTCTGTCTTCTTATGTCCACCTGACTGCTGGGTCTAGCCAACAAGCTTTTTATTTCAGTTAAGGTATTTTCAGGTCTATAATTCCGACTTGTTGTTTTCTTTTTTTAATAAATTCCACTCTTTTTTTTCAAACTTTAACTTTTTATTTTGTACTGGAGTATAGCCGATTAACCATGTTGTGGTCGTTTCAGATGAACCGCGAAGGGACTCAGCCGTACATAATAAATTCTACTTTTATGGAATGGTCTGGGTTTTATTTTTCCATTTAAGAAAAACTTAAAATTGATTATTGAACCATTTTAATGACAGAGAATTTTAAATCATTTTAAAAGCTTTATCAGATGTCTCCAGCATCTGGTTCACGCCAGTATTGGCATCAGTTGGTTGCCCCCAAGGCTCAGTGAGAGGGGTTCCACAGTCAGGGGCTCCTCAGTCTTAATCGTACATCCGGGGACTTAGGCGTATTTGGTTTCCCCAACTGAGCCGGAAGCCGCCAATACAGCGGCAACCCTCTGATTCTAATTCAGGAAGCTCTCAGGTCCATCTGCCTGCCTTCCCTCAGAAACAGACTTCACCAAGCTTAAAGACACACGGCAGCTTCCTCCTCCCAGAGGCGGTTTTCCAGAGGCATCCGAGGAGAGCTGAGTAAAAATCCTGAGAGCACAGACGTGGGGGCATCCTGCTTGCTGCCCACACTCCCATGGCTCCCCCACTGCTCTCCACTGTAGGCTGAAGACGACCTTGAGCTCTGAGGCACCCACCACCCAACAGCTCTCAGAGTACTTCAAGCACGCCAAGGGCCAGACCCGCACGGCCATTCGCAACGGGCAGGTGTGGGAGGAGTCCTTCAAGAGGCTGAGGCGGGACACAACCCTGACCAACGTCACAGGTACGGAAATCCCACCAGCCCCCCAGTGACAGGAAGGGCTCGTCTCCCTGGGGGAAAGAGCAGAAGCCATCAAGACTGCAGCTCCTATTGGGAGCCCTTTTCTCTCTCCCTCGGAGCAAAGAGGGGCTGGGAGGACAGTCAGGTCAGTGCTCTCTCGGCAGAGAAAGGAACTCGGGCCCAGCAAGGTCACATTGCCAACTCCAAATGAGGCGACATTCGTGCCCTTTGGCATAATACCAGCTGTAAGGCCTCTGTCCAGAGGAAGAACTAAAGTCAATAAACACGGGCTCCCTGTCTCAAACCATAGTGTCACCACTTCCGCCTGTAAAAAGGACATTTAAGCCGCCTGTATCAGGGGAGATTTACTGGGATTATGTCACGGATGAGGAACTGTCCCTCTTGTTCTGGATACTGTGGAGCTGAAACAATGAGCTTGCCAATTGATCATGAGCTCCTCGACCCCTCCACCCCACCCCTGGCCAAATGTCACAGTTCATGGACGGTCATGGAGGAAGGGGATTGATCTTGACGGAAGGAAGAGACTGCAGGTTCTTGCTGGGAAAACGTCAAGTGAGGGAAGATACCTGGCCTAGGACATGGGAAAATTCCAAAGTTCCCAAAGGAAGGAAGGAAACCAGGACAAGGTAGGGAGAAGGAGGGAGCGCTTTGAACTCGATGAGACTCAAAAGGTGCTGGGGCTTGAACCTTGGCCCCTGCCCATTTCTGCAGATGAGCCCCCTGAAGAAGCCCCCCAGGGCTGGATCCCCCTGACTCCTTTTCCCTGCAGGTACCAGAATGGAGTACAGGCTGCTCTAGGATTTGGGCGGCTCTCTCTTCTGTGCACTCATGAAGACCTCTGATTCCTAAAACAACCCACTGTTACCCCACCCCCACCCCCCGCCAAGACCACAGGGCTCCTCACTTAAAAATGGCCTGTCCCTTCCCAATATCTTTCCATTTAGATTCCTGTGTGCTTAGTACTTTAGAGGTCAGTGGAACTTTTTTACTTTTTTTTTTGCAATGCCATGTGGCATCTTAGATCTTAGTTCCCCAACCAGGGGGTGAACTCTTAACCCCTATGGTGGAAGTGTGGCGTCTAAACCACTGGACCACCAGGGACATACCCATCCGTGGAGCTTTAGAAGAAAAGCAATCTTATCAAACTAACTCATACTAACATGCACCTAACCTCTCAGGGGGTACTTTTATTCTAAAAGAAAACTCCATTGATTCAAATAATCTGATAGACCAAGAATTACTAACAGTTCTGGAGATACTACTAATCTGTGCCGCCTTGGACAAGTCTTGGGAACCCTATGGTCTCAGTTTCTTCTCTGTAAAATGAGAATTAAAAGTTTTACCTTAATGAGTTGTCAGGATTAAAGGTGAAACCCCTTGAGAAACGCTTGCTTAGAATGTAAAATGTGTTCTCCCAAAAATCAGGTCCAAAAGATGAACCTCCCCTCAGGGCCTCGGAATGGAGGAAGAACCCAGGCACAGGAAGGATAGAGGGTTTTCTGACACCACCTTGCCCTGTGGCGGCTCTTCTCTTTCAGACCCTAGCTTGGACTTGACTGCACTCTCCTGGGAGGTGGGCTGCGGTGCCCCGGTTCCTCTGGTGAAATGTGATGAAAACAGCCCTTACCGCACCATCACGGGAGACTGTAATAACAGGTGAGCGGCCGTGGGGGTGTGTAGTGGGCAGGGTGGCCCACCTGCCCCGCCCAGCCCAGCCAGAGGCTTGGCCCCTTGGGCACTACAGGCAGGACTCCCACGACCTCACCCTCCCAGGCCAGCGTCCCGCTGGAATCCGTTCTGTTGGAACCCGCCTCACTTTCCCAACTTGTCTAAAGAGACCACCGTGTATCCGGCCGAAAGGAGCGCCTTTCCCGGGGGCGGAGGAGCCCGGAGCCTTCGGGGATGGAAGTGGTCCAGACCACCTCACACATGAGAGGCACCTCCTCCGCATCCAGTCTCCCTGGGGAAGAGGCTCCCGTCCTTCCCCGGGGGATCCCCGTGGGATGTGCGGAGAAGCAGACCCGGGAGCCAGCCGGCCGAGGCTGAGGGCCAGCCTTGCCGTTTCAGGAGGAGCCCCGCGCTGGGCGCCGCCAACAGGGCGCTGGCGCGCTGGCTGCCGGCGGAGTACGAGGACGGGCTCGCCCTGCCCTTCGGCTGGACGCAGAGGAAGACGCGCAACGGCTTCCGCGTCCCGCTGGTGAGCGCGGCCGCGGGGAGGGGGCGAACCCCGTGCTGGCGCGGGCACATGGAGTCAGAGGGGAAGGGAGGCGCCCCCCTAAGTACCCGAGCAGAGGACGCAGACACGGGCGCGAGGAGAGACAGACGCGCGGGAGAACCACACCCGGGGAGACAGAGATGGGGACTCGCTCCCTCGTGGTGTTCCGGAAAACGCCACTAGAGGGCTGCAGATCCCGCGTCCCGAGCCCAGCCACGTGGTGGTCATGGCCCAGCCGCCATCAAGCCAAGTACCCCGGGGTCTCCCAAGCAGATGGCCTCCCTGCGCCATCCTGCTGGCGCTTGTCCTGCCGCAGCCCCTGGAGTGCATCAGCTGTTGTTTGCCTGGAGGTCCCTTGTCCTCATCTGAGTTGGCAGGCCCTCCCCAGAGCCCCTCTGTTCCTGGTTCCCGACACCTGGCACTTCCTCCGTGGCATTTACTTAAGGGACAGCCTGTCTTTGTTTTCCCTCTTTGAGTGAAAAGGGCATTAGCCTTGAAACCATCAAGTCATATAGACCTGGCCCTTTGTAGCTGCAGGAAGTGGGTGATTGCTCTCACCCCTCTTGGACTCCGAACGGGAGTAATGCCACCCACTTCAGAACTTGTCCTGAAGAGGAAGTGTACCTGTTACGTCATGGGTACTCAATGTACTGCGTTCAATCTGAATCTTCAAAGCACCTTTTCTTCCCTCTCCTTCTGTCTCCATCTGTAGGCCCGTGAGGTATCCAACAAAATTGTAGGCTACCTGGACGAAGATGGTGTTCTGGACCAAAACAGGTCCCTGCTCTTCATGCAGTGGGGTCAAATTGTGGACCACGACCTGGACTTTGCCCCGGAAACGGAACTGGGGAGCAACGAGCACTCTAAAACCCAGTGTGAGGAGTACTGTATCCAGGGAGACAACTGCTTCCCCATCATGGTAGGCCCCTGCAGCGGGGGGCCCCTGGCAAACTGCTTGCCTCCCTGGTGTAGCAGGTGTTCCCAGCCCATCAGCCAGGACCTCCTGGAGATCTTGAATGCTGATCTGACTGCTTCCCAAGCCTCTCACATTCTATTCATTCATTCGCCCACTTATTTAGTAAATAGACATCCATCATCTGCCATCATCAGGCAACACACTAAGCACTTGACATTCAAAGGTGAACGAGACAGCATCCCTTCCCTCCAGGACAGAGGATCTGTGTGGGAAATGGACAAGTAATCACTAGTGGCAAAACTGGGAAGCTCTGGAGAGGGTTTTCTTCATCCCTGGCCCAGAAGCACTGATGTCACCTGGGGTCTTATTAGAAATGTAAAATCTCAAACTGCACCCTGAACATTGGGAAGCAGGATCTACGTTTTATCCAGATCCCCAGGAGAGTCATTGTATACCCAGTAAATTTGTGGAATACCACCGTGAGTCATCATGGCGTCCAGGAAGGCTACTCTCAGAAAGAGCTGAAACATGATGAATGAGTCAGAACGAGCAGCAGGGACTTATGGGAATTTCCAACAGGAAGGGAAAGGAATTTGCAGTGGCGCACCTTTCTTCTTATTTGTGGGTTTTACAGTGAGAGCGTGATTTATTCACTCAAGCATATCAAGAATATGTGTTGTGGTATAAAGAACATGGGCTTCCCAGGTGGCACTAGTGGTAAAGAATCCACCTGCCAATGCAGGAGACATAAGAGACAGGGAGTCTATCCCTGGATTGGGAAGATCTCCTGAAGAAGGGCATGGCAACCCACTCCAGTTTTCTTATCTGGAGAATCCCATGAACAGAGAAGCCTGAAGGCTACTGTCCATAGGGTCGAAAAGAGTTGGACACAACTGAAGCGACTTAGCACGGCACGTGAAGAACATAAGCTGTGGAGTAAGGTCAACCTAGATCTGAGTCCCACATCTTTCCCTTTCAGTTTGTAAGTTCTTGGGCAAATTACTTAACCTTTTGGAGCCTCAGTTTTCTCGCATGTAAAGTGGGACAGAATTACCTACCTTACAGGATTTTATGAGGACCAAAGTGAGATAAAGTAGGCACAATACCAAGCACATGGTAGGTCCAAAATAAATAAATGGTAGCTGTTGTTAGTAGTAATTATTAACAAACTCTTTCCTGCCTCATGTCCTGCTTCCCTGTGCCCGGATCTCAGGACTCCCTCGCAACCAAAAATTTGGAGCTTTTCCTCTTGGCCCTTTTACACAGCAGGAGGTAGTGAACTTCAGGGTCCTGGGGGCCCAGGATGTATCATCAGCACGAGGCCTCTGGAGCCAGTGTCTGGCACCAGGGTCCCAGGAAGGCACCATCGGCATCTTTGCCAGCTGCATCCAGACCTACCCGGGGGAGAGGCTGCCGGCTGTACCACCTCTTCAGTCACCCACCCCCATCTCTCTGCAGTTCCCGAAAAATGATCCCAAGTTGAAGACTCAAGGGAAATGCATGCCTTTCTTCCGAGCCGGGTTTGTCTGCCCCACTCCACCTTACCAGTCGTTGGCCCGAGAACAGATCAATGCTGTGACCTCCTTCCTGGACGCCAGCTTAGTGTACGGCTCTGAGCCCAGTCTGGCCAGCCGTCTCCGGAACCTCAGCAGCCCGCTGGGCCTCATGGCTGTCAACCAAGAAGCCTGGGACCACGGGCTGGCCTACCTGCCCTTTAACAACAGGAAGCCGAGCCCCTGTGAGTTCATCAACACCACTGCCCGCGTGCCCTGTTTCCTGGCGGGTGAGTCTAGGCTGGGAATAGAGGGGCCCAAGGACAAAGGGATTATCCTGGGGACTGAGAGCAGAGGGAGGCCGGAAGAGCTTCTCGAGGGTGCTGGGTGGCTTCCAAGCGCTGGAAGCTTCTTCTCATTGTCTTCTGGAAAAATACACACTGAAAGCCCCCACTGGTGCAGGCACTGGTCCAGGACTGGCAGAAGGGCCCAGACAAATACAGGATCTAGGAACATGTGTTCAGTGTATGTAAAAAAAAAAAAAAAAAAAAAAGAATTATGAAAATCCAGAAAAGCACAAAGAAAATAAGAAAATCCACAAAATCCCACTACTCACAGATAATCATCGTTGACATTTTAAGGCCTATCTTTCCAGCTTTTTTCCTATCATAGATCTTGCTCTACATTGTTTTACACAATTGGGGTCATACTAGAGTGCGGCTCTGTAATCCGATGTTTTCTCTTCACCTATCACGTCTTTAAATATTTTTTCTTCTACATCATGATCTTTAATGGTTACCTGGCATCCCATGGCATATGTTTATCATAATTTATTTTACCAACCCTATTTGGAGACGTTTAAGTCATTTTTAGCTTTTCTGTGATTTTGTTGCTGTTTTTAAGGTCGTGAGCATTCTTGTTGATGAATCCTTGTGCTGATTTTCAATAAGTTTACTAAGATAACTTCCTAGAGGAGGAAGTTCTATATAAATCAAAAGGAATGTATATTTTTAAGGCTTTTTATAATCTTGGCACAGAGGCCCCACTCCATGCAGCCTATGCAACTGAAGCCTCCAATTCTCATTCTAGGGGCTCATTCCTGGTCCTCTCTGCCTTTGGCTTCCTCTTATCTCTTCCAAAAATCCAGTCTTCTAGGATGAAGCCCACTCAGACATGGCAGAAGGCCCAGGTCTCTTGCTAGATCCCTGGGATTCTGTGTCCACACACATCTCACATCAGTCCAGACACAAAACCAAGCCCTTCCTATTTTCCATAAAAATATCCACTAAGACCAAGCATTTGTGAATTTCACAGACTTTCCTGACGATTAGAGGACACAAAAAGAAGCCCCCTGTAAAGCACCTGGTCTTTCACCATCTGCACAACCCTCTCCTCCCGACAGCCCCCATCTCTAGATTCATCTCCTTATTACACGGAATAATTTAACCCTTCCCAGGTTCCTACCCTCAAACTTGCATTCCTAAAACCGTCAGAGTTGCTCTGAACAATAAAAAGCCCCTTGATCATTTGTAGGTCCTGTCTTAGAAGGCAATTTGGATTTAATTAGCAAAATTTTACTTCTTAATGTCATCTGTAGTCTTTACCACAGTCTAGTTGGGGGGTCAACCTTATTATCCCCATTTTCACAGATATGAAGACTGAGGTTTAGAAACATTAAGTAACTTGTCCAAAGTCACAGAACTAAAAGGTGTGTGTGCAGAGCTGAGATTCAAATCTGTGAATTACAACTCAGCTCTCTTTCCAGCTTAAATTAACTAGAAGGAAGGACTTAAGAGAGCTTCCTGCTGGAGCACCATCATGTATTTCTTTGCATAGGTTACTGGGTTCAGGGGCTGCTCGGGGTGAACCCACCTTCCTGCCTTCTGGGCTTTCAGGAGATTTTCGAGCCTCAGAGCAGATCCTGCTGGCCACTGCCCACACCCTCCTTCTCCGGGAGCACAACCGGCTGGCCAGAGAACTAAAGAAACTCAACCCTCAATGGGATGGAGAGAAGCTCTACCAGGAAGCCCGGAAAATCCTGGGAGCTTTCGTCCAGGTGAGAAGCCCGGGAGCACTGCCTGTACACCAGCCTCGCTCACTCATTCGGCTCTGCCTTCTGCCTGCTGCCAGACCTCCATCCCCGCTTCCTCTCCTCTCCTGCTTCTTTCCCACTGTCTCACTCTTGTAAACCTTCCCTTCTGTTTCTTCAGCTTCTCTGCCCCAAAATGAATCCCTGGATTCGGGGTGTCAGCAGGTCATTCATATGCTGGTCACTCAGTGTGCCCCCTCAGGTGCCGTCACTGGGACCATTGGTTCCATCACTCCTGGGATGGTTCCATCGCCATTATTTTGATTGTTTGGATTGGATTATCTTTTAATCCCACACCTAAGCCACAGGTCACAGGCACGAGTCAATTGCTATTGTTGATCAACTGATTGACTAGAATAGACTTAGAAAGGTGGATATGTTGACATTAACCATACACATTTTTTTAAAAAAACATTTTATTTAAAAATACTTGTAGATGCTTAGGGAGTTGTAGCCCCCAAAATGTACACACACCTAGTCTCCCCCAGTGCTAACATTTTGCATAGCTATGGTACAATTGCAAAAGCCTGAAGTCAACATTGATATGAACCATAAAGTTTAATCAGATTTCACCAATAATAAATGCAGTCAATTCGTGTGTGGTGTGTATATGTGTGTGTGTGTGTGTAGCTTCATGCAATTGTATCATGAAAAATGTGTAGTTTCATGTAACCACCACCACAATAAAGACACTTAGGTCTTCCATCACCACACTCCCTTGTGCTACTTTTTTAACAGCTGTAGCTCAGCTGGTAAAGAATCTGCCTGCAGTTCGGGAGACCTGGGTATGATCCCTGGCTTGGAAAGATCCCCTGGAGAAGGGAAAGGTTACCCACTCCAGTATTCTGGCCTGGAGAATTCCATGGACTGTATAGTCCATGGGATCACAAAGAGTCGGACACGACTGAACGACTTTCACTTCACTCGCCCTTTCTGATAGGTATGTAATGATACTGCATTGTGATTTTCCTTTGCATTCACCTGACGGCTGATCACACTGAACATCTTTTCACATGCTTTTATATTTTTTTTTGCCATCTGGATATCCTCTTCAGTAAAACTTTGGTTCATGTATTTTGCCCATTTCCTTTTTTTTTTTTTTTTGCTTTTATTTTGTTTGTTTTGGCTGCCTTGGGTCTTAGTTGCGGCACGTGAGATCTTTCACTGTGAAAGATCTGTGAGCTCAGCAGTTCCGGTGCACCAGGTAGTTGTCCGCCGTCGGAGCTTAGTGCACAGACCAGGACTGGAACCCGAGGCACCCGCACGGGAAGCACTGGGAGGTGGGTTCTTAGCCACCGGGCCACCAGGGAAGTCCCTATTTTGCCCGTTTTCAAATTAGAGTTTGTCTTTTGATGTTGAGCTTTCAGTGTGTGTTAGTCACTCAATCATGTCTGATTCTTTGCAACCCCATGGACTATAACCTGCCAGGCTCCTCTGTCCATGGACTTCCCCAGGCAAGAATACTGGAGTGGGTTACCATTCCCCTCTCCAGGGGATCTTCCTGACCCAGGGATCAAACCTGGGTCTCTTGAATTGCATGAAGATTCTTTACTATCTGAACCATCAGGGAAGCCAGTTCTTTTTACATTCTAGCTATGAGTCTTTTGTCAGATATGTGACTGTAAATACTTTCTCCCAGTCTGTACTTTGTCTTTTCATTCTCTTAATAGAGTTCTTTGCAGAGTAAGGGTTTTCATTTTAATGAGGTCAAATTTATCCGTTTTTTCCTTTCACATATTGTGCTTTTGGTGTCAAGTCCCAATTCTTTCCCTGAGTCTTAGGTCCCAAAGATTTATCTCCTGGTTTTATTTTTCTAGACGTTTTATGGTTTTATCTTTTACATTTAAGTTCATGATCCATTTGAGGTTAATTTTTGCATAAAGCATAAGGTTTAGGTCAGGGTTTATTGAGGGGCAGGGTGACTATGAATTTCTGATTGCTCCAGCACAAGTTATAGAAAGGCTATCTTTCTCCTTTTGAATTGCTTTTGCTCCTTTGCCAAAAATTATTAATATTTGGACATATTTATATCAATCTATTTCTAGATTGCCCTTTCTATCCCACTCATCTATATGCCTATCCCTATACCAGTACCAGTGTTCAATAACTGTAGTTATATGAGAAGACTTAACATTAGGAAGAATGACTCTTCTCACTTTACTCTTCTTTTTCGAAATTATTTTGGCTATCGTTAGCGTCTTCACCTTTCCATATACATTTTAAAACATGCTTATCCATGTCTACAAAGAAGTCTTGCTGAGATTTTGATAAGAATTGTATTAAACCTTAGATCAATTTAGGGACAGTTGAAATCCTTACTATGTTGAGTTTTCCAATATATAAACAGTGTGTATGTGTGGGTGTTAGTCGCTCAGTCATGTCTGACTCTGTGACCCCATGGACTGTAGCCCACCAGGCTCCTCTGTTCATGGGGATTCTCCAGGCAAGAATACTGGAGTGGGTTGACATGCCCTCCTCCAGGGGAATCTTCCCAACCCAGGGATCAAACCCAGGTCTCCCGCATTGCAGGCAGATTCTTTACCACCAGGGAAGCCCATAAACATAGTATGTCTCTCCAAATGTTTAGATTTTCCTTGATTTATTTCATCAGCATTTTATAATTTTAATCATACAGATCCTATACATGCTTGTTACGTACCTGAATATTAACTTCCTTTGGAAGAATTGTAAATGGTATTACATCTCTCATTTCAGTTTCCACATATTCATTATCAGTGTGTAAAAATATAATTGATTTTTATGTGTTGATTCTGTATCCTATGACCTTGCTAAGCTCAATTCTAGGAATCTGTAGATTCCTTGGGATTTTCTACAGATAGTTGTGTCATCTATAAATAATTAGTTATATTCCTTCTTTTCTAATTTGTGTGTTTTTCATTTCTTTATCTTGCCTTATTACAGGCAAGAAAAGTATAATTTCCAGTACTATACTGAGTAAGAGTGGTGAGAGCAGACAGTCTCGTCTTCCCAACAGTAAAAGAAAAGCATTCAAGGTTTACCATTAAGTATGTTAATTGTGAATTTTTTGGAAAGTGCTCTATATGAAGTTGAGGGAGTTCTGCTCTTCCCCTAATGTACTGAAAGTTTTTAAATGAGCAGATGTGGAGTTTTGTCAAGTGGTTTTTCTGCATAGATTTATATAATTATATGACTTTTCTTCTTTAGTCTAGTCTGGTTGCTTTAGGTTCATTTTGCTCTTACTGCTAGTTTATTGAGGTGGGAACTTAGATTATTGATCTGAGAGCTTTCTTCTTTTCTAATATAAGGATTAGAAGTGATATAAATGTCCCTCTTGGCACTGTTAATTGTATCCCACAAATGTCGATACACTGTGTTTTCATTTTAATTCAGTATGTATGTTTTGTTGTTGTTCCTTCCTTTCTCTTTGACTTGTAGGTTATTTAGAAGTATATTATTTTATTTCCAAGTGTTCAGAGATTTCGCTGCTGCCTTTCGGTTACTGATTTCTAGTTTGATTCCATCATTGTCAGATAATATACTCTATACAATCTCAATTCTTTCACATTTGTTAAGGTTTACTTTGTAACTCGGATACAGTTATCTTGTTGAATGTTCCACAGATCCTTAAGAAGAGCTTGCGCATTCTGCTATTGGGTGGAATGTTACCTATTACATTGTTCCTTCCTTTCTGAAGGTCCTAGCCTCCTTCTGTTATCATTTCTTTATATTTAAAGAGTTTCTTTTAGCCATTTTCTGAGGATAGGTCTGCTCACAGTAAATGCTCTTCCTTTCCTTCATCTGAGAATGTCTTTATTTCCCTTTTATTCCAGAGGAATAGTGTTACCAGATACTAGATTCAAGGTTGACGGTTCTTTTCTTTCAGCACTTGAAAAATGTTGTGCCACTTCCCTCTTGCCTCCATGGTTTCAAATGAGAAATTCACTGCTATTCAAATTGAAAGTGAAGGTCGCTCAGTCGTGTCCTACTTTTTGTGACCCCATGGACTATATAGTCCATGGAATTCTCTGGGCCAGAATACTGGAGTGGGTAGCCTTTCCCTTCTCCAGGGGATCTTCCAACCCAGGGATCAAACCCAGGTCTCCCACATTGCAGGTGGATTCTTTACCAGCTGAGCCACTAGGGAAACCCAAGAAAACTGGAGTAGGTAGTCTATCCCCTCCAGGGGATCTTCCCGACCCAGGAATGGAACCAGGGTCTCCTGTATTGCAGGCAGATTCTTTACCAACTGAGCTATGAGGGAAGCTATTCAAGTTGGTGTTCCTTTGTAGGTAATATATCATTTCTCCTTGGCTGCTTTTAAGAATTTTTGTGTTTAGTTTTCACAAACTTAATTATGATGTACCTTACAGTAGATTTCTTTGGGTTTATTCTGTTTGAAATTCAACTTCTTATATATGTTAATGTATGTCTGTCACTAATTTGGGGGGGTTTCAGACATTATTTCTTCAAATACTTTTTCAGTCCCATCCAATTTCTCTTCTAATTCCATTAATGTGAACATTAAATTTTTTGTTATTGTGCCACAGAACACGGAGGCTCTGGTTTGTTTGACTTTTTTTTTTTTTTTTTTGGTGTGTTTTTGCTTTTTTTTTTTTTTAAGTCTATTTTCTTTCTGTTTTTCAGATTGACTAATTTCTATTGATCTGTCTTCAATTCTATCCTGCCATGTCCACCTTACTACTGGGTCTAGTCAACAAGTTTTTATTTGAGTTAGGATATTCTCAGTTATATAGTTTCAATTTGTTCCTTTTTTATGTAAATTCTACTTCTTTTATTGGAGAAGGAAATGGCAACCCACTCCAGTACTCTTGCCTGGAAAATCCCACTGATGGAGGAGCCTGGTGGGCTGCAGTCCATGGGGTCGCTGAGGGTCGGACACGATTGAGCGACTTCACTTTCACTTTTCACTTTTCACTTTCACGCATTGGAGAAGGAAATGGCAACCCGCTCCAGTGTTCTTGCCTGGAGAATCCCAGGGACGGGGGAGCCTGGTGGGCTGCCGTCCATGGGGTCACACAGAGTCAGACACGACTAAAGTGACTTAGCAGCAGCAGCAGCACTTTCTGCCATAAGGGTGGTGTAGCACTTCTTTTATGGAATGTTCTGTTTTTTCATTTGTTTTAAGATAACTTAAAATTGATTATTGAGGCATTTTAATGACAGCTGCTTTAAAATCTTTATCAGGTGATTCCAACATCTGATTCATGCCAGTATTGGCGTCAGTTTATTATCTTCTCTCATTCAACTTTGGCTTTCCTGGTTCTTGGTATTATGGGTGATTTTCAATTTTATCCTGGGCAGTTTAGTTATTATATTAAGAGATTCCTGATCCTATTTAAATCTTCTGTTGAGGCACATATTATTCAATAATAAGTTACTCTGTGTAGGTTTGGTTGTAGGTTCTGGCATGCTTTTGCAAGCTTTAGTTCCAATGAGAGTTTAGCTTTCTAAGCCCTTGCAATGCTATTCTGGTCTGCTTCATTCTTCTTCATTCTTCTGGGGTCCCCACCCAATCCCTGCTAACTCTGTCTGCAGGGCAGGAAGGTACTTTCCTGGCTGCCTTCTGTTGCTGAGTAACCTTCTAGAGTTATGGGTTAACCTTCTAGAGTTATAGAAGCCACTATGCCTGAGTCTTTATGCCACTGGGTGAAGAACAGAGACATGGGGCTTCACTGCTGCAGGCAGATTGTGGGGTGGGTTGTGGATCAACGGTTGAGATGGCTAATGGCTTGAATTGTGAAGCAGATCTGGGGACTCTTTACTAGGTTTTTGCTGAATTTCCCCCTAGCCACGTCCTCTGGAGAAGGAGAGAGAAGGTTTTTCTTAACTGCTCTTGTCTATTTCTGTTGGAGGTTGAAGACTCCATCCTCTCCTGGACCTAGTCTGGGGTATGCAGGAACTCACCATTGTGTCATTCCTTGACAAGGTCTTTAGCTGGTCCATCTTACCAGCTTTCGGAGTCTATTTAGTGCTGTCTGTTGAATAATTTCCAGGGCGTTTAGTTCTATTTAGTGGAGGATACATTTATGTTTATTTAGTTACAGTCAGTAAGGAAAACTGAGTGAACTCCATCTTGTTTTAGAACCAGAAGCCCCATGTGCATATTTTTAACCATCCAAGAGAACTATTTCCATTCATTTCTTAGCAAAATCTCCACAGTTCAACACTTATTTTTTAAAAAAATTTAGACCCATAAATCTTGCTGCTGGAGATGTGTATAGGAAATCAAAGGATAAAACTTATCTACCTGAAGGCTCTCTGAGTTGAGTCTTTTATTAGTTTGCTTGGGCTGCCGTAACAGAGTAATGCAGACTGGGTGGTTTACACAACCGAAAAGTATTTTTTCACAGTTCTGGAGACTGGAAATCCAAGATTAAGGAGTTAGCAGGTTTGATTTCTCCTGAAGCCTTTCTCCTTGGCTTGGCCACCTTCACTGTATGTTTTTCTCACGTGGTTTTTCCCCCGTGTGCATCTCTCTTATAAGGACACTGGTCTTACTGGATTAGGGCTCCACCCTTATGACATCATTTAACCTTAATTACCTCTTTACAGGCCCAATCTCCAAATACAGTCACAGGAGAGAGTTAGAGCTTCAGCATAGGGTTTCTTGGACTACAAGAAAAGGAAACCCACTCGGGATAATTGAGATGTTCAGTATTGGTTCACCCTACTCATGTATCAGATGGAAGCTCCTAAACGTTTCTCCTGGAACCCCAGGGAAATGAGTGTAGTGTAGTCAGGCCTCAGCAAGGGTGAGAGCCAGAGACTAGAAATCATTTGGAATTAAGGCAAGTCATTCTCACTGTCTTTCCCTTCCGTCTTCTCTCTTCACATCTCTCTTTCTCTGCAGACGGGTTTTCTCTGCGTTTCCGCTCACGGTAGAAAATGACAATCCATCTGTCCCCTCCGATTGAGCACCATCAGAAACAGTCCAGGATAGCTGCATCTGAAATCTAAATTCCTGAGCAAGAGAATCTGACTAACCAGCTTAGTCTGGGGCCCCGGTCAGGCCAGTCCACTGTGGCCAGGGGCAGGGTTCCGTCTCCTGCTGCCTCCCAGAGCCTGAGGAGCAGACAGCCTGCTCCAAGGATGGTGTCCCCAGAGCGTGTGCTGCTGAAGGAATGGGAAGGACCCATGAGGGCAAGAGAATATTATGCACGTTCAGTGGATAATAATCGTGAGCTAGATAGAAATGTGAGAGATGTTAGGTGGAAAAGCAGAATGCATTTCACATAAATGTTTTCTAGGATTACAACCAAGTTAAAATATGTATACCATAAAGATTAGAAAGAATAAACAATTAACATAATTATCGTGTTGTGGGATGGCATGACTTTTTATTTTTTCAAAAATTTCTCAGTTTATGTTAGTTCACTCTTCTGAGCAAAACAAAACAAGACACTGACCTCTCCATGGAGCAGCACTTCTTTCAGAATGGGGGATTGAATGACCTCCCCTTGGTTACCCTGTGACTCATTCCTGTGGTTCTCCATTCCTCTTGCCCTGGCCTGTGGGAAAAAGTTTAATAATATAATTTTATGTTAAAGTGATACACATCATCATAAATTTAGAGCAAAGATGGCCAAGAGAGTACATTTCAAATATCAAATTCAAGTGACTGATCAATAGAGCCTATGTTGAGACAGATCATGGAAGATCAGCAGAAAGTATGTCATGATCAATTAGTAATGTCTGCTAGGGCTATGGGAAGGAGAATTGGACACATGCAATGCATAGGACACATATGCAATCCATTTGCCATCCTTGATTTTTGACCACTCGTCCTTGGCTCCAACCTCACTCGATAAAGGTTTGAGTCTTCTCACATCCTTTTTTTCATGACTTGTTTTTCCTTGCAGATTATCACCTTTAGGGACTACCTACCCATTGTGCTAGGTAGTGAGATGCAGAAGTGGATCCCGCCCTACCAAGGCTATAATAACTCTGTGGATCCCCGAATTTCCAATGTCTTCACCTTTGCCTTCCGCTTTGGCCACATGGAGGTTCCCTCCACTGTGTCCCGCCTGGATGAGAATTACCAGCCATGGGGTCCGGAAGCAGAGCTCCCCCTGCACACCCTCTTCTTCAACACCTGGAGGATAATCAAAGATGGTATGTCCTTTCAGGGATGCGCTATCACCTGGCTGTCTCACTCTGCAGCCTGCTTCTAGAAAAACCTGGCATGGAAGTCAGGCTTCCACCACTTCCTGTGCAACCTTGGACAAGTGACTGCACCTCACTGAGCCTCAGTTTCTTCGTTTGTAAAATGGGGACACTAATAATATCTATCTCACTTGGATATTAAAAATGAAATATATATATAAAGTGCCCTACAGTGGTTCCTGACACACAGGAGGTGATCACTAAATATTAGTTATTATTCTTTCTTTCCTGCACTGTCCTTTAAGGTCCTGAGTTTTCCCTGCTTCCTTTCCCTCCCTCAGGCTTCCCTGACCCTTGCAGAAAGAATTCCTGTGTCTAATAAATAAATAGGGCTTCCCCAGATAGCTCAAATGGTAAAGAATCTGCCTGCTATGCAGGAGACCTGGGTTTGATCCCTGAGTCGGGAAGATCCCCTGGAGAAGGGCAATGGCAACCCACTCCACTATTCTTTCCTGGAGAATTCCATGGACAGAGGAGCCTGCCGGGCTACAGTCCACTGGGTCACAAAGAGTCAGACACAACTGAGCAGCTGACACACACGCACAGTAAATAAATTGCTCTTTTCTGCTGTTCTCTACAGCTTTCCACCTCCATTAAGTGCCAAAGGTTGGACCCTGCTCCCCTTTATCCTGGGCTGGGCTGTGTTGAAACTGGCTTTTACTTAAGGCCTGACAAGTCAGGGCATTTTTCTAGAGATTTCTGCCATCTCTTCTCATGGTGCACAGTTTCTTGGGGGACCATATGGAGGAGAAGGAGCCAGCTCTCTGAACTGGAGCTTGGAAGAAACCCTGAATCTTATGCTCACGCATCACCACAGGATGGCAGGCGGTGTGGACGGGCCTCCAACCCCCAGCACACCCTGTGGGCCGCGCTGTGTTCTTTCCCCAGTTCCAGCCCCAGAGGGGCAGTTGGCCTCTCTTTCACCTGAGAAAGAGAAACTGTCAGGAGGAGGGCGTGCCCGGCAATGGAAGATGTCCCCAGCTGCCCCACCCCCAGCATGACCTCTAGGTCTCCCTTGCAGGTGGAATTGACCCTCTGGTGCGGGGTCTGCTGGCCAAGAAGTCCAAACTGATGAATCAGGATAAAATGGTGACGAGTGAGCTGCGCAACAAGCTTTTCCAGCCCACTCACAAGATCCACGGCTTTGACCTGGCTGCTATCAACTTACAGCGTTGCCGGGACCATGGGATGCCTGGTGAGTGGGCCCAGGGTCCAGCCAGGCCTGGGGAATGTTTCGCTACTTTCTGGGGTTCCCAGGGACTCTCCTCTATATCCCTGAGGAGCTGATCAATTCTAAAACAGAAAGCAGAGATGCCTGTTTTAAAAACGCACCTGTGAAATGGCATCTTCCAGTCTCCCTAAGACAGAGACCAGAGAACATATCTGGTACTACGCCTGGTACTATGCTCCTCAAATGAAAGCGATCAACCACTGACTTGTGAAAGCAGTTTAAAAGTCCAGAAAATATTAAGAAAAGGAGAATAGAGGGAAAGCGATGACTACTGGACCTTCCTAAATGTAGAACTTTAACAGCCGGACTGTCTGGGTTCAAATTCTAGCTGTGTGACCTTAGACAAGTGACTTAACATCCCTGTTCTTCAGTTTACATATGTGTACAGGGCTTAGAACAGTGCCTGGACCCACAGTAAGCACCACGTATCCTGCTAGCTCCCTTGAAGCCCAAGTGCCACAGGGTGGAACAGTGGCTTACTGCCTCCCTGTTCCCAGAGGCTGGGAACACAGACTGTCTGGGGCTGATGGAGCTGGAGTGGGCATGTCCTCAAAGGGCATTCGACAGCTTCCACCTCTCTGCCCTAGGGTACAACTCCTGGAGGGGCTTCTGTGGCCTCTCACAGCCCAAGACGCTGAAGGGGCTGCAGACCGTGCTGAAGAACAAGATACTGGCTAAGAAGTTAATGGATCTCTACAAGACCCCCGACAACATTGACATCTGGATTGGAGGCAACGCTGAGCCCATGGTAGAAAGGGGCCGCGTGGGGCCTCTCCTGGCCTGCCTCCTAGGGAGGCAATTCCAGCAGATACGTGATGGGGACAGGTGAGTGAGACCTCAGCGGGGAGGGCGGGCGGGGAGGCCCTTCTTGGAGGTGGGCATTGGGGTGGGCGTCCTGCAGGACCGATGGCAGACCTCAGCATGTTCCTGGGGACCTCCTCCCTTCCCCTTTGGCAGAGTGGGAAGGGGCCAGCAGCTGGGCTGCATGGAGACCCTGCTTGTGTCTCTGCAGGTTCTGGTGGGAGAACCCTGGGGTCTTCACTGAGAAGCAGCGGGACTCTCTACAGAAAATGTCCTTCTCGCGCCTCATCTGTGACAACACCCACATCACGAAGGTCCCGCTGCATGCCTTCCAGGCCAACAACTACCCACATGACTTTGTGGATTGCTCAGCCGTTGATAAGCTGGATCTCTCACCCTGGGCCTCCAGGGAGAATTAGGGGCCCGGACTCCACAGCCTCCCACACTGTGTAGTAGAGCTCCCCTTGGCCACGATGCCATTTCAAGTAGACTCAGTGACCCGGCCCCTTCGGGCTCCCTACCCCGCCCCAGGCCTTCTGTCCAGCCGAGTCTCTCTGCAGGCCCCCCAGGCACACCTAGCTCAAGCCCAAGGCAGCTGCCTTGCCGCTCCAGCTCTTCCCGTTGAATCCCACATCCTCTCCGTTTTCGGAAACCCTCCTTCTGTCAAGACTTACACCCTCCAAAATGCCTTCTGATCTTGCTTGCCAGATGTCACCCATCCTTCCCCCAAAAAAGTCTTGGCTGAGGCTGCAGCCTTGACACCCGTATCTCTCCTCCCCTTGAACTAGATTGTAAACTTCTTGAGCTCGGCCTTCAGCCTGCTTCCAAGTGTGCCCTGGGGCCCCCAGCGTAGTCCTTGGCACACAGTGAGTGCTCAATAAACACCTGATGATTGACCACAGATGCTGGTGATGACCTTGTTCCACTCTGGAAGGCAGGCCTTGGAATCACTGCCAAATGAGCAACAGTGTTTACAGCTCGGACGTGTCTCACCACAAAGGGGTCACGTGCATGAGTCTAGGCAGTGAGAGGGCCCGGTTTGGTGCTCTCAGCTTCAAAGTGCTCTCAAAGAAAAGGAGGAAAGGGGCTCCTGCGCAAAGAAGGCATGGCCGTGGGGTGGCAGGAGAACCTTCAGGGCATCACCACAGGGGTAGAGAAATCCAAGCCAGAGCTCATTTGGGGGAATTCCCTGGTGGTCCAGTGATTAGGACTCCACACTTCCACTGCAGGGGACACAGGTTCAATCCCTGGTCAGGAAACTAAGATTCCCACATACCATGATGTGCAGTTAAAAAAAAAAAGTTAATTTCTTTTCTAGGGGTCCTTCAGGGAAATATCCCCTTATTCTAGGTTAGTCCTGGGGGCCTATGAGGCCTCTGACCGCAGATCCAGAATATTCCTAGTTTGCCACCCAATACACATTCACGAGTTCTTTCTCAAAGACCCTCCTGGGTCAGGTCAGCCCAGTGGGGACCCCCAGGCCCCCTGACTGGCACGGCAGGGGCAGGAGGCCTGCAGCCATCCTACAGGAAAGCCTGGGAGCCAGAAGACCTGGGTGGCCCTGGCTCTGGGACCCCCTTCTTGGAGGCCTCAGATGAGTCCCTTAACCCCCCGGGACCCCTTCCTGTCCTCAGTGAGAGGGGGTTCAGCAGGGTTTCTCCCTCTTTGGGGAGGTGCTAATGTCCGGGGCTCCCGTGGGTACACAAGCCTCTCATCCTTTCAGGCCCCAGCTGTGGGTGTCCCCCTCCCCAAATGTGGGAAGAAGGGAGAGAACAGGAGGGAATCCACCATGCAGGCAGAGGGATCAAGTTCCAGGCACGCTCATCAGGGGAGTCTGCGCCTTCCCCTCCCTCAGCCCCGCCTGCTGTCCTGGTCTGGACCCCTGGCGAAGGCAAGACTAAGGAGGCATCTACCATCCTGGGGCCTCTGACCCACCAGGCCGGCCGACGGGGTCCCCAGGTGTCTTGTCACCTGGGAAGGGAACCACCTTCCCATCAACCTCCTGCTCTTTTCCCTCCTGAGCGCCCTCTGTTTCCCAACACTTGGCACAGGCCTGATGCAGAGCGAGCATGTAGCAAGCATAATACTTCCCGGGGCAGGGCACCAACAGAAGGGCTTGGTGCCCACGGTTCCCGCTCTCTGGGGAAGGTGAGGGAAGAGGGTCTGCTCAGTTTGGCCTGGCCCCTAGGCGTCCAAGGACTGACGGCCTTCTATGTATGAATCAGCCCAAGGAGAACGCCTGGACGTCCTGGCCTCCAGTTTAGAAAGGGCCCTGAAGCACAGACCACTCTGGTTCAAGTTCAGAGCCCAGAGCAAGCCTCTTGCTGAGGGTCCAGCCCCACTGCAGACACAGAGCAAAGATCTCCATCTGTGTTGCTTTATTATCATAATCATCAGGTATAAACAAATGGTATAAAAGGGCCAAGTTCCTCTCCAGGCAGCTCCTGTGAATAAGCAAGACAACAGGGTAAGGAAGAAAAAGGGGAGCCATGGACTGAGCCTGGCGAGCCTGGGCCCGTAACTCAACCCACGCGCAGCCCACTGCTAATAGCCACTCCTCCGGGGTCGTCACTCCTCCAGGGTAGCTGCTTCACCTCTGTTAACAGGACACAGTCAAGGTATAAGCTCCACAAGGGCAGAAATGGTGTCTGACTTTTTCTGTGTGTTTCCTATGCGGGCCACACTGCCTGGCAGGTAATGGGTGCTCAATAAACCCAATACTAGAGGATGCAATGGACCCTCTAAGGAGCCATGACAGCAGTTATTTACAAGGGAAATTCAGGCTTAGCAAGGCTGAGGAACTTGTTCAAGGTCACACAGCCGGTAGGCTGCAGGATCTGAACCCAAGCAGTCTGGCTCCTTAGCCTGTACGTCTCACCAATCCACTCTGCTGCCTTCCACACACCTGGTATCAGCAAATACACACTCATGTATACACAGCACACAAAACACTACCCACATTCACATGCAACACGCACAAAATGCAATTTCGATTCACTGTGCTCACGCATACACACACACACACACGAATATCCAGTTGTTAGTGGTGTCTTTGGCTGGCACCCAGAACAGGGAGGGGCTCACCTAGAGAAGGGAGAGCTCTGTGGACCCAACCGGCCAGCCGGGAGATGCCCAGCCTTCACTTCCCCGCTGCCCCCCTTACCCTGCCTCTAGCTCCTTTCCCTCCAGGGAGCCAAGTTCAATGCTGGCACCCTACTGCAGCGGACAAAGTCCCGAGGGAATCTGTTGGACATGAAGATGTTGTTCTTGGACACGAGGGTGATGCCTGTGTTGTCACAGATGATGCGGGGCAAGGAGATCTTGGCCAGGGCCTGCCGCTGCTTCTTGCTGAACACGCCCTTGTTCTGCCACCAGAACCTGCACGGGAACACCCACAGCCACTGTGCCTGAGGCCCTCCTGGGCTGGGAGGACACCCACTGGCTGGAGCTGTTCCTGGTTGACAGAGGACCACAGTGGACAGCGGCCCCACGGCACAGGAGAGCTTCAGGCCCTCGGGCAGCCCAAGAGGGGATTCAAACAAATAGAGCCCCACTCACAGCTGCCCAGGTGCCCCCCCCAACCCACTCCCACCCCAGCAGCCTCCAGGTATCACTAATGGCAGACGGGCCCACTCTCCCATGAGACCCTGGGCCCTGGACAGGGCTACGTCCAGGCGGGGAGACGGGATCTAGGGAGTGTGTCTCATTTGTCCACCCAGAGAGGGACACCTTGTTAAGAGTTTCCCCAAGGCACAGTTCGGACCAGGTGAGAACTGGGTGTGACAGAGGTCAGGCCCACAGTGGAATGAAAACAGGAGCAGCGGCCGACGGGAAGCAAGGACGGGACCTTCCAATGGAGACTGGTGGCCCCGTGACCGCGCCTGGGGCCCGGAGAAGCAGTTACTAAGGGTGGCATTTTCTCGCCCCGCTCCTTGACAACCACAGAGCCCTCTTTTTGCACCCTCAACAGCTTCAGGGTACATCAGTGACGACCTTGAGGCTCCCCAGAACACACTGGAGAATCACGGATCCTTCTAGCAGGAGGAAGCGGGGGGTCCCCCAAGGGTCAGGGGCAGGGGCAGAGCTGCGGGGCCTCTGCCCTCACCGGTCACCATCACGGAGCTTCCTGAACTGGGTCCCAATGAGGCAGGCGAGCAGCGGGCCCACGCGGCCATTTTTGTTCAAGGGCTCGGCCACGCCGCCTATCCAGATGTCAATGTTGTTGGGCGTGTGGTACAGTTTCATCAGCCTCCTCGCCAGGTCCAGGTTCCTCAGGACTGTGCCCAGCTGACCCACCGTGTTGGGCACTGGGAGCCCACAGAAGCGCCTCCAGGCATTGTACCCTGTATGGGAGGAGTGGAGAGTGGTTGTGGGTGGGTCACAGAAAGGCCACCCTCCCAACACAGTGAGGCCACATACAGAGGTCCGTGCAGGAAAGGAGGGCACAAAGGGGCTGTTACCCGTCTACAAACCCCCCGGGGAATCCTCTGGCCTCCCCGGGAGCCTGGGCGCAGCTGGGTCTCTCCAGGAGCCTCTCTGTCTTCCCCTACCCTTCCCACTCTAAGGTAAATCCTAAATTGTCATCACTCCTGCTGGGTCCAAGAACAGGAGCATCTCCTTGCCCCTGTGGAGATCTCAGACCCGCGATGGGTGCAGTGTGTCTGGAAGGATCAGCCCCATACCAGTTGTCCCATAGCACAGGCATCAGCAGGATGGTAGGCTGATCTGGGCTCCCATTCCAGCTCTGTCCCTGACTTGGCTGGAGAACCCGGGCAGGTTCTGAATTTCTCCAAGCTTCAGTTTCCTCATCAGTAAAATGGTGGTGGTTTACTCGCTAAGTTGTGTCCAACTCTTGTGACCCCATGGACTGAATCCATGTGATTCTCCAGGTGAGAATACTGGAGTGGGTTGCCATTTCTTTCTCCACATCAGTAAAATGGAAGTGATAATAATCTCTTCCCTCAGAATCCACACAAAATGAAGCAAAATAGATGGAGGTAGGTTTTCAGGGCAGTAGGGGCTCATTGTTATTATGGCGATGCCCTAAATTGGGGGGTTCCAGCAACACAATTTAGGGCATCACCATAATAACATCGAGCCCCTACTGCCCTGAAAACCTACCTCCATCTATTTTGCTTCATTTTATGTGGATTCTGAGAGGAAGAGATTATTGAGGGGTTCCAGCAACACAACAGAGAAGGCAATGGCACCCCACTCCAGTACTCTTGCCTGGGAAATTCCATGGACTGAGGAGCCTGGTGGGCTGCAGTCCGTGGGGTCGCTAAGAGTCGGACACGACTGAGCGACTTCCCTTTCACTTTTCCCTTTCATGCATTGGAGAAGGAAATGGCAACCCACTCCAATGTTCTTGCCTGGAGAATCCCAGGAACGGGGGAGCCTGGTGGGCTGCCGTCTATGGGGTCGCACAGTCGGACACGACTGACGCGACTTAGCAGCAGCAACACAAAGTAGGTGGAAGGTGCTGGAAATGGGGCAGAGGGGCCCAGGGGCCTGACTTCAGGCCGCATCCTAAGAGCAAGGTTCCGAGGGTTGGCGGTGGGGGTGGGGTGCCCAGGTAGCTGGGGGCACTGGAGAGGACAGGCGCTGGACTGGGAGGTGGGTTGGCCCGGGAGGCCAGGGCAGCCCCCTCACCAGGGAGGCCGTGGTCGCGGCTGCGCTGCATGTTGAGCGCAGGCAGGTCCAGCCCGATCCTCATGACCTGCTCAAACAGCCGCTCCCGGATCTCGTCCACCGCAATTTGGTTCTGGCGGTTCAGCTTCGCAGGGGTGGCCATAAGGCCCCGTAGGATAGGGTCGATGCCACCTGGAGCAAGAGGAGCACGCCAGGGGAAGGGTCCAGCTCGGTATCTGAGCTCAGACTGCAACGAGCCGGACCCGGGGGCAGTGGCTGAGAGCGCTGAGCACATGTGGCTCCTGGCGCCAAGGTCCCCGGGTGGACAGATCCTCACTGAGGCTCTGCGGTCTCGGGGATAAAGCCATTCAAACTCGTCAGGCTCAGATGCTCCCAGCCCTCCTGGGTCCCTGAGGATCCCAACGCACAGGAAGGAGCCAGCTCCCTATAAGCTGTCTCATCCCACTTTCTGTTGTTCGATGTGCAAGCAGAGTCAAGTGAACCAGGCCGGAAATCAGATGCCCAGAAGACGGAAGGAAAGACAATGTATTCCGCCCTAGCTCCCTGTGACCAAGTCCACGCCCAGCCCACCGGCTGCCAGTTCACTCCCTCACTCCCGGACAGCGTCTTGCTCACCTTCACGCACAACCCTCCAGCTGGCGAAAAAGACTCTGCTGAGCGGCACGCGGGGGTTGGGCTGCATAGGTTGGTATCGACTGTTCAGGCGGAACATGAAGGGTTGGATGAGGGTGTGGCCGTAGCGGAAGGCATTGGTGAAGACATTGGAGATGCGCGGGTCCACCGAGTCGTTGTAGGAGCAGTAGGGGCGCAGGTACTTCCGCATGGCCTCCCGCCCCAGCACCAGGGGCAGGTAATCCCGGTAAGTGATGATCTAAAGGAAAGTCACTCAGAGTGGCCTCTCCACTCACCCCTCTCTGCGGATTCTTCACCTGCTCCTTACTCGGCGCGATCCCTCCCTCGTCTAAGGCCAAGGATTTGCCTCCCACAGTACTGGACCTGGGTCCCACAGAGTGGGACCAAGTGGCATAAACAGGGCTCGAGTGCTTGCCTGCTGTGTGACCTTAGGCCAGTTATTAACCCCTCTGAGCCTCAGTTCCTCAAATGTAAATTACGGGTAATTATGCTGCACTGTGCCTTGCTGCTGCTGCTGCTAAGTCGCTTCAATCGTGTCCGACCCTGTGCGACCCCATAGACGGCAGCCCATCAGGCTCCACCGTCCCTGGGATTCTCCAGGCAAGAACACTGGAGTGGGTTGCCATTTCCTTCTCCAAGGATTAAATAATAAAAGGTTTTGTGAGTCCTTTCATAGCTCCCTTGCCCTTGAGTTATTCCTGTCTCACTTCTCTTAACTAGCACACTAGCTCCTTGAGGGCAAGGGTTGGATCTCATTTCTCTTGAAATTACTCAGTAGGCAACAAAGTGCCTGGCCCACAGTAGGGTTAATCTAGTATCTGCAGAAGGAGGGGAGGCAAAATGGAAAAGGGCCACCCTAGGTGATTTCTCGCAGTGAAAAGAGAGGAGAGGGAACAGACACACTCTAGATTCTAGACTCTGGAATCTCCTCTCAGAGTTAAACAAATCTCATTTAAGTTCTTAGTGCCAATGGAAAACTGGTCACCCTGGTCACCCTCAGCAACAGCAACTCTCTCCACTCCAAAGTTGAGGAGTATTAACAAGCGGTGTGTGTGTGTGTGTGTATGTGTGTGGTGTGTGCACTCGAGTGCATGTTCATGACCTGGGAGAGGATGAGGATGCTGGAGCATCAAAACTTGGGAGAAAGGAAATCCCTTAGCAGTCCAGTGGTTTGGACTCTGCATTTCCACTGCAGGGGGTTCAGGTTCAATCCCTGGTTGGGGGACTAAGATCCCAAAAGCTAAGTAGCGCAGACAATAAATAAATAAAGCATTTAAATATTCTCCCCAAAATTGGGAGAACACCCCTCAGGGACAAGCGAGGATAAGGAGAGTGGGTGAGCTGTGATAGAGCCGTAAAGAAGAGGGAGTGTGTAAAGGAGCCAAGAGTTGCAATGTGATGAAGGAAAGGAGAAGAATTTACTGAACACCTACTGTACGCCTGGTGGCTCAGCTGCTAAAGAATCCACCTGCAATGTGGGAAACCTGGGTTCGATCCCTGGGTTGGGAAGATCTCCTGGAGAAGGGAACGGCTACCCACTCCAGTATTCTGACCTGGAGAATTCCATGGACTGTGTAGTCCATGGGGTCACAAAGAATCGGACACGACTGAGCGACTTCCACTTTCACTGTGTGCCCAGCATTTTAGACCCACCTGTTTAAACCTGTCAGTATTATTCCTGGTAGACAGGAAAGTAGAAAGGAGAGCAAGCCTGGGAATGAAGGGATGAAAGGCAAGTGACCCTTGTCAGGCACTTAGTATCTGCCAGGTGTTTTCACATAGCTCATATGGGTTAATTTGCACAGCTAAGATGTGGCAGAGGCACTTTGGCATCCCAAGTCTGCCGACCCCTGGCATCACAGATGCCCAGGACTGCCTACCTGGACCATGGCTCCCACGATCTTTCGGGCTTCCTGATAGAGCCTCTCTCCGTTCCAGTGGGCGTTCAGGCGCTTGAGCTCTGTGGCCAGCCGGTTGTGCTCCCGCACAAAGAGTGTGTGCATGGAGGTGAGCTCAGGCATCTCACTCGCACGGGAGTCCCCTTGGGGAAGCAAAAGCTACTGTCATTCCTAAGACCTCCCTCCCAGAAAGGACTTGCTCCACTGAAACTCCCTCTGGGGCCAAGGCCTCAAATGCTGCTTATCTCCACTCAACTTTTCACGCCATGCTCAGTCTGCACCCCATCTAGGAGGCCTCCCTCGATTCCCTGGTCCACCATAGCAGCTCTTCAGTGCTAGCTGGGGATGCTCATCTACTAAGCATCAGATCTGACACAAGACTTGCCACCTCCCCATACCTGAGACTGCTGGCACCTGGAGGACAAGGACCATGGCTTGTGCCTTTTTGTATCTGACCCTCCCACCCAACACACACACAAACACTTGGGGTTTAACACACTTCCTGGGACAAAATAGGAGATCCATGAGCACTGCTTGATTGGCATTTTCTTGATTCAGGGAAGGCCAAAAAAAGTAGCATGCATGTTGGCTCTCCCTGTCTTCCTGCCCATGTCAGACACAGCAAATGATCACAGCCTTTACTCCTGATAAGATTAGATGCAGACTTCCCTGGTGGTCCAGTGGTTAAGAATCTGCCTGCCAATGCAGGGGACATGGGTGTGATCCCTGGTCTGGGAAGATCACACATGCCATGGAGCAACTAAGCCCATGTGCCACAACTACCGAAGTCTGCGTGCCCTAGAGCCTGTGCTTCACAACAAAAGAAGCCACCACCGTGAGAAGCCCACACATTATGACTAGAGTAGTTCTCACTTGCCACAACTAGAGAAAGCCTGCACATAGCTGAAGACCCAGTGCAGCCAAAAATAAAAATTAATTAAAAATTAATATAAAAAAAGAAATTGGATGCAACCTCAGAATCCTTCTTAACACAGGACTCTAGAAAGCCACTACCACCTGCTCAGAACTGCCATGCCCACCTTATTACATGCTAACTCTGCAGCCTGCTTGGGAGAGGGAGTCAGGGCACAGGATGTTTGAAGGCCACACCTGAGACTGTTCAAAAGAACCAAGAGTGACCCTCTGATCCCTCTAGTCCTCCCCTAACCCTGCTCTGGAGGATCAGGACCAGGCCCATTTCTGCAAGACACTGGGTTCAGTTCTCCCCAGCTCTAAACGTCGGTGGCAAGGAAATTCCCTGAGAGTAGCTTTTCCTTCTCATTACTTGACAAGAGGTCAAGATCAACCGGGCCAGGGACACGTGACTCAACACCATGTGGAGGTGGAGAACTGCTGCTCCTTCTCCTCTTGCCCAGAAAAGTCCACAGTGGGGCTGACCCTGATTCTCCTCCCCAGGGCCCAGCCAGCAGAGCCTTCATGAGTAGAGGTTGAGAGGCCAGAGAGCTCAGACCCACTGCTGGCTTCATAGTTAAAAACACCGTATCAAGTAAAATTTCTGGGCATGGCCACCGTCACTGCTCCAACCTTATCCCCAGGACTGCCAGTTGTCTAAATCAAAAATCCTACCCTCTTTAATTACGGGAATCAAGGTGGGTAGGTGGTGATGTTCTGGAGCAGCTCTGTCCCACAGAAATTCTGCACGGATGAAAACGTTCTACATTTGAGCTGTCCTGTATAGAAGCCATTAGCCTCTGGGGCTACTGAACACTTGAAATGAGCACTTGAAAGGTAGCTAGCACAGTGGAGCAAGCTTGTTTTTAATTTAAGCTAAATTACATATAAATGAAAATAGCCATGTGTGCCTAGTGTCTGCCATATTGGATACTGTTGTTCTAGAGGGTTGAGGGCGCCATGTTGCTCTCTGTCTCTTTGGTTTCCTGTCCCTGGAGGATTCAGCTTTCCCCTCTCACAGAGCCCAAATGGAAAGGGAGCAACAGAGAAAGGGCTAGATAGATGGAGCCAGGCGCCTTGGCCATCCCTGAGTCTCCTTCTTAAATTCGGGGGGTTTGTTCTTGTCGTTTTGGGGGTTTGCTTTTGTTTTGCCTTTCTGGCTCCATCCAACTTGTTACCAAGGCAACAGCCGATTCACATCCTGTAAGTTGGTGAGGGCAGTCTCTCTGAATGCTAACTCCACAAGGGGCTCTGCAATAGGCTCGCCGTGGCTCCAGTAGGGGGCGCCCTGCATCAGTTCAGGTCCCTGCCCAGGACTGACCTGCCAGGAAGCAGGGGATGTTCGCAGAGCGGTTGGTGAGGAGGCAGGGGTCATGGCGCAGGTTGTCGAACGGCAGCAGGGCCCGGCCGTTGTCCTGGAAGCGGGTGTTGACGGCCAGCAGCCCCAGCTGGTTGGTCAGGTTGCGCAGCCTCATGGCCAAGGGGTCCTCGCTGCCGTAGACCATGCTGGCGTCCACGAAGGAGGTGAGTGCGTTGATCTGGTTGCGGATGGTGATGTTGCTCTGGGGGCAGGCAGGGCTGGAGCGGAAGAAGGGGATGCAGTCCTGCTGGTTCTTGATGCGGGGGTCATTGGGCGGGATCTGAGGTGCAGAGAGAGAGGCCCCGCGGGCTCGCCGCGACCAGAGACAGAGGTCAGGAGTGGCTCTCTCTGGTCCACCCGCCTTTTTAGGCCCTGAATTCCCGCCAGGGAAGCCGTCTGGAACCCAGGACCAGAGCGGGCAACCCAGACAGTTAACAGAGCCCCTCGGGCCCCTTAGCTGGCAGGAAGGCTTCTCAAGGCCCCCGAGGGATGAGCCTAAGGTCCCACCGGCAGAGCGCCTCTGAGCTGGAGGGGCGGTGACTGGAGGGCCGGCATGGGGGACCTGGGCCCCCCTGGAGGTGCGCTGGCCAGTCCTCCGACCTCCCCCTCAACCTCCTTTCTCTCCTCTCCTCTGACTCTGGTCTCTGGCTCTCTCTCTGTCCTCTCCGGCGGCCTCCTCTTCATTCCCTTCCCCCTCTTGTCTCTCTGGCTCTCACTCCGGCCCCTGTCTGCCTCTGTCCGCCTCTCTCTGGTACCCTCCTTCCTTCCTTCTCTCCCCTGCTACCTACTCTGCAGGTGTCCACTCTCAGCCCCTCCGCAACCCCACTACCAAGCTCTGTGTGATGTGGGCTGGGGGTGGGGGCCCCCCCCCGAGTCGGGAGGGAAGATGACTGAGCCCCTGGCGCTTACACACAGAAGTCTGAGGGGCAGTGGGAAGGTCCTCAGCACAGAGAGGGTGGGAGATGGTGGGGGGTGGAGGGGAGGGGGCGGTCAGGGCCAGGCTTGCTGGGACCCAGGGAAGGAAAGCAGGGCAGGAAGAGGGATGGCCCCTTCGGGGAACGATGCCCCCCTCCCCCGACTCAGCGGTCTGCAGGGTGGGGCCGGGAGGAAGCACCTTGAGCGGGAAGCAAGGCGGCTGCTGCAGGCAGCTGGTCTCGCAGTTGATGCCGGTGAGGAAGGAGACGCGGGCGGCCGGTTCGGGGGAGAAGTCGAGGTCGTGGTCGAGCAGCTGGCCCCACTGCATGAACATGAGTGAGCGCTCCTGGTCCGGAGTCAGCTTCTCCGTGGGGAAGCGCACGATCTCATTGGACACGGCGCGAGCCTGTGGGACACCGGGCGTCAGGGGCCGCGGTCTCGGCCAGGCTGCTCTCCCTCCACCCGGCTGGGGCTCACCAGGGGAACTGGGAAGCCGTTGCGCTTGACCCGGGGCGTCCAGCCGAAGGGCAGCGAGAAGCCATCCTCGTACTCCGCCGGCAGCCAGCGTACAAAGGCGCGGTTGGAAGCCCCCAGCGTGGGGCTGCGCCTGCAGGGGCAGGAACACGGTGCTGACACCCCTTGGTAGGGTCCCCAGCCTCCAGCCACCGCCCGCCCATCGAGGGCCGGCCCCCAGCGGCCGCACCTGTTGTTGCACTGCCCGGTGATGGTTCGGTACTTGTCCTTCTCTGGGCAGCTCACCCCCAGGTCCTGGTAGGCGCAGCCGCTAGTCTTGGACAGCAGGTTCAGCTGGGCTGGGGTCAGCACGTCTGTGGACCGGGCAAAGTAGGAGGCAAGTGGGAGCTGAGCCCCTGTTTTCTACCCACTGCTGGGGAGCCTTGCTTGGGAGATGTGGTCTGAGGACATAGTGGGGGGATGCTAGGATACCCCCCGGAAGGAGGGATTGGGAGACCCACAGGGATTGAGTGAGGCGCTGGAATAGTAGCGGGAACAGTACCTGTGACGTTGAAGCGGCCTGGCCACAGGGCCCTCAGCTTCCTCTCCAGCAGGCCGAGGGCCACGTGCAGGTAGTCAGCCGCCCTCACAGCGGTCCTGGTGGCCGCCACTGGCTGCTTGAAGTAGGACAGGAGTTCCATGGGGCTGGCCAAGCCACTGTGAAGCCGCTGCTTGATGCTGCTTGAGAGAAGGAGGGGTGAGCCCAGAGAAAGGAGGGGGAGACACTCAGCAGGGCCCCAGCCCAGAGCTGTGGGCTCGAAAGACCCAGAGCTGGGAAGCAGGTTTGTCTTTGTAAACATGGTTTGGACCTGGGAGTCCAAAGATGAGGCCATGGGAGGCATGGTCTTGAGGACATCTTCACACTCAAAGACAGAAAGACAGCCCGGCAGAGGGCCCCACCTCTAGCCGCACATTCCCCGCTGCCTGTTCCTTCTCTGAAAGGCCAGGGACAGCCTCACTCAGAAGCCCCACCTTTCCCGCTGCTCCTTGTAGACTTTGTCCACTAGCCGCTTGGCCTCCTCCATGCAGGTCAGCACCACCGAGGTATCCACTTCCCCTGGGACAGCTGCCCAGAACAGAGGTCAGGAGGTCAGGAATGGACCCAAAGTCCCCATCGGGCCCCAGAGCCCGGGTGGCTTACAAGGAGGAAAGGAATCCCAGGGACTCGGAACTACCCTTAACACGCCACCTTTTCCCTTCTTGCTGAACTGTTACCTGGAGGGACACCCTCTGAGGGCTGGAGCATGATCAGAACTGCCAGGAGTCCTGCGGAGCCCAGGAGCAGCTTCATCTCTGCAACAAGACCCCGTGCCCACGAAGTATGCAAAGCCCACAGTGCGCTGGGGAGACAAGCGCCCCACAGCCACCTCCTCCCAGGCTCCTCACCCCCTCCTTCTCACCCAGTGCCCCCGCAGTGGGTTCTGCCTACAGACAGAGTCTAGGACCCTACCTCCAAAGTTCCAGGGCTCCACCTGGCATTGGCATCACCTCTTAGCTGAACCTGGGCTTTTATGTTCTCCAGGCTGGGGGAGGGCTGGGGCAGGTGGGTCCCGCCCCTGGAGACTCAAGTCTCTCTCCTCCCTCACTGGGGCCAGGGAGCACAGAAACAGCCCCCTCATGTGGGAGAAACAGGCAATGGAGGAGGGACCAAAACCGTCTCCAGCCCGTGAACTTGGCACTCCTCCAGAGAATCTCAGCTCCCCATGTGTGCTAGACCAGTGCTGTCCCCAAAGCGTGCAAAATTTTATCCCCCCTCTCCAAAATTCTGGTTCAACTGAGTATCCAGGGTTCCTTTGCAAGGGATGAAAGTTAGGAACCGACAGCCCAGGGAATAATGGGAAACAGAAATTGGAGTGATCATGGCCTGATCTGCCTCCGGACACAGTTCCCCCACGCTCAATAGTAACCAGGCCCCTGGGGCCAACCATGGTGGGCAGCCCCTCATTCTTGGAGCAGGCTAAGGGGACAGGAAATCTGACTGGAGATCGTTGAGCTTTACAGGAAAGAGGAACGTGGGGACTACGGTCTGAGGACCAAGGTAACTTCCTCTATCCCTCTCCTCGCCTTTCCTCTTGGCTCTTGGTAGTGGACTGCCTCCAACAACCCCTCCATCTGCTCCCAGATTTCAGGAACCAGGAGAGAACAGAGCTGGCTGTGGTTAGTGGTCAGCTGGGTGACGCAGCCCAGACCCAGAGGAAGGCTGGCAAAGGGAGTGCCGGTGGGAAAGGTGCCCTACAACTCATGACTGTGTTCATCTGCCTTCCTGTGCCCTCGTCAGGCTGGGCACATGCCAACCATGGCCCCCATGTCCTGTTCGGTCTACCCACACCTCCTACCTCCGGACACCCTCCTGCACTCACTCTTGCCATCTATCCCCAGACCACTTCTCAGCCTAGGAACAAGGGACAGCAAACATCTTCCCGGTGTACCTTCCCACCTGCCAGGAAGACCCACGAGAAAGGGGCCATTCTTCCAGCCTTGTTCTTCCAGGGCTTGCTATGTGTGAACATAGACAAGTGGCTCTTCATGAATCAGGTTCTAGAATTTTATAGGCTTTTGAAAAATACTTTTTTTTTTAACTCTGTAATGTATTTCCATTCATGAAATGTTACAGAATAAATAAATAAACTATTTACAAACAGGTGAGATTATGGGTAATTTTTTTCTTTCCAGCTTTGTCATCTTTCACATAAATAAGAAACAAGAAGGAAAATAATTTCCCATATTCCTAGCACTGACTTATCATCCCATTTCATAATTTGATATGTAGATGTAGATGTAATATGCATTTTATTTATTTATTACTTCATTTTGGCTGCACTGGGTCTTTGTTGCTGCCTGTGGGCTTTCTCTGCCTGCGGCACACGGGCTACTCTCCAGTTGCGTCGCACAGGCTTCTCACTGCAGTGGCGTCTCTTGTCGTAGAGCATGGGTTCTAGGCGTGCAGGCTTGAGTAGTTGCAGCACACGAGCTTAGTACTTATGGAACACAGGCTCTAGAGCTCAGGCTTAGTAATTGTGGCTTTTGGGCTTTGTTGCCCCTTGGCATATAAAATCTTCCCAAACCAGGGGTGGAGCCCATGTCTTCTGCATTGGCAGGTGGATTCTTAACCACTGGACCACAGGGAAGTCCAATATGTATTTCAAACAGTGATAAGAACATACTTATCCCTGATGGTCCAGTGGTTAGCACTTGGCATTTTCACTGCCATGCCCTGGGTTCAACCCTTGGTCAGGGAACTAAGATTCTGCAAGATGCAAGGTATGATCCAAAAAAAAGAAAAGAAAGAAAGAACATACTTTAAATATTATTTTATAATCTGACTCTTAATACTTAATTTAGCCTGGACATCTGTGTCAATAAACAGATTTATTTCATTCTTATGTCTGCATAATATTGTGTATGAGATGCTATGTTTTATTCACTAATCCTCTCTTGTTAAGATACGTGGGTCATTTCCTATTTTCACTGTTAGAAGCAGTGCTGGGATCGTGATCCATGTAAATCTCCAGTCACCTCCAAAATTATTTCCTTAGGTAAAAAGTCCTGAAAGTAAAATTGCTGCATACCTGGGTATCCACATTTTTAAAGCGTTCACCCTCCCAGCCATGCATGGAAGCACCCCATCACCCTCGTTAGCTCTGACAGTTAGTGTCCTTTAAGGGAATGGTCAGAGCCCAGGAGGGGAGAGACATTTAATACAAGCTCCTCTTAGCACAGATGAGGAAGACAGAGGTCTGGGAAGGAAATGACTTTGCCGATAGCAGCAATGTGACAGCTCGGAATAATCTACTGGTCAGATCTCTTGACTTACAAATAAGTGCTCTTTACCCAATGGCCTCTGAAGGTTTATTCCTGACCTTTCACCCAGGATTGTTCAATTGGTAGTTACTAAGCCGTTGCACATGCCAGGTACCCTGCCCTCTAGTGAGCAAAGACCCTGACCTCAACGAGCACAGGAGGATGCAGACCAACAGCACCCCAACAACCCTGGGCAGAATTCTTCAGGAGCATCAGAGAAGGCCTTTTTGAGGAATTAGTATTTGAGATTGCCTTGAAGAATGTTTAGAAGTTGGACACAGGAAGAAAGAGTGCTCTGGCCCCTGAGGATGACACAGCAAAGCTTTGACACTGGTGGGCTTCATCCGGATGGTCCCAACATGGGGGAGAGGCTGGGGCAGGCTGAGGCTGATGAAGCAGGCTGAGGTCCAGGACACAACACTCTTGCTGACCTCCTGAGAAGTCCTTGTTTTGAAGGCTCCAGGGAGCCGTGGAGGCCCTGAAGTGCGTGGTCAGAGTTCATTTTAGAAAGCTCACGTGGGTACTTCAGGGACCGGCCCAGAGGCCCAGTGCCAGGTCATAGGCACTGATTCATAGGCATCAAGAGACCTGCCCTGATTTCTCATACACACGTGGTGATGAGGCAGTGAATTTTGAAAAACTGAAGCATTTTCAAAGAATGATACTAAAATGCCCTAAATTCTCTGTGTGGATGGGGGAGGATTCTCAGGATGGACCATCCCAAACCACCTGCCTTCGGCCCACGATGGGGGCTGTGGGCCTGCATTTGTGTGCAGAGGTTTGAGATGCTCTATGATGATGTGCGATGCTCTTTATGATGTTTGCAACCAATTAATAACGGGCCAAGTGACATCATTGCAAGGCTGACCAGTCTGTATCATTTTTGATTCCTCTTCTCAGCCCTGTTTGTCTGAATGCATGCAGGCTAAGTTGCTTCAGTCATGTCCAACCCTTTGCGACCCTATGGACTGTAACCCACCAGGTTCCTCTGTCCATGGGATTCTCCAGGCAAGAATACTGGAGTGGGTTGCCAAGCCCTCCTCCAGGGGTTCTTCCCGAGCCGGGGATAGAACCCTCATCTCTTACGTCTCGTACATTGGCAGGCGGGTTCTTTACCACTGGTGCCACCTGGGAAGCCCAGGTGTAACTGAGGCTCAGAGGGCTTCTCAGTGTGCAGAGTAACCAGAAGGAGAATGTGTCTGCCAGAAGAGAGATTTCTGACAAGCCTCATGGCACAAATTACCCCTAGCTTCCCATCCTGGGGTAGCCTCTGGAAGGTGCTGCTGAGACTGCTACATTTTAAGACTACAGTCCTTTGTGGGAGACCCCCTCCACCCACACACACTGCCCTTCTCCCCACTTTGCCTTCCCAAACATCCCCACTCCTAAGGTGAAGTCCAACGTCTGTGGGGTAACGGGCCCTCTCTGCTACTGCTTGCAAAAAAAGTTTATCTGTCTGTGGGGTAACGGGCTCTCTCTGCTACTGCTTGCAAAACAGTTTATTCTTTCTTAATGCTATTTAGGAAACAGTTCAGTTGGGATTACAGTGTGTGTGTGGCTGGAGTGAAGGAGGTTATGGAAGCTGGGGAGGGGGTAGGGACAGTGACCCCTCAAACACTTCGAATTGCACCCAGTCCAAAGTCTTTGCTTTCTCTCTCCTTCAAGTTTTAAAATTAATATAGAAGTATGCAAGTAATTCATACCTGGATATGTTTTGAATAAAATTAAAATGTTGCAGGTCAGTTTCTGGATTAGATTATTGCATCATTTTCAATTATAGTCCCTTCCCCCTACTCTTGAGACATAAATACTGTTGTCATTTCTGTGTTTGTCCTTCCAAATCTTTTTACCTTACATTCATTTATGCGGGTAGATCTGTGGGAAATATTCTTGTTTGTTTGTTTTTCCATAAATGATATCACATTGTACACACTGTTTAGCAGCGTGCTTCTCTCACTCAACAATACCTCTTGCAGATCTGTAATCATGTGTTACTTACAAAACTGTCTCACTTTAGACCCGAGAGACACAGGTTTGATCCCTGATCTGGGAAGATCCCCTGGAGTAGGAAATGGCAACCTGCCCCAGTATTCTTGCCTGGAAAATCCCATGCACAGAGGAGCTGTATGGGGTCACAGAATCAGACGGAGCGACAGAGCATGCACACGCGGTGTTCTTTAGATGATATACCACCGCTAGGCAACTCTTCATCATTGTTGGAGGCTGACACTTTTCCATTTTTCACTATTAAAAACAGTGCGGCAAGAGCCTCTTTGTGTGCACACGTGTGTTCTCCAGAGTAAAGACTGAGAAGTAGGGCATAGGTTTTATGCATTTTAAATGTTTAATAGGTATTTCTAAAAAAGTAAAATTCTTGTAGGTGAAGATTAGAATCACACTATTGGTTCAGGTTTTACTTCTTTGGTTAATAGTTTGTGCATCATTTTAGTTGTATTTAGTTCTGTAAATTTCCTGTTTGGATTTCTCCATTTTCCTACTGATTATCACTCTTTTTATTGAAGTACAAAGTTATTATATGCTCTGGATAAACAGTAATCTGTCACCTGTCATGTGTGTTGCTAATATTTTTTTACAGTCTTGTCACTTTTCATTAATTTTTTGTAGGGTCTCAATTTTAAGGTGGTCTGATTTATCAATCTTTTCCTCTATGGATTTTTCTTTTCAGACTTAAGAGGATTACCCTTTTTCAAAAATCATAAACTTATATATCCTCCTATATATTTTTCTGAAAGCTTTGTCATTGTTGTTCAGTCTCTAAGTTGTGTCTGACTCTTCGTGACCCCGTGGACTGCACCACACCAGTCTTCCCTGTCCTTCGCTATCTCCTGGTGTTTACTCAAACTCATGTCCATTAAGTCAGTGATGCTATCCAATCATCGCAACCTCTGTCGCCCCCTTCTCCTCCTGCCCTCATTCTTTCCCAGCATCAGAGTCTTTTCCAATGAGTCAGTTCTTCGCATCAGGTGACGAAAATATTGGAGCTTAGATTGCTAAATCATGTGGAATTTTTGTGAGTGAATAGTGTAAGGGAGAGAGCTATCTTCATTTCTTTCCAAATGGAAAACCAGTTGTCCCAATGCCTTTAACTGAATAATCTGTTGTTTCTCCACTGAACTGAGATGCTACTTTTATCATTTACCATAAATGTGTGTGTTTCTAGATTATTCTGTTCTATTGATCTACTAGTCTATTTATCCGTTTCTATGTCAATACCTAATCATTGCAGTTGCCATAACTTTCTAATATGTTTTGATTTCTTATAAGATAAATTCTCCTTTCTTATTCTTCTTTTTCAAAAGAATCCTCAACATTCTTAACATTGTGGTCTCTTGTGAATTTTTGAGTGTCTAGTTCCATGAGAAAGATAATGGAATTTTATTAATATTATATTCAATTTATGCATAAATTTGGTGACAATTGGCATCTTATGATATTAAATCTTTCCATCCATGCACATTCATCCATTTAACATTTATTTACTTAGCATGTCTGTGCCAGCCCTGTTCTTGGTGCTGGGGATATAGCAATTAACAAATTACTTGCTCTCGTGGAGTTTACATTCTTGAGAAATATCATATACCATTTTATTTAAGTCTACTTTTATAGTCTTCATTGAAGTGTTATTGTTTTACCCTCTTGCTAGGTTTATTCCTAAATGCTTTCTTTTTGAAAAATGTATATAAATTTGGTCATTGAGTTTCTGCACAGAACCTATAAAATCTATAATAATAAATATTCTCTTTCCCTTAAAAGCTTTCAGTGTAAGTATTTTTAAACAAAAGAATTTAGCATACTTCTTTTGGTTTTCTTTAGACGGTAGATTCATAGAGTTGAAAAGCACTGGACATTTTTAACCCTCTATTCTAGAAAGGTTGCGCTTCCTACTTTATGAACAAGATTAAAAATTTTTAAAGAGTGAGCATTCAGACCTTTGTTAGTTTCAAATAATGACTTTCAAATTTGTTTAGGATAGTATGGTAAAAGTAAAGATGGGTTCAGTTACATGACTACGTAAATATTTAATGGTTATTCAGTTAATTCCTTTTATACTTGTGATTTTTGGTGGGGGTTGAGGGAGGAGGACAGAGGGCTGGGATAGGTGGTAAGCTTCCATGAGACAAAGTTCTACAAAATGACACTAAAAATAAGAAGCACAAAATTCAAAGTAAAATAATTCAACAGCATCTTTATCAATCAGACAGACTAGCTAAAATTTCAAAGGATGGATAAAGCCAGTGCCAGACAATGTGTGAAAAAATAAGTGTAGATTGGCTCTGTGCCATGGGATGGCACTCGGGCACTATCAGTCAAAATCTAAAAGGTACACTTGCTCTGACTCAACATTTCTACTTCCAGAAAGGAATTTACTTTTCAGATGCATTCTCAGGAAAACAGAAAGATACCTGCACAAGAGTGTTCATTTCAGCCTCATTTGCAACAACCAAGAAGACTATAAACAAGCCAAATGTCCTCAACAAATTTTTGCCATATTGTGGTACATCTACATAATAGTGTTTTATGCAGCCCTTTAACCCTAACAAGCCTTGTGTTCCCCGGTGGCTCAGACAGTAAAGTGTCTGTCTACAATGCAGGAGACCTGGGTTCGATCCCTGGGTCGGGAAGATTCCCTGGAGAAGGAAATGGCAACCCACTCCAGTACTCTTGCCTGGAAAATCCCATGGACGGAGGAGCTTGGTGCAGGCTACTGTCCATGGGGTCACAAAGAGTCGGCATGACTGAGCAACTTCACTTTCACTTTAAGGCTAACAAGGGAGGTCTATATGTAGCAATAAAGCTACGTTGGGACTTCCCTGCTGGTCCTGTGGTTGAGAATCCATCTTGCAGTTCAGAGGATAGGGGTTTGATCCCTGGTCAGGAAACTGAGGTCCCACTTGCCTCTAAGTAACTAAGCCCACCTGCTGTGACTACTGAAGCCCTTGACATCTGGAGCCCGCAGCACAACTAGAGACTCTGCGCACTGCAATGAAAGATCCAGTTTGCTGCTGCTAAGACCCAACACAGCCAAATAATTTTTTTTTTAAAGATAGTTTAAAAAAGAAAGAGATGTTGCTGAAAGGAAAGAACTAATTATAAAACATTGGTTGAGTTGCTAAGTTGTGTCCAACTCTTGCAACCCCATGGACTGTAGCCCACCAGGCTCTTCTGTCCATGGGATTCTCCAGGCAAGAACACTGAAGTGGGTTGCCATTTCCTCCTCCAGGTGATCTTCCCAAACCAGAAATCAAACCTGGGTCTCCTGAATTGTAGGCAGGTTCTTTACCAACTGAGCTACAAGGGAATCCCTATAAAACATTATGTATAGCATAATGCAATTCATACAAAGCACACACACTCACATGCCATGTATAGGCACACATATATTTTAAATATGTATAGAACATTCTAGAAGCAGACACAGAAGCCTATTAGCAGTGGTTACCTTTGGGGAATGGAACTGAAAAGGCTGAAGCAGTGGAGGCTTTACTTTAAAGTCAATACCCCTCTGAGAGTTTTACCAGGAAAAATATAATTTTACCACAAAAGATTAATAATCTCTCCCTCTTCTTCAACCTCCCCTCAAAGTAGCAAACTTTGATTTGTTGTACATAATCTGTGGTTTTGGATTACTTTTACTTTGATTTCTTAAAATAAAGTCAAATGTTATCAAAGATTGAAATGATAACCTTGGCACACATGGCATTTAGGATTAAGGGCCTCCCGTGTGGGAGACTTCAGTATCGTAAATGATAATTTAAGTATAGCATTCAAGTCCAAATTTCTTTGTCATCAATACTTGGAAGATTTATTGTTGTTGTTCAGTCAGTATGCTGTGGCCAACTCTTTGCGATCCCATGGACTGCAGTACACCAATACTTGGAAGATATTGCTCTATTATCTTTATGCATCCAATATTGCATCAAGTTCTCTGTCACAAGTAGACTTCCAGCTCCTGAAATTCTGCTAACCCTGATTTCAGACAAAGCAGAATTAACGTGGGTTACAGGATCTATCAGCCAAACTTGATCATGGAGATATCATGGAAGTGAGACATGGAAGTGAAATTGTTGTAGAGCAAGAAAATAACAAGAGCTGTGGGAAACCCCCAGGGAGACAGAAGGATCCTAGAACCTGGTGGGGAAGGCAGAGAGCAGATAAGGCCAGGACCAGGCATCTCCAGAGGGGGTGGTGCTAAGGAGAACTTTCTAGTTATGCCCTCCTCTCTGCAGGGACCGCAGGCAGGAAAAAGCCCCTTGCGACCAACAGAAGTGTGTGAGAGAGGGCGTTACACGGTGGTGCTGGATCCTGGCCACATTCAGAAACAAGAGGTCGTTTCCTCTGCCCTGAGGACCAGAGTTCCATGACCCGAGGGGAGGTTCTTACCTTCATAGAGAATGGAGACTCCCTAATGGGTAAGGACCCATGGCTGAGGGCAGGTAGGAAACGGAGAATGGATGAGCCCAGATGTTAACCCCAGAATCTCTCTTGCACGTGAGTCTCCCACCATCGCCACTTCTCTTAACCCGGTACACATTCCTCAGTTCAGCATAAGGGGCTCAGCCTAGAAAGCAGGATTTCATCCTCCTCCCAGCTCATGACCACGTAGAATTTATCCCAGGAAAAGTAAAGTTGGTTTAACATCCCAAAATCAATCAGTGAGATTTGCTACAACTAAGAAAACTGGGGTGATCTCTCATCAGATGCCAAAAGAGCATCTGACAAAATCCAACATCCATTAGTGATTGTTCAAAAACAAAACTTCTCTGCAGACGTGAGAAAAGAGAACTGTCCTACACACTGCTGGGGAGTGGGAGGGAGGGTGAATGTAAACTGGTGCTGCCACGATAGAAAACAGCATGGAGGTTCCTTAAGAAACTAAAATAAATAGGGAATTCCCTGGCCATCCAGCAGTTAGGACTCGGTGTTTTCACTGTCTGGCCTGGTTCAGTTCCTGGTCGGGGAACTGAGTCCAGCAAGCTGCATGGCCTGGCCAAAAGAAACCTAAACATACAGTTGCCATATGATCTAGTAATACCTAGGCATATATCCAGAGAAAACTATAATTCAAAAAGATACATGCAGGACTTCCCTGGTGGTCCAGTGGTTAAGAATCTGCCTGCCAGTGGGGTTCAATCCCTGCCGCAGGAAGATTCCACAGTCATGGACCAACTAAGTCCAGGCACCACAATTACTGAAGCCCACACTCTCTAGAGCCTGTGCTCCACAACAAGAGATGCCACGGCAATGAGAAGCCTGTGCACTAAAATGAAGAGTAACCCCTTGCTTGCCACAACTAGAGAAAGCCCATGTGCAGCAACAAAGACCCAGCACAACCAAAAATAAATAAATAATTTAATAAAAAAGAAAAGTAGAATAATAAAAAATTGGAAAAAATAAAATAATTTTTAAAAAGATATGTGCACCCCAATGTTCATAGCAGCACTTTTTACAATAGTCAAGAGAAAGAGACAACCTAAATGTCCATAGGCAAGTGAATGGATAAAGATATGATATGTATACACAATGGAATATTACTCAGCCATAAAAAAGCAGAATGAAATAATGCCATTTGCAGCAACCTGGGTAGACCTAGAGATTATTATGCTAAGCTTGAAGTAAGTCAGACAGAGACAGACAAATATATGATATCACTTGCATGTGGAATGTAAAATGTGATGCAAATGAATTTTTTTGCAAAACAGAAACAGACTCACAGACATAGAAAACAAACTCATGGTTACCAGAGGGGAAATCTGAGGAGGGAAAAATTAGGAGTTTGGGATTAGCAAATGCAAGCTACTATATATAAAACAGATAAACAACAAGCTCTTACTGTATAGGACAGGGAACTGTATTCAATATCTTCTAACAAGCCATTATGGAAAAGAACTTGAAAAAGAATATATATATTTAAAAATAAAAATAAATTAATTAAGACTGATTCTATTAATTTTTAATTAATCAATTTTTTGAAGTATAGTTGATTTACAATGCTGTGTTAGTTTCTGGTGTACAGCAAAGTGATTCAGTTATATATCTTTTTTTCAGATTCTCTTCCCTTATAGGTTATTACAAAATATTGGGTGTAGCTTCCTTTGCTATACAGTAGGTCATTATTGGTTATCTATTTCATATGTAATAGCATGTATATGTTAATCCCAAACTACTACTTTATGCCTCCCCTAGGGCTTCCCTCATATCTCAGTTCGGAAAGAATCTGCCTGCAATGCAGGAGACCCGGGTTCGATCCCTAGGTCGGAAAGATCCCCTGAAGAAGGAAATGGCTACTCACTCTAGTATTCTTGCCTGGAGAATCCCATGGACAGAGGAGCCTCACAGGCTAAAGTCCATGGGGTCTCAAGAGTCAGACACGACTTAGTGACTAAACCACCACCACTGACTTCCCGTTTGGTGACCATAAATTTTTTTTCTGTTTGAGTCTGTTTCTGTTTTGTAGGTAAGTTCATTTGTATCATTTTTAAAATTCCATATATAAGTGATTTAATATGTATTTGCCTTTTCCTGGCTGGCTTACTTCACTTAATATGATAATCTCTAGGTCCTGTTGCAGCAATCTATGTTGCTGCAAATGGTATTATTTCATTCTTTTTTACGGCTGAGTAATATTCCAGTGTGTGTGTGTGTGTGTGTGTGTGTGTGTATACCACATTTTCTTTATACTTTTCTCTGTCGATAGGCATTTAGGATGCTTCTATGTCTTGGATATTGTAAATAGTGCTAAAATGAACATTGGGGTGCATGTATCTTTTTGAATTATGGTTTTCTTTGGATCTATGCCCCGGGAGTGGGATTGCAGAATCATATGATAACTCTATTTTCACTTTTTTAATTAATTTGTTTCTTTATTCTTATGGATGCACTGTGTCTTCACTGTTGCACTGGGGCTTTCTCAATTTACAGCGAGTGGGTCTACTCTTTGCTGTGGTGTGTGGATTTCTCACTTCGGTGGCTCTCCTTGTGGTGGGGCCTGAGCTCTGGAGCATGCAGGCTTCAGGAGTTGTGGTGCATAGGCTTAGTTGCTCCGTGTCGTGGGGAATCTTCCAGGGCCAAGGATCAAATCCGTGTCGCCTGCACTGGCAGGCAGATTCTTAACCACTGGACCACCAGGGTAGTCCTATTTTTAGTTTTTTAAGGAACCTCCTCCATACTGTTCTCCATGGTGACTGCACCAATTTACATTCCCACCAACAATGTAGGAGGGTTCTTTTTTCTCCATACCCTCTCCAGCATTGATCATTTGTAGATTTTTTGATGATGGCCATTCTGATGGGTGTGGGGTGATACTTCATTGCAGTTGTGATTTAATGTAGATTCTCTTTAAAATAAAACAAAACAAAAAACACTTCCCTGCAAATGAGGGATAGAAGAGAACTTCCTCAAACCAGACAAAGGGCATCTACCAAAAAACCCTATCGCTAACATCATAATGGTAAAAGACTGAAGGCTTTCTCTGAAAGACCAGAAACAAAGCAAGAGTGTCCTTTTCTTGTATTTCTATTAAGTGTTGTACTGGAAGTTCTATCAGTGCAGTGAGGCAAGCAAAAGAAATTAATGCATCAAAATTTGAAAGGGAGAAGTGAAACTGTCTTTGTTTATACACAGTATGATCACATGTGTAGAGGATTCTAAGGAATCTATAAAACAACTGTTAGAACTAATAAGTGGGTTTAGTAAGGTTGCAGCGTGCAAGCCCAAAACACAAAAACCACTTGTGTTTCTGTTTTCTAACAACAAAGCATCAGAAACTGGAATTTAAAGTAATAGTGCTATTTATAATTGTATCAAAAATATCAAATAATTAAGGATAAATCTGACAAGATGTACATAATCTATACTGAAAACTACAAAACATGGCTAAGAGACATTAAAAACATACATAAACAGAGAGATAGACTTTGTTCATAGGTTCACATAATTCAAATGTCAGTTCTTCCCAAACTGATCCGTGTGTTGTCTTGTTTCCTTGCCTTAGTAGTTGAGAGTCCCTGTAAAACATCCAGGTGGGTACTGCTGCTGACTTGGAGGGCTTCAGTGAGAGAGGGAGGTGGGAACACTGTGCTCACATTGGTGACGCCTTCCCTGGGCAATGATGCTTCTGGTTCCTGCCAGGGTTCTGCCAGCCATTTACCATCTGGTCTCTGGTCCAAGCTGCCACTCCCACTGTTTTCATTAAAGGCAGCCATCCTCACCTTTGCCCCTTGGCCCATGGAGAGGAGAATGTGCAGCCATTGGCCTGGAGGCTCCCCACATGGAATCCCAACTAATCATGCCGTCACGGCCCCTGTGGTCCTTCGGCTGTTGGTGCCTCCTCTAGGCGCAGAGCTGTGCAGAAGTCTCCCGAGCTCTGCTTTGAGGTTTCTGAATGTGATTTTTCATCTGTTTTCTTTTTTTTCTTGTAAGATTGAGTGCTTGATTTAGCTGTGCCAAGTCTTAGTTGTGGCATGCAGGATCTTGTTCTCTGACCAGAGATCAAAGCCAGGCCCCCTGCATTGGGAGCTTGGAGTCTTAGCCACTGGACCACCAGGGAAGTCTTCCCATCTGTTTTCTGTCTTTTCTGAAATCCTGCTGTTTCTCATCTAGTGGGAGTCCCCCTTCTTCAAATGGAGCTATGTATGCTGTTTATTTGGGTGTTTGGCTGGTTTTTATTACCTCTATTATTCCTATGAATTTGGTCCAGGAGAACCAAGATTGTGGTATGTAATCAGTTCAGTCCACCACCTTGAAACTGGTGCCTTCTCTCCTCCTGTCTCTGCACTCCCTTCCCAGGTCTCTTTCTTCCTCCAGGATCCTGACCCCAAATCTCAACACCTGTCCCCGTGATCAGGAAGTCAGGAAGCCCCAAACCTTCTTGAGAAAACAATTCCAGAGCTGCATGATCTTCTTGGTGTTCATTAGTTTTACCCCCGGTCACCCTCAGATGTTAACTTCTGGATTCTAAAGTGGAGTCCAAAGCCCACCATGACCCACCCCTCAGGGGTCCTTCATCCCAGGTAGAGCCCAGCATGGGTTTTGTGAAAATAGACTTTATTATAATAAAATGTCTTTTTAAACAAATGCCCCCACCATTCAACACCCCTGGAGACCAAGGTGGGGGTGGGAGTTCAAACAATCTCCCACCACAGCAATGGAAACATGCAGAGACACTCACCCAGCCAGAGAGTGAGACGAAGGGTGCTAAGGGGAGGAGGGGGACAAACCCCCACCCCACTCTGAACAGGGAATGTATGAAAATAGTTGCATAAATCTGTCCTCTCCCCCAGCCCCCAGACTCCAAGAGGGGCCAGAGGAAAACGATGCAAAAGAGAAGTTGAATCCGATGAGCAAAATAAGGCAAACCCAACTCCTGCTTTCTGCCCACTGGCCCAGGGTCTCAGGTCTCAGGTCTCGCAGTGGGGTGCAGAGGGGCGCTGTGGGGCGGGGTCAGGCCCGCTTTGGCTTGGCCTTTCTCCTTCCCGGGCTTGTGTGTGGAAGCGAGAGGGAGGAAGCTGGGCTGAGGCACTGAGTATGTACATCTATATACACAGCTCTGCCCCCCAGGTCCGGGGCTCGGCAGAATCCAGTGCAAACTTTCCTTCAGGGAGGGAAGACATAAAGAGGATGGCCAGCGCCGTGTGAGGGAACAGGATCTCCCCAAGCCAGGCACGTGGAGGCCGAGAGGGGACTAGCATAGCGCGGTGGACAGCAGGCGCAGAAGGGTGAACCAGGAGTGACAAGTCCGAGTCCCCCGCCGGCTCCGGGACCAGGTGCTCAGCCCCTGGACTCGCTCCCGCACCGGGGCTCATGGTCCCCGCCTGTAAGAAGACGATGCCCATCCGGAGGACCAGCTGCTCCTCTAGCTCTGACCTTCACTGAGTCTGAGTCCTGTCCCAGTGCCATGGTGCTCACTGGGGAGAACCAGAGTCCAGGGTCTTCCCCGCGCAGCTGGGGCCTCGGTCGGGCCACAGCATCACTCCTTCTTCCCCGAGCCCAGTTTCCTGAGAAGCTGCTTCCCCTTGGAGAGGAGAACCCACACCTTCCTGCTTGGGCCCTGTGGCAACCCTGGTTCAACCTTGAGGAAGCAGCGAGGGCCAGGAGCACAGGGCCAGCCTGGGGGCGCTGGGGGCCCCTGGGTTGAGCTAACCCAGTCCTAGAAAGTGAGAGAAAAGGGGCAAGGTCAAGGCCTGACCCCCACCCCACCCTGCCTCCTTTACCCCACGACCTCAGGAGCCCACAGCCCCCAGGTCATCACAGAAGCACAGGCGAGAACCAGAACCCACAGTCCGGCCGCCACCCCATGCAGAGCACCAAGAGGGCACGATGATGGGGGAGCACGGAGCTGGCAGTCAGAAGGGATAGACGAGGAGGCTCAGTTCTGCTTCAGTTCTCTTGGACGGGAGTGAGCCCCTCCCCTCCTCTGGGTCTCTCTGCAGGATGCTGGGCTGATGGAGTTCAAGAGCCCTTGGACTTGACCCTTGGGATAGGTGCTCCAACACCCCCCCCCAACCCCGTCATCCCCTCCCAGCCAAAGGGAGAGCAAGGACAGGGATGCTGGAAGGAGCCAGACACTCCAGGGAAGGTGGCTCCTGCACCACCGCATAGACAAGGAGCAGGCCCACGCGGTGTCCGAGGGCCTTCAGGGAGGGGAGGAGTGCCCACTCCACGGGGGGAAGGTGGAGACTCTTCCTTGGATGGCCCCGGAGAGGGCTGCAGGGAGGCAGGGCCAGAGGCACTCACACTCACCATGAGCTCTCTCCAGAGGGAGCTGCTCCCCGCCCACCCCTCCCTGCCCTTAGCATGCCCCCTCTGCAGAATCTCCTTGTTCTATGAGCCACCATGAGTGGCTCCCTCTGCCACACGCCCACGAAGACTGTGCTGCAAGTGGCCTAAAAACAGGGACTGGACAAACAAGAGAGCCACGAGGAAGCCTCCGCCCACCCGCTGAATTCCCACGTCCCCTCTGTGACCTCCTGTGCCTGGTACAGCCCCGTCAGGTCCTGCCTCCCTGTTCTCCACCCCCGCTCCCTACTCCCTTCCCACCAGGGCCTGGCAGTCTACTGGCAGAACCAATCACAGAGCCCAGGTGCCGGGTGCCCAGCTTGGGGCCCACCTCCACCTAAGACCCTGGTGATCTGGCAGAGCTGCCCGCAAAGAGGTCTACTGGCACCCAGAGGGGGCTTCCCAGGTGGCGCAAGTGGTAAAGAACCTGCCTGCCAATGCAGGAGATATAAGAGACGTGGGTTTAACCCCTGGAGTCGGGAAGATCCCCTGGAGGAGGGTAGCACCCAGAGGTCAAAGAATCTCTTTCCAACTAGCCAGGGCTGATGGCTGGCCAGGGTGGGGAGGAGATCAGAGACCCTTACCACTCCCGCCCAGGGCTCTCGGAAGGGCTTGCTGGGGAGACACACAGAGGGGCCCCAGAAATGAATGGTTTGAGGTTATTCATGGACTCCGACTGTTTAAACCTCCTCTTTTATACCCACCCCCAGCAAGAAAATGGAAAGTTGGACATAAAATCATGCCTCTGATGCCCCTAAGAGGTCATGACACAGAGGACAAGGGTGGGGAGATGGAGACTATTATTACTGGTGGCATTAGGATCACTCTTCTGTCACCAATAATAATCACAATATTATAATACCATAGTCATATAGTATCATAATACACTGATGAGCCACAATGTGGATGTCACACAACATTCTATGAGCCGCATGTGCTATAGAATACGGAGAGTCAGCTAACGTGGGACAGTACACACTAGGATGACATGTGCTCCTAAGGCAGCTGGCACTGCCCTGAATAAGGTAAGGGGAGGGGCTGATCCGAGTTCCCAAGAGGGCTCACAGCAAGAGCTCCCTCCCCTGTTCCTGGAAGAAGGTGGACAAGCCCGTGTCTGAGACAAGGAGCACTATCTGATCGTGTGAGATGAGGAACAGGGTGACGTGGACCCAGGGGGTCAGTCCCCACTTACATGTCGCTCTCTCTACATATATCTATCTCCATCTAGCACTGGACTCTTCTCCTCCTCGTTCTCTGAAGAACAGGGAACAAAGAGAGGAGATGGGTTACCGGCAGACCACGAGCTCTCCACCCAGTCTCCAGGTCACCCGGGTCACTAGGTCCTGCTTGCACAGCCCCTGACTCTGGAACTAGCGCAGATGGAGGCCCAGGGCTTTCTGGTGGGGGCCCGGCCCCCTCAGCCTCTTCGTGCCCTGGCAGCCTGTAAGTATACTCCACCCACGCAGGAATTGGGGCCTTGCTGGGCGTCTGGCTTTAAAAAGCGCCTGAGAGCCAGGGAGCTGCAGCACGGGATCAGGGAGGGTCCCTGTGATGGGGGCTGTGATGGGGAGAGGTGTGGGAGGCTCGAGGGTCCTTTTCCAGGGGCCCTCTTCTGCTCTGGCCAGGGGTGTGGACAGCCGGGTCAGATGAGATGGGGATCAAGGTCTCGGCCTTGCCCCACTGCACAAAGGGGCACACGCTAGGGGGAGGGGGGCAGGGGGAGTCACCCTGGCTGGTGGGCACAACCCCTGGCCGTGGGCACAAACCCCTCCTGGGCACCATGGGCACCTGGACCGCTGCACGCAGCTGCACCCCTCCCACGACGCAGTGTAGAGACCCAACTGCTGAGCCTGGAGCCCAGGTCCTCACTGACCTGGCCCTCGGATGGGGCTGCCCCAGGCTCCCTGTCTGAGCCGCCTGCCTCAGGCCCAGGGCCCTCCAGGAAGTTGGATGGAACCAGGCCCCGCTGTCCATTCAGCTCCCCCTGGGGAGGAGACGCGGGTGAGACAAGACCAAGAGGGAGGGGCCTCAACAGCACCCCCGGACCCTGAAGCCCCGGGGGGGACGGCCTGGGGTCGACGTTCCCATCACGGGAGGCGACTGGCCTGTCCCTCTGGGCTTCCATCAGGAACCTGGCTCCCCACCATGGCTCCAGGAGAGCCCCCTTGGGCACACCCCCACCCCCACATCCTCACATAGTAGAAACCGTCATCGTCCATGGCCCCGAACACAGTGATGACATCCCCTGCCCGGAAGGGCAGCTCTGCCTATGGAGAGACCACGAGGCAGGAGTCAGGCTGGGGCAGGCGCGGTCACCACCCTGCCTTGGCTGGGCTCTGAAGGGGCTCACCTCCACATCCATGTTGGGAGAGCTCTCCCGGGGGTTGTAGTCAAACGCAGCCACCATGGAATGGGGAGCTTTCAGGCCAGCAGAGGAGGCCAGCGCAGGGGTTCCTGGACGGGGAGGAGAAGACGACTCAGGACTCTTTCTAGGCACTCCCACCCCTCTCCTGTCCTCGGCACTGGAGACCTGCCGACCCGAGTCGCCACCTCCACAGCAGCTGTGGCTCCGGGGGAGGCTGGAGGCGCAGGGAAGCCCCTCACCTGCACAGGGCTGGGCGGGCCCTTCCCACTCAGCTGCGGAAAGAAGGGGCCTGTGAGCCCTGCCCCTCTGTCCCTACCCTCGGGGGGCAGGAGAAGGCGGGGGGCTGGTACTGGGCAGGCAGGATGCTCAGCCTCACACAGGGAGAGATGCAGGAGAAGGACCATCAGCCCGAGAGCAGACCCGCCCTGTGGTCTTCACAGTGAACTAAGGGCCAGACAGGGTCGGTGACTTGCTCCAGGCTGCACAGAATGTATAGCCAGGTGCTTTCTGGAATGGGGCTTCCCAGGCGGTGCTAGGGGTTAAGAGCCCGCTTGCCAATGCAGGAGACATAAGAGACAAGGACGCTTTCTAGAACAGAGGTTCCGGTAAAACACTGCCCACCCCCATTAGAATGAAGCTCCCCATGGGACGCATGGCTGTGGGTAAAGGTGGGGCCGGTTCCCTCCACCTGCTCAAGACACACCTCGCATGTGTTTCCTGAGAGCCAGGCAGTGCCCCCGCTGCCTCCCTCCTCATCCTCAGGGGCCCTAGAGAAGAAGAGTATCACACCCACCTTTCTTGGAGCGGCGGGGCTTGGGGGGAGGCCCGGCCGTACGGGCTGCAGAGTAGACGAACAGGCCGTTCCCTGATCCAGACAGGTAAGCAGACGTTAGAGGGAAACCGAGGTGAGGGAGCGAGATGGACAGTGACTCTGGTCTCCTCTCGGGGCTGTGCTGAGGTTCCTGCGCTCAAGCCTCTAAGGCCACTCTTCCCTTCCCATCCCTGACCTCCAGGATCCAAAATACACGGCCAGTCCCCCTGCAGCGGCCCCCATGCCGCGTGGCAAGCTCACTACTGCGGCCATGCGGGCCCAAGTCTCTGAGGGCCCCAGTGACTCTGCCAGTCTCTGAATCAACCAGATACCCTGGATGCTCCTGACGTCCAAATTACTTGGGGTTGGGGGGTGCTGAGTCGGAACTGGGGTGGGGGGCAGTGGGCGAGGGGCCAGAGCCAGTCATACCTGAGCCCTCGGCGAGAACCTCTGGGGACAGATGGCCCTGCTGGAGCAGCTGCTGTGTCCCCGCAGGGCTGTCCACGGCCACCTCAGCCACCATGTTGCAGGGGATGTAGCCCCACCGGCCCCCACCCTCACCCTGGTAGAAGCCATCTGCATCCTTGTCTCCAAACACCTGGAGGCAGAAGAGACCAGCTGTGTCAGCAGGCCAGTTCTGCATGCTCCCTGCACCCCGAGCCCACAGCACCCCCGACCCGGGACTGCAGAAGAATGCTCTACCTTTCATGGAACTGGAAACAGGGGGAAATAGCCAAGAAGGATCAGAGGGATGACAGAAAACAGCTCTATCCGTATGATCAACACTCATGATCCTCACATTCATTCCCCCAGTCCACCCCAGACTGGATCTCCCTGACCTCAGAGTTTTAGCCCAAAGCCTTCAGGAAATCCTTGGAGGTTCAGTAGAGGTCGTCATGCTAACAGCAGCAGTATCACGCTGTGCCATGTGCCAGGCAGTTTCAGCGCCCTGTGGGTACTGAATCCTCTAATCCTCAAACAAGCCTGTGAGGCAGACACTCATGTGATCCTCACTTTACCCATGAGGCCCGAAGGAAAGAATCTACTCCGGGTTTCACAGCTCGAAGTGGCACTGTCGAGACCCCACTCCACATCACCTGGCTCTAGATGCTGCGTTCCCACCCGGGTGTGGCTATGATCCCTCCAGGACAAGGCAGGAAAGGAGGGAGGAAGCAGGACCAGACAGCAAGTCAGTCACCTTCAGGATCTGGCCCTCCCGGAACGGGAGCTCCTCTTCCCCAGCATCAGGGTTGGGTGACATTGACACGGGGTCGTAGTCAAACAGAGCCACAAAGACCCTGACAGGGAGGTCCCGGAGGGCCAGGGATGCTTCTGGAGGGCTCCTCGGGGGAGCTGCGCGGGAGAAACAGCAATCAACTCTGGCCAAGGAAGCGGGAGAGGACCCCTTGGCCTGGCCCAGCCCCCGCAGAGGCTCACCCAGCTCTGTGGAGCCTGGCCTGGGGGCCCAGCCCCTTCTCCGCTGGGAGCCGCTCTGCCCTGGGCTTTCCAGCCCTCTGGGCTCCCCAGACTCTGCTGCCTGCAAAGAGAGGGCAACAGACAGCAGGAGTGATGCACCACCCCTCTGATGGGCGCCTCATTAGGGGCAGGACCCCAGGAGCGCTCCCCCCAGCTCTGCCCCGGCTGCGGAAGCGGCACAGCAGAGCAGGGACACATTCCTCTCCTGGAGCCGTGGCCCAAGCTCACTGGAGCCATCGGACACCCCCACGGGTGGAGGAAGGGCAGGAGGGGAGGCCCCGGCTCCGGCCACCTTAGCAGATGAGTGCAGTAGAGGGACTAAGGTTTAGATCTGAGAGCTGGCCGAGGAGCGTGTGAGAGGAGGGCCTCTTCTCGGTGTCAGGGTTGGGCGATGCTGGACATCGCAGGCTGGGTCCTGAAGCTGTCACTAGCTAAGCGGAGGAAAGGGTCACGTGCCCCAAAGGCAGGGGGCCTGCTGGCAGCAATGGGCGACTTATGGCCACAGAACATCAGCGCATCCCAGTTCCGATCGATCGGCAGAAGCAGCAAAGCAGTGGAATGTGGGTGGGAGGAGGCAGGTGAGGGAGCCCCGAGGCCCCACCCCACCTCTGCTGATGGAGGCGGCAGCGTGGAATGGGAGCGGCTGGTGGGCAGCAAGCAGGGCCACCAGGCGGCGGTAGGCAGGGGGCTGCCCAGGCAGGGAGAGGGCACGGACCCGGGGGGGCGGCTCCTTGGCTCTGCCGGTCGCACTGCGGCCTCTCCGTTCCGGCTCCCCCTTCTCCCAGGCCGGGGAGTACGGATAGGGGTGGGGGCCTGAACCGGCCTTCGGAGGTGCCCTGGGCCTTCCCACGGGGGCTGCACCCCAGGCCCCCCCATCTCCGAGGCAGCCGGAGCTGGCGATGCTCATGTCCCCGCCGCCCATCTCTTGCTCATCCTCAGAGTCATATTCGATGCTGATTTCCAAACACTTGGGGGAGAGGCAGCTGGCCAGGCCCGGTTCCAGTTCCGGGGCTCGCCCCCGGGGGCACTTCCTCGAGGGGGCGGGCCTCGCCCTCCCGCCGGCGTCTGGCGGAGCCCTGGGGCCCTCGGCCGCAGAGGGGCCGCCCCTCTCGCGCGCAGGGCCCGGTGCTCGGCCGGGGGCCTGGGACCCGCCGCCGCCGTTGCTGAGAAGCCGGCTGCAGTGTTCCCGGGGATCCGGGGACCGCCTGCGGCCAGGGGGCTTTTCGGGGGAGCCACTTCCTTTCCTCCAGCTGCTGCCACCGACCAGTCCCAGCGGGTCCTCTGGGCGGTCCCCAGCCCTACAGGGCTGGGGGGACGAAGCGCAGAGGCCAGGTCCGCGGGGCCGCGCGCCGTCGCAGCCCAGACCCGGAGGCAGGGGTGCAGGCGGGCCGGGGTCTCTGGACGCAGACCCTGCCCCTGGCCCCTTCTCCTCCTGCACGGCCTCTCCGGCCTCCTCCTCCTCCTCCTCCTCCTCCTCCTCGGGGATGCTAAACAGCTTCTTGCTGCGGAAGTGCTGGAGGGGCGGCTCCAGGATCTGTTCCAAGATCTCCTCGTCGCTGTCGGTCTCACAGAAGGGGTCGGGCTGGGGCTGGGGCTAGGGGTCCGGGGGCGGGCGCAGGGAAGAGAGGTCCGTGGGGAAAGGACAGAGCTGTGACCTTTGCCCTCAAAGGAGGGCAGGGGTTTCAGGTAACCCAAAGCCCGGCCCCCCAACCCCAGTCGCCTCCCTCCAAGAAGGAAGACCAGAGAGAGTCTGGCCCAGAGCCACACAGCGTGTCCAGGGCAGGGCCACGGGGACCACTAAGGAGCCCGCCCAAGAACTGGGTGCGCAGAGGGGCTGAGTGTAGGGAGCAGGCCAGGCCTGAGATGATGGGGGGGCCTCCCAGCCCCTCCTCGGAAGCTCCCAGCACCGCGAGGGTCTCAGAGGGTGCTGCATCAAGCGGGCTTGAGTGGGAGAAGTTACAGAACGGGGCGCCTCGGTCCCCCCTTCCTTTTCAGGAGGGTCGAGGCTGGGCCTGAGCTACTTCCTAGCTGCCGCCCGGCAGAGGGCCCAGGCCGCACACCGAGAATGCTGCTGGCAAGCTGAAGCAGCTGCTGACTCTGGGGGTGGAGGCCACGGGAACCTGAGGGGCCCCCCAGCCCCTCCTCACCCCAGTACCTTGGCCCCCTGCCCCCCGATGCTGTGGCCAGCCACCTGCTTCGGGAAGGAGCAGGTGATGACACCCAGCTCTTCTTCCTCCTCCTCCTCCTCTTCTTGGATGTCTGACAGATCCGAGTTGCGGCCCTGGTCCACAAGGGCATTCCCCGGACGGACCCCCAGCTCCGCCGCATCCTCCTGCAAGAGGCCAGACATGGGAGGACAGCGGGGAGGTGAGCAAGGGCACGTGGGGACCTTCCAACAGGGTCAGCCCCAGCCAGGATGAATGGGGGGTCCCCCTGCAGAAGGAGAGAGGGGCATGCCCCCAAATTGGGGCACAGGCACTGTGCGGGGTGGGAAAATAAACCTGGAAGACAAAACGGCAAACACAAACAGCCAGGCACACAGCGCAGAGCAGAGCGAGAGTGGGGTGGAGAACGGGCAGAGTGGGCAACCAGCTCTGGGCTGGCAGAGGCAGGGAGGAGGCCCTCGACTCCTCATGGTGGCCCGGGGTGCCCCTGCTCCGTACCTCAGCCCTGGGCCTCAGCCCGGACCCTGTGTCTCCTCCACGGCAGGCCTGGGCACAGGGCAGCCTCTGGGCCAACGCTCCCTGGGTGGTGCCGGGTGCCAGGCAGGCCTCTCCCACGGTCTGCTCAGTGTCCTCCTTGGCCACGGAGTAGGTGGCAGGGCCAGGAATGCACTCTCCCAAGACGGGCTCGCTGGCCTTCCCATCCCCAGGGGCACCCAGCATAGCTGCCCCAGCCTGCTCCTGGAACAGCAGGCATTGAGGAAGGGTCCCCCACCCCGAGCCCAGACCCTCCTCCCAGCCTCCGCCAGCCACCCTCCTCCCCAGCCGGGTACCTGCGAGACAGGCGCTGGGGGCTCCTCTGAGGATCCTCCTGCCGTTTCTCTGGGAGGGCTGGCTGGAGGGGCGCCCGGGGGCTCTTGAGCTCCACAGGGGTCGGGGCACCGGAGAGGAGAGCTGGGATCCCCCAGTCCCGGGGAGGCTGGAGCAAGGGGTGGTCTGGCCTCTGGGCCTGGTCGTGGGCAGGCACAGGGGACCCTGGCCGGCCAAGAGGCCTCAGCCAGGGCGGGGGCGACGGGAGCTGGGAGGGAGTCCGCCGACTCGCCATGGGGTGACATGGTGCGCACGGCCACTGCGCGGCACGCCTGCAGCAGCTGCAGCTGCGCCAGCTCCACCAGCACGCTGCCCGCCGTGGGCGAGGCCACCTCCATGATCTGCGGGGGGGTAGGGACAGAGCACGGGAAAGGGGGGCTGCAGTGACGCCCCCACTGGCTGCTGGCGCTGTGCCGGGAGCCGCACCCTCGGGTGCCTGGTCTCATCTGAGCCTCCTGGCCACGGGGCCTCAGGGCTAGAGTCCTAGTCCATGGGCAACCAAAGCCCAGGCTCTTAACTAATCTGCTACCCAGTGCCCAGATGCCTGGGGCGGGCAACTCCACGCCAGGCCAGGGAGACAAGGCCTCTCAGTGTGGAAAGGAGAGAGACCCATGCCCCGCTCCCAGGGTATGGGAGCGGGCAGAGACCCATGCCCCACTCCCAGGGTATGGGAGAGGGCAGAGACCCACGCCCCGCTCCCAGGGTACAGGTGGGCACCCCCGGGCCGTACCTTCTGCCCATCAGCATAAACGGCATAGCCTGTGACCCGGACACCGTTGGAGGTGCCAGCCGCATCGATCGTCACTGGGAGCCAGCTGATGATCAGGATCCCAGGGGAGGGCCCTGGCTCGACCTGCACATCCAGGGGGGCGTCAGGTGGACCTAGGGGAGGGGGCACAAGACCCAGGATTGGAGCACTCCCGCCAGAGAGGACAGCCCACTCTGCCACTTCCCTAAGGATGCAAGTAGCAGCCAGTGTCCCCCTGGGGCTACCCTCCCGGGCCTGACCTCCCCAGGGCTTACACACACCAGGCGCCTGTGCCCGCCTACCTGCTGGCAGCGTGGTGAACTGCAGGGTGGCAGCCCGCGGCTCTGGCCTCTCCCCGCCTGGTTCCCAGGACCCTCGAGGAGGGAGCTGAGCCTCCACTCGGGCCTGATAGAGGGTACCAGGCCGCAGGTGGCAGAAGGTGGCCCAGTAGGTGCTGGGGCGGGCAGGGGGGCATTCTTCCCCGTTGAGGTAGACAGCATGGGCCAAGCTGCTGTTGCTGGGCACCCAGGCGATCTCGGCAGATGTGGCGGTCAGCCGATGGACCCGCAGCTGGCTAGGAGCCACGCGGGCCCGAGCCCCCAGCAGCAAGCAGCAGCGCAGAGGGTCGGAGCCACCCCGGCTGGTCAGGGCCTGCACAGAGACCCGCAGGGGCCCCGCCTGCAGGTCCAAGTTCTCCAGCACAGCCGTGGGGGGTGCCCCGGACCCCAGGGCCTGCCGCAGCTCCCCATTCACACAGACATGGTAGCCACACAGCTCCACGCGCTCAGGAGGCGGCTCCCAGGCCAGCACCACGCTGTGGGCCAGCTGCTTCAGGACGGCCAGGCGGCGGGGGTAAGGCACGGCAGGGGGCTCCCCCAGGCCCTCTGGCGGGGGGCTCGGGCTGGGCACCTCCCCAGCCGCCTCGTCCTCCGGTCGGGGCTGGCTGTGTCCCCCGCTGCTCTGGCCTCCACTACTGCTGCCGCCTCCGCCACCGCTCAGAAAACTGAGCTCGGGGCCTGAGCTGTGGGACAAGTCAGCCAGCTCCGGAGGCAGGGAGGCCAGCAGGTCGTCGTCGGACACGCGCTCAACAAAATTGGAAGGGACCAGGCCCCGCCGGCCGTCCATGAGCTCCCCTGGGGAGAGGAAGACAAGAGAGGAGACAGAGAAAAACACAGCCCGATCAATGCATTGTAGCAAGGCTTGGTGAGTGATCCGAAGCATGTGATTCACCTGTTGGCACTTTTAAAAGAGCAGTCAAGATGTGGACTGGGAAATTATTGTTAATTTTCACTGGTGTGATAACAGTACTGTAGTTCTATAGGACAGACGTCTTAATTTTTAATGGGCAGATGAATCACCTGGAGATTTGTTAAAATACAGATTGTAACTCAGCTGGGTCTGAACAAGGCTGAGATTCTGCACTTTGAACAAGCTCCCAGGCGATGCTGCAGGGATGAAGGATGTCCAGGTTCTACGGAGATGCACATGGAGGTATATCTAGGTGAGATATCGTGTGTCGGAGTTCCCTGGTGGTACAGTGGTTAAGAATCTGCCTGCCAATGCAGGGAACACGGGTCCGATCCCTGGGCCAGAAAGATTCCACATGCCTCGGAACAACCAACCCCGTGCAGCACAGCTACTGAAGCCCAAATGCCTAGAGCCTGTGCTCTGCAACAAGACAAGCACTACCCTCTCGCCTCAACTAGAGAAAGCCCATGCACTGCAACGGAGACCCAGTGCAGCCAAAATTAATCCATTCAATTAAAAATAAAATATCATCTGTCAACAACTTGCTTTTCAATCCTATTTTTAACCCAGGTGGGGAAAAGGCAGTTATGACAAAATATTAATAATTGTTGAATCCAGGTGGTGAGTACCTAGATATTCATTTTACGATTTAACTTTTCTGTCTGTTGGAAACCTGTCATATTACATGGGTCTGAGGAGTGAGGGCAAGGGCACCCCTCAACCTTCCTGCGTGGAAAGCAGACATCCTCAAAGGGAGAGGGAGGTCCCGTCTGGCTAGAAGAAAGGCAGGAATCTTTAGAGACAAAAGACATACATGCCAGAGGAAAGAGCCCCCTGTGGGTTCTAGAAGGCATTGGGATCCGCAGCAGGCCTGGGTCTAGGAGCATGACCAGCAGTCAATTCTTCTTTTAACATTTATTTGTCTGCGTCAGTCTTAGTTACAGCAGGCAGGGTATTTGTGTCACACAGACTCCCTAGCTATAGTGTGCAGGCTTAGCTGATCCGAAGCATGTGGGATTTTAGTTCCCCAACCAGGGATCAAACCTGCATCTGCTGCACTGCAAGGCAGATTCTTAACCTCTGGACCACCAGGGAGGTGCCTGTCAGTCAGTTCTGACAGCGTTTGCAGGAAATGGACCAGCTCCCCTGAACACTTGGTAACAGAACATTATAAAACATTTCTTATTGTTTGTTTGTGGGATGTCAAGGATCAAAGAACCTGGACAAACGGCCTATCATATCACAGCTAATTTGGGAACAGGAAAAAGAGTCCCAGGGCACAGAGGAGCTGGTGGCTGCTGGGCCTTCTTGGGAAGAAAGGGGAACAAGGGCCAGGTTTAGGGCCATGGGTGGGTGTAGGTGGTCCTGAGCAGCAGGAGGACGTGGAAGCTTCCCCAACATCATCTCTCTCTACTTAGGCTAGGAGTGGGGGGTGGGGGGAGTAAGAAAATGAAGAGAAACAAGAGACTTTCAATAAGTTAGGTAACAGAGTGTAAGTAGTGGGTTGAAAGGTGGCCTTCCCAAAATATGTCCACATCCTAAACCCTGAACCCTGTAAATACAGCAAAAGTATCTTCCCAGACGCAATTTTAAGGAGCTTGAGATAAAGACTGTCCTGGATTATCTGGGTGGGCCCTAAACTCAATGACAAGTGTCCTTATAAGAGGACACGCAAGGAGAGGCGCTGAGAGAAGAGGAGGAGGCGACGTGACTGCAGGTGCAGGGACTGGAGTGATGCAGCCGCAAGCAGGGAACAACTGGACCCCACCAGAAACTGCACGGGACAAGGAGCAGAATCTCCTCTAGGGCCTCCGGAGGCACAGTGGCCCTGCCAACACCTTGCTTTCAGGCTTCTGGCCTCTGACACTGTGAAAGGACACATTTCTGTTGCTTTAAGCCACCACCGAGTTGGTGGAAACTTTTTACGGCAGCACTAAGAAATTCATCCAGGCACTAACACTGCGGGGTGTGATGCTAATGGGAGGAAACATCACACTAAGCAGGTCCCTGCCCTGCAAGGCTGGTGCGGGAGCCGGGGCCACAGTCAGGCTCACGGTCTGGAAGCCCCTGTCGCTGAGAGCAGCACAGCTGTGGGATCAGATACTGATGAAGCCACCAAAGTTAAGAAGAGGAATAGGGTGTCTGACACCCACTTGCCTGCAAATGCCTTTCCAGCTATCCTAGATCGCATAGTTCAAATTCTAGTAACTTGGGGTTAGTTAATATTTATGTTGTTGCTGGTGCTGATGGTGGTGGTTTAGTCGCTAAGTCGTGTTCGACTCTTACGACCCCATGAACTGTAGCCTGCCATGCCCCTCTGTCCGTGGGATTGGACAGAGTTAGTGTTTAGATTTTTTTTTTCTCATTAAAAAAGCCATTTTTCTGGGAGCTATTTAATCCTTCTCTCCATCGTCCATCCCTAGAGAGAGTTTAGTTGTTTTCCATCATTCCCAGCACCTGCTCAGATAACAGGCATGGGGCCCCAGGAGGAGAGACTGAGCAGGCCCCACAAACCAAAGCTTTGGGTGATACAGACCCAGACCTGAGCACTTTGCTGAATCCGCACACACCACTGCAGCTCTCACCCTGCCCTGTCCACCCCTCATCCTGGTCTCCACACCACACCGTCCTCCATGCTGTGAAAGGACGCAGCCTGGTGCCCAGCCAGGGCACCCTGCAGAGTCTGCCAGGCCCTGCCCTATTGCCCAGTCACTAATGCGGTGTCTGCCTCGGTGATCTGATCACCCCACAGGCACCACAGAACTGCCCTGGGCACTGTAGAACCGCCCTGGAGCGCAGCCCTGCCTGGGCCCTGGCAACTGCTGACCACTTGCTGACACCCTCTCCCAGGCCCTGGACCCTGACCCCTCCTCCCCACACTCACTGGGTTCAGCATCAGATCTATACACCACGTGCCCGACCTCGAGGTCATTAGTGCTCAGCGCTGCAATGCCCTGTCTGCCAACAGAAAAGCGAATTTAGCTGAAATTCCCTGTGACGCTCTGTCCGCCCTCAGGACTGTGCTGGGCCCTGTCCAGTCCTGCACAGGGCAGATGCGGAGTCAGACCAGCTGCCCGCAGAGCCCTTTCCCCACAGGCCATCAGGTCTTTCTTTGCCTTTCCGCCGGGTCTGAGAAGTGACGGTGGGCTCAAAGGGTGCAGATGGGTGGAGGGCTTTGGGAAGAGGAGCTTCAAAGTAAACGTATGGATGTGACGGTCCCCGCTACCTCCTACCTTCAAAGAAGCCATCCTCGTCCATGCTGCCGTAGATGTAGATGTACTCGCCGGCGGTCAGCGGCAGCTCAGCCTCTGGGTTCTCGTTGGGGCCCTCGAAGGGGTTGTAGCTGCGGGGAGGCCCGGAGGAGGAGGGGGACGGTGACCAACATCCTGTCTCCTCCCCCCCGTCACTTGGCCTTGGGGACACTTTGTTGTCCACCGTTAACCACAGGGAGCGCCCGCTGCACCCACCCCAGCCCAAGGAGGTGAAGATGACTTCTCCCGCCGTGACCCCCACCATGCCCCCTCCGTCTCATTCCCCCCTCACACCCCAAATGCCGGAGGGCCGGGGCGCAGGGGTCAGGGCCCACCTGTAGCGAGCTAGGAAGACCTGGACCCTGGCTCCGCCCCGGCCGCCCTCTGCCACTGCCGGGAGCAGCGAGACGCTGTCTGCCTCCAGTTCCTCCACCTCACTGGCCGTATCCACCTAGGGGCAAGCAGAAAAGGGCCAGTCCTCTCCAGGACTCTGGGGCCGACCGCAAACTCGGCAGGGGAGGCCCCGCTGTCCTGAGACGAGAAGCAGAGCAGATGCTGGTTGAGGCCAGCGGCGGTGAGCTCCGCCAACGCTTTCTAAACCAAAACGTCAGCCCTCGGGGCCTGGTGGAGCCCAGAGGTCCTGGGTCAAGGGACAGGGGTCAACAGTGACCCCTCCCTGAGCCCCGGCCTCTGCTGCACCAGCTCAGTAAATGAGACCACCGTGCCCAGCGCAGAGGGGACAGCCACTCTGGTGGCGGGGGACAAGGGGGCGCCCAATGACAGTCTGTGTCTTTAAGGTTAAAAAACTGCAATAAAGCACTCTAGCTGGAAGCAAAGGGGCAGAAGGGGCTGAGAAGTCCCTGGGACAGAGGTACTGCCAGGGTAAGCGGGGGCACCCAAAGCCAGCACCTCCACTCATGCCCACAAGGGGACGGTAGAGGCCGCAGCTGGGCTCCACCGCTTCCCACACCCAAGGCTGCAGGGCTCCTCCGGACACCCCCATCCTGCACCACCCCCACCCCCCGCACTTTCTCGGGTTTGGGAGGGAGAGAGAGAGAGGGCTGCGGTTGTGAGTGATACCAAAGAACTTGGCAGTAATACCAGCTGCCATATGTTAAGCATCTACTGCGTGCCCCACACGGCGGGAGGTTCCGTCCTTGTTTTGTTTTCCCATCATCCTCCCCACAACCTCACCGGGCAGGCTTGTTAGTTCAAAACTCAGATGACAGCGAAACCCAAGCCCAGAGAGGGTCAGCGACCTGCCTGAGACACAGCTGGGACCTCAATCCCAGAACCGGTGCCCCTTCTCACAGCGCCACCGGCTTCTGCCACGGACACTCTCGCCACCAACCTCGTGATGTGGGTCCTGGCCCCAAAGGGTCTCCCTCCCTGCAGCCCAAGACTCTGGGGCCTCGTTGGGCCCCAGAGGGGCGGGCTGGGCAGCCCCTGAGTAGGAACAGCAGGCAGGACTGGCAGGCAGGGCAGGCCCCATCAGAGCTCCCTGCCCGCCAGGAGGAATCCACGGGCCCCTCTCCTCCGGGGCCTGGCTAGACCCCCGACACGGGCCAGCAGCCCCCCAGCTCCTGGGCCACCCCCTCCCTCCACCCGCCCCCCCTCAAGGCAGAGCTGGAGCCCAGGCCCCTCCCCAGCACTGACCTCGGGGGTCGGGCAGGACTTGGGGCTGTTGTGGATGGACTCAGAGCGAGAGGAGTTGGACAGAGACTCTGCCCTCTTGGCTGGCGTCCTTCGGGAGACCCCGGCAAGGGTGGCAGAAGCAGTCTCGGAAGACTTCGGGGTGCAGCGTCCTGGGGAGGCTGGTGGGAGGTCGAGGTCTACGGGAAAGATGACACGTGGCCTTGGGGGTCGGTGTCCTGAGGAGTGACCAGTGACCACGCGTCCTCTTGGAGCTAGCGATCAGGCCCTCCGTGGCCAAGTTCCCTTACAAGAAGGGAAATCCTGGGGGAGCTTACTGAGTGGAGATGGAGGTGACTTACATGTATTATATCACAGCATCCTCAGAGCAACTTGATGAGGTGTAGTGGACGCCCCTGTCTCAGAGCCTAGGACACATGGCCCACAGAGCTTTAGCAGCATCACTCCCTGAGTGAGTGGAGCCGGAACCACCTGATCTGACCGATGCCCAGCTGGCTCTTCGCCAGCCCACACTGCCTGCCACTGACTCCTGGTGCCCACCTCCCAGCCAGGACCACAGAGGAGGGGGAGGAGCAGCTACCTGAGATTCTCCAGTGGGCTCAGCTCTTTTCCTCCCCACCTTCCCCCACCCAGAGCCTGGGTCAAGCCAGAACGGGCTCTAACTTGCTGTGTGACTTTGGATGAGCTGCTAGCCTTCTCTGACCCTGAACTCCGCTCGGGACAAAAGCACCAGGCTGACGGCGCTGGGGGTCTACCTCACCTTTGGGGCCGGATCCGCGGCAGGGCTGCGGGGTGGAGCAGCAACAGGGGTGTGGCGGGCTGTCCCCCGGGGCACCGCAGCCCAGGGCGGAGGTGAGCAGGTCCAGGGGGCCAGGGTGCAGGCGGAAGGCCTGGAGCTCCCGCGCCAGCAGGCTGAAGCGCTCAGTCTGGCTGCGGCACTGCTCCTCCAGCTCCCGGACCCGGACCTGGGCCGAGAGGCAGGATGAGCCGCCGGGCCACGCGGCTCCGCTTCAGATCACACTCGCCCAGGCCCCGGGGCTGGGCACGAACCCTCAGCCTGGCCGCCCGGCTGCCCCAACATAAGGTGGCTGAGGGTCGAGACACCGTCACTCCCAACCCCACCTCCAGCTCAGCTTCATGCCCCAGGCGGTAGCACTTTCTGGGCCAAAAGGGGTCGCCCCACCCCATCACCACCACGGTATCACTTCAGGGGTTCTCTCCGCTCCATGGCTCATCACCCTCCCACAGTCAGAGACCCACATCCCTGCCCACAGAAATGTCCCCAGAGACCCCAGAGCTCGGGACGTTGGGACAGGAGTGAGCCAACTCCCAGGAGCTTTTCTCAAGGATCAGGAGAGTCCCCATCAAGGGGCTCATGGGTCAGATTGGCTGGCTTTGGAACCTCCTCCTGGTCTCAGAGATGGGCAGGGCCTGTATGTGCCAGGCACAGTGGCAGGTCTGGGGCCGGGGCAGTGAGAATCCCAGCCCATCTACAGAGTCTCAGCCTGTGACCGGTCACACCCCTGTCGTTGGACAGGAGGGCTGGAACCGCTTAGGCCTGAGGAAGGAGACTCAGCTCAGCCAGCCTGGAGGGGTGTTGAGGAGAGCCCCCCGCCCCCGCTCCCCAGGGAGGTGGGGGATCAGGAGGCTGTACCTGCATGGAATCCAGGGTAGACTGTGGCGGGAAAAGAAAGCCCACAGGAGAGATTAGAACTCTTACCCAGGGGGCATTACCCAGAGAGGGAGAGAGGGGCCCAAGTGGACACAGCTCAGTCAGCTCCCTGGACCGACTAAGCAAGTGCTAACTGGAAAGATATTTCAGGGCCAAAGGTGGAGGGGATCGCCCCAGCCCCCAGAGCATTTAGGGGCCCTTCCTGCAAGCCCACATCCCCACCCACACCCCGGCAACCCCCTGCAGCACTCTCTGAACTGCCCCAGCCTTCCCCCTGGCTGGAAGCACGGCGGCCACCTCCAGGGACCCTACCTCCAGCAGCTGCACAGCGCCTTCATGCTCCCTCTGGGCTTCCGCCTGGGCCTACAGGTGGGAGGAGGCAAATGCTGGAGGAGAGGGGTGAGGACTGGGGTGGGATCAAGGGAGGAGGACAGGCAGGACGAAGGAGGAGAGAGGAGAGGGCAGGGGGCTGGGAAGGGGCTGTGGGTGCCTCCCTCCGGCTCCCACTCTGAACTGCACCTCGAGTCCAAAGGCGAAGGGGCCGAGAAGAGGGGCCTGGGACTGCTTCCTGCTTCCCAGACCCTCCCCCTTGGGGTTTTTTTTCTCCTCCTGTCTCTCTTAATGCTCTCTGCCTGCTCATCTTTTGCCCCTTGTGTGTGTGAGGGCCCCACAGGGCACAGTGCTGGGCCCGCAGTCACTCTCTCTCTAGACTCCCATCTAGTCGCAGGACCAGATGCACTGAATATTCCGAAACCTGTCTCCAAGACTGACCTCCCCAGGACCCAAGACTCACAAGTCCAGCTGTCTATGGGGCTCTCCACTCAAGTGGTTAACACACAGCCCAAACTTGGCCGAAACGGAACTCAGAACTTGGGATGCCCGACCTCGCAAACCTGCTGCCCGTCATCCCTCACTCCTGGCGGGTGAAAGGCCCAACCATCCATGTAGTCAGCACTTGGGTGAAGGTGTGGGGCACTCAGTAGGAAGCCCACAGTGAGTCCTGTCGATACTCTGTTCACAATGTACTTCGGATCTGCCCACTTGTTCCCCGCCATGGATTATACTCTCACCCAGGCAGACATCATCTCCCACCTGGACCCCTGTGGCCACACAACACCTGAATGCCTTGCTTCTTCGCCCACGCCCCTGTTCATCATCTGGAGTGCTGCCAAGTGACTCTCTAAATGACGAATCAGACCATGCCACTCCCCTGCTCGGGACCTTTGAACGGCTTCAAACGACTCAGACAGCAGAATACCCAAACTTCTCCCCTGACTTTGAAGGTCTGATGCTATCTGGCTCTTGCCTACTCCTGCCGTTCCGTCCATCCTACCACATGCTAGCCACACTGGTCTGTACCCCTCAAGCTTCTCCCTACCACAGGGCCTCGGCATGAGTATGCCCCCTCTCCAGAATGCTCATCAGCTGACTCCTTGTGACCCTCGAGGTATTAGAGGCCTTCCTTGCCAAGCTCGCTGAAGAGGCCCCTCACCCCATCCCCGCCACCCTGTGTTACTTAACCCGGTAACTTTCCCCACTGTACTTGTCAATGCCTGTGATCAGCTCACGCATGAATCTGTTTATGTGCTGCTCGGTCAGGGACCTGGCCTTTGCCCCTCACAGTCCCTCCAGGGCCTGGCACAGTGCCTGGCACACAGTGTGTTGGTTAGATAGTGTTAGTTGCCCAGTCGAGTCCGACTCTGTGATTCCACTGACTGTAGCCCCTAGGCTCTTCTGCCCATGGGATTCTCCAGGTAAGGATACCGGAGAGGGTTGCCATGCCCTCCTCCAGGGGATCTTCCCCACCCAGGGATGGAATCTGGGTCTCTGCATTGCAGGTGGATTCTTGACCATCTGAGTCACCAGGGGTTCTCTATAAATGCCCACATTGGATGAGGGTCCAGAAGCTACAGCTGGGGTCTGGCAGCCCCCCGCTCTTTCCGCCCCCGCCCCCGGATGCCGCCCCCACCTGCTGCAGCCTCCGGACCTCCTCCCGCTTCTCCTGCAGGCTGAGCCGAGCCTGCTCATGTTCCACCTCCAGCTGCTGCCGCCGCTGGGCCACCTCCCGCATGTGCTGAAACGCAAGAGCCTGCATCAAGGCCCGAGCCCTGCTCTACTGTCTCTACAGAAGATCTAAGATGAGGGCGCCTCAGACACCATGTGTTCCAGACACTCTGTTAAAAAGGAAACTGCGGCTAGAGAAGGAAAGGGCCACGGGCGCCCGGACTCAGCCTACACCCCCGCGCCCCACGCAGGGCACATGCTTCGCCAGCCCGCTTTCGCCCCGTGCCGCCCGGTGTCCTCACCTTCAGCACCTGCTCCAAGCTCTCCAGCTTGCTCTGCAGGCTTTGGCTCTTGAGAAGGGCCGAGTCCCTCTCCTGCGTCACCCCCAGGAGCTGGCCCCTCAGCTCTGCATTCTCCCACTCCACCTGGACAGGGGGGAGTGCAGGGAGCTGAGAGCGTGAGCCTCACCCCCCAGCACCCCCGCTCCCAGGGGCCACAGGATGCTCTATGCTCTCCCCAACTGGGGAGCTGGCAGAGGCAGCGCCTTGCCCGGGTACGGGGCCCTGGCAGGACCTGGGCAGAGCCTCTACCTGCTCCTTCTCCGTGGCTCTCCCACTAAGCCGAGAGTTCTCCTCCACAAGGCGGGCATTCTCATTCTGGGCTGCCTTGAGCTGCAGTTCCTGCGAGACCAGAGGGGCGCTCCAGGGAGGCTCCCAGCGCCCACCTCCTCCTCTCCCCACACAGGCACACGTGGGACCCTGTCGGCCCCTTCCTGCATCAGCCAGGAAAGGGAAGCCCCACCAAGCAGGAGGGAAAGTGTGCTTTCGGGGCATAAGAGAAGGAACTGGCATTCTGGGGGAGCCCTCCACCTGGTGGGCCTGATGGACCCAAGGAGCCAGCCTTCCAAGGCCCCACAGAGCTCACCAGCTCCTCACATCGCCTCTGCTTTTTCCGGGCTTCCTGCTCCAGACTCTCGCATTTCTTCCTCTTCTTGCTGAGCTCTGATTCCTGCGGGATCAGAAAGGAGGTCCTCACACAGGAAGGCAGATCCACCCGTAAAGGGTCTCCTCCAGCGCCTTAACCCGGGTCTTACCAGTTGCTGCACCCTCTGCTGTTTCTCTGGCTCCCCTAGGACCACAGCCGGGTTTTCCACATCCTCCTGGGGTGTGGCCTGAAAATGGCCAGGGGCAGTGGGCTGGCACCTGAGGGCAAGGCCTCAGGGCAGCCTGCCCCTGGCCCAGCCTGTCCAAAGGGGGTTCCCACCCCACCTCACAGTCAGCAAAGAGATCCCTGCTCAGGAAGGGGAAGGGGTGCTGTGTGCCCCCTCTCCCCCATCTCCAGTTGATCCTGAGTGCTTTGAGATCCAGAGACCCATGATTGCCCTGGGAGATGGGTCCTCTATCCAGGCCAAAGCTTTCCCTTTTTAGCTTGCAGCCCTGCTCTGCACTCAATAACTGTCCTGGGTGTCCTTCAGCGACTGGCAGAGAACTAGGAGGCTGCCTGGGCCCCCAGGGAAGTGGTGTCCCCAGACCTAGGGGTCATGGATCCATAGTCTTGGCCTAGCGCCTACAGACCTGTTCAGACCCTCCTCCCAGCTTCCCCAAGCCCACCCTACGGGCACGCCCCGGTTATCCATCCGTGCAAACTCTGGAGGACAGGTCTTGATGAGTGATGCTCCCTCCCTTGACCAGGCAGAGGGGCCAAATCCCTTCTCCCTATCCTCTTCCCGGAAGGAGGGGGACCCAGGTGCCGTCCAGGACAGAGGATGGAGAGGAGCCAGAACTCTAAGTTATGGAGGTCCGGAGCGGGGTCCCCAGCTTTCGGGCCAGGGGCCGCCTAAGCCCGACGCCCAGTGAGGGTCGCCCGTACCTGGAGCCGGGGAGGACACCGCGCCGCCCCCGGGGAGCCGGGCCGGGTCTGACGGACCGGGCAGGCGCTGATGGGGGCGTCCCCGCGCTGCGGCTGCGGCGGGAGGCAGCGGCGCGGGCTGGGCCCCGGGCGGCTGCCAGGGCAACCGGGGATTTGCGGCCGGGCCGTACCACTGGCGGCGCAGCAGGGGCGGCGGGGCGGGCCGCGGGCCTCAGGCCTGCGGAGAGGGGGGCCCGAGCCCCCGGGGGCCCGCGCGGCTCGGGTACGAGCCCTGGGAGGCCGGGCCGAGGACCCGGCCTGGGCCGTGCGCGCGCCGCCACCTCCTCGTCGGGGCTCTGAGCGCGGTGCACAGGGAGGAGAGAGATCCCGGAGCCGCTCCCACCCCGTTCTCCGCAGACCTACACACCTGCCCTGGCGTCGGCGCTCACCTCTCCCGGGGCCCCCGGGGCGGGCGCCCCTGCTCTGGCCGGGACAGAGGGGCCCGGGGGCCGGGGCGGCGAGGGCGGCTCCCGCTGGTTGCGCAGGGCGATCTGCCTCTGCAGCCGCAGCACCTCCCGCTGGGACTCGCGCAGCAGCCGGTCGAAGTCCCGCACGTGGAGCCACTGGGGGCCCTCCTGGAGTCGGGGGACCGGGAGCCGAGTCGGGCCTAACCCCGACCCGCCCCGCGCCGTCCCCAGCTGAGCCCGCCCTCCGCCGGACTGCATGGGCCCTCGGGCGCGGGCAGGTGCGCACCCTCCCCATGCATCTATGCCCGGTCGCAGATGCATGCCTACACAGCCCCATGCTTCCGCTCGCCCGTGTGCAAACACTCCGGGGAGCTCGTTTACTGGACACTCGCGGTGTCCTCGGCACTGTGCTCAATGCCTTGCGAACATCTCTGCACCCCAGTGTGAGGTTATACGTGAGTTCATACAGCCAAGCCCACTGGCTTGCAGCCTGAAACCTGGAGCCCAGAAATGGCCAGGTCTGGGACTCACGGCTCCACCCCCTTCGGTTCAGGCGCCCGGTCCCCGCTCCCACCTGGGCCGTTGCCAGGGGAACCTACTCCCAGCAGCCTCCACCTGCTCGCTTCATTTGCATCTCATTAACATCTCAGTCTGCATCCCACACCGCCAGGCCGGCGGCCCTAGATAGGGCTGAGCCGGAAGGGGTGACCAGGGCCTCCTCGCACCTTGCCCGCCAGGGTGAGCCTGGCCTGCAGCTCCCTGCACTCCCGCTGCAAGGCAGCAATCTGCTTGTCCTTGGCCAACAGGGCGCTGGCTGTCTCACTGAGGTCCCGGGCTCGTTGGCGCGCCAGGGCCTTCCGGCACAACTCCAAGCTGGCCCCTGGACTGGGCATGGGAGCACTCACCTGGCCGGGGGAGGGGTAAAGCCACTGGTCATCTGAGGGCTGGGGCACTTCTCCCACTTCTCAGCTCCTCCCAAAGGAAGGGTTAGGATGAACACCTTTGAAATGTGGCCTTCACCTGCTTCCACCCTGAGTCCGGATCTACCCTCAGCCTCGCTTGACCCCTTCCCTGCAATCCTCAAGAGGGAGTGAAAGGGTTAACTCCACCTCCTAGCTTAGGCCCAAAGGATGCTGCTAATTGAGGGCTGCCAGTGTGATGGGTCTTGTCCCTGCCCCCACCAGCTCTGCACCCAGAGATGAGTGCCAGCACTGGCAATCCAGAATTCTGCTCTCCCTGCCCGGGACACCCCCCCCCCCCAGCCCTTCTCTCCCTCCTGCTAGCCTGGCTGGCACTGGCCCTTCCTACACCTCAGCTGCTGGGTTCCTGCATCCCTGGGTACTAAGAGTCCACGATGCCCAAGCCCCACTGCCCTGGCACCCCTCTGCCCTGGTCGCCCAGCCTCCATCCAGTGGCCTCCCATCCTCACCACCCTCAGGTTAGTCTCCTGCAGCTTTCGGGCCCTCTCCTCCAGGCGCTTGGCAATGACCGCCAGCTCGGCATTCTTCCGCTTCAGTCTCCGCACCTTCTCCTCCGTCTCTGGGAAGCTGCTCTTCCTCTGACAAGGGGTCAGCCAGAATTGGGGCATGTGGGGAGAAGCCCGGCCCCTGCTCCAGACCCAATCGTAACAGCCTGGGCCTTGGGCTGGACTCTTGGGCTCACAGTGGGGCTCCTTGGCAACTCTAGGTAGGGGTTCACCCTCTCTGGGTCTTGGGGTAATGTCAGCTCCATGTAGCTCCCACTTGGAGGGATGTTCATGGGATGAGAAGGATGCTGAAGCAGAGAGCCAGGGTGTCTGAGTCTGCCTCCCCACCCCCCCCCCAGGACCCAGGACTTGCTTTCCAAGCCTCACCAGCATCTGGTTCTCCTCCTTAAGGATGGCACAGCGCTGCTGCAGCTCCCCCACGGCCCTCAGCAGCTCCAGATTGGGCCTGTCCCCGAAGCCCATTTTCAGCTTGCCCTGGCATGGGAAAGGATAGGGTGCAGCCCCTCAGGAATCACCCTACCTATGGAAATCAGAGCCCTCCGTATGGACGTGTTCCCCCTCCACAGTCCAAGGAGACATGGAGACAAGAAGGTTCTCCCCCATGCCCCAAGCCTTCAGAGTGGAGTACAGGAGGGGCTGCTTAGTACACGAGCATCTCCCAACCCTGGAACCCTCTCTGCTCGTCCCCAGTTCTTCCCACCTCTGCCCAGCGTCGCCTTTCGGGAAAGACCAGCCTGAACTCCCACCCCCACTCCTCCAGGCTCCCCCAGGTCCTGAGTCCCCCAAAGTCCAGGTCCCTTTGTCATGTACAGGAGACAGCTCACACCCACCCCAAACCTTATCCTCCCTGGCTTGGCTCAGCACTGAGCCCCCCTCCACTGAGTCACTTCCTCCAGACTCTGATTCCATCACACACACCCGCACACACTCCCCCAGTATCCCCCAGCCCCCAAGGACAGAGAGGTGCAGAGAAGAGAGACAGACACAGACAGACTGTCAGAGAGAGACTCACAGAGGGAGGGGGAAGGGGAGGGTTCAAGGCAGACAGACAGGCCAAGTCAGAAGGACAGACAGATGGTGAAAAACGGAACCACTGAGATTTCTGCCCAAAGAAGGGAGGACAGACGGTCACTGAGATGGACCCCCAGACAGAAATAGGCCCGGAGAAGACAGGGGGCAGTGAAGTCCCTGACCATGCCCAGGCCGGCAGGCAGGGTGAGAGCCCCAGTCTCGCAGACCCTGGCCGACCTCAGCTCCCTTACCTTAGAGAAAGCCTCTGCCTCCGGGTCCTCCAGCCTCTGACAGCCGGGTCCGGAGCTCAAGGCTCCCCGCGCAGGGCTGGGCAGCCCAGTTCCTGTTCTTCCAGGCTCCATGCCCCCCACAGGCCCCAGGCTTCGGGCTCCCTCAGGCTCGGAACTCTCCTCAGGCCTCAGTTCTCCAACACGCAGATCTGTGGGGGTACCAGCCATGCTTGGGGATGCACCTCCAGCATCACCCCCCCGGCCTGGAGTCCAGCTCTGCCAGGCGGGCAGTGCCCATGGCTCCATGTTTCCTGGGTCCCCCAGCGATGGAAGGGATGTCAGTTGCTCCATGGTTCTGCCAAGGGTCCCTAGGACCCCGGCCAGGGGACATCACCCAGCCAGCTGGAGGGGCCGATGAGGGTCGTGCCAGGCCAGACCCTCTCCTCTCTGAGCTCTTGGCTTCACTGAAATTCCATCCAAGGTTAGCTGAGTGCTTCCTTCCCACAAAGGAGGCTGCGGGAGCAGGGGCTGCCGGAGGAGCTGGAGCCAGGGGTGTGCGATCTGTGTTTGCTCGTGGCTGTGTGCACGAGCCTGTGGAGGAGCAAGGGTGTCCCCGCAGGGGTGGGGAGAGTGTGCTGAGGCCACCGACAGCAGCTCCGGCTGAGGGTGCGCGCGTGTCTCCAGGTCGGCCTGCGCTGGTCAGCACTGCTGTGTGTGTGTGTGTGTGTGTGTGTGTGTGTGTGTGTGTGTGTGTGTCTGGAGGATGGATGCTCCTACTTGTGTGTGCTGGGGGCTGTGGTTTTGTGTGTCACTGCCTGTGCCTGTTTCAGAGTTACCAGTTGTTTCTGCGTGTGTGGGTGTCTACTGCAGGGCTGTGGCAGTGTGTGATGCTGCCACTGGTTGTATCTGAGTGTCTCAGTGCTGTGCTGCTGTGTGCATGGCTGTCATTGTGTGTCCGTTTCAGCATCTGTGAGTCTGACCATCCATCACGATCCCTGAGCCCGGCTAGGGTCCACAGGAGCTGCTGGGGGTGATCCCCAAAGGTCCGCTGGAGTCCTTTATCTCCCGCTCCTCCCTCTGCCGCTGCTGGCCAGCTTGCTGGGCGGTTGGGCTGGTCCTAAGGAGGCCTGGGTCGGTGGGCTGCTTGCCTCATAGTCTCTCTCCCTGCTGGCCTCAGCTCTGGGGACTAAAGGGGTTCCCTGTAGTCCCAGAGCCCCGAGATGGTGGGCGCGGAGGAGGGCCGAGCCTCAGAACCAGAGGGGTGAGCGAGGGCGAGCCAGCCCTTCCCTCCCCCTCCCCCTCCCTTCCCGCCCACCAATAGGAACTCGGCTGCTGGTTTCCATGGGGATGGCGCTGGACTGGTGGGCTGGACCGGCAGGCAGGGCTGGGACAGAGGGAAGAACAGGTTCCTTAGGATGTCGACCCAGTGCCCCCAACGTGTGAGCGCCCACCCTTCCCACACACACACCCACGTCTTCCGGGATACGGAGACGGGGGTCGGGGGGCTGCAGACAGGGAGGCTGTCTCCATAGCTGCCCCAGTCCAAGCCGGGTAGAGACTGAGACAGGGTGTTGGCATGACAGAGATCCAGCCACGGAGAATGGCAGGAATAGAAAAGATGGAATTTAAGATGAAACAAAGAGGGACAGGGAAATCGAGATAATGAAAACAAGAGGAGAGAAACAAGGAGACAGAGGTGGAAATAGGCTGAGATAATTGCTTTTGCTTCCTCCTGGGGGCAACCTGGCCATCTCGGGCCAGCAGGGAAGGCCACGTGGCTCGTTAGGCTGGCTTAGCCCCAAACTGTCAGGAAGCTCACCTTCTGTCTCGTCCTAAGCCTTTTTGTTAGGGTAAAATGGCATTTTGGGGACAAGGATGTGGAACTCCTCCACTCTTAAACCAGCCTCTATGTGGCGGCAGAGACCTAGATGGAGTCCCCAGGAACACGGATGTTGGGAAGGACCTCAGAGAGGCCTCTGGACCGGAGACTCAGTCCCTCCAAACCTGAGGCTCAAGCCAGTCTCTCCTAAGGGAGGGGGCCCCCGTGTGGCAGCCCCGGGGGATAGCACCAGCCGTGCTAAGCCACAGAGCCCGACAGTGGGCTCTACCTAGGCCAGAGCTGATGAACTGTTGGCGGTGGGGAAGCATGAAGAAGACGTGTCATCCTCACTTCCCTAAATCAGTATACAGATCCATACGTGCAGGGTGTATGCACATGCCATTATGTGCATGCGTATGTGTAGTACACATATATAGGACATAACTTTGTCTCTGTGTATGTGGGCATTGTGTTGCTTTACATACATATGCACACGCATATATGTATGCATGCGTGTATGCTATTATGGGTCTGTGGGCCTCCCTGGGTATACAAGTATGCATGTTTCTGTGTATGTGCCACTGCATATATACTTGTCACGTCATCCACGTGCTGTGATATGTGTGTGAGGCTATGTTGTGTGAGTGTATAAATTACAACATGTAAGTCATCTTAAATGTATATGGATATAGCACACTCTCATACAGTCACGGATCTGTAATGACATACAGTGACATGGTTTTGTTTATATCTATATGTGTAGTTATATACATCACCATGTCTCTCTTGTATATTCATTGTGTAGGAACGTGTCACTATATGTGTATGTGTACAGAAGCAATGTGTTTATGTGAATGTCACCATATGTGTATTTGTATGCTCTTCTGTGACACGTATTATATGTATTTGTATCATTGCATGTGTGTTTACTATTGAATATATTTGTGTCCTGAGTGTGGGTATATCCCTGTGTGTCACTGTGTGGCATGCTGCCATGTATATGTACCATTTCAATTTTTTTTTTTTTCTTTTGGCTGCACCTTACAACTTGTAGGATCTTGGTTTCCCAACCAGGGATCAAACCCTGCCCCACCCCCATAGTGGAAGCGCAGAGTCCTAACCATTAGACCAGCAGGCAAATCCCTATACAGTTTGTACTGATAGCTTATGTATATGCGGCCATGTGTGTGATTGCACTCATGTGCTGGTGTGTGCTTTGTATATTAGCATCTGTGCCCTTGTCTTATGTATAAGATGCTTTTTGTGTGTGAGCCACAGTGAGTTTGTTCCCAATTCTTAGACTACCAAGGAGCCCCTAGACTTTCTGAGATTACAGCTTAAAGGTAGGCAGCCTTCGTCTGCGGGTGTGAAAAGCAGGTGGAGGGCAGCGCAAGGTCGGAGCTCGGGTAAAGGGCAGGAGGTCCTCAGAGCCCTGCCCTTGACGTCCTGCCCACTTTCCTCCTTTGCAGGGAGGTCCTCCCCCGGGGATGGCCCTCCGCAGGCCTCCAGCCAACCAAGCCCAGAGCCCCCTTCTGGTCTCTTAGGCAGAGCCAAACCCATTTCTCTCAGGAGAGAGTGACTTTCCCTCCGGCTTTTCTGCGTATCCATGTGCCTGCTAAGCCCATTCGCTTCACCGCACCCAGCAAAAGAGTCTCAGACAAGAGAGAAGGAGTCCACTCTTTATTAGTGTCGGGTTCCCGGGCACTGCTCCCGCCTCCATGCCGTCTTCCCCCCTTTCCCGCCTCTTGCTCATCCGGCATCCGTCCGCCGAAGGCCGGGCCGCTCGGGGGGCACCTCTCTGGCTGCATCGGGTCCAGACGTCCACCTGCCGGCCCTCGGGGCAGCCGAGGAGCCCAGGCCGCGTTTCCGCGCGGGCCACGGCGGGCAGGGGCGGCCGTGCGGGGGTCCGGGCGGCGTGCGGGGGGCGCCCGCGGGGCTCACCTGTCCCACGCGGTCCCGATGGCGGGGGATTCGGCGACGGCGGGCGGCGGCGGCGCGGTCTCCGAAGCCCACAGTACACTCATCCATAAAGTAGGAAACACTACACCCTCCAGTGCTGTTAGTAGTGCTTTCTACTTTATGGGTGACTGCACTGTCTGTCTGTCCGTCTGCGGTGCTCTTCAGGCCGCCGGCTCTTCCTCCAGGCTCCGGCCCGACGGCCCCCCGGCCCTCCCCCTGCGCCCCGAGACCCCGGCCCCCTGCCCACTGGCCCGGCACTCTGCCCGCCCGGGCCCTGTGGGCGGTGACTCAGCATGGCGCCAGACCGGGCCTCCCTCCCCCACTTCCTCTTTGGTTCCCTCTTCCCTTCCCCCCCCCACGAACCCGGCTCCACCCCGTCGCCCCCACATTCGGGGGCACTCAGGTGGAGACCGTGGCCACTCAGGAGGCCTCACCCTAGTCCCGGGTTCTGACCCCTGGCGTGATGCCCTCCAGAGCCAGACCAGAGGCATGGGTCCCTGGCCTCCTCTCCAGCCCAAGGCCGGAATCCCTCACCACCCACCGCTGTGGCTCCCCATGTAGGAGCCCAAGGCCGTCTTGACAGAGATGGTGGGCATGTTGGGTGGAGGGAGACCTGAGCACCTCTCCGTGACACCAAGTCCCCCTTTCCAGCCTCTCCTCACCCTCTGCCATCCCCATCCTGTTCTCCCGCCCTTGTCCCTTGAAGCCTTGGACGCCTCTTTCTTCACTGAGGGCCAGGAGCCATTTTCATTCCCTTGTCTAGAGAGAAGTCAAGGATTTTGAGGTGCTGGCCTACCACAGAAGCTGTAGACCTGAGGGGTCTTGCCCCTCTTTGCCCAGCACTCCGCTTGGAAGCCTTGGCACCAGAGCCTCCCAAGCCCCTCCCCAGCGCCTCCACCCAAAGCCTGCAGCCCAAGCCCCTCTTCGCCCCTTGAGGCCCAAAGTCCAGGAGCCCCAGCTGGGGCTGAAGTGAAGGTTCAGATCCTTACCTAATGCTGCAGGGCTGAAGGGCGCAAGCCCTGTGCTCCAGGCTCCCAAGTGGGGTTCCCTTCAGGGCGGGCAGGGCTTATAACCCCGAGGCCACGTGGGTCAGATCTCAGGGCGCCCAACGGTCTTGGAGCCCGCCCCCACACTGCGGTGCCGATTAGCTGCCCCTCCCCTCCCTGGGGAGGACAGACTGACAGGAAACCAGAGACAAGGCTGGGTATTGGCGGGAGGGGGCTGAAGAGACCATGGCACACACCCTGGCAGGTGGCTTCCGGGACCCCAGACCTGCCCTTCCCCCCTGACACCAGCCACGGGGGACAGTTCAGAAGTCCGGGGGCTGCCATGGGAATAACTCCAGGACGTAAGGGCTGCCTTTCAGGGCCTAAATTCTAGCACAAGAGAAGAACCTTTTCTCTGAGCTCCACCCCCACCGACCCCAGCCCAGAAAACTCCCCTTCCTTTGGGACAGCAGTGAAACTCAGACCGGGCCACGGCTCCTGTACATGCTGCCCAGAGAGGCCACTGAGGAACAGGTGTCCGATGGGGGTCTAGGGCAGCACGTTACGATAACCTCCAGGTTGCCCCCAGCACCCCACAAAGCACCCCTCCCCCTGCACCTCCTGCAGGAGACCAGACCCCCTCAGCACGCTGTGGGGGTCACACCAGGCCTGTTGGCCCTAGACTTGGTGTTTCCACGCCCCGCAGGGCCTGTCAGGATAAGAGGGCAGGGCAGGGCAGGGCAGTGATGAGGTCTGGGGTCTCAGGCAGGGCCTGAGCGTCACTGGGCTTGGAGGGCTGGAGGGAGAGAGCCTTGGAGAGCAGAGGTTCTAAGCTGCTACCGGATGTGGGCACGGGGCCCGCCCACCTGCATGCCACCCCCGCTTTCCCCATGGGGAAGGCAGGAAGCTGCCCATCCCAGGGCCCCTGACTGGGGGTGGGGGGAGCGGGAAACAGGGTGTGGGTCTGGGTGGGGGGCTAGGGTGAGTGATTCTCCAAACCTCTCAGTGGGCTTGGCTCTGGCATCAAGAGGGGTGGATTGGGCCAGGGCCAAGGAGGCGAGGGAGCAGGTAGGATGGACGAGAATCACCCAGGGACTCCTTCCCATGGGCATCTTCTCTGGGTCCCCCATTCCGGGCCAGGCACACACAGACTGCGGGAACTCCCGGATTCAAAGGCCCAGAAGAGGACTGGCCTGCCGGGGAGGCAGCAAGGGAGAAAACTGTCTTGCATCTTTTCCTTCAGGCTTGGCAACCCTCAACCTGGAAAATAATTACCCATCTCCAGGCCCATAAATAGGACAGAGAAGGGCAAACACGGTCCTTCACCTGCAGGCCTGAAGGACAGTGGCGAGGAAGATGAGCTGGCCAGAAATGGGACAGTGCTCCTTTAACAGACCACTGTAGCAGACCCTGGGTGGAGGGGAAGTGGCTGCCCCAGGCGATAAGAGGATAAGAATATCAGAGTCGTGCAGTAACCTGGGTTCCTAGACTCCCACCCTTCAGGGTTCCTCCTCCATGAGCATCTTGCCGCCCCCATTCTGCCTAAAGTATCATGAGAGTCATCACCTTAGAGGTGTTTCATCCCAGCAAACGAGTCACAGGCTGGAGGCCAGGGGGCCTGGCTTCGGGGCCCAGCTCTGCCGCAGGCTCCCTCAGCGTGTGACCTGCGGCAAGTCAGACCTGAGCTTCCTTCTGAGAGACATGCTTGTCCCTCAATAGACCCCAACCCCAGCCTGGCCTCTCTCCTGACCCGAGCTGGGTGGGGGGCACCCCTTATGCCTGCCCCTCTGTGACAACAAAGGCTGCTTTCCCTGTCTGACCTCAGTGCTCTAGGCCAAGGACCACTGATTTTTTTTTTTTTAAGGAGCGAGCTGGAGGCTCAGCCTCTCCAACCACAGAGCTTCTAGGGTCTGGTGGTTTCTGGACGGGTTGGGCCTTTCCCTAATTCCATCCTGAGGCTGGGGTTGAGGACGCGTGGAACTGGTGCGGGGGTGGTCAGGACCTCCATACCCTGGACTTCTCCCCCAGCCCTGCTGGGCCTCAAAGGAAGAGAACGTGGACACCAGAGACAAAGTCAAAGACAAGGAAGGGTCAGGGTCTGAGATAAGAACAGAGACAGTAAGAACCACCCAGGTGAGTCAAACAGGAGTGCTGGGCTGCTCTGTGCTGCACAGCCCATAGGTGTGGCCTGAGTGAATGACTGAGCTCAGGCCTGCACACACGCATGTACACACATGCACACTCTCATACACACATGTACATGTACACACACGGATAGACACATACATACACACACAAATATACAAACACACATGCATGGACATACACATACATATACAAACACACACATGCATGCATATATACACATACACACACGTACATATACAAATACACACACACACACTAGCATGCACATATACACACAGGGCCTGGAGAGTCCAGAAGGCTCACAGTGCCCAGTCTAGAGAGGCACAGCGAGCTCAGACCCACACAGACGCCCTGCAAGTGACACCCCAGCTCAGGCCTACACTCTAAGGAAGACCCCTTGCACACTCCTGGACACAACCTGCTCCTCCGTAGAAAAACCCCGGGGAAGCTCACTTGGGAATCTGAGGCCTGTGCTTGGGAGGGTGACTGTGCGGAGGTGGGGGTAGCTTCAGGACACCGGCGACCTTAAGAGAGGAGCAACTCCCACTCCTGCCTCCAGAGCTCCCCGGGATGAGAGAAAACAGCCTTGCTGATGGCCAGTGGCTGACTGAGGAGGTGGCCGAGACAGGAGACCTCTCTTTGTGAAGGAGAGAGGAGTTCGAGTCGATTCTTCCAACTCCACCCCGTGGTGGCTGGCAGGTCTGGGCTCAGCCAGGCACTCAGTGGGCAGCCTGGGCTCACTGAGACTCTGCTATAGAGTGTCCTCCATGGTCCTTCCCAGTTCTGACACTCCTGGAACTCGCTCAGAGGCAGCGAGAGGGGAAGAGGAGTCAGGACCAAGCTAAGAAGGAGGAGGGATGGGGCCGCTGAAACAAAGCGGGACCAACCTTTCCACCAGGGCAGGGCCCTGAGGCTGTTGGGTCCAGGACCGGCCTCCTGGAGGGCGCCAGGCTCACAATCTCCAGCCCCACCCGACCTCGCTGACCTTGGGGACAGCCTGTTTTGTATGCCAGGCTGAGGCTGCGGGCAGGTAAAGGTGACCCTGAGGAGAAAAGGACACAGCCCTGTCTTCAGGGCTCCCCAGTCTGAGAGCCAGGACACATACACATGCAGGGCATGGGAGCGTCACGTGTCGCTGTGAGCGAGTGGCTTGTACCTGAAGCAAGGCTTCAGGCCTAATGGGGACACAGGACTCTTGCTTGAGCAGGAGCTGAATCTGCGGGGTGAGGGGGGACATACCACGTGCCTTCACACACGCCGACATCTTATAAAACGGTAGCAACGAGACTATGTCAGTTCTGAGTGGGGCTGAGGGGCCCATGGGGCTGGACTGACAGATGCTTAAGTGGCCGGGGCCCATCAGAGAAGGCTTCCTGGAGGAAGTGAGCACAGATGGAAGAGGATTGGAAGGGGAGGAGATAGAGAAGGGAGCAGTTGACTAGGCAAGAAGAAATGGGGAGCAAATGGCCTTTTGAAGGTGTAACACCTGCAAGGGAGAATGGACACCAAGGGTGGGAGAAATTCAAGGGTCTTGTCTGCACAGGAAAGTAGAGAAGAAAACCAAGCCTCCCCTCCAGCTGCACGGGCCCAGGGCCCTCAATCAGCAGACAGGCAAAGATGGCAGCCCAGATAACCTGCCCGGTGCGGAGACATCAAGAGAGAAGCCACGGCCCGCTGCACAAACAGGAAGTCAGGGGAGAGCGGCCCGCCCTCCCTCGGGCGAGGCTGGGGGACGGGCCTGGCCACAAAGGAGGGAGATTGAGCCCCCGGTGCTGCACAGTGGGGCTAAGGGCGATTGGAGTCGGTAGCCCCAAATGTTAGGATGTCACACTCCCTCAGGCTGGGGGGCTACCAAGGGAAGCAGGGGCTCAAAGAAGAAAGCCCTTTGACAGGCCAGGTCCCCAAGGACGCTGCAGCACCTAAGAAGGCTGGTGTCTCAGCCCAGAGCCTGGGAGGACAGGGGAAGGGGCACCAGGAGTGCTGAGCAGCCTCCAGACAAGGAGGGTGGGCATGCTCTGCCCTTGGCCTTGCCTGCACAGCCCAGACATCCTCCAAGTTTAACCTCATGCTCTCCTGTGCTGCTCTGTGATAGGCAGCTGCAGTGAACCCTGGGAGGCCAGCTACGCTCAGGGACGAGGTCAGGATCAGGCAGCAAACTGACCTGAGTGAGGAAACGGAGCTGCAAGACCAGAGACAGGCCAAAGGCAGCCTGAGGTCACAAAGCAACATAGGGCCAGATTCAGGGTTTTGTCCGCATCATCCAGGAAGAGGCAGGGTGGGCTGGGTAGGAAAGAGGGTGTGGGTGTGAGGAGGAAGACCACCCTGACCACTGCCGTGGGAGTGCCCATGGAACCAGACACATCCTCCACCAGATCCCCTAGGGACACAGGAAGGATGGGAAAAAACACCTTCCCGGCTCCCTCCACACAAAGGTACGAAGGTGCCTGGTTTCACTGCAGATCTGCACCTGCTCCAGTTTTAATTGCTACAAATAAACTCTGTGTGTGTGTGTGTGTGTGTGTCCCAAGAGTGGGGCTGGTCAGCTCATCCCTGCCTGGAACCCACTATGGTCTCTCATCAGGCTAATTGCCTACCCCCAACATCAGGACCACAAAAGTGAGGGTAACCCCAGGAAGTGGGAGACCAGGAGTCCGGTCCCCACCCTGGGGCTATTCACAGTGTGACTTTGGACCCATCCCTGAATCTGGCCCCCAACCCCCAGCCTTTGTTTCTTCGTCTATAAAATTGAAGAAGAGGTTGACCAAAGGACCTGTGTGTACTCTAGGAAGTCCCCAAGAGCAAGGGGCCCTAAGGCCCTTGGAGGAAGAAACAGCAGGCCTGTGTCCCAGGACCTGCCCATGGATTTCCCCACTGAGTTCACAGGCAGACCTCCCATAGCTCAGAGACAGCAGTGGCTGGGAAGGGAGCTCGAGCTGAATCCACCCCTCCTGGTGGCTGAGAACAGGGGCAGGGGGCTGGGGGTCTCCTCCGCCTATTTGTTCCCTCCTGCCTGCATCCTGCCCTCTGGGGCCAACCTCACATCCCAGGGGCAGCTGGAGAAGCAGAAGGTGAGGGGGTGGAAAGAGCAGAGAGCTTCGTGAGGACTGCTCTGTGAGCTGCTCTGGGCTGTTTCTTCATTCACCTCCACGGTGTGCACACTGAGCTAGGGGGCGGGGGGTGGGGAAGGACAGCAGCCAAGAACTTTATAAAACCTCATTTGATCATCATGCTGACCCAGTGATGTAAATGAGAGTATCCTCATCTCAGAGATGAGGAACCGGAAACTTAGCGAGGTTAAGTTTCACCTTCCTGAAAATCAGCCAAGAGCCGGCAACCCATTTCTGTTTCCCTAAGGAACTCCGTTCAAGTGCCCCCAGGGGACCAGACGGACTTCAGCGTGGACACTCAACAGGACAGTGAGAGGCAGCCTGCCTCCCTCCCCACCAGCCCAGTCGGAGAAGAGGGTTGGAAAAGAAGCAGGGAGAGGAACCCAGGGCAGACTTCCCGGGCCCCAGGCTCGGGAGTGGGGGGAACAGAGGGGTCTAAGTGGGTCCCCAAGTGGTCAACAGCGAGGGGCCACCCCAGCTTCTTCCCTCAGAACCCGTTAAAGTTGTCGGGTGGGGGGTGGTGACCACCAGGGCTGGAAGCTGCTTCTGCAGCGGCCGCTGCGGCAGCTCACAGCCCTGGAGCCGTTAAAAAAGTGACTCAACCAGAAAGTGCGTTTGAAGCGACGCCCGCCAGGGCCCCAGAGCCAAACCTCAAAAAGACGAAGTGAGAGAGACGGGCCTGCGGGGGCTGGGCTGGGGGTGGAGGCCGCCTGGAGCAGCCTGGCCAAATAAGGGCAAATGCTCCCAGGCCGGCCAATGGGGCGCAGGCCGCTGTGTCCTGGGGTTGCGGCTGCAGGGAGGGGGAAGGGGTGCTGGGGAGAGTCCTGGGGCCAAACGGGGAGTGGGGACAGGGCCGGGGGCCCAGGCCCCTCAGGAGGGGTCCACGGGCCAGTGAGCCCGGGAGTGAAGCGGACGCCTCGTCCCCAAAACCTTGGTGCTGCAGTCGGTAGACCCGCACCTGCAGACTGGGGCTCGAGGGGGCGAAAGGAAGAACTAGCCCTCACCCCTGCCCCAGTTTTGTGCCTGTGTCCCCATCTGCCGTGGAGGAACCGAAGAGGCGCCGTGAGGACAGCTGGGCTGAAAACCAACCCCCCGTACAGCCTTGCCTGGCCACAGACCTTGGGCAAACCATGTTCCCTGAAACTCAGTTTTCCCATCTGTGAAAGGGAGATAATGCCCCACAGGATGGTACTGAGGAGCAAATGCGATCATGCAGGTGGCCAAGTTTTTGAACCGAGTAATTGTCATCCGGACAGAACAAATTATGACCGTGGAAGCTCTAGCCCGAGGGCCACTTCTCCCTTTTATTCTGCCTCCCAGTGGCTGTGAAGATCCCTGGGCTGGGACACCACGTGGTCCCCAGTTCTGGCCTCTGGTAGGGGGAGGAGAACTACGGAGGGCAGGGCGGGCAGGTGGGGGGGGGTCTTTCCAGTCTGAACTTAGGCCCCCCTGCTGCAGGGTCGGGGCGGGGCGGGGGGTCTTCTAGTCTGAGCTTAGGCCCCCCTGCTGCAGGGTCGGGGGTGGGGGTCTTCCAATCTGAGCTTTGGCCCCCTGCTGCAGACGCAGTAGGCACTCTCGCAGGTTGTCAGCAGGCGAGTCAGTGCCCACCTGGACCCCTTCCAGCTCCTCACCGTCTGCCTGGCTCTAGGAGCTCCAGACCCCACCCCCTCCTCCTGCTCCCCCGGGGTGCAGGGCTGAGGAAGTGAGTCTACTCAGATGCCCAGAGAAAGTGCCTGCCCAGGGTGGGCGGAGGCAGCTGCTGGCTTCTCCCGGGCCTGTGATCAGGCCCCACAGGGGGACCACAAGCCCAGGAGGAAGGCTGGGCCTCAGCGGCCAGCCTCAACCTCCCCGTGGACTTCTTCTCTCTCCCAAGCATAGATTTGCATTTTCCCCTCTGCCCTCCGCCACTCAAGCCCCCCAGGGACCAGGTGACAGTTAAACCCCTTCTTCCGGCTAGTGGCCCAGAGCACCCACTTCCTTTCAGGTATTTTCCGGGCTCGGGGGAGGGGTTGAAAGGGCGGCAGTGGCTGAGTTTGGGGAAGAAGGGATGGGGACTCCATTTTGGAGAGGAGCTGGGGTCTCCCCACCCTGGTGTCCAAAGCTGTTCCTTATCTCCCCCCGACCCAGTTCTCTCTGGAGCACAAGACTCAGTGCAGAGGAGGGAGAGGAAGCAGTCAGGAAGCCGCACAAGGACTCGAAGCAGCCTTCTGGCTCCCTGACTTCTAACAGGCCTCCCTCTGCTATGGGATGGCCACCCAAGGAAAGCCCGGGCTTCAAGTCCTGTGTCCATGCCCCTGTAAGGCCTGCGCTCCACTCAGGGGTGGGCAGTGCTGAGACTAGGAATGCCCAGGTCCACAGGGGAGATGGTTTCTATCATATGCTCAGAGGTTCTGGCATCGAGGTACCAGCAGCCCGTGGTAGTGTTTTCTCTGCGCTCAGTTCCTGCTTCCTGAAATCTTAAAGCAAAGAAAAACAGCAGTATCTATAGGTGAAAGGTGCTGAATCGGGCAGTGGAGGACACACAAAGTCGCAGTGGCCCCTCTTGAGGGCAGGCTGAGCCCTGACTCCGGGGCTCGGTCTGTGTCCATGCAGTGAGGCCTGTCGTGACTCTCCCAGCCCGCGCATTCTCTGCGTGACCTGCCTTCACTCTTTCCCCTGCCACAATGCCCTGGACCTCCACCTCCCAGTGGTGAAGGCCTCTGAGCCCCAAGGGCCATGTGCTGTCTTTCTCAGTCCAAGTCTTACTGGCTCCCACAGCAGCAGTTTTTATCAGTGAGGCTATCTGTTCTAGTTCAAACAAGACTGAATCTGAGTGAACTCCGGGAGCTGGTGATGGACAGGGAGGCCTGGTGTGCTGTGATTCATGGGGTTGCAAAGAGTCGGACACGACTGAGCGACTGAACTGAACTGAACTAAGGACTTCCCGAGTGATCCGGTGGTTAAGAATCCGCCTGCCAACGCAGGAGACATTGGTTCAATCCCTGGTCCAGGAGGATCCTACATGCCCTGGAGCAACTAAGCCCAAGCACCACAAGTATTGAGCCCGGGCTGTAGAGCCCTTGCTCCACAAGAGAAGCCACCACAATGAGAAGCCTGCGCCCCCCCACAGCCAAGAGAAGCCTCTGCTCACTGCAACTAGACAAAGCCCACACATAGCAATGAAGATCCAGAGCAGCCAATAAATAAACAATTTTTTAAAAAAAAACTGAAGGGGCCAGCCACTCATGAGCAGCAAAAGTTACATCTGACAGGCTGACATGAATCCAAGAGGGAGAAAACTAATTAGTCCCAGAGTCATTTCATCACATTATACAAAAATGGAGGTCTTATAACAAATGATCAAAGCCAAGTAGAGGTTAAATGACATTCACAATCTCAGATCCAAATAGAAAGGAAGTACATATTTTTTAAAAAATACAAAGTAGGTCATAAAAATTGAAAGAACAAAGAGATTAAGATAAAAAGCCATGGTACTTGAAGGAAAATGTTGCAGTTTTGATAAATTTGTGAATGATAGATACACTTGAAGATCTATTGCCCAAGAAGGTTAGAGTGATGACATTCTTACTTAGAACTTATCTAGAGGGGGATGACTTTACATGGAAGTCCCATGTACAGCCTTAGAAGTCACAGCTCTCACATTGCTCTTACCTGAATGCTTACATTTGATTTTCAAGACTATCCTAAGATAAGAATTGCCGATTCATCTTTCAGTATTTCGATTATAACTTACAAACAGAAAAGTGAACAAATGGTGAGTGTGTAACTCGGGAAATTTCCAGAAAGAGAATCAACCTGTGTTACTAGCATCCAGATCAAAACACAGACCATAACCAGCACCTCAGGGGCCCCTGTGCCCTCTTCCAACCCCGCCTTTCACAAGGAACCGCTGTCCTGTCACCTAAGACCAGGGTTTTGTCAACTGCGTTTTATAAAGAGGAAACTTACTTTTGGAGAAGTCAAGTGACTTAGAAAGGTCAGGGCTAGTGGGCGGTAGAGGCAGCAGGGCTGGGAGGCAGCGACATCGCCCCTGGTTCCAGTGGAGGGTGAAGCTGCCATAACCCTGCGCAGATGGAGGGTGGCAGCCAGCAGAAAAAAGGCAGGGGAGACTGGAGAGGGTCTGGCAGAGGGCAGCGGATCCCTGAGAGCGGCTAGACGGAACAGAGTTTGCGGCCAGGCGGGAGCTGCAGGCCTGAACCAGTTTCCCAATGCTCCACACGGGGATCCTTCTGTAAGCCCCAAGCATCTCCTCCCTGGGCCATCCTCCCCATACTTCCTCCCCGTCCCTGGCCAATTTTAGACTTGAAGACTAGAGATGTAGGTAGTGAGAGTAGGGTGGTTGCGGCGGCTCCATGTGCAGGGACATGTAACTTGCTGGTTCTGTGGAAAAATCACAAAGGGAGCAAAGCTGCTGCGTTTGGGGAGAACCGTGTAAAACACAGCCCTAAACCGGGTGTAGGCAATGCATTTCCTGAGCTAAGGCTCCACCGCTTAATCGTGGCCCAGTCCCTTTACTTCTTAGAGCCTCAGTCTCCTCATCATCCCCTCAGGATGTTAACCATGACACAGGGGGTTTTGTCGGGGATTAAATAAGATAATGGATGTGAAAGCCCTTTTGTCAACTTGTAAAATGCCATTTTTTTTTGTTTTGGGGGATATTTTGGGAGGACTGGGTATTTTGGTTTGTTTTTTTTTTTTTGGCTGTTCTTGGTCTTCGTTGCCATGTGCAAGCTTTCTCTAGTAGTGGTGAGTGCGGGGCTACCCTGCATTGAGGCGCTCAAGCTTCTCACTGTAGTGGCGTCTCTCGTTGCAGCAGCTCTAGGCGCACGGCCTCAGCAGTCATGGTACACGCGCTTAGTTGCCCCGAGGCCGGTGGGATTTTCTTGGACCAGGGATCAAACCCATGTGCCCTGCATTGGCAGGTGAATTCTTAAGCACTGCCCCAGCAGGGAAGTCCCTAAAAGGCTGTTTAAATGAAAGACTTTACTGATTCTAAATATGAACCAGAGTGCCAGACAGAGTGAGATGTTAAGCTGTTCTTAAATATTTTCTACCTGACTCTTATACACACACACACACACACACACACGCACGAACCAGGTGTCATGGAAGGGACTTGAGGACCGAATGGCAGGTCACGGACAGGCTGGGAATATGAAGGTAATGACCAGGCCAGAGGAGTGAGGCCTCGGTGCCCAAACCTGAAGAGAACGGTTTGAATTTAGGCCCTCAGCAGCCCATCCCACTACTCTTAGGGAAACTGCTCCCTCTAAGACCAGAGTCTTCTGACCCTTGTTCTATCAGCTACCTATCCCTGCTTTGGGCTGGAAGCTGCATGCACCGTCAGTCAACCCCTCCATTTTGGGGAGACCCACTCTTTGCTACCCCGTGAACTGTAGCACACCAGGCCCCTCTGTCCGTGGAATTCTCCAGGCAAGAATACTGGAGTGGGTAGCCATTCCCTTCTCCAGGGGATCTTCCCGACCCAGAGATCAAACGCAGGTCTCCTGCACTGCAGGCGGATTCTTTACCGTCTGAGCCCACAGGGAAGCCTAAATCGCCTGCAGTGCAGGAGACCCGGGTTCCATCCCTGGGTCAGGATTCCAGCTTTGTTAGGTTCCTGACAGGGGATGAGCCTCCAGCACCTTCTCGCCTGTCTGGGCTCCTGAGTGGGTTCCAGGACCAGAGAAAGCCAGAAGGTGGATTCAGAGACAGCTCCCAGGAAGAGGCTGCCGGCACCCCAGCCTGTGAAATCCGGTCACCGTGATGGGCCGGCCCTCCCCCACAACCGCCAGCGCCTGTGTCTCTGGCTTCCTGTGGAGCTGACAGTTAGGGCCCCTCTGGTGTGGAGCTGAGGCAGCGTGAGTGCGGTTATTTGTGCACAGCTCCCCTTGCCCCCCCCCCCACAACTGTTTCCATTCTCACAGAACAGCTACGTCCGGGTCAGACACGCAGGACGGCTGCCGGGGGATTTCCAAGGGACTTTCTGAGAACACCAGTGAAAGTGGGGCGTTGGCTACACAGCCCGGGCACTCTTGGTAAAACCCACTTCTTCCCTGCAGGACATGTCAGCTCCAGCCTGGTGGGGCTGCTTCCCAAGGCCCCTTTCAGACTGAAACTGAAGAACAGAAACCACTACCCCTGGAGCTTGGTCAGCTTGCTGGGCTGGGGAAGTCCTAGAAAAACTCAGTTGGGATTGGAGTTAACGGAACACTCCCTGAGCTTGAAGGCATCAGAGAAAATGGTTCCAGATGGAAGAGGACCTGGGAGGGATGACGTGAGCAGCTGGGTCGCGCCCAGCTTCCTTCCCTGGGCCTGAGAGAGCGCAAGGGATGCAGAGGGTCACTGGCGAGGCAGCGTCTCCCCGCCTTCCCACACACTCCAGGTCACAGGTAAGACAGAGACACTGACTCACTAGCAACACCAGGTGGCTGAGAGACACACAGCCCCAGTGCAGGCCCCTCGGCTCCTGAGTCAGAGCTCGGCCCGCGTGCCAGTCCTCACACAGTACTTCCCTGCTACTTTGGTTGACTGTATACAGCTCAGATGGTCAAGAATCTGCCTGCAATGCAGACCTGAGTTCGATCCCTGGATTGGGAAGATCCCCTGGAGAAGGGAAAGGCTACCCACTCCAGTATTCTTGTCCAGAGAATTCCATGGACAGAGGATCCTGGCAGGCTACAGTCCATGGGGTTGCAGAGTTGACATAACTGAGTGACTTTCACACATGTTGTGGATATATATTTAAGAATGGCTAATAAAAGAGTGAATGTTACCGTTTATAAAACTGAAGTTACAGAATTTTCACATCCCTTTATTTTCATAATCACAAAAACCCTGAAGTAAATGAAATGTAATCACTTTCGTTCTGAACAGATGGGGAGCAAGAAACTTAGGGAAATAAAAATGAGGACCCTGGGACTTCCCGGGTGGTCCTGTGGCTATGACTTCATGCTCTCAATGCAGCAGGCCTGGGTTCAAACCCTGGTCAGGGAACTAGATCCCCCATGTCACAACTAAGACCTGGAGAAGCCAAATAAATGACCACAGTAACAACAAAAATGGGGACACTAACAGGATTTATTACAGAAATTTAAATAGATGAGAATTTATGATAAATATTTAATTCTAAAACAAATAATTCACCTTGGCCAGTAGCATGACGTGACTCAAGAACCCCTACTAGGCCAGAGACAAAAGGAGAGGCCCACCTCCTGGGGAGGCCCGAACTAACCAGAGCAGGACCCAACAGTAACCTGAGGGTCTCCAATTAGGGGGACATTGGGAAGGTGGGCAGGGGGAGGTCAAGGGTGCCACTGGTGTGCCTGAAGTATAGGAAGAAATGAACAAAGAAGAGAAAAAAGGTATTAATCATGGTCAAGGGCAAATAATACTTGCACAAGTACTATTTGCCCTCAGGATTTTAAGGGATACCTGCTGTGCCAGGTCTAGAGGGCAGAAGGCGGCAACCACAGACACCAGGACTACCAGGCTGATACGGTTGCCTAGACTCAGGACAGCAGACCTTCCGAGACCCAAAGAAGCACGTTCGAAAGGCTACAACCCTGGAGGCTCAGAGACGGATCACGAAGAGCAGAAGGCCTCTGCTGCTCTGGGAAGACGCCTACTGGGCAGTGCATTCTTACTGCGCCCAGCTAAGGGAAAGAGGGCAAGAAGGCTTCTGCTGTGGGCTTAAGAACATTTCTAGGGGTTCATGTTTATTGCCATCTGACCCAGAGTCCTGCCTATGAGCAAGGGTGCAGCCCTGGGCTGTAGGTAGGAAAACTAGCATCCTACTTCCCACGGAACTCAGTCTCTACCCACCCCCCACAGTAGTCCAAAGAGGGTAAAAATGGCCCAAGGACACATTGGGCTGATCTGTTGACAGTCGGCGGAGTCTTAGTATCGGAGGGCGGGATGTGTTTGAATTTCTGCCCATTTAGCTCCATGACAGAAAACAAACGGCGGCAGAGACGAGGAGGCAAGATGCTGGCAGCCGTGAGCCTTCCTAGGTCTTTATGGCTGTGTCTCTGGACTTGTAGGCCACGCCTCGACTCTTCAGTTCCCGTACGATTCCTGCAGTGGGAAGAGAAACAGCTCTGTGAGGGGAGAAGAGTCAGAAGACAAGGAGGGTCCCCTGGCTCCCACATGGTGAGGGGACGGAGTGGTACGATCTAGACAAACCGGAATTTCTGGACTGCTCATCAGAACTGCGTGGCTGGAGTGTCACCCCCTTGAGGACCCAGGCACATGCTTGTCAGTGACTTAGTAAGAACAGGAAGACAACGGGGGACACACTGTAGCTGTCAAAAGCAAGGGTTCTGGAGCCAGGATGCCTGAGTGGATATCCTGGCTCCTTACCAACTAGGGGATCTTGGACAAGTTATTTAACCTCTCTGAAGCTTTGGTTTCCTCAGAGAGTCATGAGCAGTGGCATTAATTCACATGAGAAACTTCCATAAAGCCTGGCACAATAAATGAACAAGGGCTGTTACTATAATTATTATTACCTTGGGGCAGGCGACCAGTGACGGACACTGCATACACGCCTGGCTTAAAGTTACCTGAAAGAGAAGAAGAGACTGCGGTTAGGAGTCAGTTACGACAAAAGACTACACACAACCTTAAGCTAAAAATGAAAGAAATGCTGCAACTCTAAGAGAAAAGCAGTTGCTTCTTTTGGCTACAAGTTTTAAGTGACAGGGCACAGGACACTTTTCGTGGCTTTCCTCCGACCCCATCTTTCTCACTCTGGGGCCACTTACCCGTTGATTGAAGACTCCCCAACCCAGCCCAGACAATACCTCTAGGCCAGGATAAAGACAAAGGGAGATACTTACTGACTCGCTGCCACTTGGAGACCCAGCTGTCCTCTGGACTCATCATCGCGATGATTCTAGGAAAGGGAAAGAAACAGAGTCAGCCTGAGCTGCCTCCACTGGAGAAAGCGAGGCTGAGGGCACTGCCCAGCCCACCCCGGGCACCATGCCCACCTTTACCTCGTTCCCAGCTAGCACAGCAGTTCTGGGAGAGGAAACCTCAGGAAAAGCCAAGAAATGAGCTTCTACCAGGAAACAAGGAAAACTCTGCACAGAGTTCTAGTGCTGGGAAGGGACTGACTCAAGAGCTAGTACTGAGAGTCCTTGGGCTTAAGTCCCTGGCCCCCAGTCACAGGTCAGTCATCACTCGCCCCCCGAAAAGACTGGTGCCCCAGGGAGTGGGACAGCTTTCGAGGTAGATGGCTGGTTACAACCAGCACGACCACTGAAGGCTGGGGCCCAGGGCAAAGGGGAGGCTGAGTCTAAACAGTAGGTCCCCTTAGTAGAAACAAGTTAGATTTAATCAAGCTCTGCCTCTAATGAGCTGTCTAGCCTTACTTGCATATGAAGAGCTCCCTCAGAACTTAAGATGAAATTAAAAGGGTGAGCTAATACATGAAAGAGCCCTAGCACAGAGTAGAAGCTAAATAAACATTAGCTCTCCTTACTATCCTAATCATTCCTCCCAGGGTAGCTGTAAACCCAGAGCACAGGCCACAGAAAGGGCCAGAAGTCTGCTACTGAGCATGACAGCTAAGCTTCAGGTGCTTTCAGAAGCTACAGAGGTCATTTCTGTCACCCCCCCATTCAATCAGATATTTACTGACTGCCTCCTGGGACAGACCTGCACTGATGTTTGTTGACTGCCTCCTCAGTAGCCACTTCTCCTTCTCTTGCTAACAATCTTGGATTCTTGCTTAGGAAGCCTCCCTCCCCATCCAAATCCTATATTCGCAGTCATATGCTTCGAGTGGAACTGACCTCATCTCTAGAGGTGGCAAGTAGGGTAAGGCCCACTCTGGCCTGGCAGACCAATCTGGGGTAGGCATGTACACAGGCTGTTCTCATGACCAAATGTGTATTCTCCTCTGTCCTTCTGTCCTTCAAAATCTATCCTTCCAGCCTCACAGTGCCTGTTAATCCAATCTGATGATTTAATCTAATCAGAATCCCCACCACTCTCCAAACATACCCTGCTTTACCCACTCCATTCCTTTGCCCAAGTCAATCCCTTTGTTTAGAACGCTTTTTTTCTCACCTTGGCCTCCTCAAAAATCCTATACTTCTTTTCTTTATTAAGAGCCTGATTCATATGCTATCTCCTCCACTTCTGGCTGACTTCATCAAGCCCTCCTCTAATCTTCTTTAGCCTTGGATATACTTACTCTTCAAATCTTAATATGCACCAAAATACATAAATAACTCCTACAACTCAATAACAAAAGACCAAAACCCTGATTCAAAAATGGGCAAAAAACTTGAAGAGACATTTTACCAAGCAAGATATATAAATGGCCAATAAAGATATGAAAAGATGCTCAACCTCACTAACCATTAAAGAAATGCAAATCAAAACCACAATAAGATAACCACATCACACCCAATAGGATACCTATTACCAAAAACAAAACAAAAACAAAGCAACAAGTGAGGACAAAGATGTGGAGAAACTGGAACCCTTGTACTCTGCTGGTGGCAATGTAAAACTGCTGCTACAGAAAACAGTACGGCAGCGTCTCAAAATGTTAAACAGAATAACCCAGCAATTCTACTTCTGGACATATACCCCCAAAGAAGTGGAAGAAAGCAGGGACTCAAACAGGTATTTTTAAACCCATATTCATGGCAGCATTATTCCTAACAGCCAAAAGGTAGAAGCAATCCAAGTGTCCATCAATAGATGCACAGATAATTAAAATCTGGTATATACCTAAAAAGGGATAGCATTACACTTAAAAAGGAAATCCTGACACATGCTACAACATGGATAAACTTTGACGACATCATGCTATGTGAAATAAGCGAATCACAAAAGGACAACTGCTGTATGATTCCACTTATATGAGGTACCTAGAGTAATCAAATTCACAGGAAAGTTAAGTGGCGGTTGCCAGGGGCTGGGAGGAGGAGAAATGAGAAGATGTGCTAACAAACAAACGAAAGAACTGGAGTATCTGAGCGTGTACATGCCTGTCTACACATGTACAAAGTAAAGGTTCCATGAAACATCTTTTCTGCCCAATCCTTTACTCTCCCTTAAAGGAAAACAAAGAAGAATGAAGTGGGCCCACCTTGAAGTAGTTTTAGCAAGCACGGGTTTGGGCCCAGTTCATGTATAAACCCTTCATTGGCCTAGAGACCAAAAGAAACTTAACAGTCCCTCCTTAACCCCCAAAGAATACTGCCTCCTGGCTCCTCCCTTAGGGAAAGAAAACTGAGACCCGTCTAACTTAGGTTTCTCTCATTCCCCTGCCCCCACTGGATAATCTCGCTAAGTGAAAACTTTTTCTCATAGGTCCTCTTAGACATATCTAAAAGTATCAGCTTTGGGGCCAAAATTTACCCTTCATTTTCAAAAAAGATCCTCCTGCATTTAATAAACATGTATTAAGGCCCTATGCCAGGTTGACAGTGCACGAGACAAATACAATCCCTACCAGAAATTCCCTAATAGTCTAGTGAAGAACTGTCCAGTGGAAATATAATGAAAGCCACACAATTCGTTTTTAAAGTTTCTATAGCCATGGTAAAGGAGTAACGACAAAAAGTAAATTAACTTCAGTAATATAGTTCCTTGAACTCAGTATGTTCAGAATGTACTGGACAGCACAGCACCAGTGTGTCTCAAAATAACTGAGACCAACTCATATTAAGAGTCTCAACAGTCTGTCCAAATTTACTTTGTGGGGTGGGGGTACTATAAAGAGTGAATGTAGCAATCCGAAGGGCTTACCCATCAAAAGAAGAGCTGGTGCAGTCATAAACCATCTCCCGGTTGCCCTTCATCTGAAGGTACGCATCACAATTGTCACAGCCGTCGTATTCAAACTGGTCTATAGTCTTGGGAGAGGAAAAAAAAGAAAGCTGAGCCAAAAGAAAAGACACTTTTCCATACTTCTGCCTGCCGAAGCACAAAGCTCCCTATGTTGGCCGTCTCATCATGCCCCCCACCCACCATTCCTACAGCCCCTTGCCTAAGTTCCACTCTCACACCCCTTTTCTTGTTATAGTTATGCCTCTGCTGAAAGCTGAAGTTGCAAAGGCATGTGAGAGGCCCCTGCCCACGGCTACACAACCTAGCAGTGTCCCTGCTGAAGTAAACGATGGCCTCCTGCTCCTCCCCACACTCTGCCACCCTCCGGGCCCTGGATCCGACTTTCTTTTTCAGTTCCCTCACATCTGTTCCGCCCTCTTTCCCCCAGCTTGGTCTCCCGTCAGCCCGTACAACTTAGGTCCCCGACAGACACCTTGACCAGCGAACACAGCAGACACGCCCGCAGATGCCGCAGATCCTTCGGCACCGTCTCCAGGGCCATCCTCTCGCAACGAAGACCAGCGAAGGAATGAGCCACAATCGCCTCTCCCTGCGGATAAATAGTAAAAAATTACCCAGAACACCTGCACTTCCTCTGCCTCAGACTTCCCCTTCCGGCGCGGCGGCCCCGCCCCGTCCCCCGCCTTTGATATGGTTTCTCCCGCCAGGAGGCGGGGCCGGCCGAGAGGCACCTGGGCCGGCGCGGGGGCGAGAGTGCGCCGCCGTCGAGCGTGTGGGCGGGGCCCGAGGGGCGGGGCGGCACGGTTGGCGCCTGCGCGGGAGCACGCCGCGGGTCGGAAGGTCTGACCTGGACCGCTGGTCCCCTGGAGCGTCCCGGATGACAGCAGAGGTGTTTTTTTGTCTTCCTGTCTTAAGAGTGGAGGGCCAGAGAGTCCACTGTCTCCCTCTGGATTATCTCAGCAGAGATGAGAAGTTCAGGGACCGCCCCCCTCCTTCCTACCAGCGAGAGCGTGATTGGGTTTCCTAAAGGCCAGAGCGTGATTGGGTTTCCTACCTGCGAGTGATCGAGTTTCCTAACAGCAAGTGATCGGGTTTCCTGCCAGCGAGTGATTGGGTTTCCCTTTGCGTCCACAGGAATGCTGTTTTGTGAGCCGACTTCCGGGACAAAAAAATGCGTATTTATTTCTAAGAACTCTTTATGTAAGTTTCCTCGTTCCAACTGATAATTTGCGCTTTGTGCAGCTTTTAGCGTTTAGATCCAGTTCCTCTACTTCAGATCGTGTTCTTTCCTATAGGGTGCACAAATGCCTTGCTGTCTGGTTCAAAACTGGCACCAGACAACCCCCACCTCTACCAAACCTTTCCCGATGAAGCAGGAAGGGAAAACGCCTTTTGTGAGAAGAGGATAAGCCCTTGCAGGCTCTATGGAAATCTCCATACCCACGTAGCACCAGCTCCCTTGAGCTTCACGGTAGTCCCACGAGTAGGCAGAGGACGTTCATCTGTGTTTATCTAGACTGGAACTGTGGGATATAGATGGTTTCAGGCCCCGCTGCTGTATCTTCCCAACCAGGCCTCCTGAATTCAAACGGAGCTTCTTCAAGGCCGGTCTGTGCCTGGGGCCAGTCCCATGTTGTGTTCAGATGGGCGCTGGGACTGGGATTAGGATGTTCTTTATCACTGCATCCTCTCTACTTTGAAACACACTTCACCCTGTTTATCCCAGGGGAGCTCTCCAACAACTCTGTGAAGTGGGTCCATTTCATGAGTGGAAAAGTGAGGCAACAGTGTTTTGCAGGGTCACAAAGAAAGTCCCTGAAGCATTATAGAGTGTGAAGTAAACACACAGTAATAGTACAAATGACACACCGAACCACAAGCAGAATCCAGTCACACTCTCTCTCTCCCTGATCTCACTAAACAATGCTTTTAGGGGCTTACCAGCCAGTTCTTGTTGCCGAGACCACCACACTACTCTGTCCTTTCATAAATCAGAGCCTAGCCTCTGATATCAGGAATATTTTTGCCCACGTAGATGAAGTTGACCCCGAGTGACAGTCATGACAGAAGAAAACCATGAGACCAGATCAAGTTTATGGATAAATATATTAGCAAATAAATACATTTCTCATCATAGTGCCTGATTCAAGCGTCTTTCTGCCTGTTCAGATATAAATACCCACGTGGGTTGCCTAGGTGCTAGTTCCCCACTGACTCTGAGGGAAGAGGATCCCCAGGTGGGTGCTGAGCCCACTCTGTTCCCGCATTCACATTCCAAATGGGATAACGCCTGAGGGGGCCAGCGGTGGTTCAGCTGCTCTAGGGCGAACGTCGCCCCGAGGAGGCCCCTCAGCTCTTGCCCACTTGGGACCAGCTGCCCCGGGCCAGACTTCCTTCTCTGACCCCACTCCGCACTGTGTATCTGACCTGCGTGGCTTATACTGGGAAGCTGGGCCTCTGGGCCATCTAATCTCAAGGGCCCCAGACTGCTTCTCCCGTGTTCTCCCCCGTTCCCTCTCCCTGCTCTGAGAGGAAGCGCCCAGAGGAAAATTCCTTGTTCAGCTGGAATTCAGCCTTTTCTACCTTCATCTGCTCCTCCCTCTTCCTAAATAAAGTCCCGCAGAAATCCTCATCTTCCATGTCCTTGGGATTTTCAGCTAAGCGATCTCCAAGGAAGAGTGAGCCCCTTCCCACTACCCCCACCACTCTCCCCCAGAGGGACTGGAGCTGCTGGAACGACAAGGGAGCCTGAAGATCAGAGGCTTCAACCCAGGTTCTTCAAGGTCCTGCACCACTTCAGGGACCGCACACCCTGGCTTCTCCTCTGACTGAATATAGAGGAGCTGACAGGTACCAACAAGGAGGGAAAACTCCTTGTGCACCAGGGCAGGCCCTGCCTGGTGAAGCTGCAAAGCCCATCATCTCTTTGCAAAGAAGGAAAACGATAAGAACCAGGGTTGCCATTGATGCAGCAGCCTTACGAAGGGAAGCCAAAGCTGGTGTGCAAGACTGTCTTCAGGAAGGAGGTGAGCAGGGTTCATTCATTCGGCTGAACCCATTTGCTGGTATGAACATGAGGCCTGGGATGAAGGAGAAGTGCTCAGGCTGGGGAAGGAGCACCACCTTTATCGCACCTGTCTACCCATGCCTAGCTTCCTGCTCTCAGAAAAGCGCAGCCTGCAAGGGAGCCCACCTACACCAGTGGGAGCTGGTTGCCTGGCTGGACACAGGTGGTTCTGCCGACAAGGTCTGGAGCTGGGAGCAGGAGAGGACACCTGCCACCCACCATCACCACCCTCTGCCAGTGGCTCCAGGAATATGGCCCAGAAAAAGGGGGGGGGGAGGGTTGTTTTCTGAAGTCCTTTCTTTTCTGAGGAGCAGGACTCTGTGCCAGGTAGGGCCCCGAGTCATCCAGCGAGCTCTCTTGGTTGGAGCCAGGACTGAACATCTCACACGGCCTGTTCACACAGCTCCTCCAGCTCTTCTTCTGTGCCTGTGTTTAGAGAGAGGGGAGGAGAGAGGTCACTGAGGGTCAGGCCAGCCTCTTGCTTGTTCTACCTGTAAGAGAGAGGCAAGAGCAGGGAATGGGTCCAGAAGGGGTGATTAGATTGAAAGCTGAGAGCGACTCCCGTTGGGACACAGGGGAGAGAAAAACAAATCCAGAGTAAGATACATATATAGCAACCAGTGTGTTACCAACACTTACTATTCATTCATTCACCCAATGAATATTTATTAAGCACTAGTGGATCTGGCCTGCAACCTTGTGCCAAATAGAAGACAAAAAGACTAAGCAGGGCCCTGGCAACCTTGTAGGAGAGCTGTGCATTTAGGAAGCTGCAATTATGCCAGTGGGGCCAGACTGGGCTTTTAAGAGATGAATCAAGGGAGGAGAGAGACCATGTCTTAAGTGGAGCGTCAGGAAGGGCTTCCTGAAAGTGGAGATACACGAGCTGGTCCTGCAGGAGTAGGGAAGAATTCCATCTAAGGGAATAGGAAGGCAGCAGAATATTCTGGGCTGCAGAAACTGCAGGAAGTGTTTACCTAGTTTGGCTAAAGCTTGGAGCAGGGGAAGGAAAGGCGAAGAATGGAAAATAAGGTTGGGAAGGCAGATGGGGGCTAGCTGGTACTAGAGCCTTGAAGGTCAAACCAGGTTGGATTTTTCTTTACCCTGAGTAAAACAGAACACTTGAAGATTTCTGGACAGTTTATTTGAGGAGGATGCTGCCCACAGAAGGGAGGGGAGGTGAGCGGGGTCCCTGTGCTGCATGGCTCGGCAGGACAGGACACTGATGCTCCGTGGCTGTTCTCCATGGCCCTGTGAGAGGGAAGGAAGGACCCAGGAGGCTCCCACCTCGATCTTTAGGCTGCACCTAAGACATGGGCAGGGACCAGCAGTACTGGAAAAGAATATGGTAAAGCTGGCAGAGATACGGTTAACAGACTGGATCTCAAAGGCAGGGGAAAGAGAGGCACTGAAACCAGTTATGAGTTTAGGAGAGAGAGGAGCTGGTGGGTCTGGCAGTGGCAGCAGCAAAGTATACGTGTGACAGGATCCACATTGGAGCCATCAAACACATGGTCAAAGTCTACGTCACGTGGCCCTGTGGGAACAATCCTTTTCTATATGATAACAGTTTGCATGCCCATCTCTCCACAGACCTGGGTCTCCTGGTTGACAAGTTCCATGTCCTGAGAGTCTGGGACCCAGCACATAGCATGCGTATAATGCAGAAAGAAAAATGGGAGGAAGAAATGAATGAATGGATTACAGCCGCTCCCAGGTCCTGCCTGTGGGATTCCTAGACCCTGAAATCTTACAGTTCAGGACTCTCGGGGCCCCTTTAGGGGCGGAGGCATCCTCCTAGCAATGGCAAAGAATACTGTCATTGACACAACAGGAAAAGATGGAGAAGAACTGGAGTTGGGGGACCAGGAAGAGGAAGGGGAGGATTTGAGCAAATAAACACCAAGTTAAAATTGAGGATCTACATTCTCACCATTGGCTGCAATACAGTAACAGGGATGCATGGAGTCCCCGAGAGAATAATGTTGGTCTTATCAACAAAGGTACACAGAAGGGAAGCCCTAGTTCCTTTAGTTCCTTTAACCCAGGAGAAAGGAAAAAATCACAGGGCTGCTGGGAACCACCTGTGATCTCGCTCCACTTTTCCCCCATCATTCACATAACTCTTCTCATATAGCCCAGAAATATGGGTGTGTGTGTGTGTGTGTGTTAGTCACTCAGTCGTGTCTGACTCTTTGCAACCCCATGGACTGTAGCCTACCAGCCTCCTCTGTCTATGGAATTCTCCAGTCAAGAGTACTGGAGTGGGTTGCCCTTCCCTTCTCCAAGGGATCTTCTCAACCCAGGAATCGTATCCAGGTCTCCCACAATGCAGGCAGATTGTTTACCATCTGAGCCACCAGGGAAGCCCAGAAATATGGTTATCTCTAGTTATGTCTCCTATAAGATCTCATATAGCCTGGAATTATGTTTTTCAGTAACTATCTGTCCATACTCTTCTTGGCTTCCTTTGTATTTACAACTAATATTGAGCTGTATGCATTTGTATAGCTGTACCAATTTTTAAAATATTGAAACACTTGTGTTTGGATTTCCCTCGTGGACTAGTGGTTTAGAACATGGGTTCGATCCCTGGTCTGGGAAGATCCCACATGCCACGGGGCAGCTAAGTCGGTGCTCCACAATGAGAGCAGCCCGCATGGCAATGAAGAGCAGCCCCTGCTTGCAGCAAGTCGAGAGAGCCCACATGCAGCAACGGAGTCCCCGTGCAGCCAAAATAGATAAATTATTAAAACAAACGAGCAAAAAGAAACACTTGTGTTTGAGTTGCTGCTGCAAACCACCCCAAGTGTTTTCTGGTGTCTCAGCCACACTCGGACCTCACCTAGACCTCCCTACAATCTGGCAACTGAAGGATTAACACCTGGCAGAGCCAGACCATTCAAGCCAGCATCCCACCCTACGCCAGTATTTGAAATGTCACCCCGTGGGGCCCTTCTCAGCTTCCATCAGCCCCTTGGATAACTCCATATCCAGCTCCAGTCTCCTCTCCCCACCAGACCCACCTCCCCTGAGAACTCACCAGGCTGGGCTGGTAGCACCTGGCAGTGTGGGTAAGGGCATGGCCTGCCCTCCGGGGTGCCAGAACTCCATGCGGAAGGCCCCTCCCCAGATGGGTGTGGTCCGAGGGGCTGGCGTGGTGTCAGACACAACCACACTGGCTGGGAACTTGGGTATGTAGGGCCTGGGGCTTCTGGTAGCAGCCTCCTCTCCAGGCCTGGATGTCCGAAGATCAGTGGGTGGGCCTCTGGGGACCAAGGGTGTGCCAGGCTTGGGCCATAATGGGGGAAAATCTGGCAAGTTGGGTGGGTAGTCAAGTCCTGGGATCGAGAGGCTGGGGTGGGCTCCAGGGGTCCCCCTCGCCGTCTCCTCTGTGGGTGTCGGACAGAAAGGCTGGATTTCTGCAAGTGGAAGAGGCTGCTGGCTGCGGGACTGGAGCTGGAGGCGTCGGGTGGCCCGGGGGCTGGCTCCGTGAGGGCCCGGGGCCGCTGCGGGGCGGGGGGCTGCCCTGAAAGGGCTGCTGGGCTGCACCTGGTCGCGTGCAGATCGGGCGAAGGTGGCTCCGGCTGGAGCTGTGTCCGAGGAACGGCAGGCCTGGATGGGGGGACTCCAGTTTCGGGCTCGGCCTTCCTGCCGTGCCACCGGAAGCGTCTTCTGTAGTGGTGGTGCCGGTGACGGTGGTAGTGGACGTGGCTGGAAACCTGCGTTTCCCCCACGGGCACCACTGAGTCCAGAGAACGGGGCCGGGAGGCCATGCTAGGCTGAGCTGCCTTCCCCGGGGGCTCCCCTTCGGGGCTGCAGTAGACCAGGGGGTCGAAGTCACTGCTCAGGGAGCTGCGGAAGGTGGAGCTGCTGCCGTGGATGCCCTGCAGGCTGACGTCCGTGCAGTTAACCACCGAGTCGCTCGAAGAGCCGTGGCAGGGCCCCGAACTGGAGTCGCTGGCTGGCCCATCCGCCAGGTAGCCGCTGCGTTCTGTGCGGTAGCTCTCTCCGGACCCGCTGCTGTCGTGGGGCCTGGTCCGGCGAGGGGGCGCGGGGCAGGTGGCAGGGTGCTGGGAGGTGCAGCGGAGGTGACTCAGACCCCAGCCCGGGGCGTAGGGGCGCGGGGCCACCGCCAGGCGCTGGGGCTCGCCCGGAGCCCGGGGGTGTGTGGTTCTGGGTTGGCGGTGGTGCCGCGCGCCCACGCCTGGCTCCTGAGACGGGAGGAAGGGGCCGGGCCGGGTGGGCCGAGCCACCGCGCTCCGGGAAGGGCCCAACAGGTAGGCGGCGGGCAAGTGGTAGTGCGCATGGCCGGGGTGCTGGCGAATGAGGTGTAGCCTCCGGCCCGGTTCCTGGTAAGCTCGAGAGGGTCCCAGGGACTGTGAAAGCGAATCTCCCTCTGGAAGAAAGAACGAAGAGCATAGGTGTTTGACTCCACCGGCCGAAGGAGGGTGCATTCAGGAAAGTGGGGCTCTATTGCACATCTTCCGCCTGCAGTCGCCCACAAGCTCCGTCAGAGTCTGCAGCACCCAGGATGCTCCTAACCTGCCTGCACCCCGGGACACCCTTGCCCCTTCCCATCAGCTGTCCCCTAGGGGTTCTGCTGAGCACGGCTGCTCCCATCAACGGTCCTTTGGGGACTTTCACCCAGGTCCACCGGAGCCCACACTGCACTTTTGGGTGAATTAGAAAAAGGCTCTCTTTCCTCCAGATACTTCCCTTTCATCTTTTAGACTATGGTCATAATATCCTGGTTTTGTTAGAATAGGATACTTTACTGCCAGAAAAGTGGAGTAGTAAATATACCCACCGGCCTGATTTAGAATCAACAAAGCTGTCATGTATACACAGAAAAGCTGTCTGTCCGGCTCAGGGGAGGTACCCTCAACCAGTGCACAACTTCTATTTTTAAAAATTTTATTAACTGCTGTTGTTGTTTTGGCTGCACTGGATCTTCATTGCAGTGCTTGGGTTTATGTTTCTTAGTTGCCCTGAAGCGTGTACGATCTTAGTTCCCTGACCAGGGATCAAACCCACATCCCCTGCATTACAAGGTAGATTTTTAACTACTGGACCACGACGGAAGTCCCAAGGGCACAGCTTAGAGAACGTCTGAGTCAGTCCTGCCTTCTGCTCCACTTCAAGGCAAAACATTTGCCCAGAAGGAAGCCCCTTCTCTACCCATCTGCCTGCACACAGGGGAGCCCTTGGCCCACCTCCTACCTACGATGTTGAACATGCAGAGGGGGCAAGTGCGATGCTGATGCAGCCAGGGGTCCACACAGGCACGATGGAACTCATGGAGGCAGGAAATGACCCGGAGCTCCTGGAGAAAACAAAGGGTCAGAGCCAAAGTTGACGGCAGCTACAGCCGTGGCTAGGAAGCAGGGCATCCCTGACTCCCTCCGCCCTCCCCTTTTTAAAATTCATTTGTTTATTTTGGGCTGCACTACGTCTTCGTTCGGAGAAGGCAGTGGCACCCTACTCCAGTACTGTTGCCCGGAAAATCCCATGGATGGAGGAGCCTGGTGGGCTGCAGTCCATGGGGTCGCACAGAGTCGGACATGACTTAAGTGACGTAGCAGCAGCAGCAGGTCTTCGTTGCTGCTTTCGGGCTTTCTCTAGTCGTGGTGAGCAGGGGCTACTCCCCTGTTGCGGTGCACGGCTTCTTGCCGTGGCTTCTCGTGTTGCAGAGCGCCGGCCCTTAGGGCACACAAGCTTAAGAAGCTGTGGAGTGGGCTTAGTTGAACCCGTGGCATGTGGAATCTTCTCAGACTAGGGATTGAACCCATGTCCCCTGCATTGGCAGGAGGTTTCTTAACCCCTGGACCACCAGAGAAGTTCTTGGCCTCTCTTTTATTGCCAACACCTGCTTTCAAAGACCTCCTAGCACAACAGAAAAATTACGGGCTTTGGTATCAAGAGAATCTAGACTTTTGCCACTGCATATGACCTTGGGCAAGTTTCTGAACAGTTTTCTGCTGTAAAATGAGGCTAAAAAACTAATCCACCCCGACCCCTCACTGTCAAGAGGGTGACAGATGCCTCTAGAGCACTCACTGCAGAGCTTGGCATGTGGTACACACTCAGAAGTTCTCTTTCCCTGGAAAACCAGGAAAATGACCAAACCTCAGGGTTGTCCATGCAGGATACACAGGACACAGATGCAGACTGGACGCCCACACCAGCTTCACCCACCTCCCTCTCCAGCCTGGCCTCACCTGGCCCTCGGAGAACTCCTCCAGGCAGATGGCGCACACCGGGGCGGAGCTGCAGCTGCTCCCGGAGTCTGGCCACTCCTTGCGGGCGCCCCGGCAGCCGGCCCGGTAACTCCTGGTGGCCAGCTGGCTGATGGCCCAGGCTGTTCGCTGCTGAAGGGGGTCCTGGGGAGAACAGTGGGCCAGAATGGGACCAGGGCTCCTCCCCGTGCACCCTGGCCTGTGCTCAGGTCCCTGTCACGCAGTTAGATCACACGACCACTGGACCACCCAGGGAGTTTGTACTCTCGGAGTCCTTCCACGGCCCTGTAAGCATTTCATCCCGTTCCCCCATGCATACTATTACCTTTCCTTCCCTTGATGACCCAAGAGAGGAACTTTTCTCCCAATTGCCCCACCTTGACATGGCATCTTGAATATCTAATAGGCACGTCCAACTTCACAAGCCCCACACCCCTAATCCCATGAATCACTTCAACCACACACTTGTTTTTCCCCAGTCCTCCTCCCCTCAGTAAATGGCAATTGTTCTTTTAACCGCTCAGGCCAAAAATAACGGTGTCATTCTTAACTATTCTCAACTGATCCCTCCATGATCAATCCATTAGAAGACCTGTTGGCCCTGAGGTTCTATAGACGTGATGGTTCCAGGAGTTAACTGTTTCTCCTAATAATATTTTGCCCATTTAGAACTTTACTGTTAGAGTGGAAGAAAATCCCTATGGAGGAAGATCCATTCATACCGTGGAGTAAGGATGCTTTGGGCATGGGTAATAGCTGGTGGTAAGGCTGTGATGGTTTTGATCATTTGTTAAGGAATGCTAAGGCGGCTCTGGATTGGCTGGAATGCTGCCATCTGATGGGCACTCGGGATCTTGTGTTTTTGAACACTAGGGGAGTAACTGTGGGTGTGGTGGGCCCGTTTTATGGAAATCTATAGAAGGGAAGGCTGTGTTGTACAATGTTATGATCCGTTAGGGTGGATGGAGTCTTCCTAATACTGGCACCAAATACACTCAGTTAATCTTTTTATCAAATAATTCATTAACTACAGTAAGAGTCTCCGATTCTTGAATGGGTTATCAGTTCAGTTCAGTTCAGTTGCTCAGTTGTGTCCAACTCTTTGCGACCCCATGAATCGCAGCACACCAGGCCTCCCTGTCCATCATCAACTCCTGGAGTTCACCCAAACTCATGTCCTTCGAGTTGGTGATGCCATCCAGCCATCTCATCCTCTGTCGTCCCCTTCTCCTCCTGCCCCCAATCCTTCCCAGCATCAGGGTCTTTTCCAATGAGTCAACTCTTTGCATGAGGTAGCCAAAGTATTGCTGTTTCAGCTTCAGCACCAGTCCTTCCCATGAACACCCAGGACTGATCTCCTTTAGGATGGACTGGTTGGATCTCCTTGCAGTCCAAGGGACTCTCAAGAGTCTTCTCCAACACCACAGTTCAAAAGCATCAATTCTTCGGCACTCAGCTTTCTTCACAGTCCAACTCTCACATCCATACATGACCACTGGAAAAACTATAGCCTTGACTAGACGGACCTTTATTGGCAAAGTAATGTCTCTGCTTTTGAATATGCTATCTAGGTTGGTCATAACTTTTCTTCCAAGGTTATAGGTTTTGCATTTTCCTTTTTAGTTTACTAAAGTAGTACTACTAATTCTCTTATTTCAAAGAAAGAAAGAAAAAGAAAACCTGTTGGCTTTGCCTTCAAAGTATAGGGAGAATCTAATTCTCATCACTTTGACTCCTCCCTGAGCCAAGCTATGATTACTGTCACCTGGAATCTGGTAATAGCCTCTGTGCTGGTTGCTCTGTCTCCAGCCTTGCTGCCCTGTAATCTGGTCTCACCTCAGTGGCATGAGTGATCGTGTTAAAAGTTAAGTCAGATCATGGCTCTAGTTCTGCTCAAAACCATCCCATGGTTCCCATTTCATGCAGAGTGGAAAAAAAAAGAAAAAACTCATGACAACAGCCTAGACAGTCCAATACCACTGGGCCCCCATGAACTCTGTCCTCACCTCCTGCCCTGCCCTCTTACCCACTGTATTCCACTGCATGCCTTCGTGCTGATCCTCAGACATACCAGGTACACTTCTGTCTCAAGGGCTTGCAGTGTCCTGATTTCTCACCTCAATCACTTTCTCTCCAGGCATCTGCACACATCACCCCCTCACCCACTGAGGGTCTTTCCTGTAAAGTCATCCTCTCAATGAGGCCTTCCTTGGCCCTGCTTTTAAAAATTAACACTGCTCCCTTTGCATTCCTTCCCCTTTTTTATTTTTCTCCCTGGACTTACCACCATCTAAGGTATTCTATATTTTACTTATTTTGTTGTCTATTTCCACTAGAATGAAAGCTCCCTGAGGGGAGAGAGCTTTTGTCTTTTGCTCACTGCACGAGCCCCAACACCTGGAATGTGCCTGATACATAACAGGAGCTCTCTATTTGTTGAATGTTTTGTTGAATGAATGAACAAATGAGGACACCTGTGCGGAGAGGCTGCTGGAAATTAACGAAGTCATTTGCAAGCGGGGAGCGGGGGGAGGAGACAGAAGCAGGGGGTTGATGTAAACTGTTTCACGGGCATAAGGGCACCTTCTTTCCTTACTTTTCCCTTCCTGCTCCCCACCCTCCCCCACACATGCGCTCGCCCACCTCCACCAGGAAGCCCTCCCTGCTCACCGGCCTGCTGTGGCGGGGGCGGCACCGGATACGCAGCACCAAGGCCAGGATGACCACAAAGATGATGCCCACCACCGTCAGGAGGATCCACACATCGTAATCTGGCTGGGGGAGTGAGCAGAGAGAGAAAGGGTCACACCTGTAGAAGGAGAGAGGCCAACTCGAGAGAAACACAGGAGACACACGGAGAACGGGGGGGGCCTCTTGAGTCTCCAAGAGGGGGTGAGGTTGCGGGTGGGGTTAGGTGGTCCCTTTCTACCCACAGACACTCACTGGGGAGGGTCCTCCAGACGCCAATTTTGAGAGGTACGATCTCAAGGCCTGTGTGCTTGGGGAAAAGGGGACAGCAACCCCTCTGCAAGGTGGGAACTTCCCAGTGGGTGGAGAAATACCAGCCAGGCATCAGGGGGCCCAGGGCCCAGGGGTTCATTCTGGCTCTGCTACTGTGTTCCATGAAACCAAGATGCTGAAAAACCACTTCAGAACTCAGCTGGCCCAATCTGTTCATCCTGAAGATGCGGCCCAGAGTGGGGAAGAAAGGGGATAGAGTTGGCCTGGGGGGCTTCTAAGGTCTCTTGCGCTCCAGGAGTCTGAGGGCTTTCGCTGACAGTAGCACAGGGAAAGGGGGGGGATTGCAGGTGCTGGGGCCAGGGCTGGAGACTTGGCCCGCTTACCCAGGTCGGGGGCTCCTTCAGCTCAATCCTCACGTGGGCCTTTCGGTTCTTGTACACAAACTCCATCAGCTTCTCAGCATCGTGACCCCAGATCAACACCACAGGCCATGTCAGCCCCAAAGGCTGCTGCAGCTGCAGGAGAGGAAGGGCCCACGAGGGCGGCTGTGTCCTGACTTCTGCTCCTGCAGCATCTCTCTCTTCCTCCCTCCAGCCCCCGCCTCAAGCACCCCTCATCCAGGGTACCTGCTCAGCAGCAGCGCGATCCTCCGTGATGTCAAAGAGGACGGCGCTGGCGCCTCGCTCCCCCGCCATCCGGGCCTGCAGAGACACAGCAGAGGTCTGGCGAGGGTCAGACACAGCCCGTCCACACCCAGCCTCACCCCCTCACACATCCACCCCTGCCTAAGGCGCACCCCACACCTCCGCACGCTCACACCTCTAACACATGCAAGGGGTCAGTGGGGTTAGGGTCTCCCTGCCCCGCCCTGAGCTCACCCAGGGCCACTGCCTTCAAGGATCACATTCAGTCCTTCCTTTTGTAAGGGAGCAAACCCTTAACAGGGTTCAGTAGGTGCTAGGGGGTGGACTAGGCTCCAGGCCTGGGGACAAGTAAGATGGCCCTGCCATGAAGGTACCTCTAGTCCGCCTTCGCTAAGAAGGGTGAGAACCGAGAGCAGGGAGTGACCACAGTCCCCCAACCCGGGCCGTTGGGGGTGACTGGTCCCCTGTTCAGAAAGGCGGAGAGCTCCTTCCAAACAGAACTGGGCTTTCCAGGGTCCAGCCTTGCCCGAGAAGAGGAGGGTGCAGGGCATCCCCTCGCCTCCGCAGGCCGATCCAGGAGCCCGGGGCACTGCTCTCCCCCGGGGTCAAGGACAGCCCCGGGCTCAGCCCATCTCTGTCTCCCCGCCGCTGTCCAGTTAGCCAACTACCCCTCGGCTCCAGTTCAGGGCCTTACTGGAGGCCCCCGGCCGGTGCTTTCTGCCCTTCACCCCTCCCTGAGGTGGGCGACAGAGCCTGGGCTGGGGAGGCACCCAAGGGGCTGTTCCCACAAGGACGCCACACGCGCGCTCGCCAAGCTCCCAGAGTCGAGCCAAGCGGGCGAGCAGACGGCAGAGCCAGAGAGAGAACCAGAAGCGGGAGTCGAGGGGCTCTGGGGGTGCAGGAAGACGTGGGAGCTGAGAGCTGAGGCTGCGGTGGGGGCGCGCGGGCAGAGGACCGGCAGACGGAGCGCTCCGCGGCCTCCCTTGGGCGCACACGCCCTCCAGGCCTCAGGCCTGGGGCCTCGGGGGCCCGGGGCCTGCCGAGGGCCTGGGTCTGGGGCCTCGGGGCCGGGGCCTTCCTGCAGGCGCTGAAGGAGTTAACCGCTCCGCACGCGGTGGAGGCAGAACAGGAGCCCCCGCCGGGCTTGCTTACTCGCTCACACCCCCAGCGCTTTGATCTCGGCTTCCCTTCCCGGGAGAGCCTGTCGGGGCAGGTCTCCGAGCAGGTCTCCCGCCGGGCCTGCCGGGGGGCGCGGCTGCTGCTCCCTGCTCCCCACTCCCCGGGCAGCCGTAGGGGCCCCTCAGAACAGGCAGGGACGCCCCGGGAGAGTGGTGGAGACACTCAAGCGGGGCTTTTTCGGTCTGGAGGGCAACTTCCCCCTTCCCTTCCTCCTTCCCTGCGGAGCTGGTCCGGGCCCTCCACCAGCGCCCAGGCCCAGGCTCGCCAGGCTGTCCCTGTGCGAACTGCTGAAGAGGCGGAGAGCTCACAGCTTTCATCCTCCTCTAGCCTGCTTATGCGCTGGAAGTCTCCCCTAGGAGACCCCCTAGGCCATCTAGGTGACCCCAGGGGAAAAAAATAAAAGTGGTCCAGGGACTTCCCTTGTGGTCCAGTGGTTAAGACTCTGCTCTTTTAATGCAAGAGGCGTGGATTCCATCCCTGGTTAAGGGACTAAGATCCCACATGCTGTGAAGGTGGCCAACCAAATTAAAAAAAAAAAAAAAGTTGTCCAATCTTCAGAGGCCTCCAAACCAGAGCATGGGAGCTACCCCAGGGGAATAGGAGAAGGACTCCTGCTAATCTCCTAGTCCATAAACTGGCCAAGAGGTGGGGTGGGGGTCACCCCAGTAGTCACAGAACTGAGACTCCTGGATCCTCAGTGCCACCAAGGCCTTCTGCTTCTCATCCCCAGGATGAGACCTTGAACCCAGCCCAGCCGGGAAGAGCAGGAGGGAAGGGCACAGACTTCTTCCTCTAGAGATGTTCTGACTTCCCCACCCCTCTCTCTTTGAAGGGTTGGGGTAGGAACAGTGGAAAGTAATTACCCTGACGTTCAAACACCCCAGCCGAATACAGCCCATAATTACAAAGTTGTAAAAGTGATCAAAGAGAGAGGGTTGGCCAACAGGGAAAACAAACAGGACTTTCAGGCAGTGGGTGTCCATGTCCAGAATTCTAGGAATCAAAAAGCAACATTTAGGGCCAGATGGCTGTCCCCTTGGGGGACTACCCATGCTGCCCTGCTGCACCCCAGCAAGAGGGAGGGAGGAAGAGAAGCACTTCTTCAGAGACAAGAACCTGGAAGAGAGAGGATGGGCAGGCCCTCAAGATAGATAAGCTTTAGAAAGACATCCCAGAGGCCTCTCTGGGAGCTGCAGAGGCAGCCGGCCTTCTAAGAGCAGCAAGCAGGCTGCCCACTGCCTAGAGCAGGGAGGCCAGGGTGTCCCAGGACTCGGGCATGTCTACGCTTTGCACTGCCCAGCGCCTTAGATCTTCCTCTCCAGACACATCACTGTGGATCTCTCCCTCATCACTGACTGACTGAGCACCCACTGTGCCCAGGACACCAAGCCGGGGAAGGCCAAGCCCTCCAGAACAACTCATAATCTAGCTGCAGAGACAAGGCATATACGTAAAATTATAATGCTGATAACATTCTAAAGTACAAATAAATGAAACAGACCAGTCATTTCCAAACCTTTTTTCACTGCAGAAAGCCCTTTGCTCCATCTTCCCCCCCACCACACACACACACACACACACACACACACACACTCACACGCACGCACACACGCACGCATTGACAAATCTTCAACACAAAAGAGATAAAAGCGAGTTGAGGTTGACGGTGGGACTGTGGGTAAGAAGGACCCTTGGCTTCTCCGCTCCCACCCCAGCCCCAGACAAGGCCCTTCCATGAAGCCTGGTGTGTAAAGCATGGCCAGAGACCCTGGGAGCATGCCTGGAGATGAGGGCTTCTGCTCTCAGTGGCCTAGCTGGGCTGAGTCAGCCAGGACAGATTCAGTTGAAGAGGTGGGCTTCATCTCGGCTTGAAAGTGAGGGTAGGAGGAAGTAGAAGGGATAACACCTTTATTGAGACCCACTCTGCCCAGACTGAATCTGCTATCAGTTATTAGCTGTGAAACTTCGGGCAAGTCACTTAACTCCTCTGTGCCACAGTTTCCCTTTCTATAAACTAGGGGTAATAATTGAACCTACTTCATAGGGTTGTTTTGAGGGCTATATAATTTAATCCATGTAAAGCCTTATAATAAGTGCCTGGCACAGAGTAAGTGTTCCGTAAGTGTTAGTTATTATCGTATTAGCTATTATCATGTGCTTTGCATGCGTGATTTCATTTGCTCCTCACAACAACTCTATAAGACAGTCACCAGCCCCACTTCTGAATTGAGGAAACTGAGGCTCAGAGAGACTGAACAACTTGTCCAGGGTCACACAGCTGATAAGCAGTGGAAGCAGAATTCCCACCCAGGATTTCAGCCTTCTGAGTACCTGGTTACCAGGGGGTGGTCTCTATCGTAAGAGAAGCGGGGCTTATATCCATCTTTTTGTCTCCAGAGCCAGCTCCTTCCACCAGGCCAAAGGCCACTGTTCCAGTCCAGGCACAGGGTGGTAAGGGCCTGGGGAATCACAAGGGTGCTAATAGAGAAACAGAGACGGGGACTTCCCTGGTGGTCCAGTAGTTAAGACCCCACACTTCCAGTGCAGGGGGCTCTGAATTGATCCCTGGCTGGGGAGCTAAGATCACACATGCCGTGAGGCATGGCCAAAAAATATTAAATAAGAAGAAAACAATCTCGGTGACTGGGCAGGAGGAGGAAGGTGGTGGTGCTGACAAGAACGAAAGTCCAGAAGAACTACAGTTAGGGTTTCAGAGACGGAGCGAGGACATGAGAGAGAAAGACCAACCTTGATAACTGGCACAAGAGAAAGATGCCGATGACCAGGGCCACAGTGACCGCTGCAATCATTTGTTGGGTGATCGCTGTGTGCTAGGCACAGGGCAAGAGCTTCCATCTGCACTGTCTCTTCCACCCCTCCTAACTACTACGTGACGTCAGCCCCATCATTATTCCCCTTTTACAGACAGGGAAACAGAGGCTCCAAGAGCTGAAATGTTCAAGTCACACTGAGGGCAGTGGAGATGCCGGGATCCAGGCACGGGGCTGCCTGGCTCCCGAGCCCCAGTTCTGGGGATCATGACGGCACCCCCAACACTAACTGATAACTCCAACGCAGAGCTGATGGAGGTCAGTGGTTTTCAAATTTCCTCACCAAAGAGCCACCTTTCCCCTATTCCTCCCATGACCCTAGTATTAAATATGTTTAACCAAGCTACGGAGAAGGCAATGGCACCCCACTCCAGTACTCTTGCCTGGAAAATCCCATGGACGGAGGAGCCTGGTGGGCTGCAGTCCATGGGGTCGCTAAGAGTCAGACGACTAAGTGACTTCACTTTCACTTTTCACTTTCATGCATTGGAGAAGGAAATGGCAACCCACTCCAGTGTTCTTGCCTGGAGAATCCCAAGGACGGGGGAGCCTGGTGGGCTGCCGTCTATGGGGTCGCACACTGCATTTCTTAGGCACAATTCATTTTCCTATGAGAAAACTTGTATTAACACACGGAACTGATAGAATTCCAACCAAAAGCAAAAAAAAAATAACACACTGAAGAGTTCAGTTAAGCCTGTGGGATGTCTAAAATATTGGGGGGTCAAGGTGCTTCTCCTGAGCTGTTGGTTTTGCGTTTGATTTAGCTTAGGCACTACTTGGCACTTGACAGACACTATATTCAACCTCACCTTGGTCACCGGGGTAGGAAATCAAAGTCCCGTTTTATGCGAGTGGAAACAAAGGCCCAACCAGGTTTCTTAAGTACTTCAGAGAGCACTAACCGATGTCCCTCATGACCCAGCGTCTCTGCACATGGCTCACGTCTCCTACAGAAACTTAGTCCTCTAGGGGCAACAAGAAGCCTCCTGTCCTACGTGGGCGCATCCTGACGGATTGCTGAGTGTCCACGTGCATGTGAAGTCACTCTCTGCTTCAGACGGACAGCAGGGCGTCTCGGAACCCGTCCTCCCCATCCGTCCATCCCCCGACCCCCTGCTCACACTCCCCTACCTGACAGCAGGCAGTCATTTACCAAATGAACAAGGAGTGACATTTGGCGTACTTTGTCAAGCGATGGAAATGAAATAGCCAGAAGCAGGGCAGCTTCAGCCTAACAAAACGCTGCTGCCAGCAAGGCCCCGCACCGTCCTGCAGACACACCACACTCTCCAGCGCCTCCGGTGGGCCCTGACCCCCATCTCCCCCTCCCTGGGAGCCCCTTCGGCATCAGCATAACCAGAGAATATCCTCACCCATCTGTGGGCACCACACTCTGCCCACTGATTTCCCTGGGGAATCAGCGAAGAACCCAGGCTCTTCCCTTGAGACTCCTGGCCCAGGAAACAGCCCTCAGGAGGACCACGAACCCCCCCGGAGGGCCTGGGCCTGAGCGCAAGGAAAAGGCCCACAGGGTGGGGCTGTCACCCTCCTCTCTCACCCCCACCCCGGGAGCAGGACCCCCGCCCCGAAGTCTGCCTGACCGAGCCACCCACAACCTAGCTACACTCTGGCTTGTGTCAGCATGAGAATCGTGCCACAGAGCTTCCATTTTCCCATCCAGAACAGGAGGCAATAATCCCTGTACCAGGGATTAAAAACTTGGGGCTGAGAACAGGAGGAGGCTCAGTTCAAATCTCAGCTCCGCCCCTTGCTCACTACATCCTCTTGCAAGTTACTCAAGTTTTCTGACCCTCACTTGTCTTCTACGTCAAATAGAGGATAACAATGTCTAGTTTTCCTGATCGTTATGGAACATAAATGAGAATTAATATGCAAGAAGTATCTGTGCTGGGTCCCACCCTCATATCAGCACAAAGAAAACAGTAACTGATGTGAAAGCAGGGGTCGTGACTGCAGATGTGTGCGGGTCCATGAGGTGGCAGGCTGGTGAGCAGCGTGTCAGCCAGAGAGCCCGTGACAGTGGACAGGTGGCAGCGGCTGCCAGCTCCAGCCAGGGGCGCCCCGTGGAAGTGCATCCCACCACTCTGCAATCTCAGAGGAACAGTATTTTAAGGGGCACTGGCTTCTGTTTCTGCTGTCTTTGCATGGTGCTCAGTGAGTATATCTGAAAGATGGAAAAGCCCTCTGGCTGACCCCTTCTTAGCACTGATGCTGGGCAGGGGGCAGGGGGCAGGGTGTTGGAACATCCACGTGCCAGGGAGGAGGCAGGATGGGGTCCAAGCCCTAGGTGACACCAGGAGGTTCTGCTGCTACATGGTTGGTGGAGAAAGGGCGGGGGGCTGCATTTCTACATCTCTTAGACCCGTCATGGGCTATAAAAACCTCAACTGAGCACATCACTCTCAAGAAACGAGTAGACAACAAGCACAGGACCTCTCACAGCCCAGAGCTGGGTGAAGAGTGTGTGGGAGTCAAGGGTGACTCTACCTTGCTGGCCAGTGACAGGCAGGGGCGGGGGGCCCGTTGGGGACTCTCCAGCTTGACGATGCTGATGAACCCAGGCTCCAGGTTGTCGTCATCGCTGGCGTTGCACAGGTATAGGGGGTGAGACTGCAGGGAGAAGGAGAGAGACAGGTTAGGAGGCTCTAGGGAGCAGAAGGCGCAGCTGGGAGAGCCGGGCACTTCCTCACTGTTCTCACAGGGGCCTGGCAGGCCTCTTGGTGCCACAATAGAGGAGGCTTCCTATCAGATGGTCTCACAGCAAGCTAGGAGCCCCCGGACCAAGGATGCTCAGAGGTGGGGGCACACAGGAGTGAGGGCTGTCCAAAACGGGCACCTAAGTGAAGAGCCTGTTGCAAAGCTGCTCCAGCAACCCTCAAGCCCTGCTTTTCCAAATGGGTCAGCTGCAAAGGGCCCTCCTGGCCCTAGCCTCTCCCACCTCCTAATTCTGCTCCAAGACCCCAGGTGCAGAGCCTCTCTCAGTGCACTCAAAATCGTGCCTTCCTCCCCTGCTCTCCAAGGGCAGTGCTGGGCACCGCTGGTGCCTCCTGTCCCCACGGCAGCTGTTGCCATGGAGATGCCCATCGCTCCTGTGGCCTGGGTCTTCTCACTGGGTGCTATCTTGCCCCCCTCAACATCCCCCTTTGCCTATCCTGGGAGTAAGCAGGTTGCTGATAGAGAGGAGAACTGTTTGGGGATAAGGTTTGGCTAAGAGTTAAGTCTCTTAGCCAAATTCCTGGGAACACAATTCCTAGGAGCTCATCCTGTGCCCTGGAAGGGTGGATAGGAGGATGCAGCCTGCTCTGCCCACCTGTTCTGAGGGTATGGCAGGTCCAGCCAAGACCTGGGGCCTCCAGCCTAGCTGGTGCAGAGCAGTGACTCAGAGGAAGCAGGCCAACAGGCCGAACAGAGACTACAGGTCCCCGTGCCAAAGGGAGGAAACTGCCCTTCTGCACACTCTCTTCTTCTTCAGGGTGACTTTTTTTTTTTTTTTTTTTTGCCACACCTCATGGCACGCAGGGCTTTTCCAGTGGCTCAGCTGCCTGCAATGCAGGAGACGCAGGTTTAATCCCTGGGTTGGGAAGATTCCCTGGAGGAGGACAGGGCAACCCACTCCAGTAGTCTTGCCTGGAGAATCTCACGGACGGAGGAGCCTGGCGGGCTAGAGTCCATGGGGCTGCAAAGAGTCAGCCACGACTGAAGTGCTTGAGCACGCACACACGGCATGCACGTTGGATCTTCATTCCTCGGCCAGTGATTGAACCTGCTACCTCTGTCTTGGAAGCATGAGTCTTAACCAAACTTCCCTGGACTGCCAGGGAAGTCCCTCCTTCAGGGTGATTCTAATACCCACTCAAGCCTAATTTTCCCAGAGTACTGTGAGAGCAAAGCATAATGCTATGGGCCAGGGATTCCCACATGGTAGAAACCCAGCGTATCCTGTCAAGAATGGGACTTCCTACTAGGGAGTTGCCCACGATTCCCTGGCTCCTGCTGTTGAAGTCTAAAGGACTTCCAGGAAGAACCGGAGAGAATTTGGTCACAGGAACCAGAGACAATTTTGAATTTATGAAGATGTTTATGAACATGATAATGCCAATGCTGGATTTAAAAGCACAATCACTTTTTGAAAGCACTCATACTGTGTCACTGCGGCTGCTTGAACATAGTAGGTTCTCAGCACGTATGCACTAGCTCACTTTGAATTGTATCCCTGTGAATAAAAATCTCTGAGCAGGGGGTGTTGAGAGAGGAGTGAGTTCCATTCTTGCTGCCAGAAATTAAGGACTATCAGGCCGGTGGTGATCAAGATTTAGTGTGTGAGAATGTTTCTATATCCCCCAGCCCCCAGAAATGCTCTGGGGCATAAAGTTGGGGGCTGTAGTGAAGCTGTAGCCCCATCTCAACAAGCTCTGCTAGTCTGTCCATCTGCTCATTCATTTCTTCATTTTACCAACACCGAAGGCCCTCCTGGTGCCAGGCACTGTTCAATGAATGGAGGAGGAGTCAACAATGAATACGGTAGGCTCTTTGCCTCAAAGAAGCTCAGAATACAAGAGCACTGTGCTGTAGTGATGCAGGTTCCTTCAAGGGCCGCCTGGAGGGCCTGGGGATGGGGACCTACAATCCCACGGGGGAGGGCAGAGTGACTTGTGCTCCTTTGGGGACTTAAATGATGTGTGTTCACCCAGTGGACCCACAACAAGGGGGAGGGTGGCTTCGTGGCAGAGGAAGCAGCCTGTGCTGAGGGTTGGGAGGGACTGCAAACCAAAGAAACCATGGACCGAGGAGCCTGGCGGGCTGCAGTCCACGGGGTTGGGAAGAGTTGGACATGACTGAAGCGACTGATCAAGCATGCAGGGCATGCACGTAGGATCTTAGCTACTACGTAGGTGGTACGGATAGTCCAACTTTCTCAAGATAACTCCAAGATGCTTCTCCCTGACCAGAGGTCAAGGGGGACAGGAGAAAGTCACTTTGGAGAGCAGCAGTCTTTGGAGAAGGATTTGCAGAAATGTAACCACCACACTGCCCCCAGGTCTTCTCGCAGGGGTGGGAACCAACATGCCCTCACCTAGAGTGCTCAACAGAAGGTGCTGAGATGGAGGGGAAATATGGTGCAGCGTCACCAGACTTCCCTGGTCCTGAACTAACAGCTACAGAAGGAGGAGACAGAGGAAGTGAGCCATCAGTAAACGCCTTTGGCTTGCCAGAGCCAGCAGATGTTATCTCGCTACCAGGTAGGTGAGCGCACCCCCACTTAGAGGAAGAAGCTTGAGGCTCAGAGAAATCAAGGTCACACAAGATTAGAACTCAGCTCTGCCTGACTCCACTCCAAATGAGACGCATAGTTGGACTTCGGGCTGGTCCAGGCATTAAGAATCCAGGGGACACGGCTTCTATCCCTAGTCCTGGAAGAGTCCACATGCCACAGGGCAACTAAGCCCATGTGCCGCAACTACTGAGCCCGTGCTCTGCAACAAGAGAAGCCACTGCGATGAGCAGCCAGCGTACCACAAGGCTCCTACAGAGTAGGCCTGCTTGCCGCAACTGGAGAAAGCCGGCCCGCAGCAGTGAAGACGCAGCGCGGCCGTAAACAAAGTAAAAAGAAAAAAGAAAGGAAACACAGGGTGAGTTTGCTGTTGTCCATCCAATGATGAGGATGACGATGAGAGTTCACGTGTATTGAGTAAGCACGGTGGACCCGTGTCCTAACCACTTTTGTGTATTCTTTTTATCCTCCTAACAACCCTAAAATCATCTCCATTTTAAAAATGAGGAAACAGAAGCACAGAACAGTTAAGGAACATGCCCAGGATTACACAGCTGAGAGCAGACCATTAGAGAGATAGAAAGAAGTAAGATGGTTAAAAAAAAAAAAAAAAAAGAACAATCTTCGTCTGACTTTGAAAACATGGTACCTTCCCCTAATTCATAACCAAGAAAATCTGCCTTCCTAATTATAGATTCCTAAAGCATAGGACCCAAACACAAGTCCCTGAAATACTTGTGGTGACTTCCAGGAATATTCCAGGCTCTCTTTTAGTGAAGAGTGCTCTATGGTCCCCCCGGGTGACCCCAGCCAAACCCTCGACTTTGATTTCCACACTGAGGTGGTTAATTAAGTAAGTGCAGCCCAGACCTCTCTTGAGTTCCAGAACCTCACAAGGGGCCTGGACATTTCTGCCTGAAGAACCTTAAATGAGACACCTCAAACTCAGCATTTCACCATTAAACTAATCATTTTATGCCTCAAAAGTACCCCTCCAGTGTTCCCTATCTGAGGGACTGGAAACACCATCCACCTATTACTCAAGTTAGATGACTTCTAGTCTCCTCTGAGCTCCTTCATCTCCTACCACCACCTCCAACAACTGATCACCAAACTCTTTTCTTAATATTGATTTATTTGGCTGTGTCAGGACTTAGTTGCAGCGCATTGTCTCTTCATTGGGGCACATGGGCTCCAGAGCTGCTCTGAGGCGTGCGGATCTTAGTTCCCGGACCAGGGACTGAAGCAGTGCCCTGCGTTGCAAGGCAGATTCTTAACCTCTGGACCACCAAGGAAATCCCCAATCATCAAATTCTAGCAATTCTATCTCCTAAACATTTCTATTCTTTGTCCTCTTTCTGCCATTCCCATACTAACTCTAACACAAGCCACCATCCAATTTACCGAAATAACCACTTAACTGGGGTCAACCCACCCTGCTCAGTTCCCTATACTAAAGCCAAAGTGGTCTAATGTGGGCATCTCTCTTCCTCTGTGGGCTTCCCTGACACCTCAGTTGGTAAAGAACCCACCTGCAATGCAGAAGACCCTGGTTTGATTCCTGGATCAGGAAGATTCTCTGGAGAAGGGATAGGCTACCCACTCCAGTATTCTTGGGCTTCCTTTGTGGCTGGTAAAGAATCTGCCTGCAATGCAGGAGATCTGGGCTTGATCCCTGGGTTGGGAAGATCCCCTGGAGAAGGGAAAGGCTATCCACTCCAGTATTCTTGCCTGGAGAATTCCACAGACTGTATAGTCCATGGGGTTGCAAAGAGTCAGACATGACCGATCGACTTTCACTTTCACTCACTCTTTCTCTCTAGGAGCTCCTCATAGCTCTTAGAATAAAGTCTGCACTTTTAAACACAGTTCAAAAGGCTCTGCCCACTCCACTTCAAGCCTTCATGCCTCCTCATGGCTTACCACCCTTCTAACACCTCTCCGCACTGGCAGCCCATGCTCCAGAAAGAACTTGTTTCATGTCTTCAAAAACTTTGGTGTTGCTGCTTTGTCAAGGTAGGTTGGTGACCCTCCTCGGAGCCCTTATGTGTGTGCTAAGTCACTTCAGTGGTGTCCGACTCTTTGCGATCCTACGGACTGCAGCCTGCCAGGCTCCTCTGTCCACAGGCCCTTAAGAGTACTGTAATTCCCCAGGCCTAGGCTTACCCTGGCCTGCCAATGCAGGAGACGCAGGTTCTATCCCAGGGTGGGGATGATCCCTTGCAGGAGAGCATGGCAACCCACTCCAGTATTCTTGTCTGGAGAATCCCATGGACAGAGGAGCCTGGCGGGCTATAGTACATGGGGTCACAAAGAGTCAGACACAACTGAGCGTCTAAGTACACACACACAGACTTACCCCAGGGTATTTTAGTTATCTACTCACTTCCTCCCTCCCTCCCACAGCCTGTGACAGACCTCCACTGCCCCTCCAGTGCCTGCTACATAGGTTTTATTTCTTTGTTTTCAGAAAGTATTTATTTGGCTGTGCCAGGTCTTAGTTTCAGCATTTGGGATCTTTTCATTATGGCATGTGGGATCTAGTTCCCTGACCAGGGATCAAACCCAGATCCCCTGTATTGGGAGCTCAGAGTCTTAGCCACTGGACCAGCAGGGAAGTCCCTGCTACATAGGTTTTAAAATTAAATATTGAATGCCTACAACCAGATAACTGACAGTAACTTATGAAGATAGCACGATATACCAAAATCCTGATAACCATGGCTTTAGGAGAGGAATTAGAGAGGAGATGGAGAAGAGATTTTGGTGTTTTTCTCTGAGTACTTCAATCATAGGACAATGTACAAAAGATATTAATTTGAGTTTTATTTTGTGTTGTTGTGGAAGAATAAAGAAGAATGAGAGCTATTTATGTACTGTTCCTGTCTTTTCTCTCCCCTCATTCCAAGAAGAGAGCCTTGTGTTCTATTTCCTTGCCTTGAGGGGGCATTTACCAAAAGCAAAAGTTGCTAAAGGTCTCTCGTCCTGACTTTGGAGAAAGACTGAGGACAGAAGTCACTGAGGACAAGGGAGTATCCTGAGGGCAGAAAGGAGTCTGTCTGCGGAGCTGGGTGGGGGTAGCGGGTAGTCAGAGTTCCCAGAATCTGGAGGATGGGGAGGGGCCTGGAGAGTGCCACGTGGTGGGAATCTACAGCCTGTGCCCCAGAAGGAGGGACCCTGGAGGCTCGACCCTGGCACAGATGCTGTGCTCACCTGGACTCCAAGGGCACACTTGTGCTCGGACAGTGGTCACGTTGGTGGCGACCAGCGTGGACAACTAAAAAGTATTAGTTACCTCAGTTTTGGCTGCTCTGTGAGGGGGATGCTCAGTCGCTTCAGTCATGTCTGACTCTTTGCGACCCCATGGACTCTAGCCCCCCAAGCTCCTCTGTCCATGGGATTTTCCAGGCAAGGATACTGGAGAGGGTTGACACACCCATCTCCAGGGGATCTTGCCGACCCAGGGATAGAACCTGGGTCTCCTGCAAAGTGGGATAGGACCTTTAAGTCAGGAATTCCATTTGAAAAAAATAAAGTACCATGGTGTTTCTTGCAGAGTCGTATCTGCGGCATGAAAATCATGCTGACTGTGCTTGTGTATGGAGTCTTTCACAATGAGGGTTTCTCAAGTAGCATTCTCAGTTTAAAAACAAAAGCCAAGAAAAGCTCATTCAACTCCCTAGCAAGGCAGGGTTGGTCTTACACCCCGGGGTATAACACCGGGGCTGTTTTTACCCCCTCCTCCAGGGAATCTTCAGCTGGGAAGAGGGCACCTGAGAAAAAAAGCAGATCTAAATGCATCCGCCTCCTCAGGAAGCAATGTCTCCTAATAACGCAGATGTAAACACGATTTCCACATTGGCCCCCCGTCTGGTCAGTGACAGCAGGAGAGGACCAAGAGAAATGGGCTTGCAGGACCTGGGGACGGTGTGGCTGGGAGGGCTCCTAGAACCCAAGCCAGCTTAAGGACTACTTGCATCTTGCTGAAAGGCCAGGAGACCCAATGCCCAATTCCAGACACTGCTATGAGGAGAGGAGCAAATTACAAGGACTTCTTCCATAGGGTCCAGGCCACTCCGGCTGAGAACTCAACTCTGCACATGTACTTTAAGCACCGAGGTAAGGGCATAGGTCTTTGCTGGTGTGCGCTGTATTTCCTGCTCTGGTCTGTATGTTTCTGTCTTCCATCACCTTATTTGTCTGATTTTTCCATCCCCTTCCCAGCCTTTAGGTTCATTTTCTGACTCCATCATTTAGCTGTGTGACCTGGGGTAGGTTGTCTTTTAGCTTTCTTGAACTTCCCATTCTTCACGTTCAGAATGGAATAAAAACTGCCTCCTGATTATCATGAAGTCTGGAGACAATGTCCCTAAGTGCCTAGCATGGAGCCTCTCGACACTCACTAAGCGCTCATTACTATTTTTTAAATATTTATTTGTATGTATTTATTTATTTGGCTGCACCACGTCTTATTTACAGCCTGTGGGATCTATAGTTGAAGTATACGAACTCTTAGTTGTGGCATGAGGGGTTTAGTTCCCCTGCATTGCAAGTACCAAGTCTTAGCTCCTGGATTATCAGGCTTGTCCCAACAAGTGCTCATTAAATGGTCATTATTTTTTTGACACCGTTGCATCCGCACTAGTAAAATGCCTCTTATTCTCGGAAGGGACAAAGCCCGTCCTGACAGCTTCTCCCTTGGTGGTCGTCACAGCAGCTCTGAATGGCAGTGTTCCTCTCAGCCCAGCCTGGGACAGCTCGTTATCCACGGTCACTTCCCTCCTGGGCTCAGCCCTCCAACCCCACTGAACAAGCTCTTCCAGTTCTCAGCCCGCCTCCTTCCCATGTGATCTCATTACCTCCTCACAAAGGGCATTCCAGGGCTCAACTGAGCCCCGAACTTGACGCGGGTCTTATTTAATCCGCGGCATCTCCTCCTCTCGGGGTGTGTGCTCTTGCAAGCAATTCTCTGCTGTCTCCTGTTCCCCAGCCGCCCTCGTCCCCGCCCAGCTCAGCCGCAATCATCTCTTATTCTCGGAGTCCACTCACAGACCTTCACCCAGGCCTTGGACGGGTAACTTTACTGCCTGCTACAATTTTGCCTTTGTAATCAGGAACATTGGCCAGGCATCAAAGGCACCTTCTCCCCATTTCCTCTTTTCAGATTTTATAATCATCCTCTCCCGTGCAACCTCCATTACCTGAACTTGGAACTACCTGACTTTTATCTCTGGCGACAGGACCCGGGAGCATCATAAAGTCACGCCCCTGCAGCTGGGCGTTGGGAAAAGCAGCCTGGCCTGGAGTTGCTGCTGCTGCCGCTGTAGTCTCTGAGGGCCAGTGTGGGCATCTTGCCCGTTATTTAAAGAGGGCAATGCTCACCTCTACAGGGTAGATCCTAACGGGAATTATTTAGGATTTGGAAACTTCTAGACTGCATTTCCATCCATCCTTAGACTGCATCTCTCCCTCTTTGGGGTGGCTGAGTTTCCTAATCAGTTAACTTGGGAGGCTGGAGGATTGTCAAGAGGAGTTTCCTTTTATCTATTTGTTAAAATGCTTTTACAAGGAAACTGTATTCCTCCTTGATTGTGTGATTTTTTTTTTTAAAGGTATGAAAGAAAATAACGTTGGTGGGAGGAGAGAAACAGAAGCATACCCTTGATGGAAAGGGACTAGCAGAGACAGGAGGGATGATAGAGGCCTCCAGTATCTCTTGCTTGATCCAGAGAAAACTTCCTGGGGGCAGGGGTGCTGGTGAGTAAGAGGGCTGATAAGAGAAGAGACGAAAGGACCTGCCAGCTTCCAGTCTGAAGTGAGGAGCTGAGCTCGCCGAGGGTCCAGTCTGGGGCTTTGCATCTGGTAGCTCTTGGTGGGCTTCCCTGGTGGCTCAGATGGTAAAGAATTCACCTGCAATGCAGGATACCCGGGTTTGATCCCTGGGTCAGGAAGATCCGCTGGAGAAGAGAATGGCTACCCACTCCAGTATTCTTGCCTGGAGAATTCCATGGACAGAGGAGCCTGGCGGGCACTGAATCAATGGACATGAGTTTGAGCAAACTCCAGGAGATAGTGAAGGACAGGGGGGCCTGGTGTGCTGCAGTCCATGCAAGAGTCGGACACGACTTAGCAACTGAACAGCAAGAAAAACAGGCCCTTCATATTTGGCGAAAGAATGAATAAAACTCAACTTGAATCCAGTTGCCATACAGTTTATAAAAGAGATGTGAATTGCTAACAGTTGAGCCTGGTTCAGACCTGTACGGTGCCTTTAAAAGTTGCTTTACACAGACAAGGAATGTGAGCCTCATGCTCCAGACAGCCCATGGTTACATAAGGGAGTTAAAGGAGGCTGAAGTCTCCTAAATTCAACCCCAGTTCCCTGAATATTACACCATTTCACCTCCAGGTCTATTATGTTGGGAAGTATTCTGTGTGGTATAACAAACATCAACCGAGTACTAGAATGCCTGGACGGAAGGCTTCAGGATCTACATTTCTAGAATTTTCCAACTTGAATCATTCTTAACAACAAGACAGGAGCCGTCTGCTCCTTTTCCCTCTGGGCCTAGGCTCTCTCTGCCCAGCAGTCTTAGCTTTCTTCTTCCCCTCTAGGGCTTATCTCATCTCTCCTAGCCACAACAAGAAAGTCAGACCCAGACACTGCTCAGAGATGCTTTCCCAATGAATCGTCCATGTTTGTCTAGAATGAGAAAGGTGTGTCCTGAAATTAGAGGTCACACAAGCTCAGACCCAGATAATGGACATTCAGGCAGACTGCCACCTCTCTCACTGTCTCCTCCCACATTACAGTCTTCATTCTTCAAGTAAAAAAGTTACCTCCCCTTGTCTCAGACCGTGTCCAAGCTCCATGATGTGACTGGACTCCTTTACCCTACGATGGTCCTATGGTGGGCCTTTCCTGACCCCACCCTCTGCCTGGCATCGTTGTAGTTCACAGGGTCATGCATGCTCATGCTCAGTCGCTCAGTTGTGTCCCACTTTTGCAACCCCATGGACTGCAGCCCACCAGGCTCCTCTGTCCATGGAATTTTCCAGACAAGAATACAGGAGTGGATAGCCATTCCTTTCTCCACATGATCTCCCCAACCCAGGGATCAAACCTGCATCTCTTGCATGAGCAGGCAGATTCTTTACCACGGCATCACCTGAAAAGCCAAGGTCATCACCACCTATCTGTCATTTCTTTTAATAAAATACACACAAGGAGGAAGTATAATATTAAGTATTACTCTATTTTTCTGGAATTTTAAAATGACACGTGCACACATTTTAAAAAGTTACACATATTAAATAGATACAAACTGTAATTTCTTTCTTAAAAAAATCTATTTATTTATTTTGACTGCACCAAGTCTTAGTTCTGGCATGTGGGACCTAGTTTCCTGATCGGGGATCGAACCCAGGTCCCCTAAACTGGAAGTGCGCAGTGTTAGCCACTGGACCACCAGGGAACTCCCCAAACTGTAATTTCTAAAATATATCTTACAGATTAAGCAGGAAGGAAGGAAGAAGAAAGGGCAGAGAAAGAAGAAAGAACTGACTATCTGAGCTGATTTTGAAATAAGCTGGTATCAGAGAAGAAACCTTATTTGGTGGAAATCAGAAAGGAGAAAAATCGCAACCACCATAAGGTAGAGGTTTTTTAAAATTTTTGGCTGTACCCCATGATGTGCGGGGCTTAGTTCCCTGACCAGGGATCAAACCCACGCCCCCTGCACCAAAAGGTGGAGTCCTAACCCCTAGACCACCAGGGAAGCCCCTCAAGAGGTAGAGTGTTTGTCCATCATATTCCCATAGAGAAACAGAGTTTGTCCCGACTCAGTCCAGAAGGACCTCTAAGTTACAGGGGCACCAACAAGCTACGCATGATGTTAGGAGCAAATGAGAGGGAGGAGCCCATCAAATGTCATTTTAGTTACATCATTTTAGTGTGTTTTGGAAGGAAGGCTCGGAAATAGAATACTAAGGCTCTGAGGCCCACGAATATCAAGACCTTAGAAGACACCTCAGTCATGTGGTTTGGAGTCTCTCCCTCCACCAGGGGACGAATTTACCTGGCCTCAAATGCTAACAATCCTACCAAGAGATCTGACATGTCAGCTGCATTTTGCTGCTCAGCTAGTGACCACTGTCATGGGAGATTTTGATGCCCACACTGACCTCCATCCTGTAGGAGGCACCGAGACCCCTCATTTAGCCAGGTCTTGTTCAAAGAGTCCCCTGCAGGAAGGCTGAGGTCTGGACACGGGTGGCAGCATCACAGGGGTTAATACCTGCTCCGCATACTTCCAGGATAAGCATCTAAAGAGGCTTTGGTCAGGGCCCTTCCCAGCCCGGCCTTCACTCTTCCCACACGTGAAAGTTCACTGAACTCTCACACTTAACCCAATGTGCTGTCTGCAAACAGCCTTGACACAGTCCGCTTTATTACTTTGCTTTTCTGTTCTAGCCAAATGCATGCCAGAGAGGGTAGGAATTTAGAAACCTGCTGGAAGCAGGCAGTGTTTGTTTTTAAGTAATTATTTAGATTCAGATTTTAATGCTGCAAAGGCCAAAGACTAAAACCAAACAGTCCCTGTGGAAAAAATTTTAAAAAAAGACCAAAGACATGAAATTCGAGGAAGTCAGATTATTCACTTAAATATGCCATTGGTGTATCAGGAATATCAGCAGGGCTACTCAAGCATTGCTAAGTTCAGTGATTTCAGTGCAAGTGTGTGAAATGGCTACATAAATCTGGCCGTTTCACACACACTTTCGTGTTTTTCTGCTCAGAGGTTGTAGGGATTTCCAGATGCCCTGCAAACTCTGCTTCACACTGCTGTCTTCCATGACTGGCTTGGAGCCCCTCCGAGGGTGCATATTGTATTCAATACTATATTGTTCCAATACTTTGGCTACCTGATATAAAGAGCTGACTCATTGGAAAAGGTCCTGATGCTGGGAAAGATTGAGGTTAGGAGGAGAAGGGGGCAACAGAGGATGAAATGGTTGGATGGCATCATCAACTCAACAGATACGAGTTTGAGCAAACCCTGGGAGATAGTGAAGGACAGGGAAGCCTGGTGTGCTGCAGTCCATGGGGTGGCAAAGAGTCGGACACAACTGAGTGACTCAACAACAAATTGTATTCAAATGGGCCAGGTCAACCAAATCCACTCCCAGGTTGTTTTGTTGTTGTTGTTGTTTGTTTTCTTATTGTTGTTTTTTAAGTCTTTATTGAATCTGTCACAACAGATTCTGTTTTATGCTTCTGTTTTATGTTTCGGTGTTTTGGCCAAGTGGCAGGTGGGATCTTAGCTCTCAGAACAGGGACTGAACAACCCCTTGCGTTGGAAGGCAACGGGCCACCAGGGAAGTCCCTCTGCCCAGGTTTTAATGGCCATACTGTGAGTGGGGATGAAGTGAAGCTAGGGAGTATGCTTGGCTGATCCCAATCCCCAGATCCTGGGCGGTCACAACCTGTTCCATTTACATTGCAAAGTGGAAAAAAATATGGATCATGGGCCCTGTGCTTCAATATAAAAAAACAGCAGAGGAAATACAGGGGTAGCTGCCTTGAGCAATTACATCAGGAGGAGGAGGACACAATGGTTCAGGCCACAGCCAACACAGATGCCCAGAGTCTCTCCTCGAAAGCCACTGGGGTTTGAGATCAGGCCAAAGAGGCTTCTGTTCAGAAGAGGCAGCAGCCGGGGGAGGCTTGTGTTGGAGACAGCCCGAGCACTCCAGCCTGCCTGCTGACCGTCCTTTGGCCACAGCTCTGAACCCCCGTCCACGGGGTGGCCCTGGGGAAGAGGCCTGCTCTGGGGACACTGTTTAATGATTTGCCAGCAAAGAACAAGGCAAACAGACTGCTGGCAGCTGCCTGGATGCAATGGGAGATTCGATTTTTATTCCCACCCACAGTGCAGCCTTCTAGGCAGGGGATAAAAGAAAAAGTGAGAGAGGGTATCATGAGCGCCTAGGAGAGACTACCATTTTGGGCTCGGCATTTCACTTGGGCTCGGCATTTCTATGGATGGAGCCTGAACATCTTGGCATTGGTGCCAGTTGGTATTTCCATCCTCTGAATACTTGAGTAATTCCTAATAGCATCTCTTGAGCTCCTAGGAACTATAAAGTAAGATATTGAAATGGCTTCTTATGGCAGAGTTCTAGACATGAAAGAGAATGAGACCAGAAAAACACTGTCTTTGCTTTAAGAAATCTTTTACAGGAAGTGTATAATACGGGAAAGTAGTTTGGTTCGCTAATAAATTCCTTTTACTTTCTTTTCCCGTGAACCTTTCCCCTATCTCCTTGGCTCTACAAAAAAAACCAAGTGGCACCTCCCATTCTCCTGTGAGCCAGAGGCTCCGAGATCTAAGTCCTACAGCTCCCCACCCTTTTTATCCTTGACCTCGCAGCCCAGCCCAACTGGGCCCTTCTCTAACGCTCTCACCAGCCTTCAGTCCCCCCAATTACTTTCTCCCGTAGAGTCTCCTGGGCTTCCCTGCTGGCTCAGACAGTAAAGAATCTGCCTGCAATGCGGGAGGCCTGGGTTGGGAAGATCCCCTGGAGAAGGGCCTTGCTACCCACTCCAGTATTCTTTCCTGGAGAGTTCCAAGGACAGAGGAGCCTGGTGGGGCATCCAGGGGGTCACAAAGAGTGGGACGTGACTGAGTGACTAACACACACGTGGAGTGTCCTGAAGTGATATATTCAAAATTCTTAAATAACAGTTACCTCTTATAATTAGTTGTATCAGTGTTCCCCTGAGACCCGCCCTCTCTCCAATTTTCCTCCAGGAGAACACCTGGTTCTTAAGAGATGTTTGACAAAACTACTTCACTTCCTGTAAAGTCAACCCTGAGCTCCTTCAAGTAAGAAGGACTTGTACATGCTAGATGTTAAGAAAAATGCATGTTGAATTATCTGTTCTAATTACCATATTTGAGATAAATAAGTTTGGTGGTTGCCTTGTCATTTGATCAGGATATGATTCTTTTCATATTTCTGCTTTCTCTTTAGAAACCTTCTGTATATTCCCTGTAAGTTTACATTTTAAAGCCAGTTTTATTGTATTTTTACCTCTAAGCAGGGGAGAGTTGTCTTCTTTCCCTTTTATATGATGCCTAAATCTCTATAACCCTGAACAAAATCACTTATTTTAGGAAGAACTTTCTGCTAACAACCCATCCCCAGGTACTCTTATTTATTGTCTTTCTTCAGTATCAATGTGCAGAAATGAGCATAGTCCTTAATGCATTGCCTCACCCCAAAAAAGGGACTAGATTCTGCTCTCAAAAGACTAAAATCTGACAGTAGATCTATAGCCATGTATACACCCACTTATGTACAGGAATCCCAAGGCCATCTGTGAAGCAATACACAGGGAAAGTAAATCCACAGAGCACAGCACATACGTGCAGGGAGAGCATGAAATGAACACAGAGACTCACTTACTCTCACTATGTCACTTTAGGTGATCCCCTGTCACTTTGGGTCCTTGGTCTGTGCCGTAGATCTGACCGGAAGCTCTTTCAGGGCAGGAGCCGTTTAGAGACTATTAAAAACAATTCTATTATTTATCACCCCTCCAGAAATGACTCAAAGTTTTGCCTTCCATTGGCTTTAGCCCACAGGCTTGGCTGAGTATCCCTGGTGGCTTTAGTCTCTACTAAGATTTTACAAGAACTTGGACCAGTGATCTGCATGGAAAATTCAGAGTTGACTTACTCTCAACAGTATTCCATGTTTTTTCTGAATGGTTTCTTTTATCTTACCTTTAGTGGAATGAGGGATGAATTATATTTTTTTCTCTATTTTCTTAAAGACTTTTTAAAATGTGGACCATTTTTAAAGTCTTTACTGAATTTGTTACAATACTGCTACTGTTCTGTTTTTAGTTTTTTGGCCACAAGGCATGTGGGATCTGAGCTCCCAGACCAGGGATTGAACCTGTGCCGTCTGCTTTGGAAGGCGAAGTCATAACCACTGGACCACCAGGGAAGTCCCTCTCTTTTTTTTATACCCTACAAAGTTGATGTATCTGAAGCCCAAAACATAAAGACTGTAGTTGAGGGGCCATTTGCTTTCACTGCCCCCTTGCCTTCGTTTCAGGTTCCCAGGAGCCCGATCAGCTGTCCAGTCTATACTGGCCCTGAAGACACGGCATGAGGCTGCCTCACACCAAATGTGACTGTGTGTTCAAATATTCCAACATCCCCTGACTTGCTCTTCGTGAATTATAAGTACTTTGTTACCTCATAATTGCCCAAACCTCTTTATTTTTCTTTCTAAGTGCAAATGGTAAGAGATACCAAAATATAATCAAAGTGCTGATAAACGGAAGAGGAACCCTCTCAGTTATCAAGTTAGCTCTGCTGAACACAAGTCCTGTTTGCATTTGTCAGGAGATGCGGGGAGGTACCATCATCAGACTGAGTGGGTGAGGGAAGTTCTTAGTTAGGGAGGTGAGCCAGATTCCTGGGTTGAGAGTTCATAGGGCAGTAAGGATCAATAGGAGCACTTCTGATTTGTACACTGATTATCAAGGTACAAAGCAACACTACCCTTTGTCCTTTTTATTTTTACTCTGCTAATCAAACCCTTCAACCTAAATTAAGACTATTATTCAGCTTTGATGTTACATTTTATATTAGCAAAGTGCTTTATAATCCTTCAATTAGCTATTTTATTCTCCTTTATTACTACCACCCATTTCAACAAATTAGGTTGAAGACACAATGCAATGCATAATGGACTTGCAACCAGGAATCCTGAATTTCAGGCATGAAGTTCATGTATAATGAAAGGAGACTGGATTGACCACAGGAAGAATCACCGAGTAAAAGAACAGAAGCACCAAAATTGTAAGAACTTTCTTGGGAACTAAACCTCCAACGATTTAGGGCAACACTTGAATTTTTTTTACTTTATTTTGGTAGCACAAAAACTGAGAGCTTTCACTAGCTTCAATCAAAACTGTGACTAGCAAACACATCTTTAACAGACAATTCTCGACTGAATGTGGGGTGGCGGGCGCGGACGTGTCTGAGCCCAGTGGCGCCAGTTGGTTCCTAAGAAAAAGGACTGAGGCTGGAGGGAGACAGATATCTCTAAATTCCTTCTCATTTGTTGGATACCCATTCTTGGCACCCTCTTCACTTGCTGTTCGTGACATAACGCTGCTTCTCCTAGGGCCCTCATTTGTTGCCTCTTTTTCTTCTCTTCTTCTGCTCGTTTAAATATAAGGATATATTCTCTGATTTCTATTACAGCTCTATAGCTTCTTATCATTTCAATATCTTCGATGATAATTCCCAAATTTTCTTCCAAAGTCAAATTCTCGTGCACTTCCAAAGGCCTGTTTGACATTATTTCTTAATCATCTTACTGGTACCTTCTATTCCACCCTAAACCAGTAAGCCCTCTTAATTTACCCATTTTTGTTAATGGCACCATCATTTTCCTAGAGATCCAGCCTGAGCACCTCAGGGTCACTGTATCCAATCACTCAGACTCATAGTTGGAAACCTACCTTCTCTATGTCTCTGGGGTCTGAACAATTACAATAAACTTCTCACTAGTCTCCAATGTCTCCCTATTCTAAATCACTATACAATCTCCTAAAGATAGCCCTGATCATATCACTGTCCTGTTCAAATACCATAATGATTCTTCTCTGCCTTCTGAATTAAACTCAAACTCAGCCTATTAAATCAGGGCTCTACACTGGCTTTGCAGTCGGACAACTTGGTTTCATATCTCAACTCAGTCACATACAAGATGTGTGTGACTTTGAAGGGTGGCCTAATCTCTTGAGTCTTGGTTTCCTTGTGGGTAAAAAAAAATGTGGGTACCACCACCTACTCAAGATCATTGCAGAGATTAAATGAAATAAATGTAATTAAAGTACCAACCATTTCTGCACACAGTAGGTACTCAAAAAGTACTAATTCCTTCCTCTTTGCCTCTTCCTTTTCAGCTTTATCTCCACTTCCCTTCTAAACATACTATACCACTTGTCCAAACCAAATCGTGTTACTCACTCACCTCTTATATCCTCTTGGAATGCCTCTTGCTTCTATCTGTCACTTTCAAACATCCTACTTACCCTTCAAGGACAAGTTTACATGCCACCTCTTTCATGAAGACTCTCTTCTTCATCTGAAATGTCCCAATTGACTTGTTTGTATTTATTGAGGCACTTTACATCTTCAGCATAAATTTGTATTCTCATCTACCACATTGAGGTCAGGGGTTTCTTTATATCCCCATATATAACACAGTGCCCTAACAGGGAATCAATAAATGTGTGCTGAATTAAAACTGAAAGCTTGAGCTTTTGGTCTCCCGAGACTCCATTCATTTGTGATTCATACTTCACACTGAGAACTCTTTAGAAACAATCTCTGGCGGGATATCAGAATTTCAAACAACTCTAACAGAGAAGCTGAGTCAGTCTAGGATTAAGTTCAGTCCTAGTTCAGCCAACAGGAATTGTCTGGACCCTGTTCCTGCTTGAGATATCATAATTTGGCAACTTGTGTGAGCCATGGGGGCTCATTTGAACACATTTATTCATTTTTAATTTTTTGGCCATGCAGCACGTGGGATCTTAGTTCTCCAACTGCAGATTGAATCAGCACCTCCTGCACTGGAAGCACAGAATCTTAACCACTGGATCACCAGGGAAATCCCTCATTTGAATATATTTAAATGAGAACATGTGTGTATTTAGTAGCTCAGTCATGTCTAACTCTCTGTGACCCCACGGACTGTGTAGCCCACCAGGCTCTTCTGTCCATGGGATTCTCCAGGCAAGAATACTGGAGTGGGTTGCCATGCCCTCCTCCAGGGGATCTTGCCAACCCAGGACTCCTCCATTGTAGGTGGATTGTTTATCATCTGAGCCACCAGGGAAGCCCATGAATACTGGAGTAGGTAGCCTATCCCTTCTCCAGAGGATCTTCCCAACCCAGAAATTGAACCAGGGTCTGTCTCCTACATTGCAGGCGGATTCTTCACCAGCTGAGCTACCAGGGAAGCCCCAAATGCGAACATATACTTATCTTCAGAGTCAAGCAAAAATGCATAATACCTCTAAAAATCAACCATTACTAGGTTGACAACGACAATCACTTCACTGGTACAGAAAGGAGTCCTGAAAAGCCATCCAGCTTCATAGGCTCCGAGTGTGGCTCAGCTAAGAGGTAACTATACCTCACTCTGGCTTTCATCCAGTCCATTTCCTCTTGGCTTGGTTACAAATGGGTAATTATACGACATCAGCCACCATGGGGTGGCGGGAACATAAGGTGGCTTCATGGTGCCATATAATGTGGCACCAAGTGTCTGAATCACCAACCACAGGTGCATCGGCGGCTCTTCCCCCACCACACCTCCCCCCATAAAAAAAAGCACCTTATCTGATATCGCTGTTGACTCAGTGACTATACTGAGATCTTGGGCACTTTCCTTAGCTTCTTCTTAGTGTTTGTTCGAGTGGGTACCTCTGTGCGGATGACTATAAATGAGTTCTTACAGTGCAGGAGTCATCAGGCACCCAGGCACCAGGCCACACTTTTGCTTTAGGTAGGCATACCTCAGAAGGTGGCAGCGTATCTCATTGCTAAGCCCACACCTACCTGAGATGCTTCAGAGGCTGAACTCCCTTCCTGGCCAAATTCTTAACTCGCAGAGTTGCTGTCTGTCACTAAATTTATCCTTAGCCTGGACTTTATCAAGCCTGTTTCTGGAGACATCTTTCTCCCTAAAATAGCAACTGCTACAATTTCCCCCCAAACCATTTATAACAGGGAAGATAAACAGCTCCCCAGTGTTCCTTGTCAAGATACAGAGTCACATGATGTTACTATTGAGTAGGATGCTAAACGGGGATGTGTGGAGATTCTCCCCATGGATACTTCAGGAAGGGGCTATAATATGGCCTCTTAGTTGGCAAGTATCTCCCTCCTAAAATTGTGTGAGGTCCTTCCCAGGAGTTACAGTTTTATCGGGAGATAACACACAAACTAAATGGTGGTACAAAATGATTTATTATCAAGTGACACATGGTATGGTAAGTAAGTGTTAGTCGCCCAGTCATGCCTGACTCTTTGCAACCCCATGGATTGTAGCCTGCCAGGCTCCTCTGTCCATGGGATTCTCCAGGCAAGAATACTAGAGTGGGTTGTCATTTCCTTCTCCAGGGGATCTTCCCAACACAGGGATTGAACTCAGGTCTCCTGCATTGCAGACATGGCACAGTACAGCCAGTAAGTCCTATGAGCTTTATGGAGGAGACAGATCTTAAGCTAACTCTTAAGGTTGCTGCTACTGCTGCTGCTAAGTTGCTTCAGTCATGTCCATCTCTGTATGACCCCATAGATGGCAGCCCACCAGGCTTCCCCGTCCCTGGGATTCTCCAGGCAAGAACACTGGAGTGGGTTGCCATTTCCTTCTCCAATGCATGAAAGTGAAAAGCGAAAGTGAAGTCGCTCAGTCGTGTTTGACTCTTCGCGACCCCATGGACTGCAGCCTACCAGGCTCCTCCGTCCATGGGATTTTCCAGGCAAGAGTACTGGAGTGGGGTGCCATTGTCTTCTCCGTACTCTTAAGGTTGACAGGATTTAAATAGGAGAGAAATAACCGCATGAGTAAAACAAGTGGCATCTGGTCCACAGGCATCTGTCAGGGACCTCCCTGGCAGTACAGTGGTGAAGACTCTGTGTTTTCACTGCAGGGGGCATGGGTTCGATCCCTGGTTGGGGAACTAAGATCCTGCAAGCTGCATGGCCAAAAACAAAGACACACCAACAACAAAAAAGACACATCTATAGGCATCTGTCAAATGGATTTGGGATATTTCCCATCTATGACCTTGAGAGAAAAACAAGGCCCAAGTGAGAGGAAAAGTAGGGTTCTTGACCAGTTTTTCTCAGGTCTTCAAGGTACATGATGTGACGACTTGAAAAAAAAAGAGGTCTGCAGAGACAGTTTGGATAGCTGAGGTAAGGTCTGCTTGCAAAGGCCACGACTGACAAGGCAAGAATTAGACCTTGCTGGCCATCTGTGAAAAAGGAATCATGCTCAATTCTGAAGCAAGGGGGGCTCGCGATCAAAAGAATACTCTAAGCAGAACAATGTAGTATCAGAGTAAAAACTGCAGTGGAATGAAAAGAAAACCAGTGGTGGGAAAACCAATAAGATCTGTTCCAGTAACCTATTATTGGCATGATGAGAGCCTGAACTCTGGTGGTAATGGTTAAAGGGCAAAGGGATGAATCACAGAGATTATGACCCAAGTGTTGAGAGCACTTGCTGACAGATTGAACTATAGAGGTGAAGGAGTTAAAAGTTCCTAAGCCTAGAGAACTGGGGCAAAATGTTGCATCAACCAAAAGAGGCATATTGGGGAAAGAAGTTAATTTTGAGCAGGGAAAATTTAATTTGGTCTTGTGAATGACAAATTTGAGATGAACATTCAAATCCTATATAGGAATTTGAAATAAAAACTGGAGTCTGAGTGAAAAGACAGGCCCGGAGCTATTAATACAAACTGGCCAAACACTGTTTGTACCTTCAGATACAGTAGTATTGATGTAACATATTAAATGTTAAATTTAATGCATGAAAACACTTAAGGTTAAAATGACTGCATAAATGAATCCTATTAAAAGTAGAGCTTGTGGTTGTTGGTTCCCTTGAGCAGGTCCACCTACAAAAAATCCAGAAGGGCAGACGCTGTGTAGGCTGCTATGCTACAGTGAAACTTGAATGACTTAGCTTCTAAGATGATCGAATGTAAAACCTGAGAGGTCCTGTAGATCAGGGAAGTGGAAAGAAGAAAAATGAGAGTTCCGAAAGGCAAGGCAACCTTGGAATCTTTTCATTGAGGATGACAAATAAACCAATCAAAAGCATTGGTTCTAACCTACTGTATTAGCACATGAAACTCTGCTCAATGTTATGTGGCAGCCTGGATGGGAGGGGAGTTTGGGGGAGAACGGATACATGTATACATATGGCTGAGTCCCTTCACTGTTCATCTGAAACTATCATGACACTGTTCATCAGCTATACCCCAATACAAAATAAAAAGTTATAAAAATTAAAAAGTGTTATAAAATCCATGGACCTAAAAAAAAGCATAGGTTTTATTCCCCTTATTAGTTCTGTATATATTATTAGTTCTGTAGTCCAGCTAGAGCATTTTCCAAAAGCACACTCCCCACCTGGTATCTGCAACCTGCTGCTTAGAAGAGTTGGCAAGCCATCTGCCTGATGCCTGCAGATAAGTGACCCAGCCTTCAGGCCACTCTTGATCTCTGCAAGGAGGACAAAATCTCTCATAACTAAGTGTTCGCTTTCAGAGAGTAAAGCCTCAGTCACTTCAACACAAGTTGGATGTTCTGGCCCTGTGAAGATGGTCAATCTCTGTTAAAGTCATCATGGTTATAAAGCAGGCAGTAACCTCAGCACACTTGATCTCAAAATGTGGTCCTAAGACCTAGCACCATCACTATCAGCTGGGAATCTGTTCAAAAAGTGCAAATTTTCAGGGCTCACCTCCGACATACTGTATGAGAAACTCAGGGATAGGGCCCAGCCATCTGAGTTTTAGGAAGCTCTCTAAAACTGATTCTGCTATGTATTAAATTTTGTGAACCACTGACCTCAAGGGGCCAAATAACTTGAGGAAGTTTCTTTACTAACAGGTCCAAGGAAAGGAAGGAGGCTGGGGAGCCAGAATTTAAGGTCATTTCCCAAAAGACAGGCTCTAGTCAGGTGGAAAGAGCAGGGGCTTCCTCTATGATTCTCCATCATATTAAACCTGTAAATGACCTCAGAACTCACCAAGGCATTGAACTGAGTGGATCAGATAGTGTGCCTCAACGCTTCCTCCTAGAAGTGCCTTATACATTTTGTATTTCTACAATTCTACTGTACAAATGTGATTTAACACACCCTTTCAAATAACCACTGTTTACCATGAACAAATAACAATGCTGAGCAAATGGTAAAGAAACTTGATTTTGTTTGCTCTAGTGCCTTTTTTCTTCTAAAGGACTTAATTTCTTTAAGACTGAGCGTCTTTGGAAATACTGTCGACCTAGGTAAAAGAAAGGATTTACTGGAATTCGTCCTCGGCAGGCTGGTGAATCAGAAGCTGAGCCCAGGATGGAGTACAAGCGTGCACATCCTCAAGGCATGCCCTCTCTTTTCTTTCATCCACGCTCTTCTAAAGCTGCATTCAGAATTAAAAACTTGGGTGGTAGGACAGAGGCAAACCCCAAGTCCAAAATATGAAAAGGGGATAAGAAGGTGACCCAGAAAGATGAGCAAAATGGAAAACGAAACAAAGAAAGTAAGAGGCATGAGATGAGAACTTTCTAACTAACAAATCATGAGGACCCCAGTCAAGTTAATTATATAAGGCCGCCCCCTCCACCCCTGAATACCCCTTTGTCTCTGGAAGAATATCTTGAGCTCTATCACTTTCCTTCAGTTGAAGTTAAGCAGGGCAAGTGTTAAGACATTGCTTTGTGGAGGAAAAGAATACAGCTGCTTTATAGTTGGGATTCTGGTGTAAGGGGCATAACCTGCGGCTTTGATGCTTATCCGTGATTACGAGGAGTGTAGGATTTTATTTCACATGTTTACTTAACTTCTGTGGCCTAATCTAAATTTTGCTCCTATGCTTTGTGGAACATGGGCTTCCCAGGTGGCATTAGTGGTAAAGAACCTGCATGCCAATGCTGGAGACTTAAGAGACTCGGGTTCCATCCCTGGGTCAGGAAGATCCCCTGGAGGAGGGCATGGCAACCCACTCCAGTATTCTTGCCAGGAGAACCCTATGGACAGAGGAGCCTGGCCATCTACAGGCCATGAGGTTGCAAAGAGCTGGACAGGACTGGAGCAATTGAGCACGCACATTCTTGAACCATATCTAGAAAGAGAACTGCTAGGCTGGAGAGGATGCACACATACGGAACAAACTGCTTCAGCAATAGCAACCTCACAACTAATCTGAAAAACTTAAAATACACTCATCAATAAAGGTGCCTCTGTAATGAAAATGCTTAGAATAAGCTGAGCTTGGTTTTCGGTTTTCCAGCTCTGTCTTCTAGTACCAGAATGCTCAGTAGGAAGACACGTCCGTATTTCCACCTCTGTAAAATTCTACTTATCAGAATAATTCTAAAAGAGGCTTAGTGATTTCATTCACTAAACACCTAGAGCATTCAGTGTGTGCCTAGCATAAATATGCAATTTAATGAAAACGGCAAAAAAGTCAATGGATGAGAAGATGAAGGGAAAGAGGTTAATTTTTTTTAAGCACTGAAAACAGTTTCCTCGCAGAATTGGAAAGGAGTTTCCCGGATCAGCCTTGTTCACACTGCCATGAACACCAGTAGAGACTCGGTGTACACCACGCTCGGCACTGATAAACACTCACGGTGGTATTTACCTCTAGTATATGTCTGGTATCATCTTCAAGTCTCAGTCAGTAAGCACCTTGAGGGCAGGAATGCTTGTAATTTTCATGCTCCTTTGGGCTCAGCACTGTGGCTTGCACTTGGGATCTAGTAACACTGAATAACTTTAAAACTTAACTGCAGGCATGAGGTACACTGAGGACTAAACTGAAAATCTGTCTGGAGGGACTTCTCTGGTGGTCCAGTGGCTAAGACTCCACACTCTCAGTGCAGGGGGCCCAGGTTCAATCTCTGGTCAGGGAGATCCCGCAAGCTTCAACTAAGACCCAGTGCAGCCAAATAAATAAATATGTGTGTGTATATATATATATATATATATATTTTTAATAAATATATTTTAAAAAAAAATCAGTTTGGAGTAAAGGGGTAATAAAAAGGTCAATGCTTAGTTATAAAGCTTTCAAAACATGAATGTGGGTTAAAAAAATTGAGCTGAAAAATAAATTTCCAATCCCAGATAATATAATTCCTTCCTCACTATTTTATTCCCGGTGAAGGGTTTTCTGGGGTTTTTTCGCCTCTTCTTTTGTTTTGTCCTTCCAGCATCATTCAGGTGTAGAACAAAAGGAAATGAATGGTTTAGTTGCTGCTCTAGCGCTGAAAGCGTGCAAGGTGGCCACTGGGGCAGCCTCCAGCGGCCATCCCCGGTGGCTTCAGCCTTGGTGGCTGTGCAGAGAGTTCCGGGCTCCAGTGGCCACCGTAGGGCCAACGCTGGACGCCTGGCTTCTAAGCAAGAGAGATGAAAGGCTTCTTCTAATATAATAACTGACGGCCTCTCGGTGCCGTTTGAACTGTTTACAGACTGAGTTAACGATTACAGGCAATGTGTATCTTGGCCAGGCGCCCGAATTTGTTACCCACCCATCAGATAGTATCAAAAGAGCCCTTGCATGCCTGACTGGAGTCCTTCCAAATCACCTCACAGGGATGCCGACACAAAAGGAGGAGTGTTCAGAATGTGCTCTCTCTCTCAGGGCCTGAGTAAGAAAATCAGAGTACCGAGCATGAAGCAGGCACTGAGGGCCCGAGCTTCAGGATGGCGCAGGGCTGGGGAAGGGTCAAGGTCAGCTCTGGGGTCAGAAGAACCAGATTCTTTTCGAAGCAGTTCAGGAGGTGTAGGCAGGAGTCTTCACGGCTGACAGCTAGAGGATGATGGGGGTGGGTCACCTAGACCTGGAGCTGAAGCAGAAATCCGCACTGCCACACGTACAGAAACCTGGAGGACGGCAGCCCTGCAAGGCTGGGTTTATTACTGTGGGGTAGCAGACGCAGAAGGGGGGACATTTTGTATTTTCTTTTTCTTTTTTCTGAGAGCAATGTATAAGTTGAAAAAGAGTATCACCTTGAGAATAAGATAGGATGAGAGACTTCAAAAATGATAGTAAATAAACTTGGAAGCTAAAGGTGACCCTTTCATTAGGGTAACTCCCAAGAGACTGGCATCTGTTTGAACACTGTCAAAATGTTTTTTACACAAATACAAATGAGTTTCAGTATGAGTATTAATCGTGACTTACAATGGGAAACCAGCCAGCTTATGACGGGGAAACAGACCTAGCACCAATAATGCCAGAAAAGCTTTCTGGGGTCAGCAAATAGTAAAAGAGCACTCAAGCCAGGGAACATTGAGTCTAATTATCTTTGATTATATGCTAACTTATAGACTTCAAAGGAGAATAGTAGAAACTTTGACTGTTTCTTTATTAAGTACCTATTGGCCTCTGAATACATTTGCAAGCAGAGGAAACGGAGACTAAGACCTATAAGTCTGAATATAAGCCAATATGTAAGATAGTTGCATATTCACTCCAAAATTATTATTACTACAAGTCTCTTGAAGGGGAATACCTATTTTCAAACTCTAAGGCGGGGTTAGATTTATGGCTTTTTAATGTCCATACATGGTCTGATGTCGAGGGAACAGATATTGTATACTATCACAAGAAAACCTGGGGACAGTGGATGCAATTCATGCTCTTCTATCCATGTGTGTACGATAATAATGCATGAGATCATTATTACATGGTGCTTCCTTGAATTCCTTTGCTGCTTCCGTTGGCCGTGGTTGTTTTCTTTTCCCGTCCTAACTTGCTGGTGATGCTGCTGTTACGGAACAGTGAGTGACCCACACTGTGCAGTGGGAGATAGCCCTTCATGTTCAAAGACAGTTCTTCAGACTATCTACTTTGAGGTGGAGATGAACTTGACATTGCTATTTTGATTACAGTGTAGGTCAGGAAACTGACTGATTTTTGAGATTCATTCTAATGTTTTATACTTTCTGCAACAGAAACGAGCATTTACTCATACCATCCCTTGAGAAGAAACACAAGTGGATGTTGTTGTAGTGTTTCCAACATTCTCTGGACTCCTACCTAGTGAGGGTACCCTTTTCTCCTAGGGAAAGATTAGAGTTCATGTTAAGTTTTTAAAATACAAATTTTAATCTTGGTTGCACTGAAACTGTAGGGAGAAAATGAGTTGGGAGTTAAGTTTGAGAAGTAAAACTGCAAAAATAAAACCTCTCCATTGATGGTGAATTTTATGAATAAATTCCAGACGATCCCAGAGAATCTAGCCCCAAACACTTTGAGAAAAACAGCCTCAAAAAGGGAACAGAACACGTCTCCAGTCTTTCCCTATACTGGTGGTTAAAAATGACTTGACATCAGTTAGAAGGAAAAAAAAGTAATGCACTGGATATTATACAAATGGAGAGACATCATTAGAAAATTATTAGGGAAACAGAAGAAATCAAGTGAGAAAGAACTTTTCTTGCGCAGCTTTTAAATGCAGAAAACAACAGTTGGGCAATCCTCTTCACAGAGTGTGGCTGAGAGTCTGTCTGGAGTATTTACTATCCCCGGCTTAGGGCACTTACTTTGTAAGGGAGATTAATACACAGGAAGTTCAAAGCAGGGCTGCGAAAGGATAGAAGAACTTGAGGAAGTGATTCACAGGGAAGGGCAAGGGCCACCTAGATGAATACCTTCGAGGATAACAACGGAAGACCATGGGGCGACAGTTACCGCCCCAGCGACTGGGCCGCTGCTGAAACACTGGCTGCACAATGCCAGCTGCGTCTCTGAACTTTAGGGCTCTTTAAGGAAATGGCACCTGTTCATCTTCCAAATCCTCTCACCTTCAGGGTTTCGAAAAATCTATGGAGGCTCAATGGTTCAGCTCTTTTACAGATATTCTGCCTTATCTAGAGAGCTGAAACTCTGCCATAGGGTTCTCCAAAGTGGGGCATGGTGCTGAGTAGGCAAGTATATCAAGAGGAAAACAATGTTCCTTATCAGGCTTCCATATAGTAGGTTTGTTTGGACAGATTGACAATATATGGAAAATAGATAAGAAATACTGATTTCCTTCTTCATGAGAATACTACTATAACCTCTTTGCCTTGGTACCTAGTAAAACTGGCAAATATTAAACAGGATGTTATGGTAAGTTCCCTAACTTTAAATATACACGACTCAATTATTCCAGAGATCTGGACCCATGGTAAGATGCATCCAAACCTACTATCATAGCAATAGCTATGAAATTATTCCTTATTTCGAGGGACAGTTTATTGCCGTGTACCCTTGAACTCCTATAGTCACAGTTCCCTGATAAGCAAATCGACCATGGCAGTGAAATTAGAAAGCCATAAAACACAAAAATCTGAGAAACATCCTTTTGCAAGGAAGATCATGTAACTTAAGTCTTTCACCATAAAGATCAAGTGTTAAACTAAAAAAAAAAAAAAAAGACTGGTTTTGCAGCTTGAGAAAGAAAAGAAATGTGGTTTCCCTCGCTAAAAGTTTTCTAGATGATACAGGAACTTCTGCTTAGAAATTACTTTCTAAACAACTGCAAAGGGATGACTATAAACATTTCCTCAACCTATTACAATAAAATCCTCCAGGAAGCTGCCTAACCATTAAGGATAGAGAAAACCGCAGATGCTGTGATTTCAGTTCTTTTCTCTCATTTTCTGTATTTTGTAATTTTCTCTGAAAGCTAAGCTTTCCTTCGATAGGGAGGGGAAGGGTCCTTTTCTGATGGGCAGGCACAGCCGTCAGCACGCAGTCTGGGGTGCAGTCGCCTGTTGATGCAGCCTGCAGAAAGCAGTCTCCAGGTGAGCCACGGCAGCAGCACACCGAGGCGTTCAACAAAGCGGTGGGTGTTTGATGACATCCCCTGAGCACATACAGTGAACCTCGTGCAGCACATGACATGGGAGGGAGCAGACCTGCTCATCGGAATGCCAACTGAGTAACACCAACGTAATATGGAGGAAACAGAAGTGACAACTTTCCATAGTGAGAAGAGACATTTGATCTGACAGTGGGCACAGATTATTTTTTTTTTTTAGTGGCTATGAGATGCAAATGAGAGAAAGGAAACAGAAGGACCATCATGTAGGTTAAAATTCTTAAGGAGCAAGACAGCCAATGCAACCTGGGTGAGATGAGGGAGCAAGGCTTAGAAACTTAGCTCCCACACACTGAATCTGAGACAAGGCTGAAACAGAGAGAAAGACCTCAATTTGTGGAGAGATTAGACCTGATTGTTTGCTGCTAAGTGATATTAACTAAAGTCCTAAGTGGAAGAAGGGATTTCAGGAAAGAGAAAGGGGGCGGGGGAGAGTGTACTAAATGTATTCATTCAGATGTGACCATCTTCTCAATATGCAAAATTTCTCAAAGGCCAGGTGATTAATTTGGCTGCAGGGTCTCCAAAGGCAGCTGTTTTCAGACACTGATCCTAGGTTTGCTTAAAGGAAGGAGTTTTCCCTAAAGGACTGAAAATACACAGTCATTTTCAGTGTATCATACAATCACATATATTAGCATAGTAGATTCAGGGTGGTTGTTTTTACATAAAGCTAAAGATGATGTTAATTTCAAATAATTTTCTATTAGTGGTTAACAAACACCATCCTCATCTTCAATTTCTGTTGAGTTCCTTTGGTTCTGATGGAAATCTCAATTCTTTTTCCATCTTTACATTTATTTGGTGACATCTAAGCTTAGGGAAAAAAAAAAAACAAACCTGTCTATGCAGAGATGCTGAAATTAGGGTGGGGACTAAAAAAGAAAAAAACAACTGAAAAACTAGAGGGGGAAAAATATATGCGTGTATAAGCAAACTTGACTGTAGAATAAGTATTTTAAAATATAATTCATTAACTAATTAACTAGAGTTATGAAGAATGTGTCCACTTTCCAAAACATACAAACCCCACAAACTCAAAGAAATAAAAAAGGACTAGCAGCATTTAAAAAAAAGAAAGAGACAATAATTGATAATTCTACTCAGTTTTCAAAAAGAACTGTCAATCAGGAAACAGGATAGTCTGACTAGCACAAGTTCTTGAAGATAGAAGGCACAAAATAAAAGTTTGTGATTTATTCAACCCTCCAAAGACCTGAAGGAAGTCCTTTTAAATTCAATTCATACTAATGCAACCCTTTCATGGTTTTTTTAATTTAAATTTTTACAAAATTTATTTCTCTGGGGCTGTGCTGGGTCCTGGTTGCTGCACAGGTTTTTCTCCAGCTGCCGCGAGCGGGGGCCGCTCTCCAGTTGCGGTGCACAGCTTCCTTGCTCCATGGCATGTGGGTATCTTCCCAGACCAGGGATCAAACCTGTCTCCTGCATTGGCAGGTGGATTCTTTACCACTTGAGCCACCAGAGAAATCCTGAAACCTCTTCTAAAATGTGTGGGTACTGGGACTTCCCTGTCAGGGCCCAGGTTCAATCCCTGGTTGGGGAACTAAGATCCTTAAGCCATGGTGCAGCCTAAATAAATGAAATGAAATGTAATGGTACACTTTCCCATTTAAGTACACTATTCTGAGCATAATTTAGCCTTTATTTAGTATCTTTGATATCTTGTAACACTAGAAGGATATCATTATGGTCATTTTTAGCATGAAATAATTTACATTCTGATGTACAGGAAATTGGAATGTACATGATCCCTAGAAAGTATTTATATTATTTCCAGAAGTTCTTATAGTATTTGTTTTTTTAGATCTTTTATATCTGATTCATTCTTTTATCTCTAATTCATAAGCAAAGAATAGAAAAAAAACCTAGTTAATTTGGTGTTTATTCTATTTAATGAAAAATTTCCTTTAAAACTCTGGTTCCAAGGTAAAGAATAGAATTGGAAATTAAAAAAAAAAAATCAAAGTATGAGGTATTAAGTTTGCTACCAAGATTGTCAAACTCGAATAACAGATGTCCAAAATAGAAATCTCTATTGTTCATTTTAAACACATTTTTAAAAATGGAGGCTAGCAGTTCATTCATTCTTAACACACCATATTGCTTAGGATCTCAAGACTTTGTCCAACAGCCTCAATAAATGTATAAAGATATCAAGAGGTAAAGGTCAAAAAAGGAACTAAGAACATCAAACAAGACCGCTGGAACTGACCCAAAACATCACATGCTGGGCTCTCCTTTTTAATGATAATAACAGTGATACTGAGTGTTTATCCATGACTTTATTTCAAAGAGCTTCAAACGCTTTGCAGACATCTCTCACTAATCTTTACTAGGCCTTGAGAAGAAAAGTTTTCCCCAAGAAGTACCTTCAGAGAAGGATGCTTCCCAAAACCAATAGAAGAGAAAACATTTGCCTCTTTCCATCATCCCCCAAACACACTTGCCTCCGGACTCCCACTATGTCACACTGCAATTGAAAGGGATTATAATACCATGCAAGTGTTGAAAGGATAATAATGCTAAGTGAGTTTGTTTCTAAAAGAGTTAGAAGCTACGTGTATTTAATCATAACAACGAACAGCTAAGTAGAAAAGATGAGAAAACCCATAATTACATTTATCCCATTATTTACCTATTTGTGGGGGAGGTTTCAAATTGGTAAAGTTACAGGATGGAATACAGATTTCCCATACTGCATAATATTAGTCCCTGAGATGGCTCAATGATGATCTTTACCTGAAAATGATTTCCAGACCACAAGTACTTGATAGGTGCTACGTCTGAAACTGCTTACTCTCATTTTGATCCAATACTTCTCAGATGGGGGGCTGGGAGTCACAGGGACTTGTGGGATAACTTCCAAGCAGGCTATAGAACCTCATCTGCTGAGCTTCAAAGACCTACATGTTGAGACCAGCACAGTGCACGTATGAAAAACTGGGTGAATTGGTTCCCTTGATAATCCTGAACTCCTTTTCTTCCAGCCCTTGAGAAATTGCTGCAAAGCTGGACAGCTGAACCTTCAGCAATCTGAGCAGCTGTTCCAGGGTAGCAGTCATTAAAACAATACTCTAAAAAGTTCAAAAATGAAAATGTAAAAGTGATGTGTGATACGGTTCTAGGATCCTCTGACTCTGAGAAGTAAAAACTTAAGACAGTAGCTGTTGTACGCTGTGTGCGTGATTATTACCTCACTGACCACGGAATGGTAATGGGCTTACCAGTGTGCAAAGGTCCTGGGAGGACACGAGATTCACCAGGGCACAAGGAAGGCAGTTACAGAACGTCGGTTCCCACCCTAGAACCTCCACATTATTAGTCACTCTCTAAGTCACCATGGCTATCTGTTACTATTATGGTTAATTTAATCAGCTCTTTGGCCCACAAAATTTTTAATCTAAAGCTTAGTCTTCTTAGCTGCATAAAAAACACAAATGGTCTTGCTTAGTTATTTCGGGATAATGCCAATTGAATTCAAACAGGTCAACTGAGCCCAAATCAATAACCCTCAAACTTAGTATTTCTTACAGTAATTAGGTGAATAAGAAATAGTTCACATCAAATTACTGTTGATAATAGTACCTTACATTTGCAATCTTCAAAGACAATTCTCATATATTATTTCATTTCAAGTAGGCAGGCTATTTATTACTATTATCCCCATTTTACTCCTGAGGACACAGACTCAAAGAGGTTAAGCAAGTTTCCTTAAGGTCACAAAGCTAAGAAGGACCAGAGCTGAGACTGAACACAGGATTACTGAGAGCTCTTTTCACTCTAGGATGCTGCCACTCATTTTAGAATGTACTTTATGCCTTATTATCATATTATATCATATGTGGATACTGTGCAAAGAGCACTATTCGGTGGGCATAATTATCTTCAATTACCTGATTGGTGATAGAAATTATGCACTTAGGCCAGAAGGTCTCCAGTTATACATAAAGTTAGAAGATAATGAAGTAACTCTACCCTAAGGGAACCCAAGAAATGCTCTGATAATTCAAAAGGAGAAAAGTCCTCATCAAGGGAGTTCGATTGCTTCCACAACAACTGCCTAATCAGGGAGCATTCAACAGGTGGCCCATGGGGTAATTTACATTTCTGGGAAAAAGAAAAAGCAGTGGGGACAATGGCAACTCCTCACTCCTGGAAATGCTGCCTGGCGTTCTGACTTCAGAGACACACTCCTGCTATCTTTCGGGTAGATCATACCTTCCTTCATGCTTACTAGGTGTATAACTGCACAAGAAAACTTCCAAATGATAAATTACCAAGTGATTCATCATCATTAATCAACCCTCACAAAAATCTTGGAAACCAAGTGGACCAGGGAGTTACATCTCCTCCATTTGTAACAGTAACCACTGAATGCTGTGCAAAGACTACCTTAGAGGTCAATGGGAGAACTAGCATTAGTCTTCCTGAACCGGAACATCCAAGTCCCAACCCGGGGTGTATGCACCCACTGTTCGGGTGTCAGCTACTGTAGTTTCTGGGTAGAGGTTGGCAACAGGAGAAAATCAGAACTTCTGGCAGCATTTACAAGGCAGGTGCAGTCATAAAGAACTTGACTTTTGATTCCATTGTCTCTGCCAGGACAGGTGGTTTGGTAGAAGTATGGAATCCTGCCAGACAGGCTCCAATTCAAACATCCCTTTAGAAAACAAAACAATAAAAATGGAAACAAAATGCCAAATCCTGTTCCATACCTTGAAGACTGATACTGCCTGAAAAACGGCATTTTCTATAATAACATTAATGTGGTTCAATCATACATCAACTCAGGAAGAAATGACATGACGAAAATGAAAGGTCTGCTGCAGGTTGGGTGCTTCCCTTATACTTCAAGTTATTCCTGTATATAAGCTAAAGGGACACACGTTTCAGTGAATTTTCTCCATATATTCTTAGTGTTTAAAAAGCCTCAAACCAATATAGTGTGGACCCTATATAAACTATGGCCTGCAGGTGACGCTGATGTGTGGGTCCATCGACTGTGAGAAGCGTGCCGCTCATGGAGGATGCTGATAATGGAGGAGGCTCTGCATGCACGGAAAGCGGGGGTGTGTGGTCGATTGCTATACCTTCCTCTCAGTTTCGCTGTGAACCTAAAACTCCTGGGCCGTGCCGTGCCGTGCTTAGCTGCTCAGTCATGTCTGACTCTTTGCAACCCCATGGACTGTAGCCCACCAGGCTCTTCTGGAATCGTGGAGTGGGTTGTCATGCCCTCCTCCAGGGCATCGTCCCAACCCAGTGATTGAACCCAGGTCTCCTGCATTGTAGATGGATTCTTTAGGTCTGAGCCACCAGAGAAGACCAAACCTAAAACTCCTAATTAAATAAAGTCTTGGGACCTCCCCGGGGCTCCACTAGCTGGGACTCCATGCTCCCAGCGTGGCAGGTGCTAGAGTTCAATCCCTGGTCGTTCACATACTGCAACTCAAGATCCCATGTGCTGCAGCCAAATACGTAAGCATTTAAAAAATAGAGTCTTAAAACAATCAAAAACAAGTAAATGAAATAAAACCCCTCAAAATTACAGTCTAATATCTGCGTAGGAGTAACACAGGCAAGTTAGCACTACCGAGTAGAATAAAAACCTTTGGTAAATCCTGCTTACCCCACCCATTCTGACTGAGTTTCCTAGTACTATAAACTAGTGTACTTAAAGTTTTGTGAGAATGGTCAGTTAATGAGTCCATCAAAGAGGCTGTATTTCTCTCTTAAAAAAAAAAAACACAAAAAACTATAGCATGTTAGTTCAGAACAGAGTAAAATATAAAGAACTGTTTCTGATGGCAAGGACAGATCACTGACAATTTTAGCAGGTCTGTCTTCAGGGCAAGCCCTTGTGATTGATGATGTAGGCTCCTAACCACAAGGTGGCCACAAGAAGGCCCCGAGGAGGAATGCCCAGAGAACCCTGTGGGCACTGTAGCTGCCGCTACTGAAATTGTGAGCATTCTTGCTGTTCCTGGAATTCTATTTCCAACCACTACTTTGTGGTTGCAATGAAGGGATAGAAAGAGACTGGAAATCTTCTAGAGCAATATTCTTTTCTGTTCATATTCACAGAGCCAAGAGTAAAATAACAACAATGTACTTTACCCAGGGCATAATTCTGCCTAAATCTGCTTGATCCACCACTTTATTTTTCCTGATTCTTGTTTTTGTTGTTGTTAGAAGAAAAGATAATCTGCAAATGGGTTCCAGAAAAACTGGAAAAAATTCGTGGATTCGAGAGAAGGATATTTAAGGAGCCATAATCTGAGAACAATACCCTGTAAATGTCCCTAAACGCAAGAACCAAAATATCAAGTGAATCATTGTTCTTACCCAGAAAATAATTTCTTAAAGTTACAGTCTTAATTTTCCTTAAATGATAAATTCCCCCTAGTCAGGCCCCAGAGATGAGACTACGAAGCTGGTGCTTAACATGGTCGTGCCTTTTTACGCCTGACTCAACCCAACAGTTTAAGTTCCTCCTTCATTTACCTGCCAAGACCTGAGTTCAGGCCCTGGGGTGCTGAGGGTTTCCTTTGTGGGAGAAAGTGACATCATCACCACCTCGGAGGCAGTGGGGGAATGCAGGGAATGCGGCTCCCAACACTGGTGATATCATCAACCGTCCTGGGAGAAGAGTTGAAGTACTGAAGGTCAAAAAAGAGGGGGTTTTGTTTCGAGTTTATCAGTAGTTTCTGATGTTCCCTAATATCAGATTTTAAAAGGGTAGGTGGAATAAAGGTACCTTTCCCCTTGCTAAGAACGTCAAGAACCAAACATACAGGAGTTAAGTCGTGACAGAGCTGCTCAGCTCATTTGTATCTTACCGGGGTACCTTACATCCAACCAAGGAAAAATAGAGCCTTGGTTACATTAGGCTCTCTCCCAGCCCTTAAATGAGTATATTCTTTGGGAAACTTGCTAATGTTGCAAGTTTGCATTCAAAATAAACTCTAGGCACTCACATAATCCCCCAGTCTCCTCCAAACTTTCTTTGATGTCCAACAACTAAGGACAAGAATCTTTGATTAGAAAACAATTTCTTTGGTTGGAAGAAAATTCTTTGCAGGGCGTGAACAGCAGGAGAAAGAAAAGATTTTTCTGAAGTGCAAACTAGTTGGAAACCCCCTGGGGAAAGAATCTGATTCCCAGTCTTTGAGAGGAACGGGCCTGCCTGTACAAGCCGCCTCCGCTGCTGGCCTCTGAGAAGGCGCTTTTGTGTCTACTGTAGGGCCCTCAGCAACAGCACGGCAGCCCTTCTCTTTATTTTTGCCAGCGGAAGTTTTCCAACTCTGGGGACACACAATGCAGAAAGTCACGGTTTAATAACAAGGCACAGTTACTAATCAGATGGCCCCACTTCCACTCCTTCCAAATGCCTCCATATGCTCACACACTAACGCTCTAACCCCCAACTCCATACAGGAACACCCATCAGCTTTTCTGAAATTAGTCTAACTAGTCAGCTTACTTATAATAATTCAACTTTACAAATTATTTTAGGAGCAGGTTCATAATCTTCCTTTTACTACCATGGTTCTGGGCTCTCTCTGGCCTTTTCAAGCCTTTCCAAAGGTTTGGTCACATTCACTTAGACATAAGCCAGTCATTGATGTCAGTGTGGTTTGGTCACTGGGACAGCCTTGATGAAGGATTTAGAATAGGGGTCCTCAATCTACTACGCGTATTTTAAAACTCCCCCCATAAAAGTCCTTTCTATGTGTGTTAACTGAATGCAAACACAGTATAGGACCAAAGGACTAAAGTGCAACTGAGCCTAGAGCTTAGTTTGGCTACTAATTTGTTGTGTGACTTTAAGGAATTTGGTCAGAATTTTTGGGGACCAAAAAAATCTGTGACCACCTACCAAATAAATCTTATCTCAAGGGGGAAAAAATAAGCAAATTACGTGCCCTTTTGTTTAATAAGTCTATTTCTGAAATAAGTATAACTTCTAAATGTCTAGAGCTGGAAAGAAACTTAAAGGTTATTTACTTATCCCACCAACCCTAACCCAACAGATGAAAGGTTAAATGACTTGCCTTTATCTTTTAAATGGTCACAAGGCACCTGTGAACTTTTCGTCTGTCCAAAGGGAGACAACTAAATTTCAAATAATCTCTGACAACAATAAAGATATGATGTATACAATACAGTTTACCAAGTTCACAGTAGGGAATAACCTAATGTTTTTGTCATAGCGGACAGGTAAATTACACTAAAACCAAGAGAATGAGAATAACAGTTAATATTGACTAAAGTCAATGATAATAATAAAAGCCTTGGTATTGAAGGCATTTTCTAAATATAGATGACATTCAAATATTTTTCCTCCAATTAAATAAATTAATTTAAAAAATATTTTTCACCTTCTATATAGTCCTAGTGTTTATTTTTTCTTTTGTGCAGTTTATGAAGATTTAAAATGAGCCAATGAGATCATCAATTCAAACAGAACTCCCAATGTGTTGAACTCTGTTTAAAGCTAAAATTTTTTATTTAATTTTACTACAATTTAACAGGAACTTCTCATTTTAGAAAGCCAGTTTGCGATTTGAAAAGAAAGCCAATTGTGTTTAGTTATTTGGACCTCTAAAGAAAATGCTACTGATGAGTATTATACATACAGGAATATTTATACAGGCAATATTATAACCTATACTTAACTGATAAAAGTGAAAATTAGAAGGTATGACTGTTTGGGCTGTAACTGTCCTCTAGATTTCAACTACTTGAAGTTGCCTGGGTTAAAATTTTACGTTTTTTGTTTACTTTTTCTTCAATCATAGAGGACCTCGAGACAGAATCACCACAGTCATTTGAATGACTCCTGAGAAGATGGAAACTGGCACTATAATGGCATTTATGCCTGCACTTCATGTTTGGCGTTCATCACACACTGCTTTCCACTGTTAAAGCTGCATCTCCTCAGTCGGTCTAGGCAAGGGGGCTGGCCTTGGTATTCCCATAGGACCTGCCACAGAGTATGGAAGGGAAGACCCCACAGTAGAGACCCCAAGAATAAGACATGGAGAGACTCCAGAGCAGTCCCCACTCTCAATAAGGATCTTGGCCTGGAGTTCATAAAGAGCCTCTGTTGCTTTGAAAACACAATGCAGGACAAAAGGCCGCCTGGCGCAGTGAGTCCCTGGCATAACTTCCTGTATGCACAGGCACGGGTAAAGTAATGCTGAGTTGCAGCAAGGTATTTTTCTGTCTGTTCACTTGTTTTTAAGTACGCCTTCTAGTTGAGTAGGGATCAAAGACGAAAGAGACCCTACGGCACTCCATAATATCTTCTTAATGGAATGTTCAGGGAGAAAATCTCTGCCAACATCTGCTTTTTAATCTTCCCACAATGACCCAAAGAAGTTTAAAATACATAAATAAGGTTTGCTAAAAATGCTGGCCAGTAAGATATGGCAGTAGATTGACTGGCAAAGCACTAATCTGAGTTTATTTCTTCCTCTGTAAAATGAAATGATTGGATTAGGGTTTTTTCTAACTTGAAATCTGATGATTATATTTTAATTTCAAATGGGGGCTATTCCTCTGCCCTCCCACCCAAAACTGTATTTTACCCCAGGTAAGGAAAACTGAATAGGAACTAATTTCAGTAAAAGACCAATAAAGTCCTTCACAAAATTTAAAAAGAATTAGGCCACAAGATTTTTAAAGTTAGATTAGCCAATATGATTCTAAGCAGAAGATATAACAGCGAAAGAACTCAAAACTGGAAGCATGTGAAAGATTTCTTTTTAAGAATGGATAACTTGTAATACTGTAGAAAGCAGGAGAAAAAAGAATGGAAATCTATGATCATTTTTTAGGAAACAGCAAGATTAGTAGGCATAAAACATAAGGTCTTCAGTCTTCTCCAAATTATTTTACAGAAATAAAGCAACAGAGTTTCTCAATTATCAATTATCATCAGTTAGTTATGCACAATAGTACCCTTTTGATATATTAGCATGCACAAAATTGATAGGTAACGATAACTGACTATGCTATTTAAAATTACAGTAATATATGGTTGATTTCCATCATAATAGAAGTGCTCTAGATTTTTAAAAAACAAACAGGGGTCTTGAAGATAGTTATATTGCCATCCCGAAGAAAGATCACTGCTTCAGATTCAGGATCATAATATCTAAATAAGATAATTTCCTATCTCCAGGAAAAATGTGAGACTTTGTGTTTACCATTTTAAAAACCCTAATTTAAATCACTTTGATTATTTTGGTGTTTCTGAATTTGAAATTAAATACAAACTCTAATATATTAAAAAATATCAAAAGAAAATGAACTGTAATGTTAAGAACCCAGATAAAAAGAAGAGTATGTAAAGTAGCTTATCTGTTATTTAAAAACAAACATGCAAGAAATAATGAAAGTTTTTTAAAGAGATTCAAAGTTTTCCGTTATAGCAAACAGAAACTGAATGGCCCAAGGCCTCCTACCTTAGGAAAAACAATGGGGCTTAAAGGACAGAAGACAGATGTGGAAAAGTCACTAGTTAGCTGGTTTTACAGCTCTGTTCTCTGACTTCAGGGACCAAACAGGCACCCAGGGCCACAACTGTTCTGCTTATATCAAAACAAATTAGTACAATATCTTTTATTCTTATGTGCCTTTGAGTGAAACCACCATGATGAAGGGTTGTAAGGAAATGGCACCCCACTCCAGTATTCTTGCCTGGAAAATCCCACGGATGGAGGGGAGCCTGGTGGGCTACAGTCCGTGGGGTTGCAACGAGTCGGACATGACTGAAGGGACTTAGCACACACACACACACAGGCATTTCTTGATGCAGTTTCACTTAATATTTGGAGAGCACAATTCCTTAACTACACATAAGCAGTCTTTGTCAAATACCAATTTTTGTATCTAAGGTCATCTTAGGTCAGGCCAACCTTCTTATAACTGCACCATAATACTGTTGTCTGTCTGACTTCTATTAATGTATACAAAGACTTTTCAAATTAACTAAACTCAAGGTAAGTTAGTTTTGAGAATTTGGTTTCATTTCTGAAATAACTGGGATTATTCTAGGATAACAGCTCTTAATCTAGAATCTTTAGATTCTTACATGTGTCTCAGAGATTCTCTCCACTGGGATTTTATGCAAAATTGTACATTAAGTACATATGGTCAATAACTTCCATCACATTTTCAAAGGGGCCAGTGACCCCCCACCTCCAAAAAAAAAGATTGAAAGCCACTGTGTTAGGGTATCTCAGGATCAGAATTGGGATTCACAAGCCCCAAGGACTAAGAAGGTAAGGTCCTTTGGATGCATGCTAATATCTTATAATTGGGTTTCCCAGGTGGTTCAGTGGTAAAGAATCTGCCTGCTAATGCAGAAGACATGGGTTCAAGATCCTTGGGTTGGGAAGATGCCCTGGATGAGGAAATGATAGCCCACTCCAGTATTCTTCTTGCCTGGAAAATTCCATGGACAGAGGAGCCTGGTGGGCTACACCCCAGGGGGGTCGCAAAGAATCAGACATGACTGAGCACAGCACACACGCACACACCATCTTATAATCACAGATTTTACATCAGTACCCCAAGACATTTTTCTTGGAAAATGAGAATTTCCTAAAAAGTAGGGATTGGGCTAGTTATTAAAACTAAGTAAGTGCTGTGTAAAGGATATTGATTATACCAAACAAATCGCTTATAGCCATGTTTACAGTTTGAAAATGACCATCAAGGAGACAGTATGCTGTCAGTGATAAGTCAGAGAGAGAACAGAGTGCAGCATGCTCTACCAAGCCCAAAGCACTCACAATAATCGACTTCAAAAAATGTACTTAAAAAATGTGATGAGATAAATAAGTCTGTTTTATCCTAGAGTGATCTCTGACCAATCACAGCCACTCGGCACCACCATAATGTTCCTTATATTCATTCAATAAATATTTATTGAGTACCTCCTATGGGAAAAGTACCAAGTACACTAAAGCCCTGTTCCCCAAAACACAGCTCTGAACTGAAGAGATGAAAGCCTTGCTTTCACAGAGCTCACAGCCTCCTGAGGGGAGACAGCATAAAAGTGTGCCACATTGCAGGAAGTTTACAAAGCAAAGCAAAGCAGGGGCGGAGAAGAGGAGCCCTGGGGGAACAGGAAGAGTCCCTCAGAACAGGCCCAGGAAGGCCTCACCGAGAAGGTGTATTTGACACTTGGGGCTGACATTTGAGGGACTAAGAGAAGAAAGTGCTTGGGATGTAAGTGGGACGAGGCAGTGGAAAGGCCCTGAGGTGGGAGCAGGCCTGGCTTAGCTGAAGGACAACAAGGTCACAGCGACTGGAGCAGAGTGAGGGCTGAGGAGGCAAGAGGTCCAGGTGCCAGGCCAGATCCTGCAGGCCCTCAGCAGCTCATTGTAAAAACTCTGGCTCCAACTCCAGCAATTCTCAACAAAACAATGAATGCAGGTCACAGAGTCAGCTCAGAGGGCTTCCGAGACATAAAGTTGGCACCCTGCTTCACCAATAGCTGAATCACCAAATTGAGCAACACAGGTCCCAATAGAGGATATTGGGACCATATCCCACATCTCAGCCATTGACAGAATTTTAGCTTTTGAGGATTTCCCTGAGAAAAGCACATCCTTGGATAACTTAAAAAGTGGACTATTCATCTATCTCCTGCAAAGTATACAGGGTCCATTTATTTCTGTGTAACTTTGTTCTAAGATAATTAACTTGCTTTCTCTCTCATTAAGTTTCCTTTTCTACAAAATGGAATATCACCTGTATTTGGTTTGCAAGTATTTGTGAATCATTTTAAGCTCCTTGGAAGAAAATCACTACAGAAATTTGATGGAATATCATCATACACTTCTCTAACAACAATACCCTGCTATCAATTCTGGTTCCTGACAGAACATTTATAATAGTACATTGCTCATTTATAACATCTTTTCCTCTATTGGAGAAGGAAATGGCAACCCACTCCAGTGTTCTTGCCTGGAGAATCCCAGGGACGGGGGAGCCTGGTGGGCTGCCGTCTGTGGGGTCGCACAGAGTTGGGCACGACTGAAGCGACTTAGCAGCAGCAGCAGCAAGGGAGAGGGGGAAGCACATAAAAGTTCCAATAAATACTTCTCAGTGGATAAAATGTAAAGGCTTTTTTTTATTGAAAACAAAAACAAAACCTTGAGCCTCAGGGATATCTTTAAAACTGTGTAAAAAGTTAACTATGACTAATTTGTAGATAAAGAAAATTACAACACACACACACACACACACACACTGTTTACCACAAAAACCAAGGAAATGCCTATTCCTGGAATCAGCTCAAAGGACACTAAATAGCCTGATAGGGGCAATAACCAAGGGCACAGCTCATTCATTACTTCCTACAACCAGACAGATTTATGAATTTGAACTTACAACAATTCTGCGGGATTTCCACATGAAGTACAGAATGATTATATATACAAATCTGTCTGATGGGTACTTTTACATAAGTGAGATATCTCCTTAACCTGAAAAACTATCAATAAAAATATCTGCAGCTTCCTTCTCTCTTCTGGGTGCCACGCTTCTGACAACAAAGCCCAGTCAAGCTGGGATCCCAGGAGGCAAGCACCTCGGCCTGCCTGTGTGCATAGAGGGTTTACATCCGATGGTATACTTCTGACTCCATTCCAAAGTCAACTATAAATTAACTGAATTTTCTGCACCCCCCCACTAACAGAAATAACTGAGAGTTGACTGTACTTCAAATAGTTATACTTCTTTTAAAGGCTGGCCTCAAAGCTACAAAATCTTTGAAATCTCTGCTTCCAAGAAGCTCTGACTTGAGCAATGACAGCTAGATGCATGCTACTTCAAAGCTTATTATTTCATGTTCCTATGTTAGATAACTTACTGTTATAAAATGAAGAGAAAGGTAATGATAATTGTTACACTAAAACAGATATACCAAGTAAATAACATTCTGATTTACAAATGTCTTTGTAAATGAAGCTCAAATGAAGAGAAATAGAAGAAATACATATAGTTTGGATTAACTGCAGAGAACAGTACTCATCATTTGCATTCTCTTCTGTTCTGGAAATAAATTCATCATTTATATAAGGCCTACCCTGGTGTTCATCTGCAGCATTTTAGATGTACAAAATTTTAGAGTGAGAAAAGCATGAGCTCTGGGGTTCAAGCTCCAGCTGTGCCACTTACTTTTAGACTTTGGCAAATAGCTTGAGACTCACTTTGAGCCTCCATTTCTTTACCTATAATATGTGAAAATAAAAGTACTGTATGTCTACTGTATGATATCACTTATATGTGGAATCTAAAAAATACAACAACTAGTGAATATAACAACAAAAAAAGAAGAAGACTCACAGAGAACGAACTAGTGGCTCTCCCAGTGGGGGCAGGGAGGAGGAGCGGCAATACAGGGCTGGAAGAGTAGGAGGTACCAGTATTACGTATAAAATAAGCTACAAGGACATACTGTACAACACAGGGAATATAGCCAATATTTTATAATAACTATAAATGGAGTCACACCTTCAATAATTGTGAATCACTATATTGTATATTTGTAACTTATATGCTGTCCAGTGTGCGCTTAGTCGTGTCTGACTCTTGCGACCCCATAGACTGTAGCCTGCCAGGCTCCTCTGTTCATGGGATTCTTCAGTCCAGAATACTGGGGTGGGTTGCCATTTCCTTCTCTAGGGCATCTTCCCAACCCAGGAATCGAACCCGGGTCTTCTGCCTTGCAGGTAGATTCTTTACCGACTGAGCTACGAGGGAAGCCCTGTGACTTATATAATATTGTACATTAACTCTACTTCAGCTAAAAACACAATTAAAAAACATCCGCCCTAGTCTTAAAAAAAAAAAAGGACTGTATTTCTCTCTCGAAGGTATAGTGAAGATTCAGTGAGCTAATACATGTAAAGTGCATGGCACGTTAAAGTTCAGTTATGCAGGTGCAAATCTAAAGCCTAGAAAGGTAAAAACTATCTTGTCACCCAACTACTTAGTGGCAGGATTGGAGCTAAAAGTCAAGTCCCTTTAGTTATAGTTTAATCACTTTGTCAACTGCAAGTTTGCTATACAGCATTGTCTCTCTGGCTTTGGCCAAAACTTAAACTATGAAGTTTTCTCTTCCTCCCCAAAACGTTCACTTCAGGCCCTGACTACAAATAAAGCGAGAATGCAAAGGTAGGATAACTATGTGTTGACTAATAGGTAAACGAAGGGGCAAGCAGAGACACCGCAAGGGGGAATTTGTCCAGGAGGTGTTCTCTGCTGCTGGCCAAATGCTGCACTACCACAGCTTCCACTGTAGGTCTGAAGCCTCAGGGCAGCACATTCTAATCTTGATCATAACTTTAACCTGGAGTCTAAGAAAATCCAGGACAACCAGCTGAGCAGGAAGAATGTGATGGTGAAAGAATCAGTGACCTCTCCTGAGCTACACTAAGATCCTCTTGGGCTTCTGCTTTGAGGAGAAGGAAAATGAATTTTGGGTTGTCCCTCTAAGTCACGTTTATTAATAAAGAGCAAGAATGGAGAAAGAAAACAGGACTGTAATCATTTTTAGAAGTGGTAGCAACAATATCACTAAGAAATAATATAAACAAATGTTGATAAGAGGTTAACAAACCAGAAAGCTGGGCAATGGGACAGCACATAAGCTCCAGCTCATTTTCCTTCTACAGTTGTATAAACCAGGAGAAAAAAAGAGTATATTCGAAAGAATGGTCAAAACAATAACAATAATAGTGTAATCGCTCCCAGTGTCTTTATCACACTGCCAAGTAATTAGTTTCCTTGACATGAATTTGTGTGTGTGTGTGTCCCCCACATTCTGCTTTTTCTTTGAGATATAACTGATATATAACACTGTATTATTTGCAGGTGTATAATATGATGACATACATATATATTGTGAAATGATCCCCACAATAAGTTTAGTTAACATCCATCATTACTTGTAATTATAAAAAAAATTTTTTTTGGACCTGGATTTTTGATGGCTAGTTAGGGAAATACTGAGATGGAAGAGTGGTAGAAGGTTATCCTAAATATAAACATTAAATGGGAAACAGATTTAAAAAGGAGCAGGAAATCAGAAAAGAGGGCGAGACAGGATTTTGGCAAATGTAGAGGAAAGCTAAGAAGTAGACACTTTAAAGACAATGGCAAACCCGTACAGGGATTTGAAATAATACGGTTGTGCAGAGAAGCAGCTCTTGGGCCAAATAGGAAGGAAAACAATATAATTTGGTCAAGACTCAGATGGGGAGTTTTGAAACGGACAAGAGACGATTTGAGAAATCAAAGAAATATGGCCAAGGCAACATTTCCTCTTTTATTTTGACTTTCTTATAGTACTTTAAAGAGAATATTATCATTTAAGACTCTGAACATATACTGTACAATGGATATAACTCTTGGTAAAGAGAAAACTGAGGAATAAGAATCAGGACAAAAATCCACCAAGACCTGGTCTTGTATATATAGTCATCAGATGAAGCTGAGACAGACAAAATTATTTTAGGAGAAAGTTCTGTGGTCTATTTTATTATTAAACAGAATAATAATATCTGGGGTACACCGTCACAGATGTTTCTCTTTGTTTAAGGAAAATCCAAACTAATACAAATGAAAATCCAGTTAATTTGGTCCTTATGAAATAGTACATACAATGAAATAACTGAACAAAATGTAAAGACATGTCAGATATTAGGAAACTTCTGGAAATTACAGAAACCACAATAAGGCAGTCATCATTATTTTTTTAAATCATTGTCCTCATAACTTCACATTTCCCAATGCATTGCATGCCCAATTTTACAAAGCCTTAACTGTATCTTTGAAGATAATCAAGCTTAACAGGCAGCTAGAATAATTCATAGGTAGAAGGATATATAGAATTATCCAAAATTCTGCAACGCCAACAGAGAAAACTGTCTTTGGATTTGTGATACCAGGGGACAGATATCCACCAAGAAAGCTAAAGTGCAGCAAAGCACAGCTCTAGGACATTTAAACAGAACTTGAGCTGAGTGGAAGGCTTGGTTAACCACAGTTGAGTAAACCTGTGTTGCAGTGTAATCTGATAAGGAACAAACAGCATGGATTCTAGAAGTTTACACCATGTGTCCCTAACACGCTAGACTTCTTTGAAAGAGTTAATCAAATAGTGGATAAAAAAGAACTGATGCAGCTCATTCAAAAGTTTTTTTTTAAGTCTCTCATAAGAGATTATTAAGAAAACTTAGTAATTATTGTGGATTAAAACTTGATTAATAGACAATAAACCAGGACCAATACTGAAAATCTCCAAAGATTAATACTAAGCTAGTATACAAATTTATTACTGACCCTGACACAGAAGAAGCTTGCACGGAGAGAAAAGGTGAAGAAAAGACTGAAAGCTGCCAATGATGCAAACTATCTACTGGAAAGCCTGGAAAGGTCCTGCTAAATAACAATGAAGTTCGCTCTTCACAAAGTGAATAAGCAATACTTAAAGGACAGTGATAGACTCAAAGTTAATATGTGGAGAAAAAGGATTAAGCAACACTTACCAGTATGAGAAAAAGGGCAAAATAGAAGACATGATAAAGATTGACAAAGTAATAAATCACAAAGAGAATGCCAGCTAATATCTCTTACATACCTTTTCCTTTATGAATATACAGAAACTTTACATAGAGATGTATTATAATAGAAGACAAAAAATTTAAAATAAAAGAGGACACTATTTAACGCAGCATATAATTAACCCATTGAACATGCTGCCACAGGATATTAAGGCACAAAGCTTAGTACAGCTTCCAAGGCCTCAGAGCTACCAGAATATGATTCCGTCCTGAAATAACTTAGGGCAAGAAATGAAAATGGAGTACATACCTCATGCTTCAGGGTATTAACCAGGCAAAGTCAAGAAGGAAGTTTCCTTCCTAATTGTTGTATTCAAAATGATTTATGGTTTCAACGTTTAGATATTCCGAAGTCTGTCCTAAAGTTCAAATTAAATAGACTCTTTTCCAAAAATTCTTACACTATTTTTTCCAGATATATTCTTTTTGCCTATTTTTCTAAATAGCAGAGCCTTCCTTTTCACCCAATTCTTCTTCCACTTCACTTATCCCAGCTTCAAAATATTGCCCAAGAAGTGATCATGAAGAGCCACTAAGATATACATAAAACTCCGTGTTGGGCAAAGAGAGTTCTATAATTTGTTAAATTTTCTCAGCTTTTCCCTTTGGGTGGACCAAAATTTAAATTTATACTATACTTTGGTTCTGTTCATATCACGCAATAAAAATCTGAGCTTGATTTAACATTTTCACCTGTAACCGAGAGCTACAGCAAGAAATGTCCTTTGATAAAATGAATTTTAATCAATAAGTAATATAATTTTATAGAATAAGATACTAGAATGCCACATTAAAAAGGCAGAGCCCTCCAGGCTCTACCTTTGGAGGGTGGGGGTAGGGGGTATGAGCAATTCATCTATGAAATGCTATGGCCTCAGTCAGTTCATCAATTAAACACATATAGAGCAGGCTATGAATGAGTTATAGGCAAAATTCACAACTGCAAAGCCTAAGAAAGTGTCTGAAAAACTCTGTGGGTCAATAAAACACAGATGTTAAATTTAAAATTTTTGAAAATAATAAAATTAAGTGTAGACAAGTCTAAAGTGATCAGGAGGCAGGTTTACAGCTTGTGTCCATTTTGTAATCCAATCCTCTCCATTTGGGGCTTAGCAATAGGGGGCCACACATGGTATAAGGCCAACCGTAGCATTCAAGCTTGACTGAATTTTAAAAGTGACACAATGATCAAATATGCTCCGAAGGCATTCTAGAACGTCAGTGTGCTGCTGACCATCAAAATCAACCTTAGTGCTCACCTCAAATCTAAAACAGGATATAAGTACACTCTTTGAGTTAATTAAATACAAGCCCATATATTTCATCTATTAAAAAAAAAAAGTGTCTAGAATATATCACTTGCAAAGAAAGGTCTTATTATGTAATATAGTGTAATACCAGAGTTAAAAATAAGCAGATGATCTTATAAAATACAGCATTTACATTTCTTCTAGAGTATAAACTCAGAATTTGCTTTAGAATGTCAATAAGTAACATGTTTAACAAGATGAAACAAATAGAAAGCCAGGCAGCAGAGCCCTTCTGTGGAATTCGATTTGGGAGACAAAAGAAGGAAGGTATATTTCAAACAGATGGAAAGTGAAAAATAATAAAAGTCATCCTTACCTGCATTAATTTTCCTTCTGCTGGAGTTATTTCAGCAACACCAGCAAACACGCCTTCCAAAGTGAGATTCAGTTTTCCTGTGGGGTCCATTTTCAAGGGGATCACTCTGATAATAGCCTTCTGCTCAGCTGATCTTTCAGACTCCACCGCTGCTGCCAGTACCAGTCCTGTGCGTCCAAAGCCTGCCTGCAGGGTAGCCATCAGCAGCCAGGGCCAGAGGGCAGCCAGCTGTAGCTGGTGGCCACCACTCATGCTACCAGCTGCAGCGATGCACTTCGGCCATACATACTGCTTCCAGTAGCTAAGACCAAACGCAGGTTCTCACATCCAGACAAATGGAGGAAAAGAAACTTCTGCGTCCGTTTCAGAAAGCCGAGTCGTAGTTTTGGCCCTTCCTTTCTCTAAAGTATATTTCCAAGGACAGGTGGTATTCCCGCTCAAGCAGGGAAGAAGGTTATTGTCAGCCTACTTCTGCTTCAGGTATGTCATTTTCTCCCATCTTCACTACGATTAGTAAAGATATCGCACTTCTCTTTGGAATTTTCAGTGTTGCTTGAGGTTGAATGTCACATCCTGAATTTTTATTATGTCAGATCACCTGGTGCTGGTCTTCCATATGCAACAAGTCCTCGAGCCACTAAACCCAATGTTAATGAACAAAACAAGGCAAAGTAAACGACCAAGGCCGTGCATCAAAGGTGAGAGTGAAAAACTCCAGCTCAGAAAATGAAGAGGTGGCCCCTTTAAGTTACAAAACTTGTCAATGGTAAAAGACTAAAGATCACAGAGCTTCTTTTTTAAGGGGAAGAAGAGGGAACAATATTTCAGACCACACCTTGAGAGATGGCCAAAGATGCTACATGTATTCATAAAAGTTTCAACATTAAACTGTATTTCAGTGTAGCCAAAGTTCCAGGCCCACCGAACCTATAACACTTTTCATGAACTTAAATATACTATGAGTTTTAAATTTTCTACCTAGATTTGCCAGTAAGTTAGGTGCTAATTTATGTCTTCACATATTCACAGGATAAATCTGAGCATCACAATCTTTTCCAATTTTCATAATTCGAAGAGTATTTGAAAAGGTTGGCTTTCCAATTATCTTTTCCAGTTGAAATTCATATTTCTATCTTTATTTTCCTTTCTATCTTAGGGATTCCTCCTTTTATTCTCCTACTTGAGAATGCCAAGCACTGTGATTTCCCATGAGATGATTTTGGAAACTACTTTATTATCCAGATCTTATAATCTGTAATTTTCTGGGTTCATAGTAAAACAAAGGACTATTCCTAACACGTTTTCAAATTCCTTGAGGGGGTGGGGAATAAAAGATAGGGGGAGTAAGGAGGTGATTAGTCTACAGGCTCTAAGTAGAATGCCCTGAAAAAGTAAAAATAATCCTGAGTAGAGTAGATCTGTGCTATTTCTAGGCACACTTGAGAATTTGGGTCTTTGTACAAACAAAATCTTATTCTAAGATTTCAAAATGTGCACCCTTTAGTAAATATAAATGCACTTCAACCACAAAGCCCACTGTGTTCAGAGGTCAAGTTAAAAAATCTTATTAAGTCTTCAGAATAAGTGCTGAAAAGCCAAGCAATTGAATATGAACCTGTTATATAGATTCCTTTCTTTCGCTGAGGCAGAGGGAGAAAAAAAAGAATTTCAAAAGAAATCTGCAAACCTGTTGTGCTGTCGGGCCCACTGGAATCCACGGGGGTGAAACAAATTCAATTATGCTTTTATAGATCCTGCTCAAGAAAAGGTTTCAACTGCTTAACCAAGTACAGTTCATTCTTCCACCTTCTTACTCTGCAACCAAACCAAGTGCCCCACACTGCAGGTAGGAGCCGAGAAATTCCGCAGCCTGAAAAAATAATCCATGCAGGTCAAAGGCAGAAACTTACTCCAAGGTTAGAGCTACTGTCCCCAAAGAATTCTAAAAACACTTAGAGAGGATCCAAAACCATTTCTGAAATCTCCTTTCTAACAAAAGTCCTTTTTCTCCCCAAACAGCATATAAAAATGATGAGATCTTGAAAGAGCAAAGAAGCAAATACATCAGCAACAATTCACTACCAGGAACACAGACAATCCCAAAGGGAGAAGGCAAGGTCTCTGAATCATGGATAGACTTGGAAAGTTCGGAAGGATTCAAGTGCTTCCCTTCCAGAAAGACAATTCTGGATCAACTCCCTAGAGGAGGAAGCCTGTGGTTTGTAATTGGTGTTCTAGCTCGGACTCCCTCCCCTGGGACTGCAATCACGCTCTCTACCTGCTGACACAGTGAGGGTGGAGCAGCCAGAGGCAGCCGCCCCGTCCCGCCCCCTCCTCCTGGCTGCCTGGGGCACGGTGCGCGCACACTTCACCGGACACGTTCCTGAGCTCGCTCTTCTCTCGGCTCCCCAACTCCCTCTATTGAGCCACGGCCAAACTGCACCCAGTTCAGTCCTCAATACCTTTCTCTGAGGAAGCAAGTTCCCACAAGTAAATCAAGGCCACCTGAACAGATAGGTAAGCAGATTCTGCACCCAAGAGACAGAGATGGCGGGATGAGGAAATAAAGACCAAAAAAAAAAAAAAAAAAAAAGGAAACCCATAAGATAAAATAATGGACACAACGTTTTGCAAATATAAGTTCAAAGGGATGTCTCCTCATCCAGGTTTCAGTGTCTATAAAGGCCACAAAGTCAGAATAATGTGATCCTGTGCTGTAGTTCTCACTCACTGATTTATTGCTGTCTTAAGTCAGCTACCCTGGCAAGAATTCTGTCCATTTTATGAAGTTTTGCTTCAGCTCCTGCAAATTTAAATTCAGTAGCTCTTTTCTAAACTGTGCCTGTACCAGGCTTTTACATTAGGTGATGCCAGAGGGCTGGAATCTGTTATATTCTTCTTACAACCCTGGGATGTGAAATAATACTATGGATCAGACCTGGGCCTTCAATGTGAAACTGAAAGTAAGTCTATATCATAAATACAAGTAAAGGGGTAAATATATATGCTTAATAAGAAGAGTGTAGACAAAAAGAAAACTAATTTTTGGTTAATTACCACATTTGTGAAAAATAATCCTTCTAGTAACTTTTACCCGGAGAAGGCGATGGCACCCCACTCCAGTACTCTTGCCTGGAAAATCCCATGGACAGAGGAGCCTGGTAGGCTGCAGTCCATGGGGTCTCGAAGAGTCGAACACGACTGAGCGACTTCGCTTTCACTTTTCACTCATGCATTGGAGAAGGAAATGGCAACCCACTCCAGTGTTCTTGCCTGGAGAATCCCAGGGACGGGGGAGCCTGGTGGGCTGCCGTCTATGGGGTCGCACAGAGTCGGACACGACTGAAGCGACTTAGCAACAACAATAGCAACAAGTAACTTTTACCACATTTGTGAACCATAACCCTTCTAGTAACATTATCTTTAGAAAGAATGCAAAGGTTTCTGATGTATGTTTCTAAAATTTGAATTTTCAAAATGACCAGATTGTATTTGACTGTGGCCAGACATTTTATTTTTAACCTGATGCCAATAATCTTTCCAAACTGTACAAATGAACAATGATGTGAATATGATTAACAGTACACTTAAAAAAGGTTAAGATTTATGCTACATGCTTATTGTGGTTAAAAAGTACATTTTAAATTGTGGCAAGAAGCACATAAAATTTAAAACAATTTCTAACGTGCACAAAAGAATTGTGCAAATTGATCACCTGTAAAATGTGGAGAATAATAACTGCATTGTAGCTTTGTTGTCAAGATTAAATGACATAATGCCTCTGAAGGCAAAAGGTATGAGTGACCTAGTCACCTTGAGAATTTTATCCCTAAAGAGGGTTTACAGTCTAATTTGAAAAGATACATTTACCCCAGTGTTCACAGCAGCACCATTTACAATAGCCAAGACATGGAAGCAACCTAAATGTCCATCAACAGATAAATGGATAAAGATGTGGTACATTTATACAATGGAATATTACTCAGCCATTAAAAAAGAATGAAATAATGCCATTTACAGCAACATAGATGGACCTAGAGATTATCATATTAAGTGAAGCAAGCCAAAGACAAATATCATATGATATCACTTATATCTGGAATCTACAATATGACACAAATGAACTTATTTGCAAAACAGAAAGAGACTCACAGACATGGAAAACAAACTTACGGTTACCAAAGGGGAAAGTGGTGGAGGGGAGTAAATTAGGAGGTTGGGCTTAGCAGGTACAAACTACTATATAACAAAGACCTATTATATAGTACAGGGAACTATTTTCGGTATCTTGGAATAAACTATAATAGAAAAGAATCTGAAAAAAAATGTGTGTGTATATATATATATATATGTATCTGAGTCACTTTGTTGCACACTGAAACTAACACATTGTAATTCAATTATATTTCAATTAAAAATTTAATAAATTTTTAAAGAGAGTTTATTGGTATAGTTTTGGCATTTTAGGCCTAATAACACCTAGAGCTGAGAGATAAATTCTAAAGTAAATTCTTAATTTAGCACTTTTTCTTTACTGGTTGGACCATAAGAACATAATACAAATATAGACCTTTTATAGCTCCTTTCCTAAAGAATAGAAATAGATCTAATTCTTCTGGAGATAATTTTTTAAAAGTCTGCTATGGTTTTATGTTTTTATGTATTCCATATAAAGTATAACAAAAAATTTTAAATATATTTTATTACATATCTGATATATGCAAAAACATCTTTAAACTTTAAACAAACAGTAACCTACTGATTGTTTTTGTCTCGCCTATTCCTGCTTGAAACCTGCAAAGGAATTAAGATACCCAACCTAAAAGGCTTAGTATGGATACTTAGTTGAAAGGAAAAAAATACAGATGTGGTTGCTCTCTCTTGAGGAAACCCTGAGATCTGAGAACGATGATAATAGGTATCATGAGGCTGGGTACCTCGAGTTACTCAGGATCAAACCAAACAGCTCTATAGGGCTTAGTTCACTGATATATTGTGCTTATTAAATACACAGTATTGACAAGAAAAGTCAGCAGAATTGATAAACAAGATAAATTATTCTCTGGCTTCAAAGTTTTGGAGTCATCCCTGAGCAGTTTTAACTTCCATAAAGATGGCATCACTGTGGTAATGAAGTGCCCACATTGACACCTACCACCAACCTTCCACAGGAGACAGATCACCCTTCAGGACCTACCTTCACATCTCCACTGACTAAAGTTACTGAAGACATTGGTTCTTTCCCCAAACCTAGGTTTCTAAAAGCATGTCTAAGAACCGTCCTTATCCTCAATGGCATTTTAATGATTCAACCTCTATTCAAGTGTGAATGAAGAAAACTCAGGACTTTTTAAGTCGGATTCTTTGAAAAACAGAGCGTATTTCCTTTTGAACTTTACTAATATGATTACTAGTCGTAATGAATGAGGTTTCTATTGATCACCAATTCAACAGTAAAAACAAGCAAGACAACAAGTCTAGTTGAAACACTCACTTTATTGTTGACTGATTGAAATTTTTTGTGTATAAGGTGCTGAAATACTGAGGTGCTAGTCAGGAACCTTGTCAGCCTGTATCAGACCCTACTGACTAATTTACACAAAGATTTTATGTTATCTTTTGCCACTTTTCCAAGACAGTAATGATAGCTTTAGCTGATGAGTAGCAGGCATGTGAGTATGGCAGGAGATCCAGCTCCCCGATCTGTTGTATCAATATATAAAAAAACAGTTTGGAAAGCTGATAAAGGCATTTCATTAATTAAGACTCAAAAACAACTGAAACCAAATCCATGTCAAGGTTCCTGCTTGACACATGTTCCTCTAAAGATATTATCTCTTTCAACATATATGAAGCCAAGAAAGGCATAGCTAAGGGAAGGAATATCACGATATTTTACTTATCAGCTTTTTCAACATGACAGAGAAAAGGCAAAGTTCCTTCATTTAGAAACTGGGTCTCCTCTTCACATACTCTACCAAAATACAGAGTCTGACCAAAAGATGTAGGAGTCTTGATAATCCATTCATCTTTTAAACCTTGCTGATAAAGATAAATAAATGTTCATCACATCGACATGGACTAGTCTAATCAGATAGACCAAAGAGGTCACTTTTCAGAACCTATTTTCATATCTAAAGTGAGTCACTGCAGACCAAAACAGAGTTCATCCTTTTCTAAAATACTACTATCTCTGTAATACTTCCAGGGTTTGACATCAATGGGAAGGCACAATGCAATTTAAAAAATGTATTGTTACACCCACCATGGCTGAAAGAGTATTTATGTCACATATCACTACGTGCCTTTCCTTTCTCACTAGTTTCATATTCCTAGGCTTCCCTTTTGTTTCTGCAGTGCTTATAAGGAAAACTGAGGCAGAATCCAGTAAGAAAGTTCTAGTCAACTGAAAACTTTAAAATCAGAAAGCTTCTTGCTGTCATTGGATGAGCAAGTGAGGAATCAACCACAGAAACTGGATATCCAAGATACCTCTCCTAAAAACCAGTTCCACAATTCTACTATTCGAATTTAGGATCCTAAAGAGGGGATGAGATAAAAATGTTAAGTCTATCCCACTATCCAAACTTCTCTCAGAAGCTTAAACCATACATAAACTGTTAAAGGTATAGCTTCTGTTAGGTAACTACTAATCAGTTAGTCCCAAAATTTGCACACAGTATCTTTTACAGCTGAGAATTTATACTTACTGAATGTAAGTATAAACACTGTGTTAAATCTCTTAATGGTTTTGCTCACACATTGTACATTCCCCTTTAAAAATAAAAATATTACACAGGCATCCTTTATCTTTCTACTCACAATATTAATAAAAATATAAAGCTTTAAAACTTGAAATCTACCAGCATTTATAAATACAATTATATTAAACAAGTTAAAATACTTTTCTTTAGAAGATATATTAAACAAGTGATACATTAACAAAACCTTACCATTTATGATACTGTATCATTAAAATTAAAGAAAGATATGAAAATAGAAGAAAGTTCCCATTAATAGAAAAGAATAAGGGGCTGTTAAGTGTGATGGATGGTCCAAGTCCGGATGCCCTGCTCTTGAAACAGAACGCTGGGTGAGGAAGTGAGAGCATTTCCTGGTTAATCATTTAGAAAATTAACTCTTCCCCAGAGTTTCTTCCCTGGAATTCCTGACCCATTTAGACCTGTGATCTTGGTGACCTCACATGCCTTTGCTTCTCACACTCTTCTCTAAAAGGATCACACTGCGATTTGAAACAGATAGACTGCACTCCCCAGTGGAGCTGCACTGACTACTGTTGGAAGTGGCAAGACGACAAATCAGCACACCCACACAGACTGCTCTCCGGCACCGTACACGCAGCTGTTTTTAGGTGCTTCTTGACTGTAACAGAAGGCCAGGACTTTTCATTTGAAAGGGATCTGGGCAGCAAACAAACAAACAAAAGACGGCTAGATGTTGTGTAGTTTGTCAAGGTGAACAATCTGAACGGAACAGCTGTAGTAAATATCAAATTCCAATTCTCAATTAACAAAATTCTCAATTAACAAAACAAAAATACTTTTTTTTTCCTTAACAGAACTGAAAACAATCCCAACAGTGTGTCACGCGCAGGCTGGCCTGCCTCCAGCTACAGCTAGTGCACAACGTCACAGTTTCACCCGTTCCTCACTCTTTTAATTCTTCCTCATTTGGAAAGTGTTCCTGCTTGCAGGCAACATCCACCAGCAGATGAAGATCTAGAAAGAAAAAAAAGGTTTGTTTATGCTGTTTCTCAAACTGTAGAGTTTGATAGACAAGGCTTTCAACAAGAAGAATAAGCTGCCATGTTTCACCTGTAGAATGGGCTCTAAAATTACATTATCTCATCAGATTCTCAATTTTTAGGGCATTTCTGTACCTCTAAAGCACAGATGCAGCTCAGTCATTAACCCAAAGAGACTAACAAAGTTTAAAATGTCTCTCCTTTTAGTGATGTCACTAAGCCTTTTTTCATTTCAGCTGACTTTTATTATAAGTATAAAATTAAGAAAAAGTGTCAAAAAGATCGAAGTACAATAAACACACATATGAAAATTCATTTCTTCAATGTTATAAAAATAGGTTCCAGGATTATGAAGTAATGCCTTAAGAAAAACAATGTTAAATTAAGTAAACACTACCTTTCCAAAGTTGATTGCCTCCATAAAATTTCCACCTATTGACTAATGCAGCTGATTTGCTTATAAAAGTGTCTATCTGAACTGTCGGTAAAAAAAATAACCTTCAAGGAGGTCAAGAGACAAAAAGTGGGTTCATTAAGAATGGGAAGAAGTAAAAAAGTGAGCTCTCAGCTCAGGTACTAGGTTCTATAACAAAAAAAAACTAAGGCTATGTATAGAAACAGAGTTAAACAGCCTCAGTAACTAATGTGACTTCCAGGCTTCTCAGGCGGCTCAGTGGTAAAAAAAAAAAAAGCCGCCTGCCAATGCAGGAGCAGCAGAAGACATGGGTTCCACCCCTGGGTCAGGAAGATCCCTTGAAAAAACGAATAGCAACCCACTCCAGTACTCATGCCTGGAGAATCCCATGGACAGAGGAGCCTGGCGGGCTACAGTCCATGGGGTCACAAAGAGTTGGACAAGACTAAGCAACTGAACAAACGTGGCTTCTACATTCAATCTAATTAGTTTACAACTTGTAGAATAGCATGGCTTCCCTTGTGGCTCAGCTGGTAAAGAATCCACCTGCAATGAGGGAAACCTGGGTTCCATCCCTGGTTTGGGAAGATCCCCAGGAGAAAGGAAAGACTACCCACTCCAGTATTCTGACCTGGAGAATTCCATGGACTGTAGTCCATGGAGTCGCAAAGAGTCGGACAAGACTGAGTGACTTTCACTCACTCACTCTCTCACTCAGAATAACATGACCTGGGAGCCTTTTTAAGGTTGATTTTTAAGCTTACAATTTTGTCCTAGTAGCATTCTGGAGTTAAACTAAACTACACAGAATGAATCCTTAATTTCCTACTAGACATACAGAGACTTCTGTTACGATATTTGTAAAACACAACTTCTGTGGGACTGATCAACAGCCTGAGCAGGAGAGATGAGAGACAATAATTCTACCACCACCTTTGAGAAAATCTAGAGAGCATTTGGAACAGTACTTAATTTTTGCCCTCTTTTGTAAAAGGAAGATCAATTACTAAAGAAAAGTACTAGCTCATCTGGTGAAAAGGAGTACAACCTATCCATGAAGAACAAGCAATTTCGAAATTCACTGGCAATCTGGTGGTTAAGAGCTCCATGCTTCCACTGCAGGGGGCATCAGTTCGATCCCTGGTTGGGGAACTAAGATCCTGCATGCTGTGCCTTGCAGCCAAAAAAAAAAAAAAAAATTAGTTAAAAAAAGAAAGTATAAAAAAAAAAAAAAAAGAAAGTGTAAGTGCAAGTTGCTCGGTTGTGTCCGACTCTTTGCGACCCCATGGACTTTACATTCCATGGAATTCTCCAGGCCAGAATACTGGAGTGGGTAGCCTTTCCTTTCTCCAGGGGATTTTCCCAACCCAGGGATCGAACCCAGGTCTCCTGCATTAAGAACATGCAATTTATCCAGATAAGCATCTTGCAGAAGAACAGACATCAATTTATCACTTAAAATGGGCTTCTTGTATATCTATGATCATGGCAGCATTATTTACAATAGCCAAAAGGTGAAAGTAATCCAGGAGTCCATCGATGGATGAATGGGAAAATAAGTGTGGTAGATATATGCAAAGGAGTATTATTTAGCCTTAAAAAGGAAGGAAATTATGACACATGCTACATGAATGAGTCTTCAACATGAATGATCTGCAACATGAAATAGTCACAAAAGGACAAATATTGTACAATTCTACTCATATGAAGTAGTCAAATTCATAGAAATAAAAGTAGAATGGTGGTTGCCAGGGGCTGCAGGGAAGGATGTAATGGATATGGTTTCAGTTTGGGAAGACAAGAAAAGTTCTGGAGATGGATGGTGGTGGTGGTGGTGGTACATAATGTGAATGTACTTAACACCCCTGAATTGTACACTTAAAAACAGTTAAAAAGGTAAATTTTATGTTATATATATTTTACCACAAAAATGGCTTCTTTACAGTCTAAATAACAGGGATAATGACTACAGTTATATCTTAATTTATAGAACATCTTTTTTTCAAGTAACTGAAATGCAGTTATATGGTCATCTAATTAATCCTGAGTAATAAAGAGATGACTGAAAGAACCTCTACACTAAATGATTACTAAAGCCAATGGTTTCTAAATCTTGCTGCAAACTGGAATCACCTGGGGATCTTAAAAAAAAAAAAAAATGTGATCTAGGGCTTCTACCCCCATACATTCTGATTTAATTGGTACAGAGTGCAACCTAGGCATCAGAATTTTAAAAAGCTGATCAAAGGATACAGAATGAGTAATATGTAAGTATGATCATTCTCTAAACACTTCAACTCCACATCAGAATAAGGAGGTCAGGGCATGTAGTAATAGAAAATACTAAAACAAGATTTTGGAATATGAATAGACCTAACTGCAGCCCTCTTCTGAAAGCAGAGCAGGAATTCCTGATAATGACAAAGGCTGTTGTTGTTGTTCAGGTGCCAAGTTGTGTCCAACCCTTTGCGACCCCATGGACTGCAGCAGGCCAGGCCTCCCTCTCCCTCACCATCTCCCGGAGTTTGCCCAAGTTCATGTCCACTGAATCGGTGACAAAGGGAAAGACTATAAAACAAGGCTTAAGACTATAAAACAACTACAGACCTCTTATGGGGAGGTAGACTGAAGAACAACAACAAATCCTCTTTTTTTCAGTAGACAACTGTCATTTATTAAAAACTTTATCCTACTGATAGGTTCAAACAATGAACAAGAGCACATCACAGATAGGCATGTTTAAAGTAACAGTAGCTCAGTGGATAACCAACAAGGTCCCACTGCGTAGCCCAGGGAACTGCGCTCAATGTTATACGTCAGCCTGGATGGGAGGGGAGTTTGGGGGAGAACAGATACATGTATGGTATAGGTATGGCCGAGTCCCTTCGTTGCCCACCTAAAACTATCACAACATTGTTGATTGGCAATATCCCAAAATAAGTTTTTAAAAAAAAAAAGTAACAATAGCCGGTATGGCTCTATAACAGCCTCAGAATGAGTTATGTAGTGTGAGCAACAAACCCTCTTAGCCTTAATGACTGGGATTTGTTGTTGTTCAGTTGCTCAGTCATGTCTGACTCTGCAACCCCATGGACTGCAGCACGCCAGGCCTCCCTGTCCTTCACCACCTCCCAGACCTTGCTCAAACTCACGTCCCTTGAGTCAGTGTTGCCATCCAGCCATCTCATCCTCTGTCGTCCCCTTCTCCTTCCGCCTTCAATCTGTCCCAGCATCAGGGTCTTTTCTAATGAGTCAGCTCTTTGCATCAGGTGGCCAAAGTAATGGAGCTTCAGCTTCAGCATCAGTCCTACCAATGAATATTCAGGACTGAATTCCTTTAGAATTGACCAGTTTGATCTCTCTGCAGTCCAAGGGACTCTCAAGAGTTTTCTCCAACACCACAGTTCAAAAGTATCGATTCTTCAATGCTCAGCCTTCTTTATGGTCCAACTCTCACATCCATACATGACTACTGGAAAAACCATAGCTTTGACTAGACGGACCTTTGTTGGCAAAGTAAGGTCTCTGCTTCTTAATATGCTGTCTAGGTCTGTCGTAGCTTTTCCTTCAAGGAGCAAATATCTTTTAATTTCATGAATGCATCACCACCTGCAGTGATTTTGAAGCTCAAAAAAATAAAGTCTCTCACTGTTTCCATTGTTTACTCATTCTTTTGCCATGAAGTGATGGGACTGGACGCCATGATCTTCACTTTCTGAATGTTGAGTTTTAAGCCAGTTTTTCACTCTCCTCTTTCACCTTCACCGAGGGCTCTTTAGCTCTTCTTCGCTTTCTGCCATAAGGGTGGTGTTATCTGCATACCTGAGGTTATTGATATTTCTCCTGGCAATCTTGATTCCAGCTCTGCTTCATCCAGCCCAGCATTTAGCATGATGTACTCTGCATGTAAGTTAAATAAGCAGGGTGACAATATACAGCCTTGATGTACTCCCTTCCCAGTTTGGAACCAGTCCATTGTTCCATGTCCAGTTCTAACTGTTGCTTCTTGACCTGCATGCAGGTTTTTCAGGAGGCATGTCAGGTGGTCTGGTATTCCCATCTCCTCAAGAATTTTCCACAGTTGGTTGTGATCCACACAGTCGAAAGCTTTAGTGTAGTCAATGAAGCAGATGTTTTTCTGGAACTCTCTTGCTTTTTTCATGATCCAGCGGATGTTGGCAATTTGATCTCTGGTTCCTCTGCTTTTTCTAAATCCAGCTTGAACATCTGAAAGTTTTCAGTCACTTACTATTGAAGCCTAGCTTGGAGAATTTTGAGCATTACTTTGCTAGCATGTGAAATTAGCGCAATTGTGCGGTAGTCTGAATATTCTTTGGCATTGCCTTTCTTTGGGATTGGAATGAAAACTGACCTTTTCCAGTCCTGTGGCCACTGCAGAGTTTTTCAAATTTGCTGGCACACAGTCCCCAATTTGGGGCTGCCAAAGTCCCCAATTTGGCACATAGCTTCTAATAACAAGTATCTAAACCTGATAATTTTATTATTAAGGTGAGCTTCCTTCATTAACAAAACTGCCAATCAAGGAATGAAGAGCATAGAGACCAATAAAAATGCAAAAAGACAGCAACTAGTCTGATGCTACTAGAGGTTTCTAGGACTTTATTCAGGAATCTTCTATGCTCATCAGAGAAGTAAATATTTGAGAATCAAAGTAGCTGAGTTTATCTGAGAGCCAAAAGGCCTCCAGGGACAGGAGTATTGCATCGACTCATTTGGGAATTTTTTTTGACTGCACCTCACAGGATTTTAGTTCCCCCATCAGGGATGGTACCCAGGTTCTCAGCAATGAAAGCACAGAGTCCTAACCACTGGACTGCCAGGGAATTCCCTGGAAATGCAAATTCCTACTAAGAGCACTCTCTAGGGCTTGGGGGCTATTACCTTAATGAAATCTCATCCAGAATCCTGCAATAGCTGTAGGAAAATGAGAAGTCCTTTCTTCAGGAATGGACTGAACTTTGCTCTTAAATGTTCAATTTCCCTTAACTATAAAGTAACCTATCAAAACATAAGAGAGTGTAGCTTCTACAACAAGACTAATATCTGGGTGTATTTGGTTTAGGGTAATTTCATTGTTGGAGAAGGAAATGAAAAGACCCTGTACCAGGCACTGTGGACAACCACGCTATATGAGCACCTGTTGCCCAGGCTGGTCACCAAAATGATGAGTTCCTTGTCAGCTCTGCTGAGCTGGCCTGTTTTCTTGTTACAGATGACATTGTAATAAGCAAAGAAGGCTCTGAATTCCAATGGCCGGTGAGACAACACTTGAAATACATTTGGGCTGCAGTCCATGGGGTCTCAAAGCGTCCGACAGGACTGAGTGACTTCACTTTCATGCACTGGAGAAGGAAATGGCAACCCACTCCAGTGTTCTTGCCTGGAGAATCCCAGGGACGGGGGAACCCGGTGGGCTGCCATCTATGGGGTCGCACAGAATCATTGTAGAAACTGGACGAGCATTATTGAGTCTAATTTTCTGTACTTGATTTTTTTTTATCTGAATGGTATTTTCTTAAGTCAACACGTGTTCAAACGGCCTACACAAGGCATGGCAATGACTGTCGTTAACAGCCTCCTTCTAACAAAACGCACATCTACTGAAATCAGTATGATCAGGACACCTCATCAACCTGAAGTGTTACTTGAAAAAAAAAAAGTCAAAGAAAAAGTGTGAGAAGATAAATTTTCAAAACAGTTCAGTTACAGAAGGGTCTCAGATTCAGTCTCAGTTCAGTCTCAGATTAAGTTCTGAGATACAGGACGCCACAGTTCAGTGGGCTACTGAGCAACATAATGACATCCTAACAGTTAATGTTGGCATCACAGTACTTCAGAATTTGGGGCCAAAGAAGTCTTCAGAGATGATTTTAATAAACTCTCTTATTTTTACCATAAATAATGTGAAAGCTGGAACTTCACTGAGGGAAGATACTCTTAATGATACTTACAACTGAAATTCAAGTGATACTTTAGAAATTTTACATTTAGGAATGTCGGTTCTCTGCCGTCTCGGCGTCGTGCAGCCGGCGTCTCTTCTTCACCTTGTGACCAATAAATTTTGGAAAAAGTTGCCTCTGGTGACCCTGAACTTGCGCCTTTATGAGTTTCAGCAGCAGGAAGAAAAATCCAAACCCATCAGCCGTTACCCCATTCCCTACAAAAAGGACCTGCCTTTTGACATTTTAGAGCTCATGGAGGAGATAGAAAAGAAGACAGGATTTTTACCAAATGTATTTCAAGTGTTGTCTCACCGGCCATTGGAATTCAGAGCCTTCTTTGCTTATTACAATGTCATCTGTAACAAGAAAACAGGCCAGCTCAGCAGAGCTGACAAGGAACTCATCATTTTGGTGACCAGCCTGGGCAACAGGTGCTCATATAGCGTGGTTGTCCACAGTGCCTGGTACAGGGTCTTTTCGAAAAACCCAGTGCTCTCTGACCAGGTCTGTATCAACTGGAGAAAGTCTGACCTCCCTGCCCGGGAAAAGGCAATGCTGGAATTTGCACTTGCTATTTCCCAAGCTGATGACATAACAGATGACCATTTCAAAAAGCTTGAGGTGCATGGCTTCAACCAGGAAGATGCCTGGGATATAGCTGCAATTTCAGCTTTTTATGCCATGTCCAACCGCCTTGCTCATTTTGTCAATCTTGTTCCCAATAAAGAATTCTATTTGATGGGCAGAACCAATGATGTCAAAGACATCAGGAGTGAACCTGCTGCTCCTGAAATATAAAAGCCTGAACAGAAAGGCCAGTGTTTACATTTCTAGCACATTTCATTATAAGACACCAGTTGGGAAATAATTTTTTAAAAAATGTTTAGTCAACGGATAGGGAAGAAAGTAAACAAATTTGTTCTCTGCCTCCTTAATGAGATTGATGCTAAAAGGACATGTGATGGATATCACATGTGCTTTTGCTTTCTTTTTTTTTTTTTTTTACTTTTGTTGTGATTGGAAAGGCGCATCGGGATTAGAAAAGAGTATCGGGGCAAAGGATTTCAGAAGATGCTTCAGACATTTCTATTGAATTGATATCTGTGAATTTCAGCAGTTGAAGTTGAACATTTTTTAGTTTTTTAAAAAATAGCATTGCATAGAAATTGGTCTATAGACTGCAGTTTGAAATAGATTTCTTGTTAACACAGTGGTATTTAAGGGCTCTGAAAGGCAGGTAAATAGAAGCATGTATAGAGTTGTTCTGTCTTTAATGCCTTCTCTGGTAACCTCTAGCGATTTTTTTTTTTTTCACTGAAAGGTTTTAAAATAATGGTGAAACATTTTAAGTAGAAGTGTAAGAAAAAAAACCCAAACCTAATATTGCTAAATGGTTACCACAACCACCACCTTAGATTTGTGGCTATCTTAACTTTTCAGGAATCATTTTCGCTATCTAACTTTTAGATGTATATGCAAATCTACAAAATGTTTTTGTTTCCATTGGATTTCTTTAGATTCTCTAAGTTGCCAGTGAACAGTTCTTAATCAGTTTGGGAGCAATAGTGAGTTAATTTTGAATTGCCTCAACTGTGAAACCTGATTATCTTGAGATAGCACAACTCTTGTTGCAGAGCTCTGTTGGAATTATATCTTAAATACTTTGGAATATGTAACCTTTTAACATTGAGTTTTGAGGGAAGGAGGCAGACAAAGGAAAGAAAGTTGAGTTTTATTTTACTTACTGAGAAAGTTAATAATGTTGGTGAATATCATGGTCAAAGTTTTATAGACCAAAGAAATTTTAGCCATTGGCCATAACTTGGAATCAAGCAGAGGACCTTTAATAAACATTTGTTGCAGTCAAAAAAAAAAAAAAAGAAATTTTACATTTAGTTCCTATCAATAATACTTTAAACTTGGAATTTAGTATCTACTGAAATAAAAAATACTTAGTCATCTATGAGAACTAAAATGAATACTATAGTTCATTTTGAGTGTTCCCCACAAGTATCTACTGACTCTTTTTTTTTGGAGGATGCTGAAACCCAGGAACAAACCAAGGACCCCTCTTGATTCTTAAGGGCTTCTCTGGCCATCAGTGATCAGGGCTGTGAAAAAATGAGAAGCTAAGAATTAGGACTTTCTAATGCAGGGTGCAACAGACTGAATGTTTGTATCTCCTCAAAATTCTTGTATTGATATTAAAACCTAACCCCCAATATGATGGTGTTAGAAAACAGGACTTTGGGGAGGTGATTAAGTTCTGATGGTAGAGCTCTTAAGAATGAGATTTGAGTCCTTTATAAAAGAGACCCAGAGAGCTCCTCTGCCCCTTCTGCCACGTCAGGACACAGCAAGAAGGCAGTCTATGAGCCAGGAAGCAGACTCTCAGCAGACACTGAATCTGTTCGCACCTTGATCTTGGACTTCCCAGCCTCTGAGACTGTGAGGAAACATACATACACACACACACACACACACACACACACACACACACACACATACACACACATGATCTTGGACTTTCCAGCCTGAGACTGTGAGGAAACACACACACACACACACACACACACACACAGACTGTTATTTATAAGCCACTTGGTGTGTGTGCGTGCTCAGTCGTGTCCAACTCTTTGCAACCCCATGGCCTGTAGCCTGCCAGGTTCTTCTGTTCATGGGACTTCCCTGGCAAGAATTCTGGACTCGGTTGCCTTTTCCTACTCCAGGGGGATCTTCCCAATCCAGGGATTGAACTTGCATCTCCTGCATCAACAGGTAGACTCTTTTCCACTGAGCCACCTGGGAATCCCTTATAAGCCATCTAGTCTATGTTATTTTTATTATAGCAGCAGAATGAAGTAAGACACAGAGTAAGCTACACGCTTAGCTTGCAGGCCATATAAAAACAAGTAGTGAGCTAGATTTGGTCCACAGGCTAGTTTACTGACTACTGCCCTAACAGCACACACTAGGGCTTTAATCCAGAGAAATTTAACCAAAACAGGAGAATATTTCATCGAATGGAGTATTATTATTCAGCTGTCAAAAATATCTTTTTCTCCAAAGAAGATCTACAAATGGCCAACAAGCACATGAAAAGATGCTTAACATCATCAATCATGAGGGAAATGGAATTAAAACTACAATAAGATAGACAAATCTACTTAGGATGACTATAGTGATGATAAAAAGTGAAAAATAACAAGTGTTAGGGAAGATGTGGAGAAATGAGGACTCTGGTACATTGCTGGTGGGGATGTAAAATGGTTCAGCCATTATGGAAAATAGTTTGGCAATTCCTCAATAGTTAAACATAGAAATACCATCAATTCAGTTCAGTTCAGTCACTCAGCTGTGTCTGACTCTTTGTGCCCCCATGGACTGCAACAAACCAGGCTTCCCTGTCTATCACCAACTCCCAGAGTTTACTCAAACTCATGTCCATTGAGTTGGAGATGTCATCCAACCATTTCATCCCTCTGTGTCCCCTTCTCCTCCTGCCTTCAATCTTTCCCAGCATCAGGGTCTTTTCCAATGAGCCAGTTCTTCGCATCAGGTGGCCAAAATACTAGAGTTTCAGTTTCAGCATCAGTCCTTCCAATGTATATTCAGGATTGATTTTCTGTAGGATTGACTGGTTTGATCTCCTTGCAGTCCAAGGGACTCTCAAGAGTCTTCTCCAACACCACAGTTCAAAAGCATCAATTTTTTGGCACTCAGCTTTCTTCATGGTCCAATTCTCACATCCATACACGACTACTGGAAAAACCATAGCTTTGACTAGACAGACCTTTGTTGGCAAAGTAATGTCTCTGCTTTTCAATATGCTATCTAGGTTGGTCATAACTTTCCTTCCAAGGAGTAAGCGTCTTTTAATTTCATGGCTGCAGTCACCATCTGCAGTGATTTTGGAGCCCAAGAAAATAAAGTCTGACACTGTTTCCGCTGTTTCCCCATCTATTTCCCATGCAGTGATAGGACCAGATGCCATGATCTTCATTTTTTGAATGCTGAGTTTTAAGCCAGCTTTTTTACTCTCTTCTTTCACTTTCATCAAGAGGCTCTTTGATTCTTCTTCGCTTTCTGCCATAAGGGTGCTGTCTTCTGTGTATGTGAGGTTACTGATATTTCTCCCAGCAATCTTGATTCCATATGACCACAGAAATACCATATGATCCAGCAATTTCACTCCTAGGTATACCCCCAAAAGGATTGAAAGAAGATACTCAAATATATGTACAGTGTTTATAGCAGTACTATTCACAATAAGCAAAAAGTAGAAAAAGCCCAAATGCCCATCAGGAGATGAATGGATAAAAAACTGTCATATATATACATATAATATATTAATAATATTGTTCAGCCATAAGAAGGAATGAAGATCTGATACACATTACCTTGTGGATGAACCCTGAAAACACCATGCTAAGTAAAATAAACTATTAGGTTGGTGCAAAAATAATTGTTGTTTTGCACTGCTGAACTTTGCCTTTTGATACTGGGATACATTCCTAAATAAATGTTATATTACACATCATTTAAATGCACATTTCTCACTTTATGTTTTTTTGCTTATGACATTACTTGCTGTTTATTTTTTATTCATTTTAGATTAGAGAAATGATGTTAGACAAAAAGCAAATTTGAGCATTTTTTGTTTGAATCCAAAATGGGTAGTAAAGCAGCAGAGACAACTTGCAATCTCAACAGTGCATTTGGCTCAGGAACTGCTAACACACATACAGTGCAGTGGTGGTTCAAGAAGTTCTGCAGAGATGAGTGCCTCGAAGTCGAGGAGCATAGTGGACAGGCCATCGGAAGTTGACAACGACCAACTGAGAGCCTTCATCAAAGCGGATGCTCTTACAGCTATATGAGAAGTTGCCAAAGAAATGGATGTCAACCATTCTACAGTCATCGGGCACTTGAAGCAGATTGGAAAGGTGAAAAAGTTCACTAAGTAGGTGCCTCATAAGCTAACCAAAAATAAAAAATACTGTCATTTTGAAGTGCCGTCTTCTCTTATTCTACCCAACAACAGTGAACCATTTTTCAATTGGATTATGACGTGTGATGCAAAGTGGATTTTATATGACAACCAGCAATGATCGGGTCAATGTGTGGACCAAAAAGCTCCAAAGCACTTCCCAAAGCCAAAAAAAGGGTCAGAGTCACTGTTTGGTGGTCTGCTGCTGGTCTGCTCCACTACAGCTTCCTGAATCCCAGTGAAATCATTACATCTGAGAAGTATGCTCAGCAAATCGATGAGATGCACTGAAAACTGCAACGCCTGCAGCTGGCACTGGTCAACAGAAAGGGCCCAATTCTTCTCCACGACAATGCCCAACCGCGTGCTGCACAACCAACACTTCCACAGTTAAATTAATGGGGCTACAAAGTTTTGCCTCAACCACCATATTCACCTGACCTCTTGCCAGCCAACTACCACTTCAACCATCTCAACAACATTTGCAGGGATAACGCTTCCACAATCAGCAGGAGGTAGAAAATATTCTCCAAGAGTTCATGGAATCCTGAAGCATGGATTTTTACACTCCAGGAGAATAAACAATTTTATTCTTCATTGGCCAAAATGTGTTGATTATAATGGCTCCTGTTTTGATTAACAAAGATGTGTCTGAGCCTAGTTATAATGATTTAAAATTCATAGTCCAAAACCACAATAACTTTTGTACCAACCTAACAGACACAAAAGGTCACATATCCTATGATTTCATTTATACAAAATATCCAGAATAGGTAAATCCATAGAGACAGAACACAGACTGGTGGTTGCCAAGGGCTTTGGAGAGGAGGGAACGGAGGGCAGCTGCCTAAGGAACAGGGTTTTCTTTTGGAGTGATGCACAGTCTTGGATCCAGACAGACAGCGCACGGACGCTATGAACGTCCTAAACAACACAGAACCTTTCACTTTAAAGTGGTTGTTTTATGCTATGTGAATTTCCCCTAAAAATGTATACTTTCCTCAGTCTGAAATGATGGGACAAAAAGGAGAGGAAAGCAGGAAATGGCTATAAAAAATAACTCATAACCAAACATATCTCAGTTTTCACGGTCAGAGCACAATAATGAGATGCAGAATGTTTACCTTTAGTAAGACACGTGTAGTTCTTAGTTCCGGCAGAATAGAACTGCAGAGGGCGCTACTTTCATATCCCTAGAGTCCCTAGCACTGGACTGACCCTAGGGAAGTTATTAAAAAGCACTCATTAAAAGCAACCTATGGGGTGACTGACTCCTCAGATGTTCAAAACTTATCTTTTGGTGGCTAATTAAAGACTGTTCATAGAGACAGAAAGTAAGATAGGTTTTCCAGATGCTGGTGGGTGAGAAGAAAAACAAGAATTGTTTAATAAGCAGAGTTTTGGTTTTACAAAATGAAAAGAGTTCTGGAGATGGATGGTGGAGATAATGCAGAACAGTATGAATGGACTGAAGGCCACTGAACTATACACTTAAAAAATAGTTAAGATGTTGAACTTTGTTTTGTGTATTTTACCACAATTTTTTTAAAGATCATTTTTTCCCAGGATCTTTTAAGCATATGAATAAGATCTAATGGTACATAAACACTGAGTGCCACAGGCAATCCTGCAGGGGCTGGAGATGAACACAACAGAATTCTTGTCCTCATGGAGCTTACCTTCAGAGGGAGAGAAAAATAATATAAAATGTCAAGTAGTGATGAGCACTATAGAAGACAAAGGAAGATGAAGAATAGGGACTGAGGGAGGGCAGGACATGGGGAATAGGGTACCTATTACAGACAGGATAGTCAAGACGGTTCCCACGATGAGCTGGCATTTGAGTAGAGAACTGGATGTAATGAGAAAGCCATGTGAATACCTGGGTAAAGAAAAATTTCAGGGAGGGAGAAGACCAAATGGGAAGGCAGGACCATGCTTGGTGTGTTCAGAGAATAGTGAAGAGGCTGCTGTGGCTTGAACAGATGAGGGAGATGGAAGGTGGTATGAGATAAAGTCAGAGCAGTTGCCAAAATCATAGTACGAATTTTTACATTTTCCTCTAAATGTGATAGAAAACCACTGGAAAAATTGAAGCAGGGAAATAATTTTAAGAGGATCACTCTGATTGCTGTGTGGAGAAAAAAAAAACCCAAAAACTGGAGGAGCACACAGTGGAAGAAGATTAGGCAAGAGATGCAGTGGCTTGGACCACGGTGACAGCATGTAAAGGTGGCAAGTGGTCAGATTCTGGATCTACACTGAGATAGAGCTGATAGAATTTGCTGATGCATGGGATGTGAGCAAAGAGAGTCAAGGAAGACTTCAAGATTTTTGGTTGACTAGAGGTAGCTAGAAGTACTATTTCCTGAAATAAGTAAAACCAGGAAAAGGAGTTACAATGTATTTGGGACACTACTGGACATACAAATGAAGAGGTAGCATGGGAAAAAAAGGTATGCACATTTGGAGTTCAGAGAAGATTGAGACTTAAGATATAAATTTAGGAGTCAGCACTATGAAGACAATAAAAGCAATGAGACTCGTTGATACAACCTAGGAACTGACTAGAGAGAGAAGAAAAGAGGTCCAAGAATTGAGCTCTGGGATTCATCAATATTTAGAAGTGAGGGCAGACAAAGAAGATTTAGTGAAATAAACTACAGGGTGGCCAGTGAAGCTGAAGAAAATCCAGGAAAGGGTGATATTCCAGAAGCCAACTGAAAGTTGAGGTTGTCGGTTCAATGCTGCCGAGGTGCAGGGGACTGAGAACAGATAGATCACTGGATTTGGCAACATGGCAGTAATAGAAAACTTTGATAAGAGCAGTTTCAGCTGAGTAGCAGGAATGAAAACCCGATTAGAAAATCTGGTTGAGATAAGGATATGCTTTCAAGGAGCTTTTCTCTAGCGGGTAGAGGAAAAAATGTAGTAGCTGGATGAAAATATGAATGAAGGGAAAGTGAGAGGAATTACTTTCAACACAGAACCTATGTGATGGCATGGTTGTATGCTAATGGGAATTATCTAATATAAAAGGTAAAATGTGATTATTGAAGAGTAAGGGGAGGATAACTGTTCAGGGCTAAGTCTGTGAGTACACAAAAGGGGATTTTGTACACAAATGGAAGGACTGGCCTTTTCCCATTATAAAATGAAGAAAGGCAAAGTGTAGGGTTACACAAGTGGTAGACTGATAGATTTGTTAGTGGAGAGATATGAAAGTTCTCTTCTAGCTGCTTCTATCTTCTCAGTAAAATAAGAAACAAGGTCAAAGCTGAGAATGAAAAGAGAAGAGTTGTGTTGGAAGTTGGAGCAGAGATGATATGATAGAGTGGCTTTGGAAAATGGGGAGTGTACTGACTAGGGAAATATTACAGGGCTGCCAGGAACACTAAGAGCTCTCATGAATTTAAAATGAGACCACTCATTTAGAAAAATATTTGACAGTAATAAACATCAAAATAATAAGTATTATGAAAATAACAATTTTGCTAAAATTCTATTGCTACCATGTATTTTCTATATATCAGGCACCATACTAAGCCAGTTATATGTTTTATATAAACATATGTCTCCTTATTATCCTCATTTTACAGATGAAACTGAGGCTCAGTAAACAATCCGGATTTTAATTTAGTTTTTTCTAATACCAGAAGGTTTCTTCCTGTTGACTGTATTGTACAGCCTCTAACAATATGTAAATCTTGCACTGAATGTGGTTAAAATCTTTTAATGCCATAGGACCTTATATGTACCAGTGTTCTTATAGCCCAGCTGTTTGTTAGACTAAGTTCTATCAAGGAAGAATAATTTGCAACTATTTCTCCTTACATTTGCATTACAAAAACTAATTCCTGGGAACTTCCCTGGTGGTCCAGTGGCTAAGACTCCATGTTACCAATGCAGGGGGCTTGGGTTTTATCCCTGGTCAGGGAACTAGGTCCCATGTGCTGCAACTAAAGATCCCACGTGACACAATGAAGACTGAGGGTCCTGCAGGTGGCAACTAAGACCCAACAGCCAATAAATACATTTTTAAAAATAAATATTTGTTTTAAAAGCCAACATTTTATCATGGATGTTCTAGTTTAAGCATAAGTCATTTGCTCCCTGCCCCTAATAACATGAAGGTGTCATTAGATGTCATAATAATATCAACATTTCACAACTCCTGTTTCACGGCAGGAAGCCAAGGTCAATTAAGACTCACCTATCAACACCACTGACCAAAGAATTAGGCTTTACTGAGGAATGGAGGCAGGGTTGGGGTGGGGTAGGGGGTGGGGTGAGGGGGTGAGGATGTAAGAGTTAAAACAAATAATATGCTAACTACCTTATCAGTTACAACCATAGTATGGAGGGAAAGAGAGGAAATTATTATTTTAACAGCAGGTACCAGAGTCCCTCCTGGGGAGGTAACTGTCTGTTGAAGAATATATCTTGACAATATATCCTGTTTTTGCTGGGCAAGATGAGGTCTCAAGGCCTCATTAGGAAACAGACACCTAACCTTTTCTGCCTATGACACAGAATTAAGGGCCTATTCATCTCACACGCTAGTAAAGTAATGCTCAAAATTCTCCAAGCAAGGCTTCACCAATACGTGAACCGTGAACTTTCAGATGTTCAAGCTGGTTTTAGAAAAGGCAGAGGAACCAGAGATCAAATTGCCAACATCCAGTGGATCATGGAAAAAGCAAGAGAGTTCCAGAAAAACATCTACTTCTGCTTTATTGACTATGCCAAAGCCTTTGACTGTGCGGATCACAATAAACTGGAAAATTCTTCAAGAGATGGGAATACCAGACCACCTGTCAGGAAGCAACAGTTAGAGTCTTTTCCAATGAGTCAACTCTTCCCATAAGGTGGCCAAAGTATTGGGAGTTTCAGCTTCAGCATCAGTCCTTCCAAAGAACACCCAGGACTGATCTCCTTTAGAATGGACTGGCTGGATCTCCTTGCAGTCCAAGGGACTCTCAAGACATGGACATGGAACAACAGACTGGTTCCACATAGGAAAAGGAGTACGTCAAGGCTGTATATTGTCACCCTGCTTATTTAACTTATATGCAGAGTACATCATGAGAAACGCTGGGCTGGAAGAAGCACAAGCTGGAATCAAGATTGCCGGGAGAAATATCAATAACCTCAGATATGCAGATGACCCCACCATTATGGCAGAAAGTGAAGAGGAACTCAAAAGCCTCTTGATGAAAGTGAAAGAGGAGAGTGAAAAAGTTGGCTTAAAGCTCAACATTCAGAAAACGAAGATCATGGCATCTGGTCCCATCACTTCATGGGAAATAGATGGGGAAACAGTGGAAACAGTGTCAGACTTTATTTTTTTGGGGCTCCAAAATCACTGCAGATGGTGACTGCAGCCATGAAATTAAAAGACACTTACTCCTTGGAAGGAAAGTTATGACCAACCTAGACAGCATATTGAAAAGCAGAGACATTACTTTGCCAACAAAGGTCCGTCTAGTCAAGGCTATGGTTTTTCCTGTGGTCATGTATGGATGTGAGAGTTGGACTGTTAAGAAAGCTGAGCACCGAAGAATTGATACTTCTGAACTGTGGTGTTGGAGAAGACTCTTGAGAGTCCCTTGGACTGCAAGGAGATCCAGCCAGTCCATTCTAAAGGAGATCAGTCCTGGGTGTTGTTTGGAAGGACTGATGCTGAAGCTGAAACTCCCAATACTTTGGCCACCTTATGCGAAGAGTTGACTCATTGGAAAAGACTCTGATGCTGGGAGGGATTGGGGGCAGGAGGAGAAGGGGACGACATAGGATGAGATGTCTGGATGGCATCACCGACTCAATGGACATGAATTTGAGCGAACTCTGGGAGTTGGTGATGGATAGGGAGGCCTGGCATGCTGCAATTCATGCGGTTGCAAAGAGTCGGACACGACTGAGTGACTGAACTGAACTGAACTGATAGAACAGAAAAAAAAAAAAAGGATATCAGAGAAGAGAAGCTATGGTCCCAGTACAAGGAAAGAGGATAACATGGCAGGAGTCCACATCGACTAGTGACAAGCAAAGATGAAAGACTAGTAAAGTAACTGAAGGTCTTTTAAAAAGAATAGCTAATGTTCCATTTTAAATTATTTGCAATATTTTAAATGCAAACCCCTTCTATTCCATCAAATCAGAAAAGTGTGAGACACATATGAATACCTTATGTAACTGCTGGGTGTTGTGGGCAGAGCAGTGGTGGGCGGGGTGGCGGGTGGAGGGGGCAATCAAAGCTAGGGGGCTGACTCCACACATGGTCCGGCAAGGAGCAAGCGGTGAGAAACTGATGAACTGAGAATTAAGCAAAAGCAGAAACTCAAAACTAAAAGCCACTGTAAGCCCTAGAAGTTCTCAGAAATCCTGAAAAAGAATTTTTGGTGTGGGATAAGGTTAGCTTGAGTCAATCATATCTAAATCTCAAAAGTCACATTAATATTTGGCACATAAAATTTTTTTTCAAAACACTTTTTAAATTGATCTCTTCTATTATTTTGAGGCTTTTAAATTCGTACTATAAAGTATAAAGAAACTCTTGACAGTATTTAAACTATATTAAATTTTTTTCAATTTTAAAAAACTAGAAAAATACAAAAAGATAAATTTTCCCATAATCCCACCATTATGTATACTCATACACAAATTAAAAAGTAAAAAAACCTTTCTACACCTCCAATTTTACTTCCTCAGAGGTAACCACTGTTACATGTATCAGTTTTATTCACTTTCAGACTTTTTAATATAATTTTACAGTATATATTTTTCTTTTTCCCTTTCTAGAAAGCAGGTTGTACTAGACATGTTGTACTGTAACTTGCTTCATTCACTTAACATACTGTGAACGCTATCTTTCCAAGTAAAAACATATCAACCTACTTTATTTTGTTAAATGATTACATAGTATTTCATTACATGAATTTATCACAGTTTGTCTAGTTCTCCATTGTCAGGCATTTATGCTTTTTTCCAAATGTTTGTTACTATAAATAACACACTATACTGAACTTTGTAAGAAAGATTCCTAGGAGTAGAGTTTCTAAGTCAAAGCATATGAGCATTTTAGTTATTTACAGACCATGCCAAACTGCCCTCCAAAAGGCTCTACAAATTTACATTCCAATTATCAAACAGTGTATCCTACATCTTTGTCAAACCTGGATATTATCAATAGTTCAAGTTTTGTCAATCAGATTGAAAAATAAATGTTTTTGGTTGATTTAGTACTTGCATTTCTCTCATTACTGATTTTGCTGAATTGGTTCAACATCCTTCTATACACTTACTGGTCATTTGTATCTCTTCAACTGAATTACACATTAATATAACTTTATTTCTTTGTATTGGATTGCATTCTTCTAGTTGTAGAAGCTTTTATGTATTATGAATACAATGTTCTATATTTTGTGTTGTAAATATTTTCTCAAAGTCCATGAAACAGAGACTTCTGGTTGTCTCCTAATATTTATTCTTCTTCTAAAAAGGCAAATAACCCCCAGCTAAAGATCATATTTCCAAGCTCCCTTGCAGCCTGTTCAACCAGGTGACCAAGTTCTAGTCAAACTGATGTGGCATAGCCATGATTATGCTCATAAAAGAAAGGGATGTTTACAGCAATCTGCTGGCTGATGAGGGCAAAGTGATGAGCCGTCTTTAACCATGTAACACCTGAGGGCCAGCAGAGAAGCGAAGCTGCCACATCACCTCTGGACATCTTACTCTCAGACTGTAACACGAGGAAGAAAATCAACTTCTAAATTGTTTAAGACACTGGTATTTTGCTTTTTACAGTAGCCTAATTCATACGTGGACTAACATGGAATTTGGAATCTATAGTGAGGTGCTGCTTGTAATTCAAATAAAAATATGTGATTCTAGCTCAGCAGTCAGACGGCAGGTGGTTGACACACAGTGGGCTAGAATGTTGGTGATCTCTGTAATCCACATCAAAACATTTGGTAAAATCATTGCCTGTGACACCCTGGAAAGCAGACCACATGCCAATGGGCATGTAACCAGAAGGGGAAAGGCTGAAAACATTCACAATGTGTTGGCTGTTTCCTGACACATTCAGCAAAGCCCAAAAAGATAAACTCTAGCTAGAGGTAGCTGGCATGCAAGTAGAGACGCAAGAAAATATTCCTCTGCCTGTGGTTGGTCACCAACTGACTAGCGCTCAGTAATGTGAGGCGTGCTGTAATATCCCAACCTGAAACAGTAGTAAAGAGGTACGTCTAAGCTTTTCTCAAGTACTTCTGACTATGACGAAAATCAGATTAGGAGTGTTATCTTAAAAAAAAAAAAAAAAAAAGTGTTATCTTTCCAATCAAACCCATCTTTTCAGATATCTCAATATAAACTGCCATTAGGTTGAGGGAAGAGGATGGGCAAAGTGCAAACAGTAAATCAAATACCAGACTTTTCAGGCTTAAAAACTACCTAGATGAGATCTCTAACACACACTTGGAACGACCAAAGAGAAACAAAAGTCTTCCAAGTTCTTTCGAAAGAATTAAAATGCCAGAGATATAAAAAGCCTGGCCTGTTAAAATGTGTGATTGTTCAGCCTCTGAAGTAATCCTCAGACCCTTTAGGTCCACTCTAGCAGAAGCAGGCAACAAAAACTGGATTGCTTCAAAGACACGCATATTCCCCAGCACCACTTCAACATAATGATTTGTGTGTATCAATAATGTGTTCCCTTTGATTGCTGAAAAGCACTCTATAGCATGGATAGACTATAATCTATCTGTTCACTTCTTAATGGACGTCTGCAGTAGTTTCTAGGCTCTCTGTGTATGTGTGCTTAGTTGCTCAGTCCTGTCTGACTCTGCAACTCTATGGACTGTAGTCCGCCAGGCTCCTCTGTCCATGGAATTCTCCAGGCAAGAATAGTGCAGTGGGTTGCCATTCCCTTCTCCAGGGGATCCCTGGGTTGTAATATTTGACTGCGACTGGTCTTAGTTGTGGCAAAATGGATCTTCAGTTTTCACTGTGGCATGCTGGATCTTTAGGTGTGGCATTCAAACTCTTAGTTGTGGTATATGAGATCTAGTTCCTTGACCAGGGATCAAACCTGGGCCCCCCTCAGTAGGAGCTTGGAGTCTTAGTCATTAGACACCAAGGAAGTCTCTCTCATTGTAGTTTTAATCTGACTTCCCTGATGATTAAACATCTATTCATGTGCTTACTGGTCATTTGTATATCTTCTTTTGAAAAATGTCTCCTCCTGTTGTCGCCTCACCTTAAGAGTTCTTTTCACATTCGAGATACTATCTTTGTTTTGATATATGTGTTGTCAATATTTTCTGCTAGTTTTTGGCCTGCCTTTTCATTTTCTGAAAGATATCTTTCAAAGAGCAAAAGTTTTAAATTTTGATGAAATCCAATTTACCAATTTTTTCTTTATTGATCATATATTTTGTGTCCTAAGAAATTTTTGCCCAAAGGAGCAAAGTTTGTCTTTCTTTTTTCCCCAAGATGTTTTATAGCTGTAGGTTTTAAATTTAGGTCTGTAAAGCATGTTTCTTTTTTTATTCTTTTTTTTTTTTAAGTTAGTTAATTTTTGTGTGAGGTGTGAGGTATGCGTCAATGTTAATTTTGTTGCAAACACTTTCCTTTCTCCATTGCATTACCTTAGCACCTTTGTTGAAACTCAATTGACCACACAGGTGTGGATCTATTTCTGGACTTCCTATTTTGTTTCATTCATCTGATTGCCTCCCTTTTCACCAATACCAAACTATTTTGATTATTATAGCTTTATAGTAAGTCCTCAGTTCAGTTCAGTTCAATCACTCAGTTGTGTCTGACTCTTTGCAACCCCATGGACTGCACCACACCAGGTTTCCCCGTCCATCACCAACTTCCAGAGCTTGCTCAAACTCATGTCCATTGAGTCAGAGATGTCATCCAACTGTCTCATCCTCTATTGTCTCCTTGTCCTCCTGCCTTCAATCCTTCCCAGCATCAGGGTCTTTTCTAATGAGTCAGTTCTTCACATCAGGTGGCCAAAGTATTGGAGTTTCAGCTTCAACATCAGTCCTTCCAATGAATACCCAAGACTGATCTCCTTTGGATGGACTGGTTGGACCTCCTTGCAGTCCAAGGGTCTCTCAAGAGTCTTCTCTAACGCCACAGTTCGAAAGCATCAATTCTTTGGCACTCAGCTTTATAGTCCAACTCTCACATCCATACATGACTACTGGAAAAACCATAGCTTTGACTAGATGTACCTTTGTCGGCAAAGTAATGTCTCTGCTTTTTAACATGCTGTCTAGGTTGGCCATAGCTTTTCTTCCAAGGAGTAAGTGTCTTTTAATTTCATGGCTGCAGTCAAAACCTGCAGTGATTTTGAAGCCCAAGAGAATAAAGTCTCTTGCTGTTTCCCCATCTACTTGCCATGAAATGATAGGACCAGATGCCATGATCTTAGTTTTCTGAATGTTAAGTTTTAAGCCAGTGTTTTCACTCTCCTCTTTCACTTTCATCAAGAGGCTCTTTAGTTCTTCGCTTTCTGCCATAAATGTGTTGTCATTTGCGTATCTGAGGTTATTGTTATTTCTTCCGGCAATGTTGATTCCAGCTTGTGCTTTCATCCAGCCAGGCATCTCGCATGATGTACTCTGCATATAAGTTAAATAATCAGGGTGACAATATACAGCCTAGATGTACTATCTGGAAACCGTCTGTTGTTCTGTGTCCGGTTCTAACTGTTGCTTCTTGACCTGCATACAGATTTCTCATGAGGCAGGTAAGGTGGGCTGGTATTCCCATCTCTTTTAAGAATTTTCCACAGTTTGATGTGATCCACACAGTCAAAGGCTTTGGCATAGTCAATAAAGCAGAAGTAGATGTTTTTCTGGAACTCTCTTGCTTTTCTGATCATCCTAATGATTCAGGATGGTAAGTCTGGTAAAGCCTCCTCCAACTTTTTATTTTTAAAACTTGCTTTGGTTAATCTGTATCCTTAGAATTTTCTTTTAAATTTTAGAATCAGCTTATCATTAAAGAAAAAATGTCTACTAGAATTCTGATTAGGATTGCATTGAGTTTACAGATCAATTTGGGGAGAACTGTCACTTTAACAATACTGGGTATTCTTAAATTCATGAACATGGCACATCTTTCTATTTCTTTAATTAATTTTTATTAATTCCTTTCAGCAAAATTTGTAGCTTTCAGTGTCGAGGTCTTAGACATCTTTTGTTCAGTATATACCTAGGTATCTTTTGATTTTGGTCCTATTGTAACTGTTTGATTTTTTTAAATTTCATTTTCCAATTGTGTGCTAATTTATAAAGAAGGAATTGTATCTGCATATTAACTTTATGTCCTGCTAAGCAAGACATAACCTTGCTAATTCATTTATTTGTTCTAGTAGTTTTGCTACATTCCCCAGATTTTTAACATAAGTAACCATATCATCTGCAAATACGGTTTCACTTCTCCCTTTCCCATCTATACATCTTTTACTTCTTTTTATTGCCTATTGCAATGGCTAGGTCCATGGGTACAATACTGAATACAAGTCTTAAAAGTGGGCATCCTCCTTGTTCCCAATCTCAGGGGTAAACAGCTTAGTCTTTCACTATTGATCATGATCCTTTCTATACAGATTTTATAGATGTTTCTCTATCAGTTTGAAAAAGTTTCCGCTATCCCTATGTTGTTGAGAGATTTTTATTACTAAAGTGTGCTGAAGTCTGTCAAGTGCTTTCCTTGCATCTACTGAAACTGTCATAGTTTTTCTCCTTTATTCTGTTAATATGATGAATAACATCGTTTAACATGTGAAATACAATCAAGTCTTGTATTCTTGAGACAAATTCTATTTGGTTTGTCCATCATTATTTTTACACATTGTTGGAGTCAATTTACTAATAATATTTTGTTAATTATTTTTGCACATATATTCATGCGGATTATTAGTCTGTAATTTCCTTTCTTCTTGTGAGGAAAATATTTGATAACCAACTTCTTTAAAAGAAAGATGTAGGGCTATTCATCGGGTCTTCTTGTGTGAATTCTGTCAAGTTGTATTTTTTAAGAAACGTGTCTATTCCATTTATGTAGCTGTGTTCATTGACATAAGGCTGTCCGTGGTATTCTCTTATTATCATTTTACCATTCGTAGATTCTGAGGTATTAGTCTCTTTTTCATTCTTAATAGTTATGATTTGTGTTCTGTTTGTAATTTCAGGGGATCAGTCTAGCTAAGAGTTTGTCAAAATTTTCAATCTTTTCAAAGAGCTAGTTTTACATTTGTTAGTCTTCTTAATTGTCTGTCTTCTATATCACTGACTTCTACTTTTAATTTATTTATTTTTGGCTGTGTTGTGTGGCTTGTGGGATCTTAGTTCTAGGGATCCTGGACTAGGGGATAGAACCCACACCCTTGGAGGTGGTAAGTCCAAAGTTCTGAGTACTAACCACTGGACTATCAGGGAATTCCCTCTGCTTTTATTTTTACATTTACTTTGGGTTTATTTTCCTCTTCTTTTTCTAGTTTCATATGGTAAAACCTCAGGTCATTGATTTTAGGTCTTACTTATTTTCTATTAGCCTTTAAAGCTGTATGTTTCATTCTAACACTGCTTTAGCTGCATCCCACAAACTCGGATATTGTATTTTGATTGTCACTCAATTAAAAATATTTTCTAATTTTTCTTGTGATTTTGTCTTTGACTCACAAATTATTTAGAAGTATGCTACTTTATTTCCAGATATTTGATCTTTTCCTAATTTGTTATTAATTTCTAATTTAATCTGTTATATTCAGAAAATATACTTTGTATGACTTCAATTCTTTTCAATGTATTGAGACTTGTCTTATGGCCCAGTGAATGACCTATCTGGTAAATGTACCATATGCACTTGAGAACAATGTATATATTCTGCAAGCACTGGATGCTCAGTTTTCAAACATGCCAATTAGATCAAGGTGGTTACGTTGTTCATATCTTCTTTGTCTTTAACTGATATTTTGTCTGGTTATTCTATCAACTGCTCATATAAAAGTATTAAAATATCCTAGTACATTGAGGAATTGTCTGTTTCTCTCTTTAAATTTTGTTATTTTGTTTCATGTATCTTGAAGCTCCATTATTACACAAAACACATTTATAATTGGTGTGTTGCTGTTTTTCAGTCACTTAGTCAAGTCCAACTCTTTGTGACCCCATGGACTGCAGCACACCAGGCTTCTCTGTCCTTCACTATCTCCCAGAGTCTGCTCAAACCCATGTCCATTGAGTCGATGATGCCATCCAACCATCTCATCCTCTGTCATCCCCTTGTCCTCATGCCCTCAATCTTTCCCAGCAGCAGGGTCTTTTCCACTGAGTTGGCTCTCTGCATCAAAGTGTAGGAGTAAGGAGCATCAGTCCTTCCAGTGAATATTCAGGGTTCATTTCCTTTAGGATCAACTGGTTTGATCTCCTTGCAGTCCAAGGGACTCTCAAGAGTCTTCTCCGACACCACAGTTCGAAAATATCAATTCTTCAACAATCAGCCTTCTTTATAGTCCAACACTCACATCTGTATATGACTACTGGAAAAACTATAGTTCTGACAATATGGACATTTGTCGGCGAAGTGATGCCTCTGCTTTTTAATATACTATCTAGTTTGTCACAACTTTTCTTCCAAGGAGCAAGCGTCTTTTAATTTCATGGCTGCAGTCACTGTCCATAGTGATTTTGGAGCCCAAGAAAAGTCTGTCACTGTTTCCATTTTTTCCCCATCTATTTGACATGAAGTGATGGGACCAGATGCCATGATCTTAGTTTTTTGGATGTTGAGATTTAAGCCAGCTTTTTCACTCTCCTCTTTCACCTTCATCAAGAAGCTGTTTATTTCCTCTTCACTTTCTGCTATTAGGAATCATCTGCATATCTAAGGTTACTGATATTTCTCCCAGCAATCGTAATTATAGCTTGGGATGCATCCAGGGTGGCATTTCACATGATGCACTCTGCATGTAAGTTAAAAACGCAGGGTGACAATATACAGCCTTGATTTACTCCTTTCCCAATTTGGAACCAATCCATTGTTCCAAGTCCAGTTCTAACTACTGCTTCTTGACCTGCATACAGGTTTCTCAGGAGGCAGGTAAGGTGGTCTGATATTCCCATCTCTTTAAGTATTTTCCACAGTTGGTTGTGATCCACACAGTTGAAGGCTTTAGCATAGTCAATGAAGCAGAAGATGTTTTTCTGGAATTCCCTTACTTTTTCTACGATCCAGCGGATGTTGGCAATTTGATCTCTGGTTCCTCTGCCTTTTCTAAATCCAGCTTGAACATCTGGAAGTTCTTGGTTCATGTACTGTTGAAGCCTTGGCTTGAAGGATTTGGAGCATTACCTTGCTCGCATGTGAAATGAGTGCAAGTATGTGGTAGTTTGAACATTCTTTGTCCTACCTCCCTGATAAACTGTTCATCATTATAAAGTGGCCCTCTTTTTAACACTCTAGGTCTTAAGGTCTGTTTTATCTGATATTTAAGAATAATCATACCAGCCACCTCATACTTTGTTTGCATGTTCTTTTTCTATCCACTTACTTTCAATACATGTCTCCTCTAGTCAGCCTACAGTAGGAGTTTCCCCTTTAATCTACTCTAGCAATCTCTGCCTTTGACATCAAAGACCATTTATGTATATAATAGTTGTATTGGTTGAATTTGGGTCAACCACTTTATTACTTGTTTTCTCTTTTCCTTATTTTTCATTTCTTTCTTCCTCCTTTCCTGCCTTTTTTTTTTTTTTTGGATTGTTTCTATTATGTTGGTGATTATCCTAGAAACTACAATATGTCTCCTTGTTTTCTTCTTACTGAAGAACACCCTGCAGAACTTTCTTTAATGTTTATCTGCTGTGGTGCATGCTCTTGATTTTGTGTTTATCTGAAAATGTCTTCATTTTTGCCTTCATCAGTGAAGAATCTTTTTGCTGGGTAGAGATTTCCAGGACTCCAGATTTCTTTTAGTATATTTAAAATATGATTCTACTCCTTTCTGGCTTCCATTGCTGTTGTTCAGAAATAAGCTGTTAGTCTAACTCAGGGCTTGGCAAATTACAACCTCTAGGTCAAACTGGGCCCAGCATCTGTTTTTTGTACACAAAGTTTTACTGAAATACAGCCACAACCATTCACGTATGTATTATTCATGACTGCTTTAGTGCCACAACAGCAGAACTGAATAGTTAAGCAGAGATCATATGGTACTGGCATAAATACAGAAACACAGACCAACGGACTGGAAGAGAGGCCTGAGGTAAATCCTCATACATATGGTCAATCACCTTGAACAAGGATGCCAAAAACACTCAATGGGGAAAGGTCTCTGCAACAAATGTGCTGGGAAAACTGGATGTCCATATGCAAGAGAACCAAGGTGGAACCTTATCTTACATCGTCTACAAATATTAACTCAAAATGGATTAAAGACCTAAATATGAGACCTAAAACTATAAAACATCTGAAAGAAAACACAGTGGAAAAACTGTATCATACTGGGCTTGGCAATGGTTTCTTGGATACGATACCAAAAACACAGGCAACAAAAGCAAAATTAGACACACAGGAGAATGTCAAACTTACAAACTTCTGTGCATTCAAAGGACACAGTCAACAGAAGGACTGTGAGCAGAATATTAGCTAAATTAATGTGATCTTGAACAAGTTCCTTATCCTCTTCAAGCTTAAGTTTCCTGATCTTTAAGTAGATGACAATACCACTTTCATCAAGTTTGTACTATGGCATAAAAATGAGTATGCAGTGAATATTCACTACTGTCCTTTTCGAAATTGCCTTTAAAGTCCATGCCATTGTTTTGAACATCTTCAGTGGTAAGAAATCTTAATCTCTGATTACAGATTGGATCATATACTCAACTAAAAGCAACTGTACAAGTTAAGTTTACCAAATAAGACGAGTGGTCCAGATAGTTTTTGGTCAGGAGAGAAAGAGCAAATAAGCCAAGATGGTGGTGGTCAGGCTCTCTCTCCTCACGCTCTCTCTCACCCCACGTTTCATGAATAATGATTATGTAACAACTGAGATCATTTATGGGGCTTCTCTTATGGCTCAGCCTGCAATGCAGGAGACCTGGGTTCAGTCCCTGGGTTGAGAAGATCCCCTGAAGAAGGGCAAGGCTATCCACTCCAGTATTCTGGCCTGGAGAATTCCGTGGACTGTACAGTCCATGGGGTCGCAAAGAGTTGGATAGCACCGAGCATGTGTATCATGAGGTACTTGCTTGGCCATGGGCTACTTTTGTTCTGTAAGCATATGTAAGTTCCACCTGGAAAGCCCATGAGGGAGGTTATGTTATGTCTGCTGCTATGGCTGCTGTACCAGCCAGGAGAGAAGAAATAGCTGCAGTTCCTACAGCTCCTTCAGTTTTCTTCCAACCTCTTAGCTCACACCTTGCCTGCCCTGCATTCAGCATAGAGTATGAACAGGGAGACATGGTCTAAATGGCATTTTGCAGAAAGAACCCTGTGAGTCTAAACAATACCTCGATCATATTACTATTAGCTTACTTTGGGGGAAAATTCTCCAGAAGTTCCCAAGATTCTTCCGATTTTTATAGGTTAAAATGACTGTTTGACCAGATTGCTTAATTCACTGAATTGCACACCTCTGACGTGCATATAATTTAATAATATTCACATTGTCTACTGAAGAATTTGATGACTTGGTTTTGGATCATGTAAGAAACATGTTTTATTAGATGTCACTATTTTCTTAAAAAAGATTCTGACCTCCAATTAAAATAAATAAATTTATATAAAAAAAAAAAGATTTTGTCCATACCTCTAGAAAGAGTAACACTAACTGTACTAAAACAATCACCAACTCTGGGCTCCTACAAACCACAAGAAAAATCCCACTGACAGAGAGGCATACTTTATAATATGCTCAGGGTAATATCTTTAATGTCCATCTAATTTTTTCTTGCCACAATTTAAGAACATGCCCTTTTGTACTATACTTTGCTAATAAAAGAACAAGTACTTCTGTAATTACAAAGTCTTTGGCATCTGAAGCAGTTATTAAATTGTCTTTCATCCTTGCATTCTCCTAGTTAAGTAATCCAAATTCTTTTGCTTTTACTTACTATGTTCTCTTTTCAAAAGCTCATATTTTTACATGCAATACTGAAATATAATTTGTACTTTACAGGGATGATTAAGAAAAAACAGTTAAAATTACAGTTATATTAAACAGCAATGTGATAAGTATAATTATGAATAATAAATGAAGAGCATTCAGAAATTAATTCCACACTATGATTCTACTGTGAGCATTCCAGAGCACAACAATCCTTACCAGGGGACTTTCCTTGCTGTGAGTTGCTTCTTCGCTCTCTATATCTGGCTGGAGTGGATAAACTCATGTCTTTACTAGGCTTGCTAGCAGGCCCCATTTCTGAAATAAGGAATCCCATTTGTTCTGAAGGCAAGATATTCTCAGGTGGACTGGTCTGGCATTTTATACTGGCATCCACCTAAAATATTAAACCCACTCATTATTCCAAATTTCCCCCAAACAGCTACTAAAAGTTAAGACACTTTATCAGAGGAGTTCTATTATAGAATAATGATCCAACAAACATGATCTTTTTAATCTTTATGAATAATACTATCCAATTTTGCTAAGCTAATCTGAATCTTTGGTAGTAAGACGTATATTTCCCCATACAGAAACCACTCAAATGCCTATGGAGCTAAAATATTTACTTATGACCAGAGGAAGATTCACCATGAAGCTTCATTTTTTTAATAAGATTCACACACACAATTTATAACTAGTTAATATCACTATCTTTTCCCATTCTAACATCTCTTCCATCAGATTTCCTCTCTTGGTGATACTGGAATGGCCATAGGTATGATCCTGTTGGATGATGTCAGAGGGGCTGTGAATACTTTATTCTACTAATTTTGTTTTGTCTTAATAAAGCTTTCAAAATTGTATAAGCTTCAGCCTGTATAAAATCTAGATCTGTCTTGCTTATGATACATAGATTTCTTTCTTGGAGTTCCTATGTTTTCTTCAGAATACCTAATCCCTTTGTCAAGTTGACCAATTTCTGATATATTCTATTTATTAATGAATTTATTTTAAACTAAACTATATAATCAAGTAGGGCTAGAAGTTCAAAATACAGCTTTCAAAAGCTGTGATACCCACATTTTTTTAAAAAGAAACTGTGTGAATGCAATTTTAAAATATGAAATCTAATATTTTGGATGTGACTATGAAGGAATAAAGACACATTTCATGGTCTTTTCACAGGCATATTTGAAACACAAAGGGCCTATCTTTGGTATATTGAATGTATAATATTATTTTAATACATAGTACTCTGGGTCTCAATGTTTGGGCTCAAAAAGGACAATGAGTTGATAGAAACCTTAAGACATTTGACCCTTAAGTTAGCCAGAAAAGAATGCATTAAAAAAAAACTGCCCAGGTGACTTCACTCACTGTCCAGAGGTTAGGACTCCACGCTCGCACTTCTGAGGGCCCAGGTTCAATCCCTGGTTAGGGAACTAAAATCCCACGAGCCACATGGTGTGACCAAGATACACACACAACTGCCAAAAAATTATCTTGTGAACCTCTAAAAATGAAGACATTTTCAACACCATTAAAGAAAAAAATCCAAAATGAAAAACATATATATATCAGACTAGGATTGAGAAAAAAAAATCACAAAAGTGATTTTAATTTGGATATACTTTTATTTTTTAGAATGCGAGTTTATTCATTTTCTGGTCATAAGCTAGCAGTGATCAAGGACTAGTCTCTACCTTCAGAATATATCTCTCAAACCAGAGTCAGAATTCTGCTTTAGGAATGAGAATATTAGCAAGGAAATTCACACACAGTATGCTCTCAAATCACATTAGAATTCAATAATGTTGTAACAAAGTATGAAAATACTTCCAACCATCTCCTTACCTCCATGCTACAAATGGCCAGGAAAGTCCTGATGTTATCTATGAGATAAACCATCCATCTGAGAAGTGGAATTTAATCAGGCAGGCACACCTAGTCCATTCAAATTAAATTTGGAAGCGAAACTCAAAGGATGTTTTTAACATGAAAATATTGATAAGTCTTATACCACATGCTCATTCAAACCATAACATAGTGAGAGCAAGCCCGACAGTTAAGGTTACTTCTTTCTGAAATGCTTTGTGCAGAACCACTGGGACATGATCCTTCTGGAAAGCATAATGAACTCGTATTAAACCCAAATAAAACTGGGACAGGGTCCCCACTACAACAGTCCTTAGCAAGAAGCACCAGGTATCTCTGAACATTACTAGGAATTTTTCTTTGCCTCTTACCTGGTGTGTGCTGAATGGTAGCCCTTCCTGAACAAATACTACTGAAGATGCAGCTGGATTATGACTTAGCTGCTCCTTCAGTTTGATGTGAGCTTGCTGGTTGATTGCAGACTCTTGCATTGTAGTATTTTCAACAGGCTGAGCTGGGTGGATGGTATAGATGTACTCAGGTGACTGTGGTAGTGAGCTGGTAATTGCCTGTTCTGTTCCGACCACAAAAGACGTAATATCTGAGCCTACAGGAGTAAGTGGCTCCAGCTGGCTAGCCTGACTTGTGGAAGATGGATTGCTGTTGTTTGAATTAGCTAGGATATGTTGGCTTCTATTAGACTGGGATGTTGAGCACTGATTCTCAACAGGCTCCACCTTGACCATCTCCAATTTAGGGGAGGAATGCAACTCATCTACTATCTGAAAAACAGCCTCTAGGTTTACTTCTGTCTTTTTATTTTCATCAGTAGCACTGCAAGGCCAATTAGAAGGCAGAAATTCAACTGGATAGGAAGACTGCATTGGAGGATTCTGTGAAAAGAGAAAATAGGATTCTTTGGATAGAAAATCAAATATGAGATTAAGGAGGAAAGCAAAAACATTTAGCTGATGAATGCTAAACATAAACAAATTAATCTTAAAGTTCACTAAGAAAACTTGAATGCCAGTCAAGTTTTTGGCAGTGGTACCTTTAACTCTATTGTTAGCATTAGCACACAAACTACTATACGTCAACCACTATGCTAAGTTTTAATATTGGAATGGACCAATAATTCTCAGGGTTAAAGTATACAAAATCGAAAAAAAGCTACAGTATCCAAATACCTATTTGCTGATAAAATGTCTATGTATCAAAGTCTTTCGGAAAGGTTAACAGACAAAAACATACACTGTTTTAGGAATGTAGTAAGGAAATAAACACAGGCTGCTCACAAGTCCACCAATGCTTCAACAGATTCAGGGGGAGATACTGATATTCCGTTCCAAATAATCTGGGGAAAAAATGGATGGAATATCGAATGTCCCTTGTTGAGATTATTTTAATACTAAAACAACTGATTAAAATAGCTGTCACTTTTAGACTGGTATCTTCAAGATGTATTCTCTTATACACAGTATTATGCACAATTACATCTGATGAAAAACAACCTCAAGCTATGAACACAGAATTCTGAAGTAATGATTAAACAAAACATGTAATGAGTTGTTGCCAAATGCAGAGCTTTGCACAGAGTAGGTATTCAATAATTGTTTGTTGACTATATCAGGTTATAAACACAAGATAGGGAAGAGTTAAAATTGAATAAAATAGGTAGTGAGTCAATGTCGCCAAACACACTACAAAGATTGTATCAATAATTCGAAGGCCACTAATGCCAAAATAACGTAAATCTAAATGGCTTAAACATCAAGCTACTGTACTATAGCTGTACGCCATTTATTGAGTTCTTACTATGTGCCAGGCATACACAAAGTGCTTTCTGTACATTATTTCATTTAATCCTCATAAGAGGTCAATGAAATGTGATAATCTCCATTTCCAAATAGTGGAACTGAAGTTCATAGAAACTTTATAATTTATTCAAAGTCACAATGAAATAACTAACAGAGCCAGCTTTCAAACCTAGGTTTGCCTGACTCCAGAATTCTTGCTCTTAACCATTACAATATACAGATCATTCATACACAGTCACAACATCTACAATCCAACAAAACTTAACTGCAATTATTTCCAGAACGGCATCTGAAATACTTCCCTTTTTTCCATTTAAAAATTTTATGTCAGACTTCCCTGGTGATGCAGTAGATAAGAATCCACCTGCCAATTCAGGGGACATGGGTTCTATCCCTGGTCAGGGAAGATTCGACATGTTGCAGGGCAACTAAAGACCACATGGCATGAGTACTGAGCCCGAGTGCTGCAACTCCTGAAGCCCAGGAGCACAGAGCCTGTCCTCCGCAACAGGAGAGAGTAGAGCAATGGGAAGCCCTTGAACCATAAGGAAGAGTAGCCCCCACTTGTCACAGTAGAGAAAGTCAGAGCAAAGCAAGCAGTGAGGATCCAGCATACATAATTTAAAAAAAATTTTTAAATAAAAGTTTTATGTCTACTTATCTCTGTTTTCCTACAATCAACATGTATTGCCTTTGCAGTAAGAAAAAGTCTTTAAAGATGTTTTAAATGACTTATTTAAAACATCAGATCAGATCAGATCAGTCGCTCAGTCGTGTCCGACTCTCTGCGACCCCATGAATCGCAGCATGCCAGGCCTCCCTGTCCATCACCAACTCCCGGAGTTCACCCAGCCTCACGTCCATCGAGTCAGTGATGCCATCCAGCCATCTCATCCTCTGTCGTCCCCTTCTCCTCCTGTCCCCATAGTATGACCCAGGGGAGAGAATCCCTGAATCTACAGATAAGATCATCTAATTTGTGAGACAGACATGTCCTTCCAGTGAAAATGAAACAGCGAGACTAACATGCTTGATGATATCTGCCATTAAATATGTCCACCTAAGTCCCCTTCATTGGATTCTGTGCTCTCCAAACAACAATCTGATTATAATTTGACTTCCAATGTATATTTTCTAAATTAAAAAAAGGAAAAAAGGAATGTTCTTTTGAGTACTGGAATGCCACTAATAAGTTATTTTCTTAAGAATGGAAACTATCATGATTACATGATATCAAAGGAAAACAATTCCAATCTTTAAGCAACTGCAACATAAAAATACAAACAGGATTTAATTTTATCCTAAAACTGGTAGTCTATAACATTTCAATCAAAGAAATTGCTTCCTAATAAATAATGAGAAAATGATTCAAGTGTGGTGTTTACAACACAGGGGTTTCTCATTTTTTACATCATTTTCCCTTTCTCCTTAAAAAAAAAAGTAATTATCTGTTGCTATCTTGGAAGGATCTGTCATTTGGTGATTTATATACTTTTAGAGGTTACCTGGAAAAATGAATTATTTTACCACGGTAGTCAGTTTTACCACTGCTGACAGTTGAACAACATTGTTTCAACTGTCAGCAATAATGAAAATGTTCTGTGCGCTATAAAATTCGGTAGCCCCTAGCCATACAAAACTATTAAGCATCTGAAATATGGCTAGTGACTGAGGAATGATTTTTAAATTTTATTTAATTTTAATTAATTTCAATTTAAATAGCCTACATGTGGCTAGTGCCTAACAGGAGGCCCAGAAGAGACAGTGTAGGCCTGGAAGAATCCTCAGACATCATTTACATCAACTCTTTTTTTTTTTTTTAAGAATTGAGAAAAACTGAGGCCATAATCCACAGCTTACCTCTGGCTACTCATTAAGATAAAACTACACGCTGAAACTCTGCGTGGTCAACTGGTCAACCGTATTGTTCCTGATGCAGAGATTGTCCATGGCTCCCAGCCTCTTACCTGAAAGTAGCTGCAGTGTGCGTAGGAGGTGGCAGGCGGCGTGACACAGCTACTGAGCGCGTCCATGCGGGTGGGAGGCGAGCAGCACTGCAGCACAGCTGCAACAGACAGACACGGAGAGCTATCAACCCACGCGCGTCCCCGCGGCCTTCAAGGCGCACCTCTCTTTCAACCTGGAGCAAAAACTTCCCAAAGTTTCCCTTTGTGGGTGCAATATATTTAGTCCAATGAGGTGCCATTATTTGTTGAAAACAAACAGTAATAAAGCAATATTAAAAGTCACTTGAAAGGGTCATTTCTACTTTTATAAATGAATCCTTTAGCACCTAAATATTTTGCTACATTTCTAATCAAAAGTCTATTCTTACTGAAAGTAGTAATTTCCTTTTATTGAAAATATCAGAACATATTCAAAATTCTAAATTAATTATTTCAATCATTTTAATAGTAACAAATATTTGGAGGAAGGTGTGCTTTTAAGTATAAAATAAGTATAAAAACTCTCCAAACACTCCTACTGTATATACAATGCATCCAGTTAAATCTATGGAAAAAAGTTTTATTCATTTAGCCACGTGGTTAGGAATTCAGACCTAGAGCTAGACTGCCTGCCTTTGGAGCCTAGCTATATAAACCTGAGGCTTCCCTGGTGACTCAGTGGTAAAGAATCTGCCTACCAACGCAGGAGATGCAGATTCAATCCCTGGGTCAAGAAGACACCCTGGAGGAAAAAACGGCAACCCACTCCAGTATTCTTGCCTGGGAAATCCCAAGGACAGCGGAGCCTGGCAGGCTACAGTCCATGGGGTTGAAAAAGAGTCAGACACAACTTAGTGACTAAACAACAAGAACATAAACTGGAGTAAGGTTAATCCCTTTGGGCTTCCATTTCTGTATCCTATTATTAATAGAATAGGAATAATAACAGTACCTACTAAGAACAACACTGGCATACAGTAAGCAATCAGTATACAAATAGCTAATGATTTTAGCTAAGGAAATACATTTTCCAAACTTCCTCTTTATAGTTAGGATACCTTGAAAAGATTGAATTCTTTGTACTGGTATAGTCATACTTACAGTGAAGTTAAAGTTGCTCAGTCGTGTCCGACTCTTTGTGACCCCATGGAATAGTCCACGGAATTCTCCAGGCCAGAATACTGGAGTGGGTAGCCATTCCCTTCTCCAGGAGATCTTCAGGGATCTTCCCAACTCACGGATCAAATCCAAGTCTCCCACACTCCAGGAGGATTCTTTACCAGCTGAGCCACCAGGGAAGCCCAAGAACACTGGAGTGGGTAGCATATCCCTTCTCCAGATCTTCCCAACTCAGGAATCAAACTGGGGTCTCCTCCATTGCAGGCAAATTCTTTACCAGCTGAGCTACCAGGGAAGTCCCCATACTTACAGATGCAGCCTTAATAATTGGTTGAGTCTCCTCTTTTCCGGAGAGAGAATCTCCAGAACGAATGAGAATCAGTTATAACATCACACCTTTGGATTAAAGAGTGTATGAGATTTACTGAGCACCTAACATATTCCAGGCACAGTCCAAGGTCCTTTACATGTATTGCCTCATTTAATCCAAACAACTGAATGAGATATTAACATTACAAAAATCAGGAAATTAAAGCTCAGGGATGTTAAAAAATGTGCTGAAAGTTCACAAAGCTCATAGTGACAGAGGCAATCATCAAACTGCAAAGTACATGCTCTTTAATGTATCATGATATTTCCCTAATCTTTCTTCCTAAGATGTTATACTTAAATTTTACTAGAACTCCACTTGTGGAATATTTTTAAGGTGTCTTTATTTATAGGTGGCAACATTTTTGGTCCACATTTCTCATATTCTGAATACGGTAGTAAAATTACTAAATAATCTCATTCTATAATCTTTGAAATAAATTAGTCTAACAATTGCAAAAATTCATCAAAATGCTTCCCTTTTATCCATTACTATGGATTTTTTTTAAAATTTTATTTTTAAACTTTACAATATTGTATTGGTTCTGCCATACATCGAAATGAATCCGCCACAGGCATATATGTGTTCCCCATCCTAAACCCTCCTCCCTCCTCCCTCCCCAAAATCTGTGGCTAATGCCTGATTTTTGGAATCCCGCATCTTGGACCTTCAGTCTCCTCCATAGGGACGGCTCCATCTCGGATTTCTATGCGCTACCTTGCTGGGCCTGTAACTTTGTTTACTCCTACAAAGCTATGAGCTCCAGAATGTTCCTAACCTCTCCTGTGGTTGGCCTTCCTCAGTTTACACACTGCAGTAGCTTGAGCAGCCACTGGCAATTTTCTTCTCAGCAGTCTTTGCTTGGGGAGTCATTCCAAGCTTGTTCAAGCACCTTGCTCTTTATGAACATAGCTTATCCTGAATGCCTAAAGGTAATACTGAAGATACTATTAAGTCAACAAGTTGCAGGAGTAGAGTCAAGCCTTCTGTCCCCATTGATGATCTAATATGAAAAAACCCATTGCCTTGTCTCATAGGGCTGTTACACTAGTAAATCACAAGAATGAGATACAGAACATTATAAGGATTTTAATAAATGCATCTGAAAAATCATTCATAATTCTCTATAGTATAACAGATTACGTATAACTATAATTGTTTGAATAACTAGATCTTAAGGTATTGATGAACTAATTAATGTTTCCCTAAAATAAGGCATCTAATGGTATACAAGAGGAGTCTAAACTTGGCCTAACCCTGCTGCTGCTGCTAAGTCACTTCAGTCGTGTCCGACTCTGTGTGACCCCATAGACGGCAGCCCACCAGGCTTCCCCGTCCCTGGGATTCTCCTGGAAAGAACATTGGAGTGGGTTGCCATTTCCTTCTCCGATGCATGAAAGTGAAAAGTGAAAGTGAAGTCGCTCAGTCTTGTCCGACTCCTAGCGACCCCATGGACTGCAGCCTACCAGGCTCCTCCGTCCATGGGATTTTCCAGGCAAGAGTACTGGAGTGGGGTGCCATTGCCTTCTCCTGACTATGGATTTTTAAAATGTCAGAAGTTCATAAAGGTATAAGAGAAATATTTTATATCATGTGCATTTTAAGGCATTAAATTTTACACATGGAAATAAAAAAATAATGGATAGAATTCTAGTTCAAGTAAGAATATAAGGGTTGATGTTTTCTGAATTACATAATTTTAACAATTCCAGTGGTTAAAAAAGCCAGATATTACTAGGATGGCCACATGAAATTCAAGCAGCTGTCACTTTCCATATCCTTTGAGATTATTCAAATACACAATTAAAAATTTTTGGATTGGAATTTGGTTTCCCAGAATATTTAAAAGCATAAATACCCTGGGAAATAAGTTAAATCCAAAAAGCTAAGGAGGGGTCTGCAGGGATTGCTGAAACTGAAAAAAACTGGGATCTTTGTCCGGTTTTAACAGCTAAGAAAAACAACCCCCTAGTGGCAGAAAGGACTCAGTCAGGGGCTGCAGATTTTCCCCTATCGTGTGTGTGTGCTCAGTCATGTTGGACTCTGTGAATCCCCAGACTGCAGCTCCTCAGGCTCCTCTGTCCATGGAATTTTCCAGGCAAGAATGCTGGAGTGAGTTGCCATTTCCTCCTCCAAGGGATCTTTTCACCCATCAGGGCACCATAAAAGTGTTTTGTTACAAATAAAACAATGAAAGATATTAGCTTTATTTTTCTGATAGTGCTATAATCAATCTGATGCCACAGTTTACATATTTTGAATAGTTGTTAAAGTGTACCTTAAAATAAATTTCTTAAAAAAATAACATAGAATATATAGCACTAAAATATAACATACAAGTCAATAATATATTAATATATAGTTGATAGCTGACTTGGTATCTAAGGAAACAGCAAAACAGTGACTGTCCTTTAAAGTGTCCAGTTACAAATGGAAAGTAGAAAGGTGCCTGCATGAAGACAGGGAGGTGAACAGCTAATCCAAAAAGACTCCTCAATGGCTAGTTCCTTACCAGAGCAGTCCTACTTCATACAGTCAACAAAACAGAACAAAGTAAAGTATTAATAAGTTCACTGGATATGAAAATCTAGTTATAAAAATACAAATGTGTGCTTCATACATGAAAAATTAATCTAGTGTGTATTAGGAAAGCACTGTGAAAGTACTAACACTTCTAAAACTGAGTTTATCACTACGAAGACACGTTCATCTCCATAAAGATCCTTCAGTATCTTTCTGAAGGCAGTGTTCATTTAAGGCACTGAATCGCATGTAGAATAAAAAGCTGGAAATAGTGAACAATTTCTATTTCATATATAAGAGTTGATGACATCTTTTATGGTAAAAATAGATTACTAAAAATTTATCTAAAGGTAAAAATTTTCACATCCACTATAGGTTAGGAAAACAAGTTCATATACTTTATCCAATGTAGGTAATTCATATTTATAATTTAAATGTTTTAAAAAATAAATAAATAAATAAAAATAAAATGTTTTGGACTTGAAGCTACTCTGGAATAGTACAGTATCAACAGCAAAGAAATACTCAAAAGGAAAAATATCCTAATAGTAAAGTTAATTTCAAGGTAAGTTACGACAGCAACTAGAACCCCAACATCTCATCTACAGTGAGGTAAAGAAAGGGTATTCGAGTCTATAACCAAAAGAAGTGAAAGCAGAACATATTATTGTAGAACCAAGTTCAGAGCACCAATAGCCAAAAGGTAGAAGCAACCCAGCGTCTATCAACAGGCGAACTGACAAAATGTGGTCCATACCTATGGAAATTTCAGAAAATTATTCAGCATTTAAAGGAAGGAGATTTTGACTCATCCCACAATATCAATGACTTGGAATAAATGAAAGATGCCAATCACAAAAGGACAAATAAACGATTGCCCTCATATGAGGTTCCTAGAGTTAGCAGATTCTTCAAGACAGAGAGCAGGACGGCAGTCGCCACAAGACGGCGAGAGGGGAATGCGAAGTTAGTGTTTACTGGGTACAGAGTTTCAGCTGGGGAAAGACGAAAAAGTTCTAGAAAAGGATGGTGGTGATGCTAGTATAACAATGTGAATGTATTTAATACCACAGAGCTATACACTTAAAAATGGCTAAAATGGTCAATCCTGTATGTATTTTACTGCAATGAAAATAAAATATAATTGTGCTTTTACTTAAAAATCCTCCTAATGTATATCCTCTCTCCATAAGAACAAAATCAGACCTTTCCAGAGAAACTGACAATACAGGCTCCCAGAGCATCAGAAAGTTCTTATAACTTCATATTCTATACTTGTTTATGTACATTATGTAGAATGAAAAGCCTAAAGATCAAACGTTTAAAATTTAATGTACTTCAAAACAGTAATCATCAACCTTCTTTGCCCAAGAGTCAATTCAGAAAATAATAAAACACATGCACCTTCATGAGAAGGGTATATTCTTTTAAATCACTTCAGTCAGCCTTTAAAGTCTTAGTAGCTAGGACTAAGCTAGGACTCATCTGAAATACAGCTTTTAAAATGTTATCCTTTATATGTAAATATAAAGTTTTTAAGTGTTTTAATTTTGAAGTCTATTCAAATTCTATACATTAATTCATTTAATCCCAGACCCAAACTATTACTGCCACTTTTTGGAAAGGGAAATTGAAACCGAGTGACATGAAATAATCCACAGAACGTCACAATGTCCATCATATGACTAACTGCAAAGCTGAGGCTAAAAGTACTTCGTTTACTCAATAAATATTTACTGAGAGCCCATTATGGCCAAGCACTACACCAGGTGCAGGGGGATACAGAGATGAATTAGACACAGCTGCAGACGGAATGTCCCACTCTAGCAGCTGGATGGAGTCTGTCTCTGCTCGAGCAGAGTCAACAGCCCAGTGCCCTGCCATCCGTAGCACAGAAGGCGAGGTCCCCCTGACCAGTATCTGTCACCTACCCTATCTGGAAGGAACTAACTCTGGGGAAGAGGTATACCAGGAAAAAGCCTCTCAGAAGAAAAACAAAACAAACAAAACGTCCTCTCTGTATTACAAGCAGGCCGGCAGCAGCAAGCAGAGTATAATGGCCGAAGGAATGAACTCGAGAGAATTGGCCTCGATTTGTTTCCTAGCCCTGCCTGTGCTGAGCTGTGCTTCGGCTTCTAATCTATGAAATGAGGATAACTACTTTCCCTATCTTATAAAGTTGTTTTGAGGATTAAATGAATTAATATTTGGAAAGCACTCAGCATAGTACCTGGTCACAGTGACTGCTACACAAATATACGAGACAAAGGGCAGCTACAAATCACCAATCACTGCTTTGAGCTTAAAACTTAACCTGGGCAAAAAGTCAAAGTTAACTTTGAATCAGTTCAGCATTACAACATGAGTCAAAGGAAAACAATTCCTCAATACAGGATTCTGTATATAAATATGAATATACTAATATTCTTATGTATGTTCAAATACATACAGAATGAGCAAAACAAAAAGGTCTAAAATAAAGTTTTTTTATAAAAAAGGGAAATTATAGTAGCACCCTGAAAACAATATTAGAGAAGAAAACTGAATTCAAGATAGGGCAAGACTAAAAAGAGTCCACTAATGCTGGATCTATAACATTTGTCTTTGAAGAAGTGGTTAAGAGTGGAAAAAATGTAAACGAGCAGGGCAAAGAAAACAGATGCCTCAAGAGAGGAAGGGCAAATGTGAGCAACAACTCAGGTGAGGCCATTTACGAGTCAGTCTTGAGAGCAGTTTTTTAGTCTCAAAGTTTGGCTTTACTAGAGAAATAATTTATGAAATATTACAAAATACAAATTTTACTGGTTATACCACATGAAGACCAGATCCAAGTTTATTTTCAATATAACTGATTTTTAAATGAAGTTGAGTATTGTTTTTTTTTTTTAACTAAAATTTGATCCAAATCTCAAGTCATATAATTCACTTTGAAAGGATTCAAGTATGATCATTATTCCAAAATTAGTTACTTTATTAGGATTTGGAAAGCTGGATTGAGAGTGATTATTATCCTGCCTCTGAGAGTAGCATTTTACTTAACTTTGGTAAAGTCATTTGTAAAGCCCTTCACAAACAGGTATTCACTAAATATTGGTTAAACTGCTCACTATGTCTTGCCTCCTTCACCCAAGATTTGCAGGAATTAAGTACTTGTTACACTTATTTCTTTGGCATTTTCTTCCCCTTCCATAGAAGGTCTTTTGTATTTAACAATACAACTTTTTATTTCTATAGTACTTCAGAATGTTCAAAGCAATTTTCCTACATTATATCATAGAACTACTCTATGTATTAGAATTCATTATGAAATCATGAGATTTCTTTCTTTTTCTCATAACCTCAGAACCTTCACAGTAATTTCAATCATCCATATCAAAGAAGACAAAACAAAAATTCAGATAATACAATATTCTATTTCATATGCACTCTATTCTATCAAAACATCAGCAGCACTTCTTCTTTTAATGTGTCTCTTTCCTAGTCCTATCTTGGACTCCTGAAGACAATTTTCAATGTAATTATAAAATTAATAAGTTTATTTATAAATTTAAATCCAAGCTAACACAAAATATTTTTTAAATGACACAGATCCTAAATTGTAATAATTTAACAAATAGTACTTCTATAACAAATGAATAATATTAACTATTTGTAGTATTTTCTAATAACATACAACTAGTTCTCATAAAATTTAGAACTAGGAGTTTCTAAGAGGATTGTTCGGAACTTGGAATACATTTTCCCGTAGAAACATCATCATACAGGCTAGTCTGGCTCCTAAGCCAGACTATAACCACCCGTACCTTAACTGCAGCACTAATCGTAATAAGGAACCTAACCGCCGTATCTAATATGTACATAGGGAAATTTCTCCAAAATTCCAAGTTAGAAGGCCAAGCCCATTTCTCTCTCTCTTGTAGTCCTCCTAAATTTCAACTCCCCAGTTTTTGAGTCTTTAGAAGTGTAGAGGAGGGGCGTTTAAGGGAGGTTAGGGAGAGAAACATTCATTGCTAAAAGGAAGAGAGGGGTGTTGTCCAGTTGATGGGCTATAGAATGTAAAGCAAGTATAAGAAAAACACAGACTGTCTCTCTCTCATATATATATATACTCTATGCATTTATGGAATGCAGCCAAATTATAATTTAGATAGAAATGCCTAATTTATCAAATATTGATTAAAAATCCCTCAGGAAAGATCTGACACTATTTGTTGCTATACATAAGATATATAACATAAAATGTCATCTTCTAGCTTTCAAGATCACCCAGGTATTTTTGTTCTTCAAAGAATTAGCTGAAAGTCTGAAAAAAGAGAATTAAGCCTCCACTTTTTTTATATATAAGGTTAAAGATTTTTAAAATTTCTAGTAGGCAAACAATTAAAGTGCTATATCATCTTACTCCATATAATTTCTTCCCCTTATCCTTCTCCATCCACCAAAACAGTAGCAGATCCAAAAATCTATAGAACTCAATCTAATTTAACCTCTGGTTTTATTATTTTAATATTATTAAACTTAAGTGCTTTGAGAAAATAAAGCAATCCCTTTTACTGGATTGCTTTATTTTCTCAAAGCACTTTTACTGTCTGTATTTAGGTAGAATGCAATGAGCCAATAATAAATAAAAATGGTTGCATATTACCAGCATTATTATAAACGGAACAGTTTTCAAATTTATAGCTTTTAAAAGACAACCAATCATTTAACCCCCTTATCTAATTTACATGCCTCCCACTCATTTTAGTTTTTGATTTCAGCCTGCCTGGGAAAAGTGGTCTAACAAAAATACCTCTGGAGACTGCTTCCAGCTGTACTTAATTAATATGCCTACACTCTTAATTCAAAGGGCAAAGGACTGCCCCCTTTTTTCTCTTCCTGGTCTTTTCTGAAAGCCTTGACCCTTGACTTTTTTCTATTGCCCCATTTCATCACTCTGTGTAAACAATAATGAAAACACATATCACCTCTATGGTGCTTCTGCAAAACAATAAATTGTTTTTAATTAAATGGTAACATTATCATTCTGCAAAAATGTATCCCCGCAAAAACATCCCCTGGCCCCAAGAAGCTAAATGGATGGTCACTATCACATGGATTCCCAATGAGTGGCCTGAGCTCTACTGGCAGGTCTTCCATGCCCTTGGCTGAGCTCTAGGTCAGCTGTCATTGTCAGGCTCTTCTCGCAGCTACTCCCAGCTGCTCGCTGGCTGAGATTAACCCTGCAGTGGTTTGCACTGCTAAACCACACCATTACATTTTTATTAAAAGGATATAATTTAGTCTTAAGAGATGGTGAGTAGGCTCTTTTATTAAACTTCATTACTGAGATACTAAGATTATTTCATTATGAGGTAGTCTCAGCTATATAACTAAAAAATAAACAATATGTAATATAAGTAGTTTTTTTCTAAAAGGAAAAAACCCACAAAAAACTACTACACCAAGAACAGTGTTATACCAAGATCTGGTGTACTAAGTCTTACCAGAACATATTTTGAGGATACCAAAGTTTCACTAAAATATACACTTCTATGCTCCAACAATTTTCACAGCCTTTAAGAACATAATGAAATTTCACATATTGCTAAAAAAATGAGTACTCATGAGAAATCTTTGACATTTCTTAGGTGTACATTCCTATTTTTGTTTAGGCATACAAAAATGCATTTAAAAAAATATAAATTCTCATTATCAAGTACCTTAAAAGAAACCACTGAATTTGAATTTCTCATACCTGTTGGATAGTAGGCTTGGGAGTACTGCGCTGAGGGCGTGTAGTTACTGTATTTTTGGGAGGAGCTGACCATTGTTTGAGGACCTTGCTGAACGTGTACGGATGTGGCACTGGGCTGCAGGGTATACGTAACCTCAGTTGGAAACCTCTGTAGTACAGGAAATGGAACCCCTTTATCTGAAAAAGTAGGAGACGTTTCCACTTGTCCTGGGTGCATTCCAAGAGAGTTCTGCCATGTTCTAGGAGGGATCTGGGTCCGATCTAAACCTTTCAGAGGAAAAGTACTGTGGTTGTGGGATGAAGTCGATACGTAGGAGTAAGGAGACAAACTATCGCGCCGGAACGACCGGTGAAATTGTCCTACAGCCACTGGTCCTGCATAAAAGAGGAAGAGCACATTTACTAATTTTATATTACACCACCAGACGTAGTAAACCAAAAGTCACAAAACATACACTACTCTTCACTTGTGAATATGCTGAGTTTCCAGCCATTCTCAACACAACAGAAATTTATTGGTAAAAACAAGTTCAGAATACACAACATGAAATTACAAATATAATGCTGAAAAAATAATCAAACAAATTTTGTTTGGTTGTCAATATGATTGTGATAAGAGACAAAGTGGCCAAACTCTAACATTAAATCAAATTAAACCAAAGGTTAAATGTCATCTTACCTTTCACCTCAACTGACTGACCCAGATTTTCCCAATCTGTAAACTATCAGTACTTCCTAGAAGTTTTAGAAATTCCATTTGGTCTTTTAAATCATTCAGGAATCTTAATAATAGGTACAAAAATAAGCACTCAACCATATTCATGAAAGATGTAAGTATGGAAAAAATAAAAATTATCCCACAAAAAGAAATTTCATGTTCTTTGCTCCCTTTCAATTTTTAAAAAAATTTTAATAACAATCTTTGCAGAAAAGTCAAGCTTGGAAACTCTGACTTGGTCATTCCTGAATCAAAAATTTTCCATGGTCTCTTTTTCTTCAGACTATCTCTAGTCCCTTCCTAGATATCAATGGCTCTCAAACACTGATTTACATTTGAATCACCTGGAGAGTCTGTTAAAAATCCACACACTCAGGACAAGAGATTCCTATATTTGCTTTTTCTTATCTTGCAAGGTAGAAAGGAATTAATCAGTGGAGATGAGGAAGAGAGAGAAAGAGCAATACTACATAATGAAGAAAAGGAAAATATAAAAGTTGCAAGCTGAACTTATTTTAAAGACTGTGGTTCTTGAAGATAAAGCTAGTCTAATTTATTCCTAGGAAGGATTTTACCTATTAAATTATGTGGTTCACAAAGCCTTTTCAATTTGTTTTTGTTGTATTAAGCTATATCTATAAAACTATATCTATATAAATAAAATATATATATAAACTATACCTATAATCTATAAAACAGAGGGAAAGTCTAATTTATGTGCTACTCATCTGCTAAAGATGGCACTCACATACCTACTTTTCCAAATATTTAAATATGTTATACATCTTTTGTTCTAGTATTCCTATAATGTTTGATTTCTTCTAAAGAATGAAGCATTAAGAAGTGCTCATAACCACTTCTGTTTTGGTGCTGCCTGATTCAAATTGATTTTGCTCAAATAAACCCTTAAAATTTAAGAAGAATAAAGCATTAATGCCAAAAATAAACAAATATAGGAGTTTGGGGCAGACATGTACACACAAAATGGATAACCAGTAAGGACCTATCCTGTAGCACAGGGAATTCTGTTCAATGTTATGTGGCAATCTGGATGTAAAGGGAGTTTAGAGGCAAATGGATACACGTAGACTGAGTCTCTTTGCTGTTTGCTGAAACTGTCACAACATTGGTAATTGGCTATACTCCAATATAAATTAAAAAGTTAAAATAAGAAACAAAAAACAATTCTGGAAATCAAGAGCTAATGGAGAAAAAAATCTAATGGACAAAAAAACTCCTCCTTCAGAAGATTAAATGTATTTAAATGATACACCTTTTAAAAACTACTTTTAAAATACAAAATAGTTTTTATGCTGACTAGCAAACACATGTATACACACTTTGAACTACCACTGACGGTTCTTTGCTTTAAGACCTAAAGAAACATTTTTTGTTTGTGAGGTCCCAAACTGCCCATCACTTGTTTTTTTTTTTTTTTCTTTCTTGGATGCTAAAACTTGATATTGCTAGAGTGTGGAATAGCTCACTAACCCTTCTTTACCCTCTTTAAGGTTAAGTTGTTGATGAATTTTCAGACTGTTGATAACAATAGATAATTAAAGAATACTCTAACCTGATTTCTCAAATTCAAATTTAGATCTGAATTAAAATACAATTCTACTTCTACTATGATAAATTCTGAGTGATGCCCAAATATTTAAATATTTTAGATACTGCTAATGTAAGGACACAGGACACAAATTAGAAGGACATTTGTTTTCATTTTTAATTAAGAACTAAAACATGTTCAGCTCTTATTCTTCTGTTAGAGGTTACTTCGCAGGGTTCTAGTCTACCAACTTTATAGAACATCACCTACATGTCTTTAGGACATCTAAGATATATATTTGGCAAAGCTTAAATCCAGGATCCTAAAAATGTAAGGTAGGCTGAATTTCTGTTGTTCTTTCTATTCCATCTGTAAAAGTGAATCTGAGCTAATCAGTCCCCAGGAGAGAACTTGCCTCTTTCCCAAAACTTGGTTCTTGAGAGTTAGTTTAGAAAGCTTTAACAAATATTATGAAATAAACTGCCAATAAAAACAAGGTAACAATAGCAGGCAAACAAAAACAGGAAAAACATGTGACCCTCACATTTCTTATCAAGTACAGAGGGGTGACGGAGAAGGTGATGGCACCCCACTCCAGTACTCTTGCCTGGAAAAATCCCATGGGCGGAGGAGCCTGGTGGGCTGCAGTCCATGGGGTCGCTAAGAGTCGGACACGACTGAGCGACTTCACTTTCACTTTTCACTTTCATGCATTGGAAAGGAAATGGCAACCCACTCCAGTATTCTTGCCTGGAGAATCCCAGGGACAGGGGAGCCTGGCAGGCTGCCGTCTATGGGGTCGCACAGAGTCAGACACGACTAAAGCGACTTAGCAGCAGCAGCAGCAACAGAGGGGTGACAGAGGATAAGACGGTTGGATGGCATCACTGACTCAATGGACATGAGTTTGAGCAAACTCCGGGAGACAGTGAGGACAGGGAAGTCTGGCATGTTGCAGTCCATAGAGTCTCAAAGAGTCAGACGTGCCTTACCAACTGAACAACATTCTCAGAAGGTGAACAGGACAACTGGCTCAATGGACCTGGGTAAAAGAACCAGGTCCTAACACAGAGGATTCTACTGCAAAAGAGAAGTATTTAAATCAGAAGCTGCAGTAGAACACAGAACACAAAAAGGAAATGAAGAAGGAGCAGTATAGTCAGGCATATAATCAAGAATTAAGCAGAATAAAAATTAGTGAGCCGAAAGAGAACCAAGGACTTAGAACATGGAGATAAAGCAAAACAAAGTTGGACCTGTATTCTTAGAATTACATTCCACCCAAGTCAGTAACACAATTTCCTAATGAACCAAGTCTATGTTGTGGACAATCCACACCTGACATATTTTCTATACATACCAACAAGCAGAATGTATGAAATGTATGAAAACTATGATAATGGAGGTAATATGAACTTATGTATTAGCTATACCAAAAAAGTATGAATTACATTTATGTTTTTCAACAAGTAATCTTTAAAATGCTGACCAACTGAATTATAAGTGAGAAAAATCAGATTCTACATAGCCCCTGTGCTTCTTCAACCGAAATGAACTCTATACTTAAACTACAACTAGGTGTAGGATAGGGCAGGGAAAAAAGAAATCGGAGAAGAGGAACAAGTGAGCAAGAATTGGTCTCTATGTATGCATGTGTGTTTCTTTCTTTGAAATAGTGATCCTGTTTTTCCCAAGAACACATTTTCAGTCTTTTCTCCTTACGCCCACCAGATACACAATCTGAAAAAACAAATATCTAAATGAATGCCAAGATATTGTATCCACTGCCTTTCTCCATTTGATTCCCCACAAAAATCAATGGACATCACATGGAAGTAAGTGGCTTAATATTCCTTTAGAATTCCTTTAGAACATTCCTATGCCACTGCTACTTTTCCAACTAGTTCCTAGAACTCTAACCTAATCCCTTATCTTCTAAACTCCACAGATACACAACCTAATCCATCTTCTAAATTCCAAATGAAGATTGCTCATTCCTAACCCTGGGCTTACATTAAACTGAACACAGTGTTACTTTTATTTGTATATTTAAAATTTTCCCATAACTGAAAAGTAAGCCAGACACTTTTCTGTTAAATCTCTTGTTAACACGATGAAAATGTCTCTATTACTCTCCTGGTTGAAGGTAAAGAATGAATTCTCATAATTATATCCTGTTGCTTTCTTGGTATGCTGCTACACATCACCCACTCTTTAAACAAGGAAAGGAAATATTGCCACCCTCACCTTCCTGGAAGAAGGGGGAGGGTATCAGAAATCAAGTTGAAAATAATTTTAAAACTCAAAGTAATTTTCTATCACAGAGAGCTTTTTAAGTTTGAGTAAACATAGACTTGCAAGCAAAGATGGGCAATAATAAAGGACAGAAATGGTATGGACCTAACAGAGCAGAAGATATTAAGAAGAGGTGACAAGCACACACAGAAAAACTATACAAAAAAGATCTTAATGATACAGATAACCACGATGGTGTTATCACTCACCTAGAGCCAAACATCCTGGAGTGCAAAGTCAAGTCGGCCTTAGGAAGCATCACTACAAACAAAGCTAGCGGAGGTGATGAAATTCCAGTTAAGCTATTCCAAATCCTAAAAGATGATGCTGTGAAAGTGCTGCACTCAATATGCCAGCAAATTTGGAAAACTCAGCAGTGGCCACAGGACCAGAAAAGGTGTTTTCATTCCAATCCCAAAGAAAGTCAGTGCCAGAGAATGTACAAACTATCACACAATTGCACTCATCTCACATGCCAGCAAAGTAATGCTCAAAATTCTCCAAGCTAGGCTTCAACACAATACATGAACCGAGAACTTCTAGATGTTCAAGCTGGATTTAGAAAAGGCAGAAGAACCAGAGATCAAATTGCCAACAATCGCTGGATCATAGAAAAAGCAAGAGAATTTCAGAAAAACATCTACTTCTGCTTCACTGATTATGCTAAAGCCTTTGACTGTGTGGATCACAACAAACTGTGGGAAATTCTTCAAGAGATGGGAATACCAGACCACCTGACCTGCCTCCTGAGAAACCTGTATGCAGGTCAAGAAGCAACAGTTTAGAACCAGACACGGAACAAATTGAGACTGGTTCCAAATTGGGAAAGGAGTATGTCAAGGCTGTATATTGTTACCCTGCTTATTTAACTTATATGCAGAGTACATCATGTGAAATGCTGGGCTGGATGAAGCACAAGCTGGAATCAAGATTGCTGGGAGAGATAGCAATAATTTCAGATATGCAGATTACATCATACTTATGCAATGGCACCCGACTCCAGTACTCTTGCCTAGAAAATCCCATGGATGGAGGAGCCTGGTAGGCTGCAGTCCATGGGGTTGCTAAGAATCAGACATGACTGAACGACTTCACTTTCACTTTTCACTTTCATGCATTGGAGAAGGAAATGGCAACCCCTCCAGTGTTCTTGCTTGGAGAATCCCAGGGACGGGGGAGCCTGGTGGGCTGCCGTCTATGGGGTCACACAGAGTTGGACATGACTGAAGTGACTTAGCAGCATGGCAGAAAGCGAAGAAGAACTAAAGCGCCTCTTAATGAAGGTGAAAGAAAAGAGTGAAAAAGCTGGCTTAAAACCCAACATTCAGAAAACTAAGATCATGGCATCTAGTCCCATCACTTCCTGGCAAATAGAGAAGGAAACAATGTAAACAGTGACAGATTTTATTTTTCTTGAGCTCCAAAATCACTGCAGATGGTGACTGCAGCCATTAAATTAAAAGACACTTGCTCCTTGGAAGAAAAGCTATGCCCAATCTAGACAGCATATTAAAAAGCAGAGACATTACTTTGCCAACAAAGATCCGTCTAGTCAAAGCTATGGTTTTTCCAGTTGTTATGTATGGATGTGAGAGTGGACCATAAAGAAGGCTGAATATTGAAGAATTACTGCTTTTGAACTATGGTGTGGGAGAAGACTCTTGAGAGTCCTTTGGACTGCAAGAACCAGTCAGTCCTAAAGGAAATCAATCCTGAATATTCATGGGAAGGACTGATGCTGAAGCTCCAATACTTTGGCCCACCTGATGCAAAGAGCTGACTCATTAGAAAAGACTGATGCTGGGAAAGACTGAAAGCAAGAGAAGAGGATGACAGAGGACAAGATGGTTGGATGGCATCTCAGACTCAATGAGTTTGAGCAAGCTCTGGGAGATGGTGAAGGACAGAGAAGCCTGGCAGGCTGCAGTCCATGGGGTCACAAAGAGTCTGACATGACTGAGCAACTGAACAGCAACAAAATATAGACTTACACATAGAAACTTCTTTCAAAACTGAAAGACTGAAGCCAACAGTGAAAAATTCCAAGGTTGTAAACATGAGCTTTATAAAATCATTTTAAACTAAAACTGGACATTTGTACACACACACACACAAATTTGGTTTTACCTGTGTCTAACCATAACACCTTAAATAAGCACTGGGTCTAATCAGCTTCTATGAAAGAACTGTTTAGCCAATTCATTCTACCTATGAGCAATACCTGGTAAAAACAGGAAAATATATTATTATATTTTTGCTTTCAAGTTATATAAACAACGCCTACGGTTCTACACATTACTCCGGAACCTACAATATGATCACTGTGAGAACACTTCTTCCAAGATTTCTTAGATGTGTCAATGGGTGGAAGACGGCATGGCTCATCAAGGACAGACACTCACTCAAGTTACCTTGATCACCACTTTCCCTGGTCTGGCATAACTGTTCTACGTTCTCTCGGCTGCGACTGTTCCTTCCCACCTTGACCTTTGCCATATCCTCACCCTGTATAGGAACTCTGTTCTGCTTCCTATCAGAACGCAAGAGCCAGTTCTGTTTCTTCCAGACCCAGGGCTTCAACAAAGGCCTACTTATTTTTAGGTATTCGCTGTGAAAAGACCGGGTCTCGAGAAGATACCTGGCGATAGAGGTTTGGAGCCCACGAGGGTTCCGAGAAGACTCAAGAAAGCCAGCCTAACGCAGAGGTCCCCGTGACCGCCAGTGGACACAGAATGGCCTCATCGTCCATGGGCCCCGTCCAGGAGAGGTGCTGGCGGGAAGGCGGGTGATTCCGTGCCGCGCCGACTTCTCGGCAAGCACGGCCGACAGCGGCTCCCGGGCGCTTCCCTGACACCACCAAGGAAATGCCCGCAGGCGTGGCGGTTGCCCCCTCACGGCAGAGCAGGAGGGACGGGACTCACCCTGCGGCTCCGGCCGGGGCCCCGAGGGCGGCAGCGGCGGCTCCTGGTGCTGCAGCGGGGAGGTGGAGGCAGAGGCCGAGGCCGACGTGATGAGGAGCCTCTGGAAGCGGTTGGGCGGGCGGCAGGGCACCTCCAGGCCGGCCGCCAGCTTGGCCTTGTTGGCGCTGGTGAGCCTCTTGAGGTGCACGAGCAGCTGCGGCTGGTCGCGGCGGAAGTGCGGGCTGTGGAAGTGGTGGAGCGGCCCGTCGCCGGCCGGCCCGCCGCCCCCAGGCCCCGGCCCGGGCCCCGCCGCGCCCGGCCCGCCCAGCACCACCTTGCGGAAGCCGTAGAGGTTGAGCTGGCGGATGAAGCTGGTGAAGTTGGTGGTTTTGAAGAGCTCGGGCTCGGCCCCGGCGCCCCCGACGCCGCCACCGCCGCCGGCGCCCCCGGCCCCCGCCCCGGGCGGGCTGAGCAGCTCGGCCTCGAAGAGCGGCTGGTCGATGAGCAGCCCCTCACCACGGCCGTCCCAGCGGATCGAGCGGTACCGGGGACTGTTCACCAGCCGCCACAGCTTGGCGGGGAAGTTGTTGGGGTTGATGGGGGTGGAGAGCAGAGCCTCCTCCATCGCCCGCCCGGGCCCTGGGCCTCGCCCCGCCGAGCCTGGCTCTCCCACCCCGTTCTCGATCTCCCCCCTCCCCCCTCCGCGGCCTTCGCTCCGCCCTGCCCCCTCCAACCAGCACCCCGCCGCCGCGGACCCGGGGACCGTTGGCGCACGAGCCCCCCGCGGCGCCTGCCAGCGCGGCCAATGGGGCCTCGAGTTGCCGCTGCGCGGCCGCACTTGGCGCGAGCCGACCCGCCCCTTACACCCGGGCCACGTGCACCACGGAGAAGGCACGCTTGCTCGGCGGCCTCGAGAGGGAGCCGGAGGCACTGGGGCCCGGGGCCCGCGGGCCGGTGTCGCGTACTGCAGAGAGATCCTCTGGGGTATCCGCGGCGGAATGCGGAGACCTGTGTACTTCACTGCTACCGGCAGCGGGGCTGTGGGGCTTTAGAATTCAGGAAGTGTGAAGTGGGTGATAACAAATCCGGGCATTCTCAAAAACACATTCTATGCTCTTATTAGTCCTAACAGTTGAATTGATTGTCTCTCCAAATAAAAATGGCGATACCCTGAGTGCAAAAATTGAAAAGAGTGGCATTTTATCTGTTCTGAAATATACCCTCTTCAGCCAGTGCTTTGCTCAAGATCATTTACCCAAGGAAAGAAAACAGGAGCCTATGAGGAGGGAACCAGGCAAAGATAAGTATAATCCTGTGTGACTGATCAACCAGCTGGTGAACTTTTAGACAAAGAGAAATAAAGCTTACATCAGACGGAACCAAATTCAATAGGATCCATAAGGATAACGGCCTATCTGATCAATAAATGACAATACAGCAGGAGCTGTGCTGATAAAAAAGAGAGGGCCATTTTAAACATGGAAATAGCTGGGAGATAGGGGAGAAATGTTTCAGTCCTTTCTCAGGGTGAAAAGAAAAAAATGAGTGTTAAGTTTTCTTAGAAGTTAAAAATGAAGAAAAAGACCCAACAAAGCAGCACTAATATAGAGATTTTATTTAAATTGTATTGAGTTTTTACAGCACATTGCATGTTTGTCACAACGCAACTGCACAGTTTGGATTTTTGGCCACATCATGTCACTTACACCCACAAGAGCTCTGAAAGGAGTATTTGATGAATACATCTGAGCCAAGAGCCCAGAGTCTCTCTCCAAGGCCATGCAGTATGTTCATTGATGGGACAGTCCCTCAAAACAGCCATTCAAAGTAGACAGATACAGTCTCCTCAAATGTCACCAATCGAAGTGCAATGAAAGTCGAGTTAATTAAAAAGCCACTCACAACTGGCAGTAAATTGTAATGACTGAGAAAATGCTTATTTTACGTATTGGAGACAAGGAATAGTTTGTTACTTTTTCAATGAATTCAGGAATTTCCCAGACACAAATTCTCCATTATTCAACTCCATTTAAACGAAAAAAAGTTCTGCTAGACTGACCTAGATACACCAAAACTTTTTAGGTTACATCCATGGCAAGTATAAAAAGCACAGATGCTTCTCTGTAGGGCTGAAGAAAAGGTCAGGACAAATAACAGTTCTTGTTCTAAATGCAGATCCTAAGTATTTTCAAAGGAAAAACTTTTTTTCCAGGAAGCAACATGAACAAGTAGCAGTTAGACAGCTACCATCGTTTTAAAACAGGCTGAGCCTAAGTGTAATTTACCTTTTCTACACCAATGAATCAAGGAAAACGTATAAGGAAATCCTAGTGGTTTCATTATAAGTCAAGGAGACTGTATCTGTCCTAACCACTGCACATGGCTAATATCACTGTATCTTTTGGTTAAGTGCCACTGGTACGTATTAAGATGAAAACAAACAAAACACAAACAATGTTTGGTCCAAATGGACACATTTTTTCTCCCAATTTTGGTATCAAGGCTTTATTCTCTTCTGTTTGGGTTCCATTGTTAAGTGCACAGAAATAGACAGCAGCATTTGTACTGAAACCCTCACATACCAAACAGCGTATTCTAGGAGGTAAAAACCAAACGCAAAATTCTACCCTCAACATGTCAAGTGTTCAGGATAAGAAGCAGTGTGACCCAGAGGAGGCAGCAGCCAAGGGAAAGACAACATGTGGGAAGTGGGCAATGGAACAAAGACCCCCCCCCCCAAAAAAAAACCATTGTTTTATTTTCATGCCAGGAGAGGATCAAGGTGTAGCTCCTGTGTTAGCACCAGGACAACTAGGAAAAGTCAGGTGCAAAGGGTAGGGCACAATCAGCAAATATTTCACAAGGATAATTTCTGCTTTTCCCTTCTCATTCTTCACAGTGCTTACCTCCAGAGCTGCCACTGAGTAACAAAGACTACTGCCTTCACAGCTCCAAATAACTGATGTCTGCCAGAACTGAACATCAGCAGAGTTTTCTCTGCTCCCGAAAAGGTCTGTCTCACTCCCTAAAACTGTCCCCCTAAACTGAATGTTCACTGATGCTGGCTGATGAGCCAAGTGAAAAATACAGCAAAACCTCCACTAGCTGGACTGGTCTTTAAAACCAAACTCCACAGAAAGACAGAACTAATGCAACTAGAGGGAGTGCCTCTAAAGACTGAGCCTTCATGCACAGACACAGAGCACAGAGGTACAGGGTATAGTTCATTTCAAATAGGATAGGAATTCCTATCTTATATACTATAATCCGCTTTTTTCAAGGTGGAGGAGAGATGGATCTGGTTATCACTTGGAGTTTGGTTATACATATGCCTTTCTATTGCTGTTTAGGGCACGCATCACCAGGCAGTATCTATGAAATCATCATCCTGTGACCCCAGGAGAAAGAAACTGGAGTCACCAACTCAACATTAAGCTTCCAGACTCTGGATCTGGATCAGGACCATTACCCCCAAGGTGAGGGTCTCACCAGGAGAGGACTCCTGCCAGATTTGGAATTCCTCTGCTCCAGTCTCATGGTACCAAGGAGGATTTCTCAAGACTGTATCTTTGAGCTCTGTGATTTCATGAGCCACACCAAGGAACCTTCAAAAACTACACCTGAAGCACATCCTCCCTTCAAACCTGCTAAAACTGGACAGGTCTTCTCCTCTGGCATTCAACTGGAAGCTGTAGCAATGGGTTTCTTCAGATGTTGGCTCATGAGTTCCCTGGCCCGAGATACTTGGATATGTTCGTAACATGAGTTACAGACGAGAACTGGGTCATAGAGTTGTTGATCAGGAATGGGCAACTTCAGGTGGCAGCAGCCAGCACAAAATACATTTCCACAATTTCTGCCAAAGCACGAAGAAGGAAGAGTTCATCAGAGATGCCGACATACTGAGAATGAATCGTACTCTAAAAGGCCTTACATGAGTAAATAGAAAGAAAAGTTGGGAAAAAACAAAACTAGTTCCTATAAACGTATCTCCGTTATCAGATTAACTCAATTTAGTTCGTATCTACGTCCCTCTCTATGGCTTTACAAGCCCTACTGAATCACACAAAACATGTTACCTGCAATGGTGTCTGCGTTTGGCCAACCAGAATTCACAGTCACAATTATAGCAATGTGATGCCATGTGGTCTGGAACCCAGCGAGTCACCTAACAGAGGGCAAAAGGAAAAATTCCAGCAACACTGCAGCAAGGAAAGCATCCTGGAAGAAAAGGACAAGGTCTAGGTGGCTACTACTTGCCTACAGAGAGTCAACTGGGGGAGAACATGTCACTCATCTCTGAAAATTATGAAAACTCCCTACGTTGCAGAAGGACCCACCACGTATTTGCCTGGACATACCTCAGTCTCTTTCTTATCAACAGGTTCCCAGCTTGCTTCTGAAAGGCAGTCGTCACTGTGATCAGAGCCAAAATCTTCTGTATCACTGCCATCTGACTCCTTCAAACATGTCTAAAGAAAAAGCCAAGGCATTACCACCATCACCTTCATCATCTCTAACATTTATTGTTCACTATGTGTCAGGCACTGTTTCTAAGTACATCACATGCAGGCTGCTAACTCACTTCAGTTGTGTCCAACTCTGTGCAATCCCATAGATGGAAGCCAACCAGGCTCCCCCATCCCTGGGATTCTCCAGGCAAGAGTACTGGAGTGGGTTGCCATTTCTTTCTCCAATGCATAAAAGTGAAAAGTGAAAGTGAAGTCGCTCAGTCGTGTCCGACTCTTAGCGACCCCATGGACTGCAGCCTACCAGGACTGCTGCTGCCCATGGGATTTTCCAGGCAAGAGTACTGGAGTGGGGTGCCATTGCCTTCTCCGATCACATGCAGGAACTTATTTAATTCCTGAAAATCTTATAAATGTATGCTATTATTATCACCACTTTTACAAATAAGGAAATTAAGCCACAGAGAGAATTAAGAGCTGATAGGCAGTAAATGTGGGATTTGGACCTAGCATTCTGGCTTCAGACCCATGCTCTTAACCAACATGCTGCATCACAGTATGGAAAGAATATTTCTCCTTGTTACATTCTAAAACCAGGAGTTCGCAAGCTCTGGCCCACAGGCCAAACTGGCCCACTGCCTGCTTCTGTAAGTCAGGTTTCTCTGGAAGACAGCCACACTCAATTCATTAACACATGGTCATTATGGCTGCTTCTGCGCTTTGACAGAAGAGCCTAGTAGCTGTAAAGAGACGATACGTCTCTCAGGGCCTAAATTATTTACTATCTGGCCCTTTACCAAACAAATCCACTGACTCCTGTTCTAAACCATCACTCTAAACAGTAAGAAAGAAGTTGTTAGCCCTGACCATCCCACCAGCAGAGAAGTACGCAGCAGGCAATTGGGAACGTTCTAGAGCTTCTTCCAAGAAGCTCCCTGAGGATTGCTGTGCCTCGTCGTCTCTCATCTAGCTTATTCCAAGAGGTCCTAACCAGCCTCCCTGGTTTTCAACTGCTTCATCCACTTGACACACTGGTGCTAGGGTAGTACTCTTTTTAGCACTCTTATTTTTTTTTTTTTGGAGGGGGACAAGCCATGCCCTTAGTTTCCTGACCAGGGATGTAATCCAGGCCCCCTGCACTAGGAACTCAGAATCTTAACCACTGGACCACCAGGGAAGTCCCTCTAGGGCAGTACTCTGATCCTACAACTCACTAGCCAAAACTTTTACTGCCCTGAAGGTAGAATCCACACAAAACGAGCTCTCAAGCTGAGCTTTCTAATCCCTTCCCACTTCCCAATGTCACCTCCCACCACACTACTAACTCCCTCCCTCACAGTCCCAGCACAAGTGTGCACGCATGCACGCACATGTGCAAACACATACACCTCTTTATTCAAGCTACACCCCTGGAATACCTCCATGCTTCTGGAAATGGGGTTCCTTTTTCACTGTCTGTGTGGCTAAAAGTGACCCACCCTTCAGCACTCGGCTCAAGCACTATCTTCTTAGGACAGCCTTCCCTGACCTTTGACTCCCCTAGGGCCCCTGATACCTGACGCTTCCGACCATCATGTCACTTAAGAACAGCCTTCTAATGGTGGGCTTGACTCTCCCAATAGACTGTGAGCTCCCTGAGAGCAGAGCAAGGTGTCTCATCCTACAGCCCACCCCCTAACTCAGTGGCACACAGCAAGTACCCAGTGAATGGCTGTGGGGCGGGTGAAAGGCTGGATGGGGGCAGGCCGTGAGTACTTACAAAATCATCCTCATAGTCCATGGGGGGCTCCGCTGGAGGGGCGCAGCAGTGGCGGATATCCAGCCTCATCTGAAGCTCACGCACCTGTCGGCGGAGCTGCTCCACCTCCTGCTTGTACCCCGCTTCGATCTGCCGTAACCTGTGCTGGATCACATCTGTGGGGAAGGGGAGTCCATCGTCGTCCAGGTAGAGAGGAGGCACTGGAGAAGGGCAGCTCAGGGCGACAGGCTTCGTGCTGGGGACCTGCTTTGGGTGACCGGACAGCCACATCCGGTTGTTTTTTCCACCTGGACCAGTACAGTGTCCATTGGAATGACTAGAACAGACCGGCGACTTCACCCCTTCTCTCTGAGCCCACTGGCCCCCAAAGCAGGGCCCCGGTGCCCGCGTCTGCTTACTGCTCGCCCTCTTGCTACAACAGCCGTAGGAAAGCAGCCGTCGAGGGGTGGTCTCCCCACTGGGGAGTGAAGTCACCATCCCATGGAAGCTGTCCCAGTTGGACCCTAAGAAAGAGAACTCACTGATCTGGCTCTGAGAAATTGGCTTTCGGGCCAATTCCAATGGCACTTTTCCCAAGCGGGGGTTCTCCAGTAACTGCCCGTTCCTATGATTCCCTCTCTTGCCTGTGTCTTCCTCCCCGTGAATCGTATCTAGCACAGAACTAGGCAGCTCCTGGTGGGCGACACTTGCTGCAGACCCCGGGGGGTCCTGGTTGGGAACGTCAGCACTGGGGTTTGGAGGAGTTTGGCAGGTAGCACTCGGTGGGTTGCAGAGGGTGCCCAGACCATGATCTGGGGCACGTCTGGAGGGCATGCCCAGCAGACAGTCCAGCTGGGCCTGCTGGAGGGCACCTGGGAGGGGGTTCTGGGAGGACTCAGGAAAGTCACCGGTTCCTTCACGCTTGTCCGAGACGACTTTAGAGAGTATGTGGATAGCTGCTTTTTCAGGACAGCGTTCAGGTGGCTCCTCTGTGCCATCCGAAGTCCTATCCAGCTCGTCCTGGGCAGGAGGGCCTGGAGCTGGGGCCTGAGTCTCTGCGAGGGCTTTGGTCTCAGGCTCAGAAGTGCTGCTCTTCGTTTCCTGGGGCACTGTGGCACCGAGCGGTTTGTAACCTGGAGAACCGTTTCTGTGACTCTTGAAAGGTTTATTGCTCAAGTAGTCTTTCTGGCTGCTGGGCAGCGAGGGAGGACCCGCCATCTCCCCTATAGCCTGCTGGGGACCTCCGGCCCCAGGCTCCACGAAGGCGGTCTGCGATGCCTCAGGATTGCCATGCCAGGGCTCCAGGCCTGCTCTGGCCTCCTGACAGTGGTTATTCAGGTTGGGGTCACTGGATGTGCGCGTCAGGGGGCTGCTTGTGTCACAGGCAGAAAGAAGATCATCCATAGATCTCGTTTTAGGTAATCTGCAAAGACAACACACCACCTCCAGGTCAGGAACTGAGAGCTACCTCCAACAGACAAAATTGGGTCACCAAAGCAATCAAAGCCAGAGTTCACAAAAAATAACATTTAAGATTACAAATAACCAATGTTCAAGTTTCCCTGGCAGTCCGGTGGTTAAGAATCTGCCTGTCAAGACAGGTCACAGGTTCAATCCCTCATCCAGGAAGAGCCCACATGCCGTTTGCCCAGAGCCTGTGCTCTGCAACAAGACAAGCCACTGGAGCGATAGGAAGCCCCTCTGCAGCTGAAAAAATAAAATACATAAATCAATCTTTAAAGAAAGATACAAATAGCCAATGCTCACTGCAAAAGTCTGTTCTGGGGCTTCCCTGGCAGTGGTTAAGGTGCTACACTTCCACTGCCGGAGGTGCAGGTTCGATCCTTGGTCTGGGAGCTAAGATTCTGCATGCCACACAGCATGGCCACAAAAAAGTAAAGAGTCTGCTCTGCAAAAGTGGAGGACTTGAACCCCCTCCTCAGGAACCCAACCCAGGGTCTGCCCTCAGTTTTCATCAGTCTTTCCTCACAGTCTCCCTTGAATCCTCAACCACTCCCATAACCTCAGCTGCCTTATAAGCTGATGCCTTCCAATCTACCCTTCCAGCCAGGAATACAACTCGGCCTCAAACCTTACATGCAACCGCCCCTATTACACACAGCAAGACAGAAAGATGGTAGGTCCTGGAGTTGGATGATACCACTTCTGACACTGATTATAGATACATGACTCAAGTGAGCTATTTAACCTCTCAGACATTTGGTTTCTCTTCTCTATAAAATGACGATAAATTACCTTGCCGAGATGCTATGAGGACTCAAAGTATAGGCAACCAACCACAAACTTATTAAGGCTTCACTCATGACCTCATTTTTATAACCTTCCTTATTATAAATTATCCCTCCATCACAGCAGGGACCAGCATGGCTTTTTACAACCATTTAGCAGCAGCGTACGCCTCTGAGGCCCAAGTCACCATGGAAACTTCCCCAGTATACAGTTCTAGAGACATCCGTGTACACCAAATGGGCAACCAACATTTTCAAGAATGACTGCCCTCAGCCTGCATAGGAGGGGAGTCTGCAGGAGAACGAGTGAATACATGTATATGCATGGCTGGGTCCCTATGCTGTCCACCTGAAACTATCACAACAGTGTTAATCGGCTATACTCCAATATAAAATAAAACGCTGAGGAAAAAAAGAATGACCACCCTAATTTTTAATACAGTTCTATAAAGTGTTCAGAGCAACACAACTGAGGAAACTTTGCCAAGAAACTGGAGAATTTGCTGGACTTTCTTTTTCAGAGGCCTCACTCAGCCAAGCCCACACTGAAAAATCCTTCAAACACAGTTACAATAGAGCTGATTTTTTTTTAAGTGTTTGGTTTTTTAAAATTATTAGTACTTCTATAAAATTACTCTTGTGTTTGATTTTACTCTGTGATCGATTTTGATTGCTGTGTGTCGGTGTGGTTAACAGATTCCAAGAAGGCAATAACATTATGATCATAGCCTCTGGAGTCCCATAGTCCAAGCTTGAATCTCAGCTTGGCAACTTTTTAGTTTTTTTGTTTTATTTTTTATTATGAAACTTTCAAACACACAAAAGTAGTAGAAAGTATGAAGAATTCCAATGTACTCTTGAGCCAGACTCAACAATAGCAACAGCCTGCTGTTCTCCACAGCTGAGTCCTGTGTGCACCAAAGGTCTAATTAACAATGAGGGGAGCAAGAACGATGTCTGAGGAGTTTGGAACCACGAGAGAACTTATGCAGCAAATGTGGTCACGGACAGCTACGCACAGAGGACAGAATCTGAGCTGGGGATGGAAGAATGTGTTGGACTTTAATGGAGAAGAGGAAAGAAAGCAGGATGTTTTTGATCTAGGGGAAGGTAGAACCGAAGGTGAGTCAGGTCAGCTGTGAGAGAAACCATTTCCTTTAAAACCCTTATCCATGAAATCCAACTCCACCTTGAACTGCCTACAGCACACCTTCTCTTTGTTGTCAAGATATTTCAGTCCCAACCTGCATGTATCTCTTCCATCTCTCCGAACTGACTCATCTTCTCAGCTTTACAGTGTCTACGTGCAGGCGTGCTCAGTCGCTCAGTCGTGTCCAACTCTTTGTGATCCCATGACTGTAACCCGCGAGGCCCCTCTGTCCATGGAATTTTCCAGGCAAAAATACTGGAGTGGGTTGTTATTTCCATCTCCAGAGGATCTTCCTGACCCAGGGATCAAACCCACATCTCCCGCATTGCAGGCAGATTCTTTACCACTGAGCCACCTGGGAAGCCCCTCAGTTTCTACAGATGGTACTAATATCCTCCTGGTTTCTAAGCTCAGAGATTTGGGACCTGACTTTGGTCTCTTAACTCTTCACTTCCACCTTCCAACATTCAGTCAACACCACAGACTGCTAATGACTTCTCAATAACATCTGAATTTAATTCTTTCTCTTCCCTTCATATCTGAATTACAACAGTCCTCGCTGGCCTCCGTGCTTCCAACTACCCTGCTCACTGGTTAATTCTTGAAAAATCCCTTTGTCACTAGGTCACAATGACTTACTACTGACACCTGAATCAAAATAAATTCCTCAGTATAAAAGCCCTCAAGGAACTATCCTGTTTATTTCTTTCTATTCTTCAAAATACCCCTTCCCAGGGATTCTCTGCTGGTCCAGTGGTTCAGAATCCACCTTCCCATGCAGGGGACTCGGGTTCGATCCCTGCTCAGGAAACTAAGATAAGCGCGCACATGCCCCGGGGCAACTAGGCACTGCGACTACTGGGCCCACGCCTCCACCAGAGGGAAGCCTGCGCACTGCAACGAAAACCTCCCCTCCTGCTGAAACTAAGACCCAACACCCAGCCAGAGGTAAAGAAATAAATATTGTTTTTAAAATGCCCCTTTCCAATCCCTGCCAGCTCCAGCTCCAAAGAGGTGGTGCTTCTTTTTAAAAGAAATTCTCTCTCATGTATCCTATTCTTTTGGACCCCTCTCTACTAACCTTGTTACCAAGCTTATAACTCCCTTTATTCCATTCACTTGTTCATTTAAGCATTTACTAAAGCACCTATTATGTTCTAGGCCCTGAGCCAGGTACAAGGGACACTAAAAAGCCATGGTTCCTGGGACTTCCCTGGTGGTCCCGGGGCTAAGACTCTGTGCTGCCAATGCTGGGGCCCTGGGTTCAAATCCTGGTCAAGGAACTAGATCCCACATGCTGCAACTAAGACCAGATGTAGGCAAATAAATAAATATGAAAATAAATAAGAAAATAAACTTAAACCAAAAAAAAAGCCATGGTTCCTGCTTGGTCATCCTCAAAAACCTCTGCATTAACAGTCACCAAATGACCCATTTCTTTTTTCTTTTTTTTTTAGTTCTACCAGTTTATTGCTACCAACCCGTGACCCTCCACCCTCATGCACACATGCTCAGTCATGTAACCCCATGGACTGCAGCCAGCCAGGCTCCTCTGTCCATGGACTTTTCCAGGCAAGAATACTGGAGTGGGTTGCCATTTCCTTCTCCACAAATGACCCATTTCTTACTTCCCATTTCTCTAATGGCTTCGAACAAGACACATTCTATTTACCAACTTAGATGCTAATTTAGAACTGTCCTCCAGCTGTCCTATGCCTTATCTCACAGTTTTTAAAAAGTATCTTAAGTAGGATCAATATCTGCTATGTCTTTCGTACAGCATGTAAAACTTAGTACAGTCCTAGGCAGCTTGTAGGTATTTAAAAAACATTTATTGATTTGAAAAATTAGATATTGATTTAAGGCAGTGGTTGTTAAATGGGTCACAGAATGTGCTGAGAATCTGATAAAAAGTTATGGCCCCTCTCCTAGAAAAGGAAACTTATGAACTGGTACCCCATTCTAAATAGTGCACAGAATATCACAGAATTCCTGAAGCCTATCCATAGGCCCTTGACAATGGACTCAGTTCCAAAGACCTAAAATTTATAGCTTAGGAGGTTGGGGGTTTTGCTTTCCTTTATAATATTCAACCAATTATATTAAGTTATATTTTAATTTTAAAAACCTTCCACCAATAAACAAAGATCAAAATTTGAAATGCACATATCCTTTGAACCCAGTATTTTCATTTCTAAGCATGTATCTGGCAGAAACACTAGCATAAATGCAAAGTATACGGTAAGACTACTGTGTACAAAAATGGTTTAGAGGGTAAATATTGTGTGTGTGTGCGCGTGTACATGCACTCAATCATATCTGATTCTGTGACCCCATGGACTGTGGCCCACCAGGTTCCTCTGTCCATAGAGTTTTCCAGGCAAGAATACTGGAGTGGGTTGCCATTTCCTTCTCCAAGGGATCTTCCCCACCCAGGGATCGAACCCATGTCTCTTGCACCTCCTGCACTAGCACGCAGGTTCTCTACTAGCTGAGCCACGGGGGAAGCAAATATTGTGTATATTGTACCAAAAACTTTTTAAATATATGTTAAGTAAAACACCCCCTATAATGATCAAAAAATGGAAATCACTTAAATGATCAGTTGAAAATTGGTTATGTAAATTTCCATACACTCTACTTTTTGACTTATGCAGCCACTAAAAACAATAAAGCAGCTTTATATGTGCTTTCATTGGTTGACATCCTGATGCACAGTGGGGAAAACAATTTTCAGAACAATGTGAAAAATACGGTCATTGTATTTTAAAAAATGTTTTTATATGAAAGTGTGGATATGTCTGTGTAGAGATAAACATCTGGGAGGCACCAAAGTGGCAACAGTGAACACTGGAAGGACAAAGAGCAGGGGGGAGGACTGTCATTTTCTACTTTTATATTGTTTGGCTTAAAAAAAAAAAAGATATTATTCTTATAATTCAACCAATCTCCATTCTACTTCCCCCCAGATAGTCAGCCAGAATGTAACTTTAATTTTTATGTCTCCCTTTAAATTCTGAGGGAGTGATGTGAAGGCTGTTCCCCTTCAGGATACTCATTTCCCTGAGAGCCAGATGCTGCTGGGAGCTCTGGACACAGCAAAGGTTATTAGGGAGCTAGCATGCTCCACATCTCTTCTATCAGTTAATATAAATCAGGACCATTCCCACAAACCTTCCTGAAACAGTCCTTTTAGTTCTGTTCTCCTCTCCCCTGGGTGTGTCACAAAGGATGATGGCAGCTTGGAAAAAAGGTAACCACTCTTATCTTAAGAGAGGGCCTTGAGAACACACAGAGTGCCCTCCAAGCTAGCCAACAGCCCTGAGCCAAGTTTTGCCTTCAAATGACTCGAGAAGTTACTTCAAGTATTTCATAAAAGGAAGAAAACAGCATGTAGGCAAGGCACAAAGCAGCCAATGCCTTCGTAGCGGAGAGGGGAGAGAAGCCCCTCTTACCTGTCCAGAGAGCGGCCGGAGAACTCCTGGCTCTGAGTCACTGGGGAGAGGTAGAGGTCCATGCTCTCCTCCCCAAGTGTGCACGGAGATGACGCCGGCAGATACACGGCTGTCCAGAGGTGCAGGGCCCGGACATGACACACGGGATGCAGGACCTAGGGAAGCAGCCCCATATCAGGTTCTGTGAGATGTCTCAGGTCCCCTTTCCTTCCCAAGCCTCTGGGTCCTTGTTCTTCCCGCTGCCTCGGGACAGTGCCCCCCAGGCCCCCGAGATGCACCTGGGGGATAAGGGTCGGGACTCACCATTTCTGAGCCAGGCGTGTAGAGGAAGTTGTGGAAGTTCTTGTTGCCGGCTCGCAGGAGGGCCCACACGGAGCAGGTCCGCTTGTAGATGTTACGCTTCTCCCGCTCACAGGGGTTGTTGGCCAGGAAGGTGCCGTAGAGGCAGGAGTACGTGTGCTGCACCAGCTTCACCTAGACAGCGGGACAGTTGGCCCCGGGCCAGGCCGCCGGCCCCGCCCCTGCCCCAGCCTCGGCGCGCCACTTACCAGGAAGGCCTCGTTAAACTCAAACAGGCAGGGAAACTGCTTGAGCAGCTGGTGGACGGAGTCGAGCCACTGCAGGAAAACGGGGCACTGCTCGTTCTGGTCCTCTGCGTTCTCCTGGTGGCCGCAGCGGTCTCCAAACTTGTGCCCGAAATCCAGCCAGTCAGATTCCACCAACACCTGGAAACCCTGCAACCAAGATGGGGTTCGAGTAGAGGGCCTCTCTGGGAAGGCCGCGGTGCTCCCCGCCAGAGATGCCCAAAGCAGGGGGACTGGCAGCTTCAGAGAAGAACCGGCCCAAACCTGGAAGAGGACTCCAAGCCACCCATGTCCTCCAGGGAAAGATCCCCAGGCAGACCCAGGGGGTTCAGTACCTCCCCAAACTCCCCTCCTCCTGCTCTTTCCCGCCCAACCCTTCTCAATACCTCCAGCGTCCTGTAATACGGGTCCAGGAGAATCTTGGCCAGCGCGACGATCTGCGGCGTGCGGTCCCAGCCGTCTGAGCAGTGCACCAGCACGGGCCGGCCCTCCCGGTCCACCGTGTTCGCCACGAGCACCGCCGCCTTCAGCATCACCGACAGGTGCTGCAGCCACTTGGTGCTCTCCAGAGCCGACAACCAGCTATGCGAGGGCAGAGGTCACATCTGTCACTAAGGGGGCCGAGGCTGTAGCAGTCTCTCTGCCGGCCCCGGCCCCTACACCGTAACAAAGTCCTCTGCGAGAGTGGACGCCAAGAGGTCTAGCCCAGGGCCCTCCTGCCAAGACACCTCTAGCGAGATGGTAGGGAAGACAGAATGTCTGTCGGCTGGCAGACATCTAGCCAGCCGATCAACAGAGGATCTGGGAAGCATCACATGTGCTTCCAGCCACTTTGCCTCCCAGTTCTCTGTGTTCTTGGAGGACAACTAATTCAAACAAAAGGAACCCAGTGTCCTGTAGCCGCACCAAAGCATTGGCTGAGAAACGGAAGAAGCGTTCTTGGAACTGGCCCACCGCACCCAGGCCCCGGACGTCACAACTCCCATCTCCCCACCGGATCTTCCCAGCACAAGCAGCACGGGTAAGGGATGAAGCTCGAGGGCAGACAGAATCGGAGCTGGGCACACCTACTTGCTGGGATCCGGCATCTGGCTACACACAGCACGGAGGTACTGGAAGCTGTTCCGGATGGCGTGGATGTTGGCCATTCCCATGAACACGACCTCACAGTTGGGGTAGTACTCTGCACACACACAAGGAAAGCGCAGCGTGAGGACATCCTGGAAACAGGCCTCCAGGACAGGAGTGGTCCCAGCGGGTGAAGCTCCCCTGGCAGGGCAGGCCGCTCCAGGCTGGAGCTCAGTGTAGCCTGGAAATCTAAATACCTTTTTATCTCTCAAGTGCCATATACTAACAGTGGGAACAACAACACAAATGACAATGATGCCTAAGTACGACTCCTAATGACCAGGGACAGTAAACCTCAACAAACAGCAGCTGCTCTGCGCCACGAACTTTATATGTGTAACCTCTAATCGTCCGACAACTTTGTGAGGGATGTTCCATCCCCATTTTGCACATGGGAAAAGAAAACTCAGAGAGATGAAGCAATTTTGGCACAGTCACAGCAAGTGAGTGGAGTCCTGATCCCAGGCCAGGTTTGTCTGGCTGCTTCCACGCACAGGCTGCCCCCGAGGCCCCTGCACCCAGGCTGGCTGCAGACGTGGGGTAACAGCAATACCTTCGCACTCACAACCGCCACCCTTGGCCCTGTTGGCCACCGCCGCCGTGTAGGATCGGGCATCCAGGATCAGCAGCTTCTGGGGGGCAGCCGTGCTGCTCTCTACTCCGGAACACGCAGTCAGGGAGGAATCTGCATACACACAGGGCAGGGGGAAGACCCTGGGTCAGTCAGCGCCCAGGAGCACCCTGCCCAGGCCACTGCCTTTCACAAGACCCCTCACACCACCACCCCTGCCTCCCGAAAGGCAGGAACCCAGACGCCCTGTATGTTGTCTGCTTCTTCTCCCTCTTGCCCTGGGGTCTCCCTGGGAGCTCAGGAGGCCAAGATGGGGGCCTACTCCCCAGGGGGCTAGCACCACCCACACCTTACCGAAGTCAGTGTCACATGCCTCGCTGGCCTCACTATTCCCGGTGCTGAGGGAGCCCCCACTGGTCCTTGGCCCTGGGTCCAGGGCACAGGCTTTAGCGATGGATGTGACCAAGTACTCGTCATCAGCATTGCGCCAGCCCCACCAGCTGATCTCAGGCTGGCTGCAGCGGGCAATGGCAGCCCCGTTGCGTAGGTGTCTGACAAAACAGAAGAAATGATCATGCCCTTGGTGTTCACAGCCCCCAGAGGCCTACCGCTGAGAGCTCAGGGGGCCAAGCCGAGATCTCCAGAGCCAGCGGGGACCACCCGATCATCCAGCCCACAATAAGAGGCACCAAAAGCCCTTAACATCTCTTGAGAGCTTTACAGTGTACAAAGCATGGTCATATACATTTCTCAGATGTGCTGCGTATTCCCACGGTGACACTGACTCATCACGTCTACACAGCCCCTGCTCCAGATAGAAACCTCTAGCAGGAAAACAAGCCCGAGCCCAGAGCATGAGCAGCTCCAAACCTCCTGGCTGCAACCTGCCTCGCAAATGTTTTCTGGTGTAGAACCAGGCAATAAAGTTTCAGTTTTGGGAGTCATAGCCAGTCTCTGTTGCGTATTCTTATGTTTTATTTTTTAAAATAAAATTTTTAATTTTAAAATAAAAATGTAAAAATCATTCATAGCTCACAGGCTAAACATATAATACGCTATAGGCCGGTTTGGTTCACAGACCATGGTTTATCAACCCGTTTTAATGCAATATTTCTCACACACACACACACACACACACGTCCTCAAAAAGAGCAAAGAAAAAAAAAAGTGAATAAATTTCTCAAAAGCCTCATCCTTAGGAGAAAACAACAACTAAAGCAGCTTTTCTTATAAAATTATTCCACAGCCACTTTCTGAAGAGTGTCAGTTCCTAGTTAACCACACTACCGCAGACCTCCACCTCTGACTTTCCTCACTGCACCAAGAACGTCTCACTGATGCCTCGGTCCCCACTGCCTCACCTATACACAACCACAGGGATCCGCTTCCAAGAGCGGAAGGAAGCCACATTCTCCAGCTCTTTATCTGTGATCCATACGGGAACCAGCAGCTTCTGGGGATAACTGGGGCACAACCTGCGGAAAGACCACAGCAGGTCATGGAGCTTGATTAGAGACCTGTGATCACAAGGTCCCTGGGGATGGCTCTCTGGGGAGAGGGACCAGGAGCCCCCCCGCCCCCAGGGAGCCAGGAGCTGTGCCCACCCTGCTCTACCCACCCAGGGAGGAGGTCTGGGTCCAGAATGGGGTTTGGGTTCCCCGCCCCCCAGCCCTCTCACTTGTAGTTACTGTTGATGTGCGAGACCCTCCAGACATTCTGCAGGTCAAAGCCCATCCTCGCCAGCTCGGCCTCCTGCCGACATCGTACGTGCTCACCTGCAACACAGCCCCGCGCCTGTCAGCATCAAGGGCCCGGGGCCAAGAGTGGGGAGGAGCAGGAGATAAGGAGTGAGTGCCGCAGGCCTCACCTGGCTGACACAGGTGGGTGTGCTGGTCCTCCTCAGTCAGCCCCAGGCACCAGGCATGGTAGGCAAAGGCAAAGAGGTCCTCGGGCTTGGCAGGTCTCGCTGTGGCCCGGCTTAGCCGCGACAGCCACTCTTGGCACTGCTTGAACGTGGAGAAGTGGCACCTGCCAGGCAAGAAGCCATGAAGTGAGGCAAGAGGAGTGTGTATGCAGGGGCCAGGAGGGCCAAAGACCCAGCCCTGGGAAGGTGTGGGGAGAGGAGACTGCAAAGCGGGAGCTAAGGCCTGAGGACCCCGGGGAGGACCAGGGACACTGGCCAACACCCCAGGGACGCTGTCATAGGGTGATAATTCTCTTCCCAAGAACTCCTGTTTGTGAGACATAAGAATCCCCTCTAGTGGAGCCTGACTGTTTCTCATATCAAATCCAAACGCTATCAAATCTGGCCCTGGGGGACTTCCCTGCCACCCAGTGTAGGAGGTGTGGGTTCGATCCCTGGTCAGAGAGCGAAGATCCCACATGCTTCATGGCCCAAGTGCAAAACATAAAAATGAAACCATATTGTAACAAAAATCAGCAAAGACTTTAAAAATAAAAAAAGTTTTAAAACTCTGGCCCTGGATGTCTGCTACCCCTTGTATTATCTCCCACAACTCCCCAGCACAAGCCTTCTGTCTCAGGGAGGAAGTCCTGTCTCCTGGTGTTTTCACTTCACTTAATGGTCTCCTCTCAGCCTAGCCATGTCCTCCAGATACTCTGAAGACAGCTGCAGGCCCACCTCTTCCTTTAGGCCTTCCCAGCCTAACCCATTCCACAGATCCCTTCCTCTGTTATTCTTAATGTGCTGGGAGTATTAAACAGTAAGTTTTCCCAGAGCCTACTTGAGCTGGAGGGTTTTGCACAAAAGAATGACATGGTCTGATTATAGAATCACTCTGGCTACTATAATGAGAGTAGATGAAGACCCTCTCCCAGAGATTAAGTCTTCCTTCCGCAACTAGACTTTAATCTCCCTGAAGGGAAGGGCAATGCGAATTCCTGTTCTGAATGCCAACAGTCCTAAGTGCACAGCAAGCTCGAAACTGGGCATCCTCCTCTTAAAAAGTTAATTTTTATTGGAGTATAATTGATTTACAATGCTGTTAGTTTCAGGTGTATAGCAAAGTGAATCAGTTATACATATATCCACTCTTTTTTAGATTCTATTCTCATATAGGTCATTACAGAGTATTTACTAGAGTTTCCTGTGCTGGAGAGTAGGTTATCAGTCTTATTATCCTTTTAATAATCCTTGGAGTCATCCCTCTTTCTCTCATAGCCAATCTGTCAGCAAACCCTGTCATCTCTACCTTCAAAATTCTGGCTACTTCTCACCATTTTGTTTGCTACCAACCTGGACCAGCCATCATGACCTCCCACCTGGAGTAACTGCAACAGATTCTTAATTAGTCTCCCAGCTTCTGCCCTAGCTTTCACCCCCATCCTGCTTCCATCTCCTCTCAATACAGCAGCCAGAGTGACTCCATAATCAGACCATGTCATTCCCTTGTGCAAAACCCTCCAGTGGTTTTTTCACTTCCCTCAAGTAAAAGCCAATCATTACGACAGCCTGATACTCTCCCAACCTCTCTGACCTTGTATCCCCCTATCCTAACCCACTCCACTCCAGCCATGCTAGCCTCCTTGCCATTGTGCCAGGTTCCCACCCGCCTCAGGGCCTTTGCACGCACTGGTCCTTCTGTCTGGCACACACTTCTCCCAAATACCCACAGGTCACTTTCTTCAGGTCTCAAACGTCACCTTTTCATTGCCTCCATTCTCTGATCATTTTGTTTAAAGCTATAACCTTCACCCCCATAACACTCAATATCCCCTTTCCCTGCTATACTTTTTACCTTTACATTACTTCCCTGATAGCTCAGTTGGTAAAGAATCTGCCTGCAATGCAGGAGACCTCCTGGGTCAGGAAGATCCCCTGGAGAAGGTATAGGCTACCCACTCCAGTATTCTGGCCTGGAGAATTCCATGGACTGTACAGTTCATGGGGTTGCAAAGAGTTGGACACAACTGACCGACTTTCACTACCATTTAATATATTCTGCCACTGCTGCTGTTTAGTCGCTAAGTTGTATCCAACTCTTTTGCGACTCCGTGGACTGTAGCCCACCAGGTTCCTCTGTCCATGGCATTTCCCAGGCAAGAATACTGGAGTGGGTTGCCATTTCCTTCTCCAGGGGATGTTCCCGACACAGAGATAGAACCCACATCTCCTTGGCAAGTGGAGTCTTTACCACTGGGCCACCTGGGAAGGCAACGTATTTTACTCACTTAATATTTACCGCTCATATCTCCCCATTAGAATACAAGCTCTATGAGGGCAGAAAATTATGTCTATTTGTTCCCTGCTATATCCCTAGAGCTTAGAACAGCCTGGCATAAAGTGCTCAATAAATTCCTGTTAAATGGATAAATAAATGAGTCAAGAACAATGTGAGTGCTTTTTTTTTCTTTTTAAAAACTATTTACTTATTTGGTCATGCTGGGTCTTAGTTGTGGCATGTGGGATCTAGTTCCCAGACCAGGGATCAAACCCAGGCTTCCTGCAGGGAGAGCTCAGAGTCTTAACCACTGGACCACCAGGAAAATCCCAAGGTGAGAGCTCTGTGCCAGGTAACACCCTAGGTGCTCTCGGGTGCGTCATCTCATTTAACCCTTATGAAAACCCCGGGGGCATTATCCCCATTTCTTTAGTCAAGACACTGTGCGTCAGAAAATTGATTCTGCCAACTGAGACAGGGTTTTCACTGTTTGTTCCAAATGGGAAAGGGGAGGCAGTATTTTTCCCTTCTCACTCCAGAGAAACTCTGCAGCAGGTGGTCTCAACAAGATTAAGGTAAGAGGACCTGAGCGAGGGCCCGCCATTCTCACCTCACCACTTTGGAGTCCTTGCAGGCAATGTGCAACTGGAACATATCCCGGCTCTCCACGCTGTCAATCATCCGGAGGGGGACCTGTAGAGGAAGGGCAGACTGGTGCTCAGATCCCCCTGCTCCACGTCACTCCTCACCCACCTCTGCCCAGAGGCTGATGTAGCAACAGAAGGAAGGAAACCGACATTTATAGACGGCCTGCTAAGGGCCTGGTAACCATGCTGGGTCCTCCACATATGTGACCCCAATTAAAAATCACCAGAAACCTCAAGGCAGGTATTTGCACACCGTATTATTAAGGAGGAAACTGCACCTCAGCTGAGTGATTGATCAAGGTCACACAGTTGGTAAGTGGCACTCTTCCAACCAAGTCACTGTGCCCCTAGAAGGGCCAGCAACAGAATCAAGGAAAGAGAGAAGAAGAGGGGAGGAGAGTGAAAGAGGTACAAAGACAGACCTTCCGCTAGAAGACAGGAAGAAGAAGGGAACCCCAACTCTTTGGAGATACTACCAAATGGAGCACCAACACAGTCCCACCCTGAATTTCACAGGGATTGTGGCTTGGGTGTGGGAGAACAAGATGGGAACTCACGTTGATGACAGAGTCCTTGAACTTGATATGCAGCCGGTAGTTGGAGATGGCAATGAGGGCATCAGCTGCGCGGCCCAGGAACTCCACTCCCTCGCCCTGTAGCACTGTGAAGGGCACCTGCCAGGGGGCAGCGGGACCTCAGTCCAGAAATGAGTCACCCCTTCACTCCCCTCTACAACCCTTGATTTGTAAGACCCCCTCTGGAAAAGCCAGGCCAAGGCAGGACAAGAGTCTTCTCCATGGTAACAGCACCAGGCAACAGCCATACAGGAAAGCTCTTGCCCTCCCTGGGGCCCAAGGCTCCACAACAGACAGACTCCCCTCCCTCCAGAGACCCAGGAGCAGGAAGCCAGAGCTCCCATAACAGATCCCCTTGGAGATATTTGGAGGTGGGGGGAGGAAAGGAAGGGTATTTTCTGAACCCGGCAGGGAGCTCTACCCACCTCGGGCCCCCAGCTCTTCCTTACCTGCAGATTCTCCTCCTCTTTCACTAGTTCCTTGTGGGGGAACAGATCCTTGGCTTGGATGTACTCCAGGCTGGGGGGCCCCTCCTCACCCTGTGGGGAAGGCCTCAACCCTAAGTCATCAGGCTCCACCTGGCCCATCAGGCCTCATTCTGCTCCCCTCCCCACAATAACCCCACATACACCCCTTAAAAAGGTTCTGGTCTCCAGAGGAGGGGAGAGAGGCCCGGCGTGCTGTGTGAGGAGTGAAGTGGAGGGGGAACTCAAGCCTCTTAAGCCTAAGAGAAGAGCAAGGTCCACAGAGTCACTGGGAATCTGGGTCACTGGGAATTCCTAAAGAGGGAATCTCCTGTAGAACCCAAACTGCCCAAACGAAGGAGAGGAAACGAAGCAAAAAAAGGGCGAACTGGAAAGGTAAGACAGAAGTGGGAAATGGGAAGTGCTGCCCTGAGGAGTAGGAACCAGGTGTGCAAGCTGGTCACAGAGACAGGAGGGGATGCAGGCCGCCCAGGCCACTCCACTGAGGCTTCAATCTGGTGGGTGAAGGAGACAAAGAGGAGGGAGGCGCGGGATTCAAGCCCATGCCTCTAGAGGGCCTACACGGATGCTTTCAAAAGGAGGATGTGTTTTGGAGTGGAGCTTCCTTTCCAGTTAGGCCCTCACTGCTAATAAGCCCCCTCCACCTGCCAAGCAACCTGCCCTGCCTGACGATCTGAGGGGAATTCCTGAGGAATCCCACAGCAAGCAGAAGTAACTCCTTTCCCAGCCACCAGGGAGGGCAGGGAAGGAGGGGATCAGGCGCCTGGGAGGAACCAGGAGACCCAAGGACAGAGAGAGGAAGACTGGCAGTCATGGGGGAGGGGGGCGTGGGGCGGGGGACGGTGAGGAGGGGAGGGGTGGGAACATCTGAGCGGACAGATGGGAGAAGCTGGGAAGCAGCATTAAGCCAAAGGGGGAGGAGGAGAGGGCGGGGAATGATGCAGAGGTACGGAGGCCCGCAGAGGCAGAGTGGCAGGGAATATGGAGAAGAGAGGCTGTCTGGGGGACAGTCAAGGAGAAAAGACTGGCGCGTCAGGTGAGGGGTGGAGTAGTGGAAGGGGGAGGGGACCGGGGCCAGGGAGACAGCTCAGACATCCTGTACTCCCCGACCAGCCCCCGAACATCCCAGAAGGCCTATTGGCCATATCCCACACCCCCAAGCAAGGATGCGGCGGACGGGACCAAGACCGAGAGGCGGAGGTAGAGGAGGTACTCGCGCAGGGCGGGGCCTCAAGCTCTGCAGTCAAGGGCAGCGGCTTCAGGGCCAAGATGGGTCAGAGAATTCCCATCCCTGGCCTTCGGCAATTCTCGGCACCCAAAGATGAAAGCAAGTCCAGTAAAGAAAAGGGGTAACATCCGCTCTCCCTGCCAGGGCCCTTGGGAAGGGGGATGGGCTGAAATTCGGAATCTCGAGGGCCGGCCCTGGGCGGGGCTGCGGGTGCAGCCGGCGTCGGGGTCCGGCCCCCCCCACCCCCGCCCCCCGCAGGCGGAGCAGGCACTTACGAAGCAGCTGAGCATGGAGCAGGAGACGCGGGCGGTCAGGCTCATGGTCGCGGGCGGTCTGGGCCAGCGCACATGTCCCCGGAGCCGCTGCGCTGCCCGCCCGTCCCGGGCGCCCGCCGCATCCCGGCTGCGGGGCCGGCCAGGTGCAGCCGCGGCGGCCAGGAGGCGAGCGCGGGCGGCGGGGCTCGACGCGGCTCCCGCGCGCCTCTCTCCTCCGCTCCACAATGGAGCGAGCCCAGCTCCGCCCTCGCTCACGAGCGCGGAAGGGAGGGGAACCCGGCGAGGGGAGCGCCCCGACCGCGCGGCTCGGGGAGGGCGGGGGCGGGGCGGCGCGGGCCGGGCGCCCCGGGCCCCGCCCACAGCCCCGGCTCCTCCCTCCCCGCCGCCCCTCCGCGGCCTAGGAGCGCGTCCTCGGGGTTTTCTGGGGTCTCTCAGGAACCTGGGCTTAGCGACTGCGCCCCCACCCCCAGACGGCGTGGGAGGGGACGGCGAGGCCGCCTACATCTTTTCATTCCCCTTCTTCCCAAGTGAGCCACCCCACACCCCTCTTTCACACGTCCGTCCCCACGCCCTCCCTTCTTTGCTGCTGCTAAGTCGCTTCAGTCGTTTCTGACTCTGTGCGACCCCACAGACGGCAGCCCACCAGGCTCCCCCGTCCCTGGGATTCTCCAGGCAAGAACACTGGAGTGGGTTGCCATTTCCTTCTCCAATGCACGAAAGTGAAAAGTGAAAGTGAAGTCGCTCAGCCGTGTCCGACTGTTAGCGACCCCATGGACTGCAGGCTACCAGGCTCCTCCGTCTTGAGTCCCCCCAAATCCTGCTGTGAGTCCCAAGATGGATCTCACCTCCCTCCAGCGCGGGCCCTTTCCAGTTTCTAGGCTTCCTTCCTTTCCCTCCAAAACCACCACTCACCATTCCCCTGTCCATCGGTGTCTTCCAATCCCCGGACCTCACTAATCCCACGCCCCTTTTGCCCCTTAGAATGGACACAGGTCTAATGACAGTTGGGTCACTGCACACCCCTGAAAGGGAAATTCTCGGGGTTTTTTATCCTGAGGCCCCTGCCCAGCTCTACTCCTTCAGCTCCACCTCTCCCCTTGTTTCACATCCTCTGTCTTCTGGGTCCTAAGAAATTTCTTAGACTAAAAAAGAGAGGAGCTGGAACTATGAACCACAGAAGCTATGCAAACACAAAACTCAAAACCCAAGGGTAGGGGAATGGAGGGAGTTGCGTAGAGGGCCAGAGAATAAAATAAGGGCAGTGATAAGACGCTTGAAATGTCACTGAGAGTCACAGGAGGAACTGTTTGAAACCCTACACTCCCAGTGCCTGGTAGCTTTCAGAAACCAGGGCTTTTGTTTGGGTTTTGGTCTTGGGGGAAGGGAGGAATAGGAGAAACCTGACACTTTATTAAGCATCTACTATGAGCCAGACATGTTTCAAACATTCTCTGGCTAAAACCATTCAACTCTGAAAGAATTTTGTGAGATTTGAGGCTTACAGAGAAAGTCAGTTCACCTAAAGTATTTAAGTGGTGGTGCCAGGATTCAAAATTAGATCAGGCTGACTCCTTTCGTGGTATCACAGAGAAGAAAAAGGACAGGGGCTATCAGTGGGTGGGGGCCAGGACCAGCAGGCTTTCTGAGAAGAGACCAGAACAATACTATATACACCACACACCCACATGTCTATGGAGGGAAAAGAGCAAGTCTTCTCATCACCTGAATGCTTGGACCTGTCCCTAAGCACTGGGGACACATGAAAGAACTAAAGAGATACAGCCAGAATCAGGGTCTGGTCTGAACCCGGGCCTGCAACTCTCCACTCCCTTCTCAAGTCACTACTTCCTCCTCCCAGCCCTCAGGGATTAAGGGGTTCCTTGTATTTGAGGTGAAAAAAAATGGCAGTTACAGTTAGTGGAAAATGTAAGGATCATTATAACACACACACACACACACAGCCCCCAGTGATATTCTGGGCACCTTGAGGGTGCTTCAGTCAGTGGCTGCCTATAGTAGCTTAATGGAGAGCAGCACTCTGGAGCTAGAGAAGCCCCACAGTTTTAGAGGGGTCACTCCTGATGTAGCACCCACAATATTTCAGGGACTCAGTAGGAACTACAAGGGTCTTGATATAAAGGAGGTCTAACTTTTCAGACCAAAGCAGAGAGCTTCACCCAAGGACCAGGAGGAGCAAGACAAGGGCCAATATGAAGAACTAAGAGAGACAGTGGGGAAAGCATGTCAGAGCACGTGCAGAAAAAGACTTCCAGAGGCCTCCCCTCCCAGTGCTGTGTATCAGCTGATGTTTTGCAACCTAAGAAGCCCTAATTTATCTCCAGGGCAGATGAACCTGTTTAGTTGCTGAACAGAGTTGCCTGGAGCTCAAGGTCCAGGAGGGGCGGGCAGCTTCATGGAAAAAGACACCAGGATTACAGAAAACACCGCAGTCTGAGGAAAGAGTACTCACCATTCTACCGTGGTGAGGGTCCTGGCTGCCTGCTTCTCACTGTAAGGAGACAGAGAAACATATGAGTCAAGAGCAGGGTTAACATCACCACAGTATCAACAAATGCCACACAACTACTCCCGAACTTCCCCACAACTCTTATCTGCCTCCCTCACAGAGAACCCAGCCTCTCCACAAGTCAGCATGCCAGACAGAGGCAATGGGACCTACATGGGGAGAAAGCAACAAGTGACTCTGCAGGGCATGAAGGCAGCCATGAAGTCCTGCAGCAGGACTCAAGAGTCCTGATTCCCAATCCCAGAAAGAGAATTAAAATGCTCCGAACCCCGTTCTTTGTGGGAAAGCAAAACAACCGCCAGCTCTGTAGAGACGGAGGATGCCCAACCAGGGCTCACTTCTGGTCCTGGTGGAAACATGAATCCACAAGAGCACTGTGCCAGCCTCTGAGTCTGGGAGCAGCACCCACCTGACCTGTTTACTGGGGGCAGAGTCCAGAGCAGAGGCCAAGAGGGAGGGGACCACAACCTGTGATCAGAAGGCAGCAGGGCTGGACGTGTCCCTCTGAGGGCACTTGACACCAAATGAGGTGCAGGTTAGTGGGAGGAGGCCACACAACAGGGACAGAATCAGGCAAGTGCAGGCCTCAGAGTCAGTACCTGTCAAGTGGGCCCAAGCAACAGGAATGTCAGGATGGGCCTCCTTGGCCCACCTAGGGAGCCACTGAGGTAACCAGGCCCAGGTTTCACTGACAGTTTTCTTCATGCCTGCTATCCGAGCTCAGGGGGCAGTCCAGCAGTACCCCGAAGAAGGCTGTGTGGATATGTTTCCATCCGTGGCCCTCCCCACCTCCATGGTCACAGCCCCCCCTTTCTCATGGAGGCGGCAAGTCCGGGGTTGCTGCCTCACCGCCCACTGGCAAGCAGCCTCAGAGAAAGCGAGGGCGAGCGAGAAAAGGACAGGCCTGGGAGGCCCACGGTGTCCGGACCTCGGGGATCTAGTCACGGGGTGGGGGGCCGGGTCAGGCTGACAGGGGAACCCAGGTGCCCAGGTTTTAGGGGCGGAGCCTAAAGGTTCGGAGGCGGAGCCCCGAATGACAGAAGGCGGGGCTCACGAAAGCCGGTGGGGCCGGGGCGGGGCCGGGCAAGACGCGGTGGTTTCGGTTCCCAGACCGGCAGTGCACGGGGCACGGTGACTCACCCAGCCGGCGTCCGCCCGACCCTCCGGAGGCCGCGCTCTGGCCACTTCCGTCTCCCGCAGCCGCGGAGGCCACGCAGCTCCGACCCACCGCGGCGCCCCTCGGCCCAACCAATCCTACCTCCGGCCCGTGCCCGCCCTGGCCAATAGCCACACCGAGTCCCGCCCTGCCCCCACTACGTAGCCACCGCCCTCGCTCTTCGCGCCGCTCGTTGGTCCAGTGGGGCAGACGCCCTCCCAGCCTTTAGCCTATCGGCTTCCGGGAAACGGGGCTGCGCCTGGAGGGAGGGGGTGCGGCGCCGGGGTAGAGACGCGACCAATGGGAAATCACAGCGCGTCCCTGCGGTAGCCAATGGGAGAGCAGAAAAGGGGGGCTGCAGGCGAAGGCTCCAGGGACCGGAAGTGGGGGCGGCCCGTGGCCTCACGGTAGCGCAGTGGGGGGGCGGAGCCTCGTAGGGGCCCGGGCTTTACATCCACTTCCGGTGACCAGCCCGCCTTAGGGGTACATCTCAGAGAAATCCCGGGAGGTACCTAAGCTTTATCCAGTTCTCCGCTTGGTTTCGCTGCGGTCGTGCGTCGCAAAGCCAGAAGGGAGAGAAAGATTCTGAATGCTGAGAGAGAAGGGGGACGGTCTGGGCCTGAGGCTCCGTCTCGGTCTTCGACTGGTGGGGGTGAAGAGTCTCCTTTTCCGCACCCTGACGTCTTCCTCCAACCCTCCCTTTGCGTCGGCGAGCCCGACGCAAGCCCTGTTCGTGACCTGAATGAATGGTCCTTTCCGTTTTGAGAAGCTTTCTCACCTGAGAGATGGGGCTGAGAATGCCACGAGCTAGTTGCGACCCTCTGGTCTGTAAAGGGTGTGGGGAGTCGGACTCCCCTGAAGATCCAGCTCTTGGCGCCTCCCTTCCTCTCTGCCCAGGGGAGCCAGAGCGGGCAGCAGGGCGGAGGATGGCCGCTGGAGGTCGCCCTGGCCCCGAGATACAACCCGACAGAAATGGAGAACAGTTGGTTCAGATTCTCAACCGACAGCTTCAGTTAGAGTGGACCTGAATGCTTTAATATCAGGTCCTGGGACCAAAATGTCTTCACTGCTCTTTTGCAAATGGCATTGGAGCTTTTACTCCGTATTTAGTAAATCCCAGGAGAACTGGAACCATACCTCTGTTCACTGTTAACTCCCAAGGTTTAAAATAGAGTCTGCAATCTAGCAGATGCTTAATAAATTATTTGTTAAATGAATACTGAATTCTTACAGGACGACGATTGTACTTTTTCCATTCCCAGCACTTACTATAGTGTTTGGTGATTACAGGGGTTTCAACATGTGTTCAGTGCTCTATCACAGGCTTCCTAGAGTGCAGAGTTTAATTCTGCATATCCTTTCCCCAAAACAGAGGAAATATGAAGTTGGGAGGCTGCATGCAATTAATACCATGTTTTCTTGAGGGCGGATATCAATTCTAAAACGACTGTGGGATTCTCAGTACTATATGTGGGAAAGATGATGGGCTCCAGATAACAGAGGCAGGACAGATACCGTCAGGAAGATAGACTGGCCAGGCTGGATTCTAGGCAGGGACTGAACTCTTGGCATGGGAGGGGAAAGTTTTTCCTGTTCTCCTGCCCCTATTAAAAGCCAGAAACCAGCACCCTCCTCCAGCAACCTTTCAAAACTGGGTCCTAAGATCTTCTTTGTTTCCATGAGATGGGAACCATATAGACAGTGACACCGGAAGCCACCTACAGATTTGTTAAACTTTATTTCTTCTGAGTCTCTGGGGAGGCAGCAGGGATGTAAGGCGAAGTGGCAGTAGCTGCAGGGGCCTGAGCAGAGCTGGTGCTGGGAGGGGCCGACATAGGCAGGACGAAGAGGCGGTGTTTAAATATTCAGGGCTGAAAGTCAGCTAATGGGTCTCCTTCATCTGTCTCTGGATTTTGTGCAGCATCTCCTGCATCCGCCGCAGCTGGAACAGGCACACGCATCAAAGTGGGGCCTCTCAGAGTCCTACAGATTTAGGGAAGTGCCCCCCTCTAATCCCTTCAGTCAGGCCCTTGGTAGCCCTGGGGTGTGATGGGGTCCTTGGGTAGAACCACTAATCCACCAATCCAGGGTCCAGATATGTACCAGGGTCAGGGATATTCCTATTCCCAAACCAAGAGAGACTGAGGTTTATGATTAAACAGGGGTCCTCTCAGGCTGGCAACCCCTACCACCCCATACTACCCTCACCTCCTCATCTTTCTCTCGGATCAGCCTCTCAGTTTCTGGATCTGTCCCTGGTGGGACGGCAGGAAGGGGGAAGTCGGTACCACTCTCTAGAGTCAGTTTGCTGAAGGTAAGGGGGAAAGGAGGTTGGTAAGGGTAGGGGAACCCCAGTACCTGCTTGGACTGAGCCCAGAGCCTGCGGAACAAAGGAAGGGCTTGGTCTCATCCGAGGTGGCGCTTGGGACCCCACCCCTGCCAGCTCCGTCCTGGCCTTTGGCCATACTTGCGATTCCGTTCTTTCACCACCAGGCGGGTCATGCTCTGGATGCACTGTGCCCGGTAGTTCTCATAATGTGTCTCCCGCGTCACGTCCTTCAGGTCCTGCATGTGAGTACGCACCAGCATTGTCCTCAGCTTCACAAAGTCGCAGTGCCCTGGGTTTTCCACTGCACAGCAAGGCTAGGGGTCAGCCAGGGGCATGGGTAGAGGAGACCCGTGGAGGGCAAGGAGATACCCTGGTCACAAGCTCAGAGCTTTACCTTCCACGATGCCCCAGGGGTAGAGCCGGCCCCGAACTCGACGCCCTCTGGCCTCTACCACAGTGTTGCTGCCAATGACAGCAAATGGGATGCTTTCCTGGAAGAAGTTAGGGGTGTTTCTCAACACCCCCGTTCTCACCTGTTCCTTTGTGCCTGCATCTTCATCTTCCTCTGCTTCATTCTAGGAAACCAGGGTCCTCTTCCACCCCAAGAGCCCCTCCCCATTGCATAGACTTCTACTCCCTCTTCCGCCCAGAAGAAACAAGCTGGGAAAGGGATCCCTGGGGTGGCCCCACCTTTAGGGCCAGGTCCTGTGATTTGAAGTCCTCATCCTCATCAGAGTCACAGTCTGGGAACTGGTAGACCTTGATTCCAAAGTGCTCAATCTCCTCCCGGATCTAGCAAACACACGAGGGGCCCATGGTTCTGGGGGGACTCCAACCTTTCCAGAAGCCCACCTGCTCCCCTCCCCCACCAGCTGCCCTCACTTTGCGTTTCTTGCGCTCCACTTCAGGAGGTGTCAGTGTGTCTGCCTTGGCCAAGATAGGCACGATGTTGACCCGCTGATGCAGGGCCTTCATAAATTCAACATCCAGTGGCCGGAGCCTGGGGAACAGGAACCTGTGACCACCTGCTTGTGGCAGCCCTGCCCCGGGTGCTCCTGGCCTGTCCCCTTGGCAGCGCCTGGTGGGGCCAGGAGCCCCAGGCTCAGACCGTACCCGTGGCCGAAGGGCGAGATGAAGTACAGGCAGCAGTGCACCCTGTTGTCCTGAATGTTCTTGCGGTTCAGGCCACTCTCATCTCGGAAATACTGCTCAAACTGCTGGTCGATGTATTCGGCCACAGGCTTCCAGCTGGGGCAGGGAACACAAGCAGAGAAACTGTGCAAGTGAGGACTGCCTAGTGAGCTCTGGGGCTACAAGGAGCCCACGCCCTGGGCAGTCTTTTCAAGACTTTGCTCTTCGCCAACTTGCTTTACCACATCTTCAGGGAGGTACCTGGGTGGGTCACGGTACATCTCAAACATCCTGACAGAAAATCAGACTAGGCACATGGGCAGAGGTCATTAAAGATGAGAAGAAGAGAGCCCAGGTGACCAAACAAAGCAGTAAGACTAGCAAGATGCAGTGAAAACCAACTGGAGGCCAGGGCAGCCCTAAGTCAGGTTCACACTTCAGCCTCAGGGCCTTTATTCGGGTGGGTCCAGCCTCTCCTCCACCTCTCCAAGCCCACTCCGTCCTTCAAAGCCATGTCCAAGAACCATCTCTTCCACAAAGGTTCCTGCGACTGCACCAATGCACGCTGCTCTCCTTTCCCTTCACCACACATGAAGGTCATACACATATATGGTATATATCACCCATATGTATATTCAACATATATATGCAAGAACCCCAGTCTTCAAGTCTCTTGCTCTGCTCTTACTGAGTTTTGTCTTCACTGATAGATGCCCTGATAGGTGGACATTATAAGTATCATTGTTCTCGTCTTACACATGAAGAAATCAAATCCAGAGCAGCTGAGACTTAATGCAGATCATTTTAGCCAGCAAATTCTCTACCCATCCAAGTGCCTGGGCTCTGACTCCTAGTTCAGTGTGTTTGCCACTACACTGCCTGACCCATTTACTAACCTAAGTTTTTGCCTGATTGACACACATGCCAGAGACCTGCCCCCTCTCCTCTCCCACTGCCACTAGACTGTAAGCTTCCCAGTGACAAGGATTATTCATACTTGTTCTGTATCCCTTAAAATGTCCAGCATGGGCTGGACCCCTAATCTGTGCTCAGTAAATTCCTGCCGCTGACTAAATGAGCACATGTGCAGATACACTGTAAACTGGGAGGGGCTGGGCGAGAGGAATTATTACTACAGTATGGAATGTCAGAGGAAGTAAGTAGACTGATTGAAGGAGGAAGCGATACTTGCTAAAGCAGGAAACAGGCGTTGGTTGGGGCTAGAATTTCAAGGCAAGCCCAGTTGGCTGAGACATATTCCTAGATTAGGAAGGGTGATGACATGGAGGCCACCTCAGTCCAGCAGGAGTATTTACGGAGACCATGCACTACGTACTAGCCCAGCGCTATGGCAAGAACATACGAAGTGGCCCTCCCCTCAAGGCTTCGATCAAGAAGCTGAAGATGAACCAGCGTGCTGAGCCAAGGTCTCATGTTGTAATGATAAAGCATGTGAGGCAGGTTCAGAGCACAAAAGGACCTGTAAGATTCCGATCAGTCTGGGAGGCAACCATCCAGGGCCAGCTTCCTGGGTGTGTGACCTGTGCAGTCACATGTGGGCCCTGAGCTCAGAGGGGCCACACCTGGTTTACTCTCTGCTGTGACCATCTTGAAATTCTTTATCATTTTGAACAAGGGCCCCCACACTTTTCTTTTGCACTGATCCTGCAGTTATCATCTTTAAATTCATGAGTGTTGTGTACACAGCCTTTAACAGTTTTTAATGCACATTTACATGCATCTTTCTGGGATGATTTTTAGATCAACTGGTAAAGCCAGCATTTTTCAACTAAAGAAATGGGAATGCAGTCATTTGCTCAAGATCACGCAGTTGTTACTTAATGCTGAATCAGGATCTGAATTCTCAGTCCAGGAGTCTCAGCACCACCCTACCTAATGTTATTAACAAAGGCACCACCACCTTTTCCCCTGTTTCTATCCCCATTCTCCTCTCATCTACTCCCTTAGGTCTGACCACTATCTAAGCATCTTTCTAGTTCTTGAAAAAAAAAAATGTCAGGGATGACTGGGGAGGTGGGCAGGTGTTGTTGTTTAGTCACTAAGTCATGTTTGACTGTTTTGAGACCCCATAGACTTAGCCCCACCCCACTCCAGTGCTTTTGCCTGGAGAATCCCATGGACGGAGGAGCCTGGTGGGCTGCAGTCCATGGGATCGCTAGAGTCAGACATGACTGAGTGACTTTACTTTCACTTTTCACTTTCATGCATTGGAGAAGGAAATGGCAACCCACTCCAGTGTTCTTGCCTGGAGAATCCCAGGGACGGGGGAGCCTGGTGGGCTCCATGGGGTCACAAAGAGTCGGACACGACTGAAGCGACTTAGCAGCAGCAGCAGCAGACCTAGCCCGCCAGGCTCCTCTGTCCATGGGATTTCCCAGGCAGGAATACTGGAGTGGGTTGCCATTTCCTTCTCCAGGGGATCTTCCCCACCCAGGGATCGAACCCGCATCTCCTGAACTGGCAGGCAGATTCTTTACCACTGAGACACCAGGGAAGCTTGACAGAGGGATGGGGAGTGGCGAGTAGCCACTTTTCTTTTGGCAGGTAGCCCAGAGGGTGCTTGGAGTTTAAACGCAGTTCCACCCACACTTTCCCTTTGCCTCTTCTCACCTTCCCCCACCCTTCCAGGCACTCTCACCCCTTTAATAACTTGCTTGTAGCACCTAAAACGTTGCTGGTGAAAGGAGCAGATGGAGGGAAGGGGGCCGTTATTGAGCACCTGCTCTATGTCAGGTCCTTTGCTACATGTTTTCATATGTTTGCTTCTTGAGGCTCCTCCCTCCAAAGAGGGGGTGCCCTCACCCCTATTCTAGAACTGTAGGTCAGAGTCAAAGGAACACTAGAAGTCATCTATCCCAAGGCTGTCCCTCTCACCTGACAGAGGAGACAGCTGTCCAGTAAGGGGCAGGGGCATGCTCGAGGGCACACAGCCCTGCTTCCTGACATCGGGGATATGTCTGCACCTCTGTGTGCGAGCGTAGGGAATGGGCGGGCTGGGGGCAGGATCTGTGCTTGGTCAGACCTACCACTCTGTGTTGTTGACGGCATCCCCAAAACCTGGTGTGTCCACAATGGTGAGCCGCAGCTTCACGCCCTTCTCTTCTATGTCCACAGCGTGCTTAGTGATCTCCACCGTCTGCATGATACGCTCTGGAGAAGGGGGAAACTGAGGCCAGGGCCGGGGCAAGGACCTGCCCACTGGGAGGACACGGCCCATCCCAACCAGCCCTGCTGCCCAGGCTGCCTCACCCACCCTGCCCCCTCCCCGCCCCCTGGGGCTGCCTGGGGCCTGTCTGTTCTCTGGGAACCAGCGAAGAGCACATTTCCCAACACAGGAAATGCCGGTGGCTGTTGGCTCCGGCCCCAGCCTCTTCTCTGCTCCGGCCTCTTTTCTCGGATTCCTGGAATCCTTTGGGGGGTCAGAGAGGATTCTGGCCCCTGCCCTGCTTCAGCACCCAAGTCTTTAGGGAGCTGGCTGGTGGGCTGCCAGGCTGGACAGCCCTCCGGAGAGATGTGGCAGGCTCTCTAGGAAGCCGCAGCTTCCTGTATCCCCCAGACCCCAAGTGAGCTCCATTTCCCAGGTCAGCTCTGCCCGCCTGTCCTCACACTCCTTCCCTCACCTTCTGCACTGAGGAGCTTCCGGTCCCGGTACAGATCCGTGAGGAAGAGGCTGTTGACCAGCGTGGACTTCCCCAGGCCCGACTCTCCTGACGGGGGAGACAGGACAGAGGCACCAAGTCACAGCGGTAACCAAGAGGCCACCCCACTGGGCCGAGTGTGTGGGGGAGCTTCTTGCTTATCTCATTGGGAAGAGACTAACCCAAACACAGCAGAGCTGGAAGCAAGCAGAGACGAGAGCTCATCCAGCCAGTGAGGCCCAGAGAGGATAAGGGATTCCCCAGGGTCACACAGTAAAAGGCAAATGTTAGGAACCTGAGGGTTAAGGGTTCTCTGGACCTTGTCAATGACCCCTCCCCCACAACACATAGGATACGGACTTTGGATAGGATATGGATTTTGGGCCACCTACAGCTTCTGGCTCTTCTGCAAAAAGGCACAGCCACTTACTGCTTTCTCCTGCCCTAGCCATACCCCAGTGGCTCAGACAGTAAAGAAGCCGCCTGCAATGCAGGAGACCTGGGTTCCACCCCTGGGTCAGGAAGATCCGGGTCCCACCCCTGGAGAAGGAAATGGCAACCCATTCCAATGTTCTTGCCCGGAGAATCCCATGGACAGAGAAGCCTGGCGAGCTACAGTCCATGGGGTCACAAAGAGTCGGACACGACTGAGCAACTAACAGCCATACACCCCCCCGACATACACACACAGACCATCCCCACCTGAAACGCCTCTTGCCCAGCTTTGCCCAGCCCCTGCTCTACCTGCCACCATGAGCGTAAAGTCAAAGCCTTTCTTCACAGACTTCCGGTGGACCTGATTGGGGAGGGTCGCAAAGCCCACGTACTCCTTGTCATCCTGGGGGACGACAAGAAAGCAGAGTGCATTAGGGCAGAGGCAGAAGGACCCCAGGACCCAACGCCAGCCTTCTCCCCGCCTCTTGGGTCTTTGCCCAGCCTTCCAGGATCACTGCCACACTCCTCTGAGGCCCCAGGTGGGGCCACCAGCTGGGCTCCTGTCCCTGCTGACACTGTCAGGTTCCAATGCATGGGGGGCACAGGGGTGACCCCACAGAGCTGGGGCCAACACAGGACAGAGCACGTCTCCAGCCACATGTGGGTGCACACGTGCGTGTGCGCGCACGCATGCACGCACACACACACACTCACACACACACACTTCTGGGGCTCCCTCAGCTCCCTCCCCGGGTCCTCCTGCATCAGCCCACGGCACAGACGGGGGCTGGAGGCTCTACCTCGGAGGAGTCATAGGGATCGAGCTTGCCCCACGGGCTGCGGGGCCGGGCTGAGGGGCTGAGGGGGGCTGAGGCAGAGAAGTACTGCTGGCTGTCAGAGGGCTGGGGCCACGAGGGGGGTTTGAACTCCAGGTCATCCTGGCAGAGGTCTGAAGCCTGGGGCCTCGGCTCCTGGATTTGGGGCCTGGGCACCAAGGTCTTGGCCTCTGGTGGGTGGTAGGTCTCGCTTCCTGGGAAATCCGTCACGAACTTGTTCAGTTCTGCGTCATCCGCGTCCTCCAGAAAGCGCTTGATCTGAGGGGCAGGGGCGGGGTGGGGTAGGCGGGTCGGTGGCAGGAAGGGAAGAAGGAAGGAGCAAGACAGGAGAAGGCCAGAGGGAGAGAGGAAAGCACGTGTGGTTAGAAGGGAAAGGAGCTGCACAGGCGGCCAAGCCAGAGGAAGCGCTCGCCACCCTCCCCTGCTCACAGGCCTCCCGGCCCGAGGGTCCGCGACAGCAGGAGAGACCCCAGGGAGCAGCGGCAGCCCCCGGCGCCCCAGCAGCTGCTCTGGGGACCCAGCAGCTCCGGTCTCCATGCTCCCTCGCAACAGGGTGCTGGTCGAGGCTGCCCCTCCACGCCAGGGCCAAGGACTGCCCTATAGGCCAGGAAGCCAGGCCGTATGAGCGGAGCAGACAGAGGCATTAGAGCGGAGAGGAGAACGTGGCTCAGGACGGAAGGAGAGTGCAGACCGTCAGGACGGGTAGGGGCGGGAGGCGGGAGGGAGCCAGGGCGGGGAGAAGGGAGCCTCCAGCTCCGGGCGACTCAGGAGCCAGCAGGGGGCTCCTCACCTCCGGCCGCTGCAGCTCTGAGCTCCGGGACCGGGAGCCGACTCTCCCGGAGGTGTTCACTCCCGGAGCGCAGAGCAGCTGACCTGAGACCCCTGACTCCAGACCCTGAGCCTGGGCTCCAGGGGCGAAGGGGAAACGTGCCAGGGATGCTCGTGAGGAACCGGGTGAGGAAGGGTGGGAGGACACTGCAGACAGCCCCCAGCCGCGAGGGTTGTAGAGGCGGAGGCACCCCCGGCTGCCCCCTGCCCCTTGCCCGAGCTAGGCTTCAGCCGGAAGTACCGGAGGGGGTCTGGCCTCGACCTTGAAGCACAGGGCGGGTGGGCAGAGGGTGGCTGGCTCCTCTGCGGAGACCTGTTCCCCCACCATCTCCAGCTGGGAAGACAGGCCACGTCCCCCTTACTCTGACCCTCAGTTCTAGACCCTGAAGCTTCCTCTCTCTTTTGGGGGCCGGCCCTCTTCGTGGAGTGCCTGGCGGTGCTGGGCTCAGCTCTGCCTTACAATACCCACGTGCCACCCCCAGACAATGGACAAGGGCTGGCTTCACAGGCTGACTCACCCCCTGGGAATCAGCCAAGCTAGTGGGGGCTACCCCAGACCACTGTGGAGTCCCAGTCAGGGGAGATAAGACAGCCACCGTCTTCAGCAGGTTCCCGGCTACAGCGGGAAGAAGGGAAGGATGCAGTCCTACGCACTGCCAGCTTTCTGCAGAGGGAAGGGACTAGAAGGGGGCTAGAGGGGAAAGCCGCCTAAGAGCTACTTCTGGGCTATAGCCTCTCAAGTGCCCCCGCCAGCTTAGAGCCACAGTCTCCAGGGCTTGCCTGGACAGGAAACGGCCCGTTTAGCCTGAAACTGGAACCAGCGTGTGGGGGCCAAGTGGACAGAAGAGACTGTCCTGAGGCAGGCCTGACCCAACTGGCTTTTTCTCACCCACAGTATCTTTGGGGGCCAGTGGGGTGACCATTCACTCCGGTTTATGTTTGCTGTCGTAGCAGAATTGCCCCTTTCCACTCTTAAAAGGGTCCCAGTTCAGACGATTAATTATACAGCGATGGGGAAGGGATGTGGGTGGGGGGCGGGCGGAGTGTGTGTGACAGGTCTTGTTTTCTGGCAGCCCAGGAGTCTGGGGAATTTGGGGAAATCCTGTCCCTCTGCACAACCCCACAGGAACCCAGAAGTCCGTCTGGGGGGCAGACTGAGGGTGGGAGAGAGGGGACTGTCTCCACCTGGTTCCACCAGGAGCAGAGGGACAGCAGCGAGGGGAGGAGGGACGGCCCTGACGGAGACCCCCAGCCTCCTGCAAACCTTCCAGGAGAGCCACCAGCACCACTCTCCCTCCAGCGAGCATGGGAGGGACCCCCAGGAGCTCCAACCAAGGGGTCAGGACCCCAGCGGCCTCACCGGCCCCCAGCTCTGCCACGGACCCAGTCCTTCTGCCACAGACCCAAACCTTCTCTGCCTTTGAGCTCCGATCCAGCCAACGCAAGGGGGAAGACGAGGCAGGTCCACCCTTTCCCGGAGCAGCCTTACCCCAGCTTCAGCCCTCTCCTCGGGGACAGAACCGCCTTGCCGTCCCAGGGAACGGTCCATGTCCCACGCTTCAGACTCCCTGTCAGCAAGCTCTAGGTCTAATTTTATCTGCCAGGCAGAGTTCCTCACGCACAGAAACGCCTGGTCTTGATGCTCTTGTAACCCGGCGTCCTGACTTGCTCCTCTCCCTTTCTCTCTGACCACCCTGTCTCTATCAGGGGCCAAAAAAGCCTGTGGAATGTCCTTCCCCACCCCCTCCCTCCTCCCTTCCCTTGGCTCCCACCCTCCAAGGACAGCTCAGCTGCAGCGGGACCGCTGCTTTCCTCTGCAGTCCCATCCTCCTCTGATTGGCTCCCCATGAGGCCTGCCCGCTGCCTGCCCTGGTGGGCACAGCACCAGCTTCCCAAGTCCGTCTGCAGGCTCCTGATCCACTTGGCTTCTCTTGTTAACCCCCAAGGACACCAAGGCCTGTCGGGGGGTTGAGCCCTGTCACCAAGGTGACCTGGTCCAGGAGACTTCATCCCGAAAGGATTCTGACCTCTCTCTTTCACCTTAACTTCAAGCAGTGCTCAAGTAGGGTGGGGTGTCCTAAGCCCCCTGCGTGTAGGTTCTCATGGGAATGGACCCACTTTTCTTCCCAGTGTCGCTGTGGGTTCCTCCCAGCAGAGAACTGCACTACCTTCAGAAATCGCCTTCAGAGATTTCCCTGCGGAGGGCCAGGGGGGCAGCGGGGCCTTTGCCACTCAGACGCCTTCCATCCTGGGATACCTGCCCTCTCAACTCAGCCAAATCCCTTCCATCACCCCCGTCAGTCTCAGGGAGTCAGCTGCTAACACTTGGTCTCTGTGGGGCATGACCTCAGGTGGAGGAGAGGCTGGCATCCCACAGGCTTCCAAGTTACCTATCAGGTGGGAGACGCATAGAGAGGGACCTGGCTGGGAGTGCGCGCGTGGAGCACCTGACTGGCAGACAGCAGGCCAGTGTTTCTGGTTTGGCTAGAAACACCCTTTGTGATTCTGAACAGTGTCTTAATTTCAGGGCCTTAATGTCCAAATGTGAGTGGCCCTTCCCTGTCCCAGGAAGGCTGACACCCAGATGACAGGTACACCTCAAGCTGCTTTGAACCTGGGGAGAGAAGGGGCAGCTCAGGTCACAGGATGGTTATTAACCTGAGCCGGTCATTCTTTCTGTATGCCAGTTAAGCCCTCCTGGGGGGCTCCCAGGCTGGGGAGCTCTCCCCACTGATCTCCCAAGCACCTGGGTCCCTCATCTCCTTTCACAAAGAGACCCTCACAGACAAGTCTGGCTTGTCACAAACCCGTCAGCCTAAAGACCGGGCTGGCTTGAGGCCAGGGGTCTGAGACCGAGGACTCTGGTCGTGATAGGGTGTCTTTAATTACAGAGGAACAGGCCAATTACAACTCAGCCAAGTTGAAGCCCCAAGACCTCAGTTGAACTGAACTTAACGTGTGGCAGAAAAAGCCTCCCTCAGCCCCTGCCCTAGGGACACTTGGCATTACGAACAATCAGAGCTCCCCTCGGCTCCCACCCTGGTACCATAAGTTGTCTGTCCCCATGTGGGGAGAAGGATGCAGGCAAGGATAAAGGCAGGCACCACTTGGCCTCTCCCAGGAACCCCCCTTGGGGAAGGTCACAATGTCACCCAGACTTCCTGGCCAAGACTTGGGCCTCGGCCTGGACACAGCTTGACAGAGGAGAGACCAAAAGGTTGGCCTGTCTAGACCTGGAAGCTCCTGATTCCACAGGGCCCGGGAAGCTCCTTTCTGGAGGCTGCCCACAGCCAACATCCTGCCCCACAGGCTGGCAACAGATCTCCCGCTGCTGTAAACAGCCCATGCCTCCCACGCAGAGGGCAAAGGCGAGGGGTCTTCCAGACCAGGAGCAGAAGCTGGCACAGGGCCTGAAGGCCCTGACACCCAGCACAGTGTGTTTGTGGCAGGCTCTGGCCTTGAGGGCAGGACAAGAGCTGGCATCCTCAGTCAAACCTCAACACTTCCTACCTGGGGGGTCTCCAGAGAGTCGGGCTGGGGTTACTGCCTCTCCGCCCATCGCAGGCAGGTGGCAGGAATGAGTTCCCTCCACCCCTCATCACTGCAGAGGGACCTGGTTTGGAGGGGCAGGGGGGGGAACAGGTAGGATGCTGCAGGAGGAAGATTCCCTAGGGTCCCTATCTCAGGAGCAGAGGGACATAGGGTGCTGGCTGGGCCGCCCTCTCTCAGAGGTCCCTGGGCAGAGGGTGCTGTGTGAAGGGCCTAGGAGCGGCCACTTGCCAGGCGGTGGGGAGGAGGGCCCAAGCGTCTCACCAGCCCTCTCTGGGAGGCAGGCAGTGTTTGTGAGCCTCCTGTGTATTTTCCAAAGGAAGTTGCTGCTGGTCCCTGAGCCCTGGCTAGGTAGGGGTGAGAAAGGGTCACCCAGGTAACAGCTGACCCAGGCAAGGGCGGGGACCCTCAACTCTGCCCCTGCCGGACTGGCTCGCCCCAGCCCACCTGCGCGTCTCGACCGGCGCCCTCTCCCCACCCTGCACGGACCCATCCCTTCGTCCAAGAACCGGGCAGCACCCCGGGGCCGGGGCCCACTCCGTGTCTGCTCGGATCAGGAGGAGAAACTTGGGAGCAGCGACGCAGTGCCGTCCGCCACCCGACCCTGCCGGTGCCCGCGGCGGGCGACAGCGCCTCCAGCCCCGTGCAGCCGGGGCTGCAGCGCCGCGGGTCTCAGCGAAGCCGCCCGGGAGCGGCGGGCCCTGTGCGCCCGGCCCTGCCCCGCGCCCGCCCGCCTTACCATGGCTGCAGCTCGGGCCTGGCCGGCTCCGCCTGGACAGCGCCCGAGCGACCCGCGGCCGGAGCTGCGCGCCGACCTCGCCGCACCGCCAGCCCCCTCCCGCCGCCCCGAGTGCGGACCGGCTGGGGGCGGGGCCCGCGGCGGGGGCGGGGCGGGGCGGCCCCGGGGCGGGGCCTGCACCTTCGCAGCGCGCGGGCCCGCGCTGGCTGAGCCGGGGGACGCTGGCCTGCGGGTGGGCCTTGCAGCTCGAGACCCCCGGAGTCAGGGTGCGGAGAGGCGATCAGGCAGAGCTTCGCTGGTCATCTGGCTCTCCCTGAGACCCTCAAGAGTGGCCTGCCCAGGCGGCGCGGCACCACGGGGGCTTGAGCCGGTCCCCAAAGAAAAAGGAAGGGCCCACCTGGCACCCGCTAGAGAAGCCTTTGGAAGGAGAGGGGAGTTTGCCCCATGGGTTGGAGAGAAACAGTTACCCCGGAGAGTCCACAAGGTTTGTGGGAATTGAACCCAGCTGCTGTCCAAGTTACTCATCGTCCATACCCTGTGTATACCTCCTAAGGTGGACGTCAGAGAGTCCCCACCTCCAGCCAAGCTGTGAAGGAGAGGCAGGAGGTTCCCTTCGTGCAGGACCCTAGATTAAAGATTAAAGAGGATTTGCTGCATAAACTATCCTGGGATCATCTGCTGGAAGAGTGGAAGGGAGAGGCCGAGTGGCCTTTCTGGGCAGTGAAGCCTTGCCTGGGGCTGTGGAAGGTGCAGGGGGCCTCAGGAGAGGCCAGGCTGGGCAAGCAGGTGAGATGCTGTGGAGACAGATGCTCCAGCAGCTTTAGAGGCATTAGAGGCTCAGGAGGGTGAGCAGCAGCTCGGAGAAAGTAGATGCTTGGGGCGGGGAGTTGGTGGGGATTTCCTGAGCTAATACGGGTCTGAGCTGGTCAGGCTTCTGTAGAAGTTTCCAGAAGCATGCCCCTCTATGACATCTAAGAGTCCTCCTCCAGGACAGACTGGAAGGCCCCAATACACTTTGGACAAAACTAAGGCCACACATGGCCCCCTCTATTGGTAGGAGTGCCAGAGGCCTGCCTACACTCTTTGGGTCTGATCCACGGCCTGGTGGTCTTGGTTGAGATCCGTCAAATGCAGCAAGAGAGAGGGATCCGTCAAACTCAGCTGGGTACCCTGGGTGAGATCAGATTCAGAAAACATGGGGCTGCCATTAAATATCTGGCAGTGGTGGGAGGGAGGAAAGAAGGGGTGTCGTTCCTTAAAGAAGTCAGGGCATTCAGGAGCCAGCAAGTCAAAGAGAAAACTTTCTATCTGGGTAACCTCACTTCAACTCTCTAGGCTCAGTTCCCATACCTCAAAATGAGGGAATTAAACTAAGCTAGAGACCAGCAGATTGGCTCCAATGAGAGGCAACCTCTGAAAATATAGGAGGTTCCTGGAAAAGATCCAGGGTAGATCAGGAGATATGAAGCTCTACTCAGGAAAACAAACACATAAAGGAATTCCTTTCGAGAGAAACCACTGTCTGTTGGAAGTCTGCAGAAATGGCAGCACTTGCTGCCGTTGGACCCAAATGTCAAATTTGAGCTGCACAAAGCCCCTCTGTTGGGATCTAGCTGCAGCCACTAGTTATCATGTCTGCACTCCTCATAGGAAACCTCTCCAGTATTTCAGTCCTCGAGGCCTGGGCTGGGGGTGCTGGGCCCAAGGGAGAAAGCCTACATCAAGGAGGACAGGCCCCGTCACAGAGCCTTGTTTTTCACAATCATAATGTGCCTCCTCCCTGCCACCCCAGTTCTGGCTGCTGTCCAAGCATGGACACAGACACATCTCAGCTAGCAGCTCATCCTCCGCTGCAGCTGGAACCCCAGGCTTTGCTCTGGCACTGGCTGCCCAGACCCTAAAGAGCCCTGTTTCATGAGACATGTTGGTGCCCACTTGCTTGGAAGGAAGCGACGCCCCAAGAGAGACTGGGGACCATGAAACTCATCTCTAAGCCAAGAATCTTGGGGTCTTGATGGCCATAGGCTCAGCATGAGGCATGGGCTGGGCAAAAATAAAAGCCTAAGACAGACTTTGGGTCACTCTACCTACACAACCCCACATGCTCACCCTGCTGAAATTCAGGAATCTCCGTGAGAACTTGGCCTGGGAATAAGTCCCTGAGATAATTGCCAAATTATCTCAATGTCTGCAATTCCCTTCCCTTCCCTGTGTTTCTGAAAGAGAGGACTGTTCTACCCTCAACACCAACTCTCATGTTCTGTCGGGACAGGTGGAGTTGGACATTTGGAAGCAGGGCTGAGATACAGCAGCCCTCATACAAGTCACTGACCACTGAGTGCTCGGTACCACCTCCAGCCAGCAGGTAGCCTGGCCAACCTTGCCTCAGTACCCTCAGCTCCTGGAGCTCTGGCTCTCTCTCCCTCTTGAAATTCAACATCCCAGGAGTTCCCTGGCGGCCTAGTGGTTCGGATTCCACGCTTTCACTGCTGGGGCCTGGGTTCAACCCCTGTTGGGGAACTGAGATCCCGCAAGCCATGCAGGCAGGAAAAAAGAAAATGAAATCCAATATCCCACCAGGCACTGACGTCCTTGACTAGAGTAACATTTCTTGGATACTGCTGGAGTAAGGTATTCAAACCAAGTGTCTGGAGATTAGACACTTGTCTCGCACAGTGGGTAACTCTTCTGGGAAACTTGTATCCGCAAAAACAGCCCCAGCCTGCTGTCCTGGGCTCCTTCCACTTAGGCGGGGCCCACATGGTCTGTATGGAAACCTCCTGGCCCCGCCTCCACTGGGTCTTTGCTGCCCAACCCTGGGTGAAGGGTGCACAGCCCAGAGATGTCAAACAGGGATGCTGTACTTGGGCCAAGGCAGGGCCCAGGTTCAAAGCCAAGATTAAAGAGTAATTACCACCAGAAATCAGGATTTCAGATCTGCCTGACTGGCAAAGACCACTTTAGTCTCTCGGTAGCAGTTTCCTTTAAGCGGTGCAAGAGCTAATAGTACCTGTGCCCCAGAGGTGCTGAGTCAGTGATAATTTAAGTCAGCGAGCCCTGGCGGAGCCGAAGGTCTATCTATCTCTGGGTTGTATCTTTCAAGGAAACATTAGCCAGTCTGTACATCAAGGTCTGTATAGAGAGGCAAGAAACCAAAATACCCTAAGCCCCACTCCTTCTCTCATTGTTCCCCAGTGTTCCATGATCCTGGGACAGGCATGAGATGTAGGTGGCAAGGTCAGGGAACATGGTGTTTCCTGGCACCTGCTGAATGGCTGCAGCAAGGGACAGTAGCCAGCCAGAGAGCCCTTCCAACATTCTCTGTGCAGCAGGGCAGGGCACAGGAGGCCCAGGGAAGAGACCTACATGCCTCCTAATGCTGCTACCCACTGTGTGTCTGACACCCTCCAAGGCCCCCCTCCCTTGACCTTCCAGCCTCTGCTTAAATATCTTCCCTGGTCAAACCCTCACTGACTCTTAACAACTGCCCTTCAATCTTTGGGTGGTGAATTACCAAGGTCTTCATTACTGAGCCAAAATCTGCCTCCTCCTGATCGTTCCCCTCCAAGTGCCTCCATGCTAGAAGCTTTGCTGACTCATTGCCCTGGACTTTGTCCTTTGATATTCACTTCCTTTCAAGTGACCCATCTGTATGCTTTTCTCTCCAGGTCAACCACAAGCCCCTCAAGGACGGGAGAATGTTTTCTATTTTAACCTCTACTCATTTCCACTCAGCATATATGCCATGTGATGTCTGTCTAGGTGACCAGGCCTCTGCCCCCAAGAGATGTCTGATCAATATGGATGGACTGAAAGGATCCACTGATTAGTTTGCACTGTGATTTTGGAGGACAGACAAGCCCCAAGGCTCTGGGCTTTACTGACCCATAGCCTGCCCTTTAATCTGGCAGTTTCCCAGCTCACACCCACCTCCCAGCCTCTCGGTTCAAATGCAGAGACACAGATCTTACCCCTACTACAACCTTTGCTCTCACAGCTCTTGATATCTAAAGGTGCTGCTGAAATATCACCAGTTATCTTCCAGGAATATGTGACTACAGAAAAAGGGTTTATATACCACATAACCCTTGAGGCAAGATGCTCCCCAGAGACTGAGCAAGCTCTGAGCCTTGGTGTCCTCATCTCTGAAACAGGGAGGAAAAAGTCTACCTCATAGGTTTGCTATGAAGAGTTACTCAGACAACGCACGTAGTGTTGGGAAAATCACTAAAATGAATGGTGCCTACTATCTCAGCTAACACCAAAATTATCAACACCACACCAGCAACTGTCAACTGGGACTATTTCAAATGCCTTCCCTCCAAAGAATTAGGCACGTGCTTGTGTAATGGGTGTAGAGGGATGGGAGAAAAGCCTTCAAGTGACATTGGAATGACCACACTGCCACCAACTGTGGAGTCAGCTTCTCCAGTTAGCCAACGCTCTATCTCTAGAGAACAGGTCTTGGTTTCAGACTTACTGAACTGAGTTCCCCAAAACAGCCACTGCTGAGGTCCAGGGAGCGAGATGATTTTGCCAGTGGTAGGTGTGCCAGGGAAAGGGCTTTGGCTGGCCCAGCGCCCCCACCCAGGGTAGGAGTCAGCCCGCCCCTCAGGAACTGCCTCCATCCTGTCCCCTCCTCCAGGCTGCCCTCAGCCCCCAAGGGGCAGCTGTCTCCTGCTTCTCCGCCCCCCCAACAGCAGCTGGGCCAAAGGCAGCTGAGCAGAGGCGGGGAAGGGGCATGGTCATTTCTGCTGCTCTGGGCAGCCTTCCTCTGGCTGAACAGCTGTCAGATGGCTTCTGCATTACTGACTTGCTTCTGCATCCAAGTGGGAATCTGAAGCGAAGCTCCCTAGTCGGCTGGGGTCCACTGCCCCTCATCTTCCTTGAAAAATCCACCATTTCAAATACCACCAAAACACTCCAACAGAAATGTGTGATGTTGGAGATGGGTTCCAGGCAGGGAACCAAGTAGCTTCTGGAAAGGCACTAGCAAGTCCAAAACGGATGTGGCAGATTCTTCCCTATGTGTGCTTATTCTGGGCGAAACTATAAGAATAAAAGTACTTTGCCATCAAGCTGGGGAAGAAGGCAGAGCATCTTCCTGCCCTCACTTTGTAGGCAGAGGAAGTGATCTGCCTGCGTCTCCCACGGGAGGTAGAGCACCACCCCCTGCCCTGTGCTGCCAGAGGTGCTCACTGAGGTGCCACACCACCTGTCCTAGGGCGACCCACTGTCCAGGTTCGCTCAGCACTCAGGGACCTCCCAGGATGCAGCACTTTCAGTGAGAAAGTCAGGAACGTCCAGGGCAAACCCTGGGAGTTAGTCAACCTAGCCTGTCCCCAGAATAGCGAGTCTGGGCCGGAGGTCACCAGCCTCCCACCCTGCTCTCCATTTGGCTGCCCGTGGTAGCTGCAATGAACAGGGTAACATCTGACAGGAAAAGCAGCGGGGTGGGGAGGGTCAGGCTGCCATAAAAAGCCTCCCAAGGTGTCCTGCCCCATTTTCAGCAGCTCTGCTCCATCCTCTCAACAACCCCCTTTCCTCTGAGCCTCTGTACCTAGCAAGAGAAAATGAGGCGAAGAAAAAGATGGTTCTGGGGTTCCTTCCAGAGGGCCCATATCCGAGGATTCTGCTAACGTCCCCAGGAACACAGAGCCTCCTGTGCTGCTCTACCTGAGCAAAGCTTCCTTGTGGCTCCAGAGCCCATGGGAAGCTGGCCATCCCATCCCCAAGGCCAAATGACACGGCTCCCTAAAGGTACTGAAGTCTACCGTAGGGAACCCTGAAACAGCCTCCTCTGGTTCCTGGCCTGTTTTCCAGAGTTGATTCCTTGCCTGACTGATGGATGTGGCAGGGAGTAAACCCTCTTGTCCCCTGACAGCCCGAGAAGGCACATCCAAGGGCAAGTCAGTTAGCTGCCTCAACGACACAGGCTCTTGGGACCAGGGCAGCCTCTCCCAACAAGAACTGCTTTATTACAGGGAATTCCCCCAGGGCTGTGTGAGAAGACAGCCCCCGCTGACCCCAGAGGCACCCTCAGGACCTTCCTGTTAGGCTGCTGCTAGTGGCTGATACCAAAAAAAAAAAAAAAAAAAAAAAACCCAAACCCCTCAGGAATGTTTCTCTTAGTCCAGCATAACCTCCTCCAGGAAGACTTCATCCCTAAAGTCCCAGCCCAAGGATGAGAAGCATCTGTCGGTCCTGCTCCTTAGATAAAAACTTTGAGGGACCGCCTGGGAGGAGACTGACATGGAGAGACAGATAGTCAGAATCACGCTCTGTCCCCAGCTGCAGACCCTGAAGGTTCATGAAGCTCAACCACAGGCTGCCGTCCACGAGCCCGGTGCCGTGGTGGGGCCACCAGAGACTTCCTGCCGGGAGTGGAATCTGGAACAGACTCCACAGTCCGCCTGGCTTCTGGAGGAGAAAGGCCAGAGGACACCAGCTCCCCAGAGTCTGCATCCCGGGACCACGCTGCTGGGGGACAGCCTGAGCCCAGCCTCGCTCGTGCGTGTCCTGCAAGGAGAGTACCAGGCCCACCTCCGTGTCGCCCACTTCCAGAGTCCGGAGAAGACTGGCAGGCCCTGTTGCCGGCCGGAAAGCCTTCTCTTGCCGGCTTCTGGGGACAGCTCTGCTGCTGAGCAGGGCTGGAGAGCTGCAATTATGGAGACAGGATAAGAGCTATTTTGGGAAGGAGCCGTCATGCTGCCAAGGCTTTTGACTTCCTAAACTAAAACAAGATGCACAAAGAAGAGGGTGAAGGTGGAGACCAACAGGGAGGGACTTGCTCAGTCAGAAGCATCCTATCCAGAATAAGGGGAAATATAACCCCTTCCCAGAGGTAGATTTGCATCAAGGGGGGATCAAGAGGCTGTCTGTTAAGCTCTCCGAGCCCTGGCTATGGGAAAGAGTGCATAACCTGACCACCTCCCCCACCGAATTCCCTGCTGACTCCCTCTCACCTAAGACCTCCCAAGAGCACTTCTTCAGTCTGTTGCATTTCTTTGGACATTTGAGCACAGATGATTTTGTATTGTTGTTGAAATATTTCCTGTCCACGTCTCATCTCCCCACCCAGACAGTAAGCCAAAGACCGTGTGTGTTGTGCAGCTTCAATGGTTTCCCCAACAGTGCCTGCTGCGGTCACTTCAGTCGTGTCCGACTCTGTGCGACCCCACAGACGGCAGCCCACCAGGCTCCCCCGTCCCTGGGATTCTCCAGGCAAGAACACTGGAGTGGGTTGCCATTTCCTTCTCCAATGCATGAAAGTGAAGTCGCTCAGTCTTGTCCGACTCCTAGCGACCCCATGGACTGCAGCCCACCAGGCTCCTCCGTCCATGGGATTTTCCAGGCAAGAGTACTGGAGTGGGGTGCCATTGCCTTCTCCACAACAGTGCCTAGCAGAGTGCTAAGCTTCTAATAAAAATTGCTGATGGAAGGAAGGGAAGGATAAAGGCAGGAAAGAGAGAAGGAGTACTGTCTTGCATGGAGATAATCTAAAAGAAGCTGCTCCCACCTAGAGCTGAGCTCAGGGTAGAGGGCGAGATAAGCAGCATGGCAGAGGGGGTGGCAGCCCCATTCCTGGCACCTCCCCTGCAGCCGTGCTGTTATCAGAGTTCAGGCTGTTCTGCCTCCCAATTTTATATACACACACATCTCATTTGTTTTCCATCTGCAGTCAATGGTCCATCCTGGGCTAGTCCACGAATGGGACCCATTACAGGCCATGCTGGGCTTTGGATAAGGGAAAGATAAGGCAAGAGAAAGAATAAAGGCAAGAGAGCTTGGACTATCTTATCAGACATGGGTCAAGAAGAATGAAAGTACTTAGAGGAACAACACGCTGTGAAATCAGGACACTCTTTGCCAAATTCAGGACACGGGGCTGCCGAGAGCAGAGTTCACCTTGTCCCTTTCCAAGTTAAGGACTCAAATAGTGTGTAACCCAGAAAAGCAGCCCCTTTATGGAGAGCCCTAGGCCAGAGAGGGGACAGCCAGTGGGGATGGATCCAACCTATGGCTCCCCAGTCTTCCTACAGAGAACCTGGAAGGATTTGTCATTTGCCAAAAGGTCTCTACTCTTTCTCTCCAGTGTTGCAGCGAGCTCTGGTGCCTTCGTGTGAATGTCTCTCTGGAGACGCCACCCCATAGGTGCCCAGGTTGGCAAGTGGAACACTTCAGCCCCTGCCTCTCTGCCAGGTACCCACATGCAGAGAACAACCTGCCCAACCACAGGGAGCACCTCTGTCTGTCTGCTTTCATATCTGCTTCCATGAAAGGGTGAGAGGGGGACTTGGATCGGGGGGAGCACAGGAAGACTGGAAGTAACTTCCCAGGGGCGTTCTTACCTCCTCATCTGTCATAATGGAGAGAGTAGAAGCCAGGCATTCCCAGGGGGCAGCAAATGGAATTCAGAGAGTGCCAACAGGAGGGGAAAAAGAGAATTTTACTAAAGACGTCCAGTGGACTTGGGCATAACCTGGCCCAAATTCCTTCCTAATCCAAAGTGGCCCAAATAAAAACAGCTAGCATGTGTCTCCAGGCACAGTGAGCACTGTGCTTGACATGTAATAGCTTAGCGAGTCCTTGCAAGAACCTTCAAAGGAAGCCAATAATAGATGGGGGAACTAATGCCTGGAAAGGTCAAATGACTTACCCAAGGTCACAGTCAGAAAACAGAGAGACCAGGGGTCACACGCAGTAATATAGCTCGAGTCCTTATTCTAAAAACCTCTCCTTTGTGGAGCTTTGCTCCCTCTGAGGGGCAGAGCTGCTGGTAGGGACTGGGACTGCCTCCCAGGGCTCTCCCCTCTCTAGAAATGTCTTCATCCAGAGCCCTGGCCTCCCTCACGCTCACAGGCTGGAGTCTGTTGTCCACAACACTTGAAGCAGGAATTCCTTGGCACTAAGATACTCGGTATTAAGATTGACCCCGGCCTTCCCTCCCACCAGAGAGGTCAAGAGCACAAAGTGAATAGGGGGTGGGCTCAGCTCCTGGGGGTTCTCCAGTTGGCTGAAGACCCACTGATGTTCTTAAAGGCTTTCGCCTAGACATCCCTGGAGATCCTGCTTTGCCCACAGCCAGTAAGTACTTCCCCGGTCCTGGGGTAGGGGTCTTGAGGAGGGTTCTGAGGAAGCAGAGAGACACACAAGGAGACCCCTCAAGCTGCATTAGTTTGGAGTTAGTCCTGAGTAAGACCGTGATCAGGCAGTTTGTGTTAGCGGGGCTTTTGACATTTGCTTTTTAATCACACGATAGGTTAAGACCAGCTTGTCTGAAAGGCCATGGGCTTACATCATTCTCCATTCCCAACGTGACTACTTCCCATCAAAAGGAGACTCTTGAAAGTGAAAAGAGATTCCAAGTCCCAAAGGAATGACTCTAATGGTAGGATTTTAGGCAAGGTGAGGAGCTCCTCTGCCCCTGGGGTCAGAGCCCCAGCAGGCACAGTGCTGACAGGCCTAGCTCTGGGATTCAGAGGCTGCCCTCCCACCTGTCCTCCTGCCCCCCAGCCCCCCAAAGAGGACCCACGGGAGGGAAAGCACAGACCTTTTAGCCACCAGAAGACACGATTGTACATTTCCTCAGAGACATCTGAAAGTAACAGAGATTGTTGCTTTTTTTTCTCTCTCTGTGGGGTGCGCCCCCCACCCCTCACTACTTCACGGCTCCTTTCCTAGCTCTACTTTTCTCCACCCAAAGCTGCCCTCAGCCCTTGGCGCTGTCCCCAAGAGGCTCCTCCGACCTAAGATCAAATGCCGCGTTCCCGTTCTGCTGCCCCCGCTTCTCCCCACCCTCCCTCATGCCCCTTCTCAGAAGCCTAAGTCCCAGCTCATTTACACCCTACCTTCTCCACTTGGTTGCCAGAATATTTACCTGAGGACCTTTATTCTCTTTACCAGCCCTCACCCAGTTCAGTTCTTCGTCTCCACCCCTGGGAAGTAGCTTCCCACCCTGCAGACCACTCTCTACTACCTTCCATTGAAAGGTTAAGCAGCGTTGCCTGGAAGAGTCAATGCCTGACGCCGGACCAAGCATCATCATCGGCGTCATTAGCTTGGAGCTCAGAGAAGCTGGTGGGGAAGGAAGGGAGCAATGGGCTCAAGGATGGGTCCAGCTTTGGCACTGGTGGGAGGGCAGCTCTGAGGCCCAGAATGAGGAGGGGGAACTTTCTCCCACCCTGGCGTCCCACCTCACTAAATCGGGGCTGCACCTGGGCAGTCTGCTTCTGCACATACCCATGAAGAAAACACTAAACCTTTGAGTGGGATGTCTGGAGGTGTGCTTGGGGGCCTGTGGCGCTTCCCTCAATGGTGACGGGCCCGGAGACTCCTTTGGTGATGATAGTGGTGATGGACTTGCCTTCTCTCTCTGGAACATCAGATCCTCACAGAAAGGGCTGGTTTCCATTTCAAAAAAAGGCAGTGAAGGGTCTGGGGGAGGAGGGGACTTGGGCTCGATATCAGGTGTTGTTGGCCGACTGTTGGGCATTTCACCTTCAGGGCTGAGTAAGGCCCACCACGTGGAGTCTGGCCCATATCTCGGTAAGCACCGAGGTGGCAAGGGCCGAGGGGTCAGTTCCAGCTCTACGCGGACAGAGTGCTTTCTAGAAGAGGGCTCTGGAGGCCTGAGTGTGGGTCGTGGGAACTCGTAGATACTGTCTGAGGGTTTTGCGGTATATTGCTTGTATTCGGGCTCCGGAGTGGCCAAGACAGAAGATTTGTGGGGACTCTCAGATGCGGCTCGAGACGTCCTGCGGGAAGCTGGCTGTGCCCCGGGGGAGATGGTGACCCTACGGCCACCCTCACTCTCTCCGCGCGCTGAGGGCTTCGTGCTGGGCTCCACTTCTGATGGTATTAAAACCTTTGGGGAGAACTTGATTTCATTGTACACAGAGGGCCTGTGGCCAGGCTCAGGCTCAGGGCGCATCAAAGCCTTTTGTCCACTGTTCAAATCTTTAAGGACAGAGAGTGTGAGGGATGATTCCAAGTTCACACTTCTACGCAAGGCCTTAGGTTCTGCATAAATTGAGTTCTGACGGCCCGTGTCATATTCTGGCCCAGGAATTCTTCTCTGGGTTGACCGAGAGTCTGGATAGATGCGGTTGCCGCCATGTTCTGGGCTAGGGGGTCTCCTTGACGATCTGATATCCCCAGCAGTCACACTCTTTCGAATGGGCTCAGTTTGGACTGCTTCATCCTTTGGGCAAATCAAAGGCCTCCGGGGCACTCTGACCCCTTGTGGGTATTGGACCTTGGAGGGTGGCTCCTCTTCTAAGAGTGTGAAGTCATCCTTCTGGTCGACAAAACTCAACCGGCGAGAGGATTTGGCCTCTGGAATTAACGAGAAACGATTACTGATGTTGCGTCCTGGCCTGATCTCAACCCCTCTTCTAGTTGCTTCCTCTCTGGACGGACTGACATTCCGCTGCACCTGACCGGTGTAGAGCATTGACTCGCCCTGAGTCAGCTTTCGAGAAGGAGAGGCCTGGCGGGATGTATCAGTTCTGGATCGGGTCTCGGTTCGAGGGTTGGGTGCTCCAGAGGGGCCGGGCCCTGACTGAGGGGAGCTAGAGCGAAGGTAGTCTGATGATAAATGGAGAGCAGTGGCGTGCCCAGCTTCTGATCTTCGATGGCCTATCGGGATCGTGGAGGCTGGACCACTCCGCTGGCTCGAGGAGATAAGGTACCCCTGTCCCCGTTGAGGGGTCATGCTAGCAACCTCGGCCCCTTTCTGTGTTGAAACTGCTACCCTGGACCCAGTTTTATTTGTCTTGACCACATGATACGTTGTGCCTCTTTGGGTAGAGCCCATATTTTACCAGCTGGCTTGTATTCAGGGTCCTAACAAAGCCTGAATATTTATCCTCAGTTTTAAAAGCTGCTGTTCTTGCACTCCCACAAAAGTGGCTGTTGTTCTCCAGGTGTCTCTACTAGTCCCCTTAGCTACCTGCCTGGTGATGTCATAAAGGAAGGAGCCTCCTATTAAATATTCTGGCATACAGACACAGTTCTTCAGACTCTCAAGCAGTAATGGCAACTGTGGATTGTCTTTCGTGTTGATACCACCAAAGCTTTGACCAAGTTCTTAGCAAATCCAGGATTTCCTGGTGTAGAAGGAAGGCTCTAGATCCTCCCTTACTCTCCCCAGGTTCTAAGAACTCTCAGAGACTCATCCAGAGAGAAGGAACCAGTTTGAATATCCTACGAAGGCAGGGCTCCTCAAATCAATCCCACTGTGTTAGCCCCAATCTTAATAAGATGTAAGGTGCAAAACTGTCCCAATTTGGTTTGGAGCTGCACTGAATGTAAGTCACAAAATAGAATCCCAGCTTTCTACAGGTTTTGGGGGTGGTTTGGTTGGCTGTGGGGTGAAAATCCAGGTTGCTCAAATCATAAATTCTCACACATTCTTGGCCCAGGAGTGCACATAGGCTTGTAGGAGTCAGTCATTGGTTTCGATCACAAATGTCTATTTGTGTACCTTGGACAAGTTACTTGACTCGCCTGAGACTTGGCTTCTTCATCCGGAAACCACTGCCTGGTAGATGCATGTCACACAATAAATGGTACTCCTTTCTCACAAGCCCCTCCTCTCAGCTATCCTGATCAGCTAGACTCCAGTCCTTTCTTCATTTGAGGAAAGACTTTCCACCTTGGATGACCATTTATTTATTCATATTTATTTCTGGTGGCCCTGGGTCTTCGCTGCTACCTGTGGGCTTTCTCTAGTTGCAGCGAGCTGTAGCTACGCTCTCCTTGCAGTGCGTGGGCTTCTCACTGTGGTGGCTTCTCTTGTTGGGAAGCGTAGTCTTCAATAGTTGTGGTGCCTGGGCTCAGCTGCTCCACAGCATGTGGGACCTTCCTGAAGCAGGGCTCAAACTCATGTCCCCTCCACTGGCAGATGGATTCTTAATCACCAGGGAAGTCCTTGGATGATCATTTTGGATAAGAGAAAAACACAGTCATCTTTCTCTCCCTTTCGCATGCTGGTTCTCTCTGTCCCTCTCTGAGACAGAGCCCACGGTATCCAGCATTCCACTGTTGACTCTGAAGGGTCATGACAGTTACTGGATGTTTAGGATCACAGTTTCTGGATCTTTATATTCAGAATTGATTAGAGACATAAAGTCAAAATTTAAATTTTTTTTTTTTTTTGCCATGCTGTGGGTCTTGCAGGATCTCAGTTCCCTGACCAGGGATTGAACCCAGGCAGTGGCATTGAAAGCACCAAATCCTAATCACTGGACCACCAGGGAATTCCCCAAACAAAAAAAAAAAAAACGTTTTTACTATCAGGTATCTCAATAGATTGAGAAACTTTGAGCTAGTCACACAGGTCTCAAGAATATAAAATTCTGGTCCTCAAACTTGCCAGGCCCCTGGCACTGGGGGCCCAAGGGACTGCTTGGCCCTCTCTCACTCCTGAGTCCCGGGTCCTTCTCTCACTTCTGGTCCCTGCTGTCTGCCTGTGCCCCAGACTCGGGAAGGAGCTGCACCGGAGTGAGACACCACGCTCTGCCCCGGTGCCTGCTTCCGTGGTTGAAGTGATGCCACCAAGAAGAAATGGGAGATACAAACGCCTGTTCCACTTCCAAAAGGCAAGGTTCTGTATGACACAGAATGAAAACAATGGGTACTGAGCAAGATGACTGGCTCTGGAGCATTTGGTTTGCTATATTTCACTTTCCCCACAAAGAAATTGGGCTTCCCAGGTGGCTCAGTGTGTAAAGAATCCACTTGCAATGCAGGAGACACAGGAGACATCAGTTTGATCCCTGGGTTGGGAAAAGCCCCTGGAGGAGGGCATGGCAACCCACTCCAGTATTCTTGCCTGGAGAATCCCATGGACAGAGGAGCCTGGCAGGCTATGGTCCATAGGGTCTCAAAGAGTCAGACACAATTGAAGCGACTGAGCGTGTATGCACAAGTAAACCAGATGGAGACAGGATAACCATAATAAAAGCAGAATATCAAGAAAATGGCTATTATCAGAATTTAAATTTTTTCAAGAGCTCCCCCCAGAATACTATCAAAAGGTGGATAGAACCCAAACTACATCCTTATTTAGGAATTCCTCTTTTTACAGATCTGGTATTACGGAATTCAAGGGAAGAAGTTACAGATTTATGGTAATGGAAAGACTGTGCTCTGTGCTTAGTGTCTGACTCCTTACAACCCTATGGACTGTAGCCCCCCAGGCTCCTCTGTCCATGGGATTCTCCAGGCAAGAATACTGGAGTGGGTAGCCATGCCCTCCTCCAGGGGAAGTGGACTCATAGAAGATCTCAGACTAAAATGGTACTTTAAAAAAGGCAACTGTCTTGCAGCTAGGTATCCAAATGTTGGATATACTGGAACATATACATGAAAATGAATACGCTCACAGTGATACAAAAGCACTGAATCTACTTCCGGGTTACAGAAATCCAGACAGGGTTATCTTACAGATTATGGCTTTTCCTACAGGTATTGTCCCACTGAGAACCACAATCAGTATCTGGAGAATCCTAATAAAGGCCATAATGGGACTTCAGAGTTTATCAACTTGGATGCTCACAAAGGAACAGGTGAAATAGCCTAGTACTTGGCGTATACTCATAACTCACCATATGATGAATATGAGGAAAAGACAAACTATCAGTGCTCAAGACAGTTCTGAACCCAAGTGGAATGAATACCTTTAAGGTCACTGGAATTTTCCACCAGAGGAGAGGGTGTAACTGCATACTCCAAACAGTCAAAAAATTGACTCATGAAAGGCTGCCCAAAGCAAGTTAATCAAATGCAAAATAGGTTAATGGAAAAAAGTCCACAGTGAGAGAAGTGCTGAGTCCTGTGAAACATGGAGAAAAGAGCAAAAGAGAAGCTGATTGGACTGCTTAATAATGGAACAGCTCAGGAAAGACAATATGGTGAGTCTCAAGAACTGTTGAAGTAAAAAGTTCTCCAAAAAATCCAGCTATATACAATTCCCAAACTCATTTTATGAACTCTATCAAGAGCTTACCAGTCCAGATGTATTCAATTGGTCAAGTTCTCCATTTTGATACACATACACTTTTTTTAAACTTTTTATTTTGTGTGGGGGTATAGCTGATGAACAATGTGATAGTTTCAGGTGGACAGCAAAGGGATTTAGCCACACATGTGCGTGTATCCATTCTCCCCCAAACTTCCCTCCCTTCCAGGCTGCCACATAACATTGAACAGAGTTCCGTGGGTACACATACACTTCCTCAACTGGCGTGGAAGTAAGCTCAACATTCAGAAAACGAAGATCATAGCATCCGGTCCCATCACTTCATGGGAAATAGATGGGGAAACAGCGGAAACAGTGTCAGACTTTATTTTTTTGGGCTCCAAAATCACTGCAGATGGTGACTGCAGCCATGAAATTAAAAGACACTTACTCCTTGGAAGGAGGGTTATGACCAACCTAGATAGCATATTCAAAAGCAGAGATATTACTTTGCCAACAAAGGTTCGTCTAGTCAAGGCTATGGTTTTTCCTGTGGTCATGTATGGATGTGAGAGTTGGACTGTGAAGAAGGCTGAGCGCCGAAGAATTGATGCTTTTGAACTGTGGTGTTGGAGAAGACTCTTGAGAGTCCCTTGGACTGCAAGGAGATCCAAACAGTCCATTCTGAAGGAGATCAGCCCTGGGACTCCTTTGGAAGGAATGATGCTAAAGCTGAAACTCCAATACTTTGGCCACCTCATGTGAAGAGTTGGCTCATTGGAAAAGACCCTGATGCTGGGAGGGATTGGGGGCAGGAGAAGGGGACGACAGAGGATGAGATGGCTGGATGGCATCACTGACTCTATGGACGTGAGGCTGGGTGAACTCTGGGAGTTGGTGATGGACAGGGAGGCCTGGTGTGCTGTGATCCATGGAGTCGCAAAGAGTCAGACACGACTGAGCAACTGAACTGAACTGAACTGAACTGAAAGAATTTTGGCTTACAATTTCCCAGTTTACTCTTAATGAAGAGACAAAGGCAGATGTGAATTATTATGGCTTCTTAATTCTTTTTGATATTACTGTATTTCTTTGTATTTTCTCTGTAGATACCAAATAAAATACTTTTGAAGTGAAGTGAAAGTCAGTCGTGTCCGACCTCATGGACTATACAGTCCATGGAATTCTCCAGGCCAGAATACTGGAGTGGGTACCCTTTCCCTTCTCCAGGGGATCTTCCGAACTCAGGGATCAAACCCAAGTCTCCTGCATTGCATGCAGATTCTTTACCAGCTGAGCCACAAGGGAAGCCCAGAAAACTAGGGATAGGTAGCCTATCCCTCCTCCAGGGGATCTTTCCAATCCAGGAATTGAACCAGGGTCTCCTGCATTGCAGGCGGACTCCCTACCAACTGAGCTATCAGGGAAGCCCCAAAATACATTTTATATATATATATATATATATATATAATGCTTGGTTAGCCATTATATAGAATACACAGAACTGTACAAAAAAGATCTTCACTACCAAGATAATCATGATGGTGTGATCACTCACCTAGAGCCAGGCATCCTGGAATGTGAAGTCAAGTGGGCCTTAGAAAGCATCACTACGAACAAAGCTAGTGGAGGTGATGGAATTCCAGTTGAGCTATTTCAAATCCTGAAAGATGATGCTGTGAAAGTGCTGCACTCAATATGCCAGCACATTTGGAAAACTCAGCAGTGGCCACAGGACTGGAAAAGGTCTGTTTTCATTCCAATCCCAAAGAAAGGCAATGCCAAAGAATGCTCAAACTACCACACAATTGCACTCATCTCACATGCTAGTAAAGTAATGCTCAAAATTCTCCAAGCCAGGCTTCAGCAATATGTGAACCGTGAACTTCCAGATGTTCAAGCTGGTTTTAGAAAAGGCAGAGAAACCAGAGATCAAATTGCCAACATCCGCTGGATCATCAAAAAAGGAAGAGAGGTCCAGAAAAACATCTATTTCTGGTTTATTAATTACGACAAAGCCTTTGACTGTGTGGATCACAATAAACTGTGGAAAATTCTAAAGAAATGGGAATACTAGACCACCTGACCTGCCTCTTGAGACACCTATATACAGGTCATGGAACAACAGAGTGGTTCCAAATAGGAAAAGGAGTATGTCAAGGCTGTATATTTTCACCCTGCTTATTTAACTTCTATGCAGAGTATATCATGAGAAATACCGGGCTGGAGGAAGCACAAGCTGGAATCAAGATTGCCGGGAGAAATACCAATAACCTCAGATATGCAGATGACACCATCCTTATGGCAGAAAGTGAAGAGGAACTAAAAAGCCTCTTGATAAGAGTGAAAGAGGAGAGTGAAAAAGTTGGCTTAAAGCTCAACATTCAGAAAACGAAGATCATGGCATCTGGTCCCATCACTTCATGGGAAACAGATGGGGAAACAGGGGAAACACTGTCAGACTTTATTTTTTGGGGCTCCAAAATCACTGCAGATGGTGATTGCAGCCATGAAATTAAAAGACGCTTCCTCCTTGGAAGGAGGGTTATGACCAACCTAGATAGCATATTAAAAAGCAGAGACATTACTTTGCCAACAAAGGTTCGTCTAGTCAAGGCTATAGTTTTTCCTGTAGTCATGTATGGATGTGAGAGTTGGACTGTGAAGAAAGCTGAGCACCGAAGAATTGATGCTTTTGAACTGTGGTGTTGGAGAAGACTCTTGAGAGTCCCTTGAACTGCAAGGAGATCCAACCAGTCCATTCTAAAGGAGATCAGTCCTGGGTGTTCTTTGGAAGGAATGATGCTAAAGCTGAAACTCCAGTACTTTGGCCATCTCATGTGAAGAGTTGACTCATTGGAAAAGACTCTGATGCTGGGAGGGATTGGGGGCAGGAGGAGAAGGGGACGACAGAGGATGAGATGGCTGGATGGCATCGCCGACTCGATGGACGGGAGTTTGAGTGAATTCTGGGAGTTGGTGATGGACAGGGAGGCCTGGTGTGCTGCGATTCATGGGGTCGCAAAGAGTCAGACACGACTGAGCGACTGAACTGAACTGAACTGATCTTGTTTTATAGAAAAGAAGTGTAAGGGTATTTACAAGTCAGCCATCTTGAGGCCACTAAGGGTAAACCAGATTGAAGATAGCTATTGATTATGCTTATTTGATATCTTGTCATATCATAAAATTGAGACTGGTTGACTTGAATAAAGCTGTCTCATGAAATTTTACTTTAAATATGATGGTTACTTGTTCGTCTAGGGAGATTATACTTCTCTTTGCACGTTTGGAATTTGAATTTCCCTATCAACATGTAACATTGTGTGCTCTCACTTCTCTGATCTTACCAAAATCAGCTTGGTTGTTTGAACAATTTTTTTGCATTTTCTTAATGCTGAAACTCCAGTACTTTGGCCACCTCATGCGAAGAGTTGACTCATTGGAAAAGACTCTGATGCTGGGAGGGATTGGGGGCAGGAGGAGAAGGGGATGACAGAGGATGAGATGGCTGGATGGCATCACTGACTCGATGGACGTGAGTCTCAGTGAACTCCAGGAGATGGTGATGGACAGGGAGGCCTGGTGTGCTGTGATTCATGGGGTCGCAAAGAGTCGGACACGACTGAGCGACTGAACTGAACTGAACTGAACTGAATGTTGGAGAAATAAATATTTTCCTTTTGGTGTTCAATTTAGGTACAAGTGAAGCTAAAGGGTGATTTTAGCAAAAATGTTGCAAGATACAACACAGAATCTTGACACTTTCCTCATCACAAAATGTTTGCTTCTATTAGCCTGTGACACAGATGGGTTTTTTGAGGATGACCCCCACTTTTATTGCTCTCCCTACTGGCAGTATGAAGATAAGAGGCGAAGAGACAGGTGTAAACACTATAATATACTCTTATTTTGAATGAAGACATGTAGTGAGCTCAGGGATGGCCACTTGGTTAATTGGTTCTGGGACAGCCAGTCTCTGAGATGGTTCCAGGGATCCTCACCTCCCAGCACTCATGCTTTTTTACAGCAGCCCGTCCCCATTCTGAATCAGGGCTTTCCCTGTGTGACTGGTAGAATATAATAAAAATGATGATAAGTGGTTACTGAGACTAGATCATAATGATATTGTAACTTTTGCATTGGTATCTTGGATTTTCCCCATTCTATGGGTTGCCCCTTTACTCTGTGGATAGTAAAATTTTACATTTTCATTAAGTCCAACATGGCTATTTTTCCTTTTGTTGCCAGTGCCTTTGGTGTCATTACCAAAAAATCATCTCCAAATCCAATGTCATAAAGCTTTTACCCTGTATTTTTATCTAAGAGTTTTTTTTTGGTTTTACATTTAGGCCCTTGATCAATTTTATGTTGATTTTTGTACATGGTGGGACTTCCTTGGTGGTCCAGTGGCTAAGCATCCACCTGCCAATGTAGGGAACACAGGTTCTATCCCTGGTCTAGGAAGATCACACACACCATGAGGAAACTAAACCCGTGCACCACAGCTACTAAAGCCTGCACACCTGGAGCCCGTGTTCCACAACGAGAAACCCCACTCGCCGCAACCAGAGGAAGCCTGCACCCAGCAATGAAGAGCCAGCACAACCAAAAACAAAAATAAATAAATAAAACTATAGAACCTTTTTGTATATGGTGTTAGATAAGGGTCCAATTTCACTCTTTTCTAGTTTTCTCAGCATCATTTGTTGAAAAGATTATCCTTCCCCCATGGTCCTGGCCCCCTTTGTCAACAATTATTTGACCATATATCAGATCAGATCAGATCAGATCAGTCGTTCAGTCATGTCTGACTCTTTGCGACCCCATGAACCGCAGCACACCAGGCCTCCCTGTCCATCACCAACTCCCAGAGTTCACTCAGACTCACGTCCATCGAGTCAGCGATGCCATCCAGCCATCTCATCCTCTGTCGTCCCCTTCTCCTCCTGCCCCCAATCCCTCCCAGCATCAGAGTCTTTTCCAATGAGTCAACTCTTCGCATGAGGTGGCCAAAGTACTGGAGTTTCAGCTTTAGCATCATTCCTTCCAAAGAAATCCCAGGGCTCATCTCCTTCAGAATGGCCTGGTTGGATCTCCTTGCAGTCCAAGGGACTCTCAAGAGTCTTCTCCAACACCACAGTTCAAAAGCATCAATTCCTCAGGGCTCAGCCTTCTTCACAGTCCAACTCTCACATCCATACATGACCACAGGAAAAACCATAGCCTTGACTAGACGAACCTTTGTTGGCAAAGTAATGTCTCTGCTTTTGAACATGCTATCTAGGTTGGTCATAACTTTCCTTCCAAGGAGTAAGCGTCTTTTAATTTCATGGCTGCAGTCACCATCTGCAGTGATGTTGGAGCCCAGAAAAATAAAGTCTGACACTGTTTCCCCATCTATTTCCCATGAAGTGATGGGACCAGATGCCATGATCTTCGTTTTCTGAATGTTGAGCTTTAAGCCAACCTTTTCACTCTCCACTTTCACTTTCTGCCATAAGAGGGTTAATTTATGGGCTCTCTAGTCTCTCCCATTGATCTGTATGTCCTGATTACTGTAACTTTGTAAGTTTTGAAATCAGGAAGTATGAGTATTCTAGTTTTATTTTCTCGCAAGATTGTTTGGACTACTCAGGGTCCACTAGGATTTCATATGAATTATAGGACTGAGATTTTGACAGGGGTTGCATTTAATCTGTAGATCCTTTGGATAGTATTATTTTAACAATATTATTCTTCCCTTACATGAACATGGTATGTGTTTCAATTTATTTGTCTTCTTTAATTTCTTTCAGCAATTTTTTGTAGTACATAGGTTTCACAGTACAAGTGTTTTACCTTCTAGGTCAAGCTAATTCCCAAGTATTTTATTCTTTTTGATGCTGTTATAAATGGAATTGTTTTTATAATTCCCCTTTTAGATGGTTCATCGTTCATGTATGGAAATACAATTTATTTTTTTATGTTGCCTTTTCATCCTGCTACTTAGCTGAATTCATTGATTAGTTCTAACAGATTTTGTGGACTCTTTAGGGTTTTCCACATACAAGCCCATGTCATCTTCAAAGATAATTTTAATCTTTCCTTTTCAGTTTGGATGCACTTTATTTTTCTTGCCCAATTACTCTGGCTAGAACTCCCAAAATTATGAGCAGAAGTGGTAAAAGCAAGAATCCTTCTCTTGTTACTGATCTTTGAGGAAAAGCTTTCAGTCTTTCCATACTATTGAGGATGATGCTAGTCATGGGATTTTCATATATGGTTTTTACTATATTGAGGTAATTTCCTTCTATTCTTAGTTTATTGACTGTTGAATTTTGTCAAATGTTTTTTCTGTATTAGTTGAGATAGTCATGTGGCCTTTTCCTTCATCATCTTGATATGGGATATTACATTTCTATTTTTGGCTGTGCTGGGTCTTCACTGCTGCCTGCGGGCTTTCTCTAGTTGTGGTGAGCTGGAGCTACTCTCCAGGTGCAGTGCAAGGGCTTCTCTTTGCGGTGGCTTCTCTCGTGGAGAATGTGCTCTAGGGTATGTGGGCTTCAGTAGTTGTGGTGCTTGAGATCAGAAGTTGCAGCTCGAGGGCTCCAGAGCACAGGCTCAGTTGCCCCGTGGCATGCAGGAGCTTCCCAGACCAGGGATCAAACCGCTGTGCCTTTCGTTGCAAGCCACATTCTTAACTACTAAACCACCAGGGAAGCTCTACATTGATTTTTATATATTGAAACATCCTTACATTCTAGGAATAAATCCTAGTTGGTAATGGTGTATAATATTTTCAATATGCTAAATTCTATCTGCTAGTATTTTGTTGAGGATTTTTCCACCGATGTTCATATAGGATATTGGTTTCTATTTTCCTGTAGTGTCTTTGTCTGGCTTTGGTGTCAGGGTAAAGCTGGCCTCAGAATGAGTTAGGAAGTGCCTCCTACTCTTCAGTTTTTTGGAAAAGTTTGGGAAGGATTGATATTAGTTCTTCTTTAAATTTTTAGTAGAGGACTTTCTTGGTAGTTCAGTGGTTAAAACTCTGCACTCCCAATGCAGGGGGCATGGCTTCAATCCCTGGTCAAGGAACTAAGGATCCCACATGCCACATGGTGTGGCCCAAAAAAAAAAATTTGGTAGAGTTCACCAGTGAAGCCATTAGGTCCAGGACTTTTCTTTGTTGGGAAATTTTTGAATATTGACTCAATCTCCATAAATTTTAAGTCTATTCAGACTTTCTATTTCTTTGTGATTTAATCTTGCTAGGTTTTATGTTACAAGGAACATGTCCATTCATCTAGGTTATCCAATTTGTTGGATATAATTGCTCATAGTATTCTCTTATAATCCTTTTCCTTTCTGTACAATCAGTAGCAATTAAGACTTTCAGCAATTTGAGGCTTCTTTTTTTCCTTAGTCCACCTAAGGAAATTTTGTTTTGTCAATTTTATTGACAAATTGACAATTTTATTGCTCTTTTTGAAGAACCAACTTTTTGTTTCAATGGTTTTCTCTGTTGTTTTTCTATTCTCTATATCATGTATCTCTGCTCTAATTTTTATTGTTTCCTTTCTTCTGCTAGTTTTGGGTTTAGTTTGTTCTTCTTTTTCTTGCTCCTCAAGTTATAAAGTTACATATTTAACTTGAGATTGTTCTTATTTTTTAATGTAAACATTTATAGCTATAATTTTCCCACTGTTCACAGTTTTTTTTCTGTGTCTCATAAGTTTTGGTGTGTTATGTTTTAATTCATCTTATAGTATTTTCTAATTTCTTGTGATTTCTTCTTTGATCCATTGGTTGTTTAAATGTATTATTTAATTCTACAAGTTTGTGAGTTTTCCAGTTTCCCTTTAGTCCCAATGCAGTCAAAGAAGATACTTCATATATCCATCTTTTAAAATCTATTTTAAAGGGAGTTCCCTGGTGTTCCAGCTGTTAAGAATCTGCCCTACAATGCAGGGGATGTGGGTTCAATCCCTGGTCAGAGAACTAAGATCCCATATACCACAGGACAACTAAGCCTGCACACCACAACTAGAAAGCCTGCCTGCTCCAGTTTCCTATCTCCTTACTGATATTTCCTTTTGTTCACACATCATTTTCATGACTTTCTCTACACTTTAGTTCTTTGAGCTTCTTCAAAAGTCATTTTAAAGTCTCTGTCTAGTATATCTGCCATCAGGTACTTTTCAGGCACAGTTTCTGTTAATGTCTTTCTTTCCTTTGAATAGGTCATACTTTCTTTTTTCTTTTTTTGGCATGCTTTGGGATTTGTCTTTTTTTTTTTTACCAGAGATTTGAACCTAATAATGTTACAACACTGGAAATCACTTTTAACCAGGGTCTATAATCCCCCTAATCAATCTCCAGCCTTCTATCACTCTCCCCACAACTTACTTTGCTCAACCACACTGACCTTTTGCTGCTCCACCATAATGCTTCCTGTAGGGGAGCATTTGCTTTTCTTTGCAGTTGCTTTTCTCTTTGCTGGAATGCTCATCTCTCTGTCACAAAAACAGGCTCCTTCTCTTCGTTCCAGTTGAAGTTCAAAGGTCACTTCTTCAGAGCAGCCTTCCCTTGAATATCCCTTCTAATGTTGTGTCCCCCGCGCCATCATTATCACTTTACTTATTTTCTTCCTAGCACTTATCACTATTAAAAGTATCTATTTATTCATTTAATGACTGTAGGCTCAAAGAGAGCGGGATGTCTGCTTTGTTCACTATTTCTCCAGCACCTAGAATGGTGCCTGGCACAGAGGAGTCATTCAAAAATTACTTGTTGAATGTGGGACTGGATGCAGTAGGCCAATCAAGGAGGTTGCTGCAGTGGCGCAAGTGAGAGCTAAAGCGGTCCGATGAGGGTGGCAACAGCAGACACAAAGAAGTGGGCATAATGGACATGTGTTTTGGGGGTTGAAACAAAGAAACCTTTTTTTTTTCTTCCGTTTGTAAAATTATAATGTTGTGCCAATCTCTGCAGTACAGCAAAATGATTCAGTTTTATATATATATACACACACACACTCTTTTAGTATTCTCTCCCATTATGGTTTATCACAGGATATTGAATATAGTTCCCTGTGCTGACCCTGTTGTTCATCTATTTTTATACATAGCAGTTTGTATCCGCTAATCCCAAACTCCTAATTTTTCTCTCCCCCACCCGCTTACCCCTTGGCAACCACAGGTCTGTTCTCTATGAGTCTTTTTCTCTTTTGTAGATAGGTTCATTTGTGCATATTTTATATTCTGCATATAAGTAATATCAGATAGTATTTGTCTTTCTCTTTGTGACTTACTTCACTTAGTATGATAATCCCTAGTTGCAGCCATGTTGCTGCAAATGACATTCTTTCTTTCTTTTTTATGATGAGTATTATTCCACCATATATATGTACCATATCTTAACCATTCATCTGTTGATGGATATTTAGGTTATTTCCATGTTTTGGCTATTGTGAATAGTGCTGCTATGAACAAGGGGTGCATATATCTTTTTGAATTATAGTTTTGTCCAGGTATTATTCCCAGGAATGAGACTTATGGATCATATGGTAATTCAATTTTTCGTTTTCTAAGGAACCTACATACTGTTTTCCATAGTGGCAGTATCAACTTACCTTCCCACCGACAGTGTAAGAGGACTCTCTTTTCTCCACATCCTCTCCTGCACTGAGACAAATAAGTCTTAATGATTGATATTTCAATGTAAGGAGTAAAGGAATGGGAGGAGTCAAGAATGACGCCTGGCTTTCTGGTTTGAGTGCCTGAATGAGCAGAAATACCATTAGCTGGAAGGGAAATTCTGGAGATGAAGGAGGTTTGTGATTCAGACTATGGGTTTGGTTTTGCGTATTATCAGCAAGACACCTGAAAGAAACCCAAGTGGAGACACTGAATACTTGAGTAGATATATGAGCTGAGAGGAGAGGTCTGGTCACAGACTTCCAATACATATCTGGGAGTTGTCAGCATACAGAAGCTAAGTCAATGGATGTGAGCAAAATCTCTTAGGAAGAAAGCTTGAAGTAAGAAAAGGAAGAAGTAAAAGGGAAGGTAAAAAAAACAATTCCTTTTAAAATCATATGAAAAAAAAAAACACAACTTAATGATAACCCTGACCAAAGAGACGAAAGACCTATATGCTGAGAACTAGAAAACATTAATTAAGGAAACTAAAGATGATTCAGAGAAATGGAAAGATAACCCATGATCCTGAACTGAAAGAATTAATTGTTAAAATGGCCATACCATCCAAAGCAATCTACAGATTTAATGTGATTCCTATCAAATTACCCATGACATATTTCATAGAATTAAAGCAAATAATCCTAAAATTTACACGGTACCATAAAGACCCAGAATTGCCAAAACAATCCTGAGGAAAAAGAACAAAGTAGGAAGCATAACCCTCCCAGACTTAAGATGATACTACAAAGCTACAGTAATCAGAACAGTGTGGTACTGACACAAGAACAGACATATGGATCAATGGAACAGAATACAGCACCCAGAAACAAGCCCACACACCCATGGTCAGTCTTCAACAAAGGCGGGAAGAAGAAACAAAGGAAAACAAGTGGTATCTTCAGCAAGCGGTGTTGGGAAAACTGGACAGCCTCATGTAAATCAGTGAAGTTAGAACACACCCTCACACCACACACAAAAATAAACTCAAAATAACTTAAAGACTTAAATACAAGACAAGACACCATAAAACTCCTTGACAAGAACATAGGTAAAACATGCTCTGACATAAACTGTTCCAATACTTCCTTAGGTCAGTCTCCCAAGGCAATAGAAATAAAAGCAAAAATAAACAAATGGTACCAAATCAAACTTAATGGCTTTTGTACAGCAAAGGAAAACATAAAACAATGAAAAGCCAACCTACAGATCAGAAAAAAATATTTGCAAATGATGTGACTGACAAGGGCTTAATTTCCTTAATCTCCAAAATATACAGCTCATACAACTCAATAACAAAAACAAACAACCTAATTGGAAAATGGGCAGAAGAACTAAATAGACATTTCTTCAGAGAAGACATAGAGAGGGCCAAAAGGCACATGAAAAGATGCTCAACATTGCTAATTATTAGAGAAATGCAAATCAAAAGTACAATGAGGTACCATCTCACGTTGATCAGAATGACCATCATTAAAAAGTTGACAAATAACAAATGCTGGAGACATTTGCTGGTGTGGAGAAAAGGGGACCCTCCTTCACTGTTGGAGAGGATGTAAATTGGTAAAGCCACTATGAAGAACAGTAATGGAGGATCCTTAAAATACTGAGAAGAGAGTAGTCGTATGATCCAGCATTCTCACCTGGGTATACATGTGGGCAAAACTATGATTCAAAAGACACATGCACCCCTACATTCACAGCAGCACTATTCAGGATAGCCAAGACATGGAAACAATTTTATCTATCAACAGATGAATGGATAAAGAAGATGTGGTACATGGGTATACAATGGATTACTACTCAGCTGTTAAAAAAAAAAAAAGAATGCCATTTGCAGCAACATGGATGGACCTAGAAATGATCATACTAGGTAAAGTAAGCCAGACAGAGAACTTATATGTGGGATATAAAATATGGCACAGGGCTTCCCTGGTGGTTTGGTGGTGAAGAATCCACCTGTCAATGCAGGAGACAAGGGTTGGATCCCTGATCCCAGGAAGATCCCACAGGCTGAGTAGCAACTAAGCCTGTGCACCACAACTATTGAGCCTGTGCTCTAGAGCCCGCAAGCTGCAGCTACTGAAGCCCACGTGCCTAGAGCCTGCCCTCTGCAACAGGAGAAGGCACCACAATGAGAGGTCCGTGTACCACAACTAGAGAGTAGCCCCCACCCACCGCAACCAGGGAAAAGCCTGAGCACAGCAACAAAGAGCCAGTGCAGCCTAAATAAATAAAAAATGAGAATGCTAACTGCTGTGGGAGGAAAAAGACGGAACAGTGACTGGAAAGGGATGTGGGATCCAGGGAATACTGGGTTTCCTTTTTTTTGGCCACGCCACGCAGCATGAAGGATCTTAGTTCCCCACTGAGGGGTCGAACCAGCACCACCTGCAGTGGAAGCACGGCGTTCTAACCACTGGACCCCCAAGGAAGCCCAGGGAATACTTTTTAAGGATGGGAAAAATCCAAGGGTGTCAAGTGATGAAAAGAAGCTAATAAAGAAGGCATTGAAGCTATTAAGAAGGGAGATGATAACCTGAGAAGGATAACTCTGAGCAGATGAAAGATGAGACTGGCCTTGGGTAAGAAGAGAGATGCCTCCTTCAGGGTAGCATGGAGGGAAGTAGAAAGCATACGTGTAGAACAGGTCCACCTCGAGTTTAGGGCAGACTGCTTCACAACTCTCCTAGTCACAGAAACAGATGTGATCTTGTTAGTGCTTTTGGTGGTGTGAAGCTGAGTTTGTTCCCATCTGACGGCTTCTAATTTCTCTGTAAAGTTGGGGTTAAGTCATCTGTTAACTGGTGACAGGAAGTGAAGAATCAGTTTGCAATAATAGCTGGTGAGAGTAGGAAAAGCAGTGTACTAAAGAAATACAGTGTGAGTGCCATGTGTAGGAAAAGTATCAAGTATATAAAGTACCTGGCATATAATAGGTGCTTCGTAACTAATAACATTTACCAACATTATTACTGTTAATGGCCGGTATTATGCAGTCACTGGCCAGACAGAAAGTCTACTCTGTAGACAAGAAGATTACAAACCACATCAGGGTAAGTTTGTGTAGGACTTGTAGCCTTTATGAACACTAATAGATAATGCTCATCCTTTAAAAGTCATGATATGTCTGCTATTCTCACATTTTTATATATGTTGGTTTTGTCTCAATATATAAAATTTTATGAGAGGAAGTACTGCATATGACCAAATCTCTATATTCCTCAAAGTTTCTTATACCTAGTATTATTTGTAATTTGTCTTGGTGTTCCTCTGATTACAATGGCATGCGACTGTTTCCTTGCTTTTAAATGGTCATATTAACTTGTACCTTCCTGTTTTATTTGTACAGGGTAAAATTTGAGGGAGCTAAGAACTGTATTGAATATGACCATCCACAACAGGAACTATCCAGTTTTCACAAACAAAAGATCTACTACTTACAAATAAAATGTTAGCTGGCTAGCACTGTACAAGAAGCTAAATTAGAGAAAATATTGTGATCTTTCTTACCATAGTTTCATTCTTCTGAGACACTAAGGATGTGAGGTATACAAACTGAAATATAGAGATGATGTTTGTTCACTTAAAGAGTTCAAAATGTCTTGGGCTTTTATTCCTACCTATACTTTTATCATGTAAGTCAATTATAGCTGGAATGGGAATATGGCAATCCTGGCAAAGAGGAGGGCCACATTTTTATAATAAAACAGATGGGGTCCCTGATGGTCCAATGGTTAAGAATCCACCTTGCAATGCAGGGGACGCAGGTTTGATCCCTGGTCAAGGAACTAGGACCCCACATGCTGAGGCGCTACTAAGCCTGTGCCCACAGCTGCTGAGCCCTCACGTTCTGGAGCCCATGCTCTGCAACAAGAGAGCCCGTGTCCACAACAAAAGATGCCACATGACGAAACAAAGATCCCATGGGACGCAACTAAGACCTGACGCAAATAAATAAAACTTAAAAAAAAAAAAAAAAAAGCATGGATGACTGGTGCCCATTTGTATGATGGTTTGTGGTTGCTGTTTAGCTGCCAAGTTGTATCCAACTCTTTTGTGACCCCATGGACTGTAGCCTGCCAGGCTCTTCTGTACATGGGATTTTCCAGACAAGAATACTGGAGTGGGTTGCCATTTCCTCCTTCAGGGGATATTCTCAACTCAGGGATTGAACCTGAATCTCGTGCAGTGGCAGGCAGATTCTTTACCACTGAGCCACCTGGGAAGCCCATGATGGGTGGTAGCAATAGTTAATTATTTGTCAAATTTTATAACAGAAATTAAAACTTCTTTGGGTGGCAGTTCCTTTCTCAATAACTAAAATATAGAAATAAATCTTACAGGGCTTCCCTGGTGGCTCAGTGGTAAAGAACCTGTCTGCCAGTGCAGGAGGCATAGGTTTGATCCCCAGTCCGAGAAGATCCCACGTGCTGCAGAGCAGCTAAGCCTGTGTGCCACGACTACTGAGCCCATGTGACTGGAGGCCGCGCTCTACAAGAGAAGCCACCACAGTATGAAATCTGCGCACTGCAACTGGAGAGTAGTCCCCGCTCACCACAGCTAGGGGAAGCCTGCAGCAACGAAGACCTAGCAGAGCCAAAAATAAACAAACACGCAGAATTTTTAAAGAAGAAATATATCTTACAAGTCAAAACTGGTATTAAAAGGCAATGTTTTATTAGATAATATGAATTTGAAGTTTTTGAAAATCTGTATCAAAAAAACCAAATGCCATTCAGGGCACAATTAGAAAGTTTTACAATCAAAACACCTTTTACTTTTCAGAAATCTGACTAAAAACAAATGGTTAAATGTGCTGCAAACAAACAAGCCATTCTGTCTATAGTGGAAGCCGAACAAAGTGTGAGTTACAGACCCACTGCCCTAATGGTGACCGCAGCAGACGAGGGAAGAAGGGAACTCACGAGCAGGGCACTCAGACTCAGGCCAGGAGTCCACCTAGAGTCCACTTCCGGTCAGTCTGACAAGTCACTCTGATCCAACACGATTATCCTGAACAAAAAATGGGAGTTTCGAGTTGGTGTGTATGCTTTTTAAAGACACAAACAACAGTCTCTTTCTATTCAATTGAATTCGAGGGAAAGAAACTTTGATCTTTATCATCAAAAGAGCTTATGATAAACTAGTGTATCATGGAAATGCAAAATGACTGCAAAGCAAGTGACAGCAGCATCTTCTGTCCTCCCTCCACTCAAAACCTTCTTGTGCTGACTGCCAATTACGTAATTGAAGTTGGCATTTGTTTCCTCTTCTGTTTTAATTAATTATAAACATTAGCATTTCAAAACTGAGCAACTCTGAATTCAAGTCTTTGTCATTAATGTTGATTTAGATACTGGTAAATGTTTAAAGTCTATTCAAGTTGTCTATAAACAGTGGGCTCTGACTTACAAACATCTGGTATCTCATTACCTGGATGGTTCAGACCAACCCAGTCGCTTCCAAAAACAGGGTTTTAGTTCCTCTTGATGAAATATAGGAGGAAGAAAAAACAACTTGATTATTCTCTGGATCAAAGGATGCCACCACTCAGAAGTCCCACTAGTACTCTCTCCAGTTTAGGGTGGACTATTTTACCTCCAACAATTGTTTGCTTCTACAGAGATGAAATATGTCTAAAAACAATTACTGGGCTTCCACTCCTAATATCCTACAGCTCCCTGTCATATCAACAGACACCAATAATGCTAATTTCACAGGGTCCCTGCATCATGTTCTCAGTGAATTCAGTACTAGCTAAATGCTCACACAGTCAGGGCCCTGGAGCAAACAGAATGTACCCCCAGGCCCTTTCATGAACTACCTGCTTACAGAGGTGTTAGAGTTAAGGGTGCAAACAAGGGATGGCAAAGCATCCAGTGACCAGCAGCAGTGGGAAGCCTTGTCACCCCTAAGTCTGAAGGGGCTGGGGAGAGCAGGGGTAGGGCAGGACAGTTACTGGGACCCAGTGCAAGCCAGAAGTGGGAGGACGGGACAGAAGCTGTGGAGGGACACCATTTCCACATGGACACGAGGCACAGAGGCGGCAGGCAGGCAGGCAAGTAACATCCAGCTACTCGTCAGCCCTCTGATGTGCGAGGGCCTCTCACTGGCTAACAGGGAGCCGGCTGACCAGCAAGCCCGGCAGATTCAGTTCACACAGGCCAGGAGGAGAATGAGAATGGACTGGGGAAGGGATACAAGAGGTACCGGATGATCTGAAAGAATTAATGACTATAACTTCCTAAGTAGGAGGATCTTAAATGTAGGAAGGCACCGTTTGCAGATGGTCCCTTAAAGCTCTATCAAAAGTTTTGAAATTAAGGTTAATTTATACTTCTCACATTACTTGTAGGCACCACTTAAATTCCACAATTTATGATTTCTTATTGGATTCTTATTTAGCCTCTCTGTGAGATAAATCTAGAACTCTTTTGAAGATACATTAGGAGCAAAACATCTTTCCAGACAGTATATGTGGATGATGAGAATAGCTGAAGACTTGATTTAGAAATAAAATTGGATGTCACTACTGTTTTGTGATGAAGACATAATTGGCAATTAATAGAAAACCTGGGCTGAACTATAAGGGGAATGTGTAGGAGGACTGTATACAGCATCTGGGAAATATTTCTAAATAACTCTGATGCTCACTGAAGCCCAAGGACTCCGGGTTACATTATAATGACCTTCATACCTTCTTCAGAAGTCCCTAAAAAGCTCTCCGATTTCCTTCTCTCTGGCTTCGTGCTTTCTTCCCCGTTACGCTTCTTTTCACCAACTTCTTGATCTTTGCTGCTTGCCTCCCTTCAATGACAATGATTTTGGTCATTAAATCATGTGCACAATGGCCAGAGGGAGAAGACTGTGCTCCCAAGGAAATACAGCAATAGCTAGCACTAATTGTGTGGGTTCCCTCTGTGTCCAAGTGCTGTAATGTATATTAACTCATTTAATTCTCATCACAACTGTGTAAAGTAGTACAGCGGTGAGAAAACTGAGGTACAAAGAGGTTGAATTACATGCCCAGTACGTCCTAGAGCTGAGGTCAACCCAGAAAATCTGACTCAGGACTCTGCTCTCAACCACTAGGCTATATTGTCTCGAAGGAAACACACATTTCACTTATGTTGTAACTGATGTCCTTTTTACAACCACATATATTTTATTACTTTATCTTCATTTCCTGAAACTCTCAAGTGAAATATCTAATTGCAGTATCTAACAATTGAAGACCACATCTGTCAGACCAGTAAGCAGAAACCATCTCCCCAACTCAGCTCTAAGTTCCCTAAGGGCAGAGGTCTCCTATGGCTCTGCACCTCAAGTGCTCAGAACAGATGATGGCAGAATCAAACTGATATAGTATAGGGACTTTTCTTGCTTTCACTTGGTGGATGTTCAAAACAAAATATGCAAAGTGAGAGACAAAGTAAAGCCAGCTAGGATGAAAAGGATTTTTTTCTTCCTAACCTCTCATCACTAATAGAATCACAGGCTCTAAAGTTGGAGGAGGTTATCTCTTACCTCCGTCCAGATGCCCTGGTCCATGGGCATGCCTGGGTGGGAGGAGCTGCTATTAAAGTAAAGGCAGCTGTTTTCTCTTTCTGATTGCTGTGGCTACTAGAAAACTTGTACTTTATTGAATAAAAGTCTTTTGCTCTGCAGTTTCTAGTCAGTAGCTCTGTCCTTCGGGGCAGAGGAGAGTGAGCTGACTCTGTTCACTTTACAGTATTTCGGGTATTCAGGAACAGCTATCTAATTCTCTATCCCATATGCTTTTCTCAGACTGAGCCTCCCCAGCAACTTTAGCTGTTCTCATATGACAAGGTTTCCAGACATCTAGCTGTTCTGTGGCCACCATCTTCTGTTTGTGACTGTCCCTTTTAAAATATGACACCCCACCAGGAGCCCCACAGTGAACCAGAGCTCCAGGAGCTCTAGGAGTCCTCTGGCCAGTCTGAGACGTCACCTTGGCCTGGACAGTGCATTTTCTGCCTGCTCGGTGTTAGTGCAGCACAGACCTTTTTAGCAGCCATATCAAACTGAGGTCTCAGGGGGTCCCTGTCCATGTCTTCTTCAAGGAGAATGTCTTGAATTCTTACCATGTCTCAAAATGCATGTTAAATGCTTGGCATATAAAAATAAGACGTATTTCCCATTTTCAATGAAATTACAGTTGAGTACGAGCTTCTGGTCAAAAAATTCTCTATTAGGTCAGCCCTCTCACATTCAATACTTTTGGATCCAAACGCTCACCTTCATCTCGCAGAGAAATTTAACATTTCCACCTGTCAAGATCATTTTGAATACACAGTCTATCACCCATCACATTACCATTCATTCTTAGACTGTGTTATCTAAAAATTTGATAAGCACGCATTTTCTGATTTAATTCAAATGACCAATGAAAATGTTGAAGGTGACAGGGCCAAGATACAGCAATTTTAGAGGTCTCTCTCTGTTCTGATATCAATCTGCTAGTCAGCATTGGGAGCACGGTAGGTGGCTGGAGGGAGAGGGGCAGACAGGAGGTGGGGCCGGCTTTCTACAGTGACATAATACCCTGGCCAAACATTCATTCTCCAAGAAGTCGCTGTACTTTCTAAAGAAATAATAAAATCTATTAAATAAAAAAAGCAAAACTAAAATCTCATCCCCCTTCCTGAGAAAGAAGGAAAGGATACCCTGGTGGAGAACAAGAACCTTGCCGGGCCCTTGGGCAGATCCGGTAGCTGCGTGCTGTCCTCGGGGGGCTGCAGCCATCTCTCCAGGTCCTCGTCGAGTGTAGAGTGAGCTCTGTCCAAGGCAAAGGAAGAGAATGAGACAGCGACCACTCCCCCTCTCCCCTGACAAGGAGACATGCCCTCTAGAGCAGGAAAGGACCTTCACACTGCACACATGAGAAAATGAGAGCTTGGTGAGACCGCACCTGAGCTGTGGAGGTCATTGAGAGCCCATGTAAATGCACACCAGGACCCTCCTTCAGCCTCTTGACAAAAAGCCTCAGCCCCGGGACTTCCCTGTTACCGGTACAGTGGTTGTGCCACCTACCTGCCTCAAACCTGATCTTAGACCTCCAGCTTCCAGAACAGTGAGAAATAAATTTCTGTTGTTCATAAGCACACACAGGCTTCCCAGATGGAACTAGTGGTAAAGAACCTGTCTGCCAATGCCAGAGACGTAAGAGACACGTGTTTGATCCCTGGGTCGGGAGGATCTCATGGAGGAAGGCATGGCAGCCCAGTCCAGTATTCTTGCCTGGAAAATCCCAAGGACAGAGGAGCCTGGGGGGCTAATAGGGTCGCAGAGTTGGACACGACTGAAGCAACTCAGCATGCACTCACACGCATAAGTACATACACAGAAAAGAATCCACCTGCCAATGCAGGGGACACAGGTTCGATCCCTGGTCCGAGAAGATCCCATATGCCACAGAGCAACTAAACCCACACACCTCAACTACTGAAGCCCACACACCTGAACCTGCACTCCACAACAAGAGAAGCCACGGCAATGAGAAGCCTGAGCACCACAAAGAAGAGTAGCCCCTGCTCCCGCAACTAGAGAGAGCCGTGCACACAGCAACGAACATCCAGTGCAGCCAAAAATAAATTAATTAAAAAAAAAAATCCTCAGCACCCACAATATCACTGCCTCCCAAAGTGCAATACTAGACTCTGTCTCAATTCTAGGTCATTACGTCAACTTCCACCTGGGGCTAGAACTGCACACTCATTCCTGCAAGTTTTCCAGATTAAGAACTGCCTCTGAGGCTACAGGATGAGGATAATGTGTTTTCAGAGGCCTGAAAAGTCCCAACTGTCTGAAAAAAATATCTTCCACTCTGGCTTGGTGCAGGACTGAGATAACTGAGCAGCTGTGGCCATCTACCTGCGGCCAGCATAGCCAGCCCTTCGGGAAAAGGAGTAGGCAGTGATAACAGTAGCTAACTTTTGATCATGTGCAAAGCAGTTTGTATTTGTATAACTGAATGTAACTCAGCCTTCTTGGGATACTCTCCTTTTGCCTTAAATAAAGGCATAGATTTTTACTGAGGATGCACTGGGGAGTAGGAATGAATGGAGTTACAGCAGACATCACAGACAAAAGCTTGCCTCCTCCTTTGCCTCTTTGTCTTCTCTGTCTCCCCACTCAAAAAAACCCTCTCCCTCCTTCCTCTCAGGTCCCAGGGCTCTAGTCTCCTCATAAGACCTTCCCACCCAGGTCTCTCTCTTTTCCTTCTTTGTAAAGAATAGATTAGCCCTTGAAGAGTGTGACAGAAACGGGATTCACTACCCAAAAGTTGTTCATAACCCTCTCCTCCCTTACCTTCCTCTTCTTCTATAGCAGCTGAAAGCTAAAAACTCAATTTCCAGTCTCCCTGGCAACCAAGGGTGGCCATGTGTCCTATTTGGCCAAGAAGATATCATCTGCTGAAAAGGGCTTCTAGGAAAATTTTTTTTGCTTTCCAGATAAACAAGCACAGAGTGGGCTAGACTCTTGCCCTACCCTCTTATTTCTGCCTGGAATGGGCACAGAAGCCACCTTGTCCAAAAGCTGACAAGTCTGAAAACAAAAGCCAACATGCTATGTCTGGCAGAGCAGAAAGATCAGAAGAGCCTAAGTCTCCAGAGGCATCACTGATTCTACATCAGCCAAGCCCTGCCAACTGCTGGTGAGACAAACTCATCTAAACAGGAGTGGTATTATTAAGTGTATTTTTCTAATGTTTGCAGCTGAAAGTATTCTGCATGGCTTCCCCAGGTATCTGCTGGGCCAGGAGAAGACTGAGGCAAGTGGTGTTAAGTGCAGATTCATAGCCTCTCTTCCTTTAAAATGTAAATATTCTGTTCATCAAAATATGGGTTTTATTTTTTTGCATTAGTATTGATTTTTACAAATATGGCATTAAAATAGTACTTTCTTGACTTCTGAGTTTTTTGGTGCCTCCTTCAATTTTGTGCCCACGGAGGGTGTCGCCTTCACCTCCCCTCAGTCCTGGCCCTGAGTTTGGGACAAAGTTTGACAGCTTGGACAAAGCTAGAGAAGTTGAGCTGAGGTGGTTTACCTTGCAATGCAAGTCCAAGGAGAGTTCCAAGTCAAGAACAGAATTGGGTCCCTTGAGGGAAACTTGTGTTTTTAGACTGAACTGTCTGGATCACTGCCCCCATCTTTTCTTAGTTGGCTAAGAAGACCTAAAAATTCTCTTTAACTAAATGTTTTGAAAGAAACTGAAACCTATATTTGCCTCACAAAATGAAGTAAAAACCAAAACAAAAAACAACTTGACGAGGAAAAAAAAACAAATAATCCTATTTTAAAACTAGGCAATTTCTCCAAAGAAGATACACAAATGGCCATCCACATTCAAAAAGATGCTCAACACCACTAATCATTAGAGAAATGCAAATCAAAACCACAATAAGATATCACCTCACACCCATTAGGATGGCTACTAACAACAACAACAAAATAATAATAATAAAGCAATTATCCTCCAATTAACAATAAATTATAAAAAAGATAATAAGTATTGGTAAGGATGTGGAGAAACTGGAACCCTTATGCGCTGTTTGTGGGAATGTAAAATGGTGCAGCTGCTGCAGAAAACAGGATGGCATTTCCTCGAAAAAATAAAAATAGATTTATCATATGATCCAGCAATACCACTCCTGCATAAATATATCCAAAAGAAACGAAAGCAGGGAGTCCTGAAAAGGTATTTGTATACTCACATTCACAGCAGCATTACTCACGACAGTGAAAAGGTGGAAGCAACCTAGTGTCCACCAGCAGATGAGTGGATAAACAAAATGTGATACACACACACCCCCTCTCAATGGAATTCAGTCTTAAGAAGAAAGTAAATTCTGACATGCTTCATGGATGAACCTTGAGGACATTGTGCTAACTGAAATAAGCCAGTGACAAGACAACAACGACGGCATGATTTCACCTACAGGAGGTATCAAGAGTGGTCCAACTCAGAGAAAGAGAGTAGAACTGCGGTTGCTAGGGAATGAGGGGAGGAGGAAATGGGGAGTTGTTGTTTAATGGGTACAGAGTTTCAGTTTTGCAGGATGAAAAAGATCAGTTGCACAACAATGTGAATATACTTAGCACTACTGAATTGCACACTTAAAATGTTTATGTTGTATGTATTTTACCACAATTAAAAACTTGGTAAAAAAAAACAACAAACTTTTAGGAATAGGGGCTATAAGGATAACATGAAAAAAAGACCCTTTTTTCCTAATTTGTCAATATCAGAATAAAAACTAACATAAATTAACACTACAGTTTTCTAAACCCTTAAAAAAAAATCCAGCTTTTTCTGTTACCTCTCTGTGTCATCCTCTAGATCCTGGGTTTCTTTGGTCCAAAGCATACTGCTGTCTTCTTTATTACTGTGAGTTTCTTGTTCTTCTAAATGCCTTTGATCTAGAAACAGTTGAAAGACTTTATTAGAGCAAAAAAAGGTTTTTTTTGAGAAAACCTGCCTTAAGATGGAGTGCAAAAAATGAAGCCTAATCAGTGGACCCTGAAGTCTGCAAAGCACGAGTTCCCCTCTGCCCAGAAGAGCAGGGGGCCAGGTGGCAATCTGCAGGGTGCCCGTATCCACAGCAGCTGCTTCGGAGGTCTGGGGAGCTCTCTGCCAGGTGAAACTACAGGAAAGCGTTCCTGTGCCAAGGCTCAAGAGAGACAGAGGAAAGAAACGGCACATAAAAGAGGCCGCAAGAGACCCAGAAAACAAGTTGTACAGATTTATTTCAGGGGACCACCCTCTTCCCACTTGTTAGATGTTTCCATATTGAAGCCAGGGAAGGAATTTGGGTGGGGAAGGGTAGAGTCCTTTAGTGTATGCCAGGCATTTTACATATGCTTTCCCATTTCATCCTGCCAGAAGTTCTATGAGAGGAAGGAGACTAACGCTTGCTAACTATCTTACAACGTACCAGGCACTGTGCATGAACACCATTAGGTGGAGTTATCATTCTCATTTGACAAATGAGGATAACTGAGGCTCAGGGATATAAAACAGTTTGTTAGACCAAAATAAGCCATGGAGTCAGAAATGAAGTGGAGTGTGCCTGACTTCAAAGTCCACACCCCGCAGGTGTACCACTATGCTGCTAAGGACAGTTACAGCAAAACCTGGTGAAAAGATCGGCATGTGCTCAGTCATATCCAATTCTTTGCGACCCCGTGGACTGCAGCCTGCCAGGCTCCTCTGTCCATGGGACTCTCCAGGCAAGAATGCTAGAGTAGGTTGCCATTTCCTCCTCCAGCGTATCTTCTTGACTCAGGGATCAAACCAACAACTTCTGTGTCCCCTGCACTGGCAGGTGGATTCTTTACCACTGAGCCACCTGAGCAGCCCGAAAAAGATCTGAGGATCCGACTTACCATTTGCAGTGCTGCCCGGACGACTTGCTGTGTTCTCATCCAAAGCTGTGGATGAGACCTGCTGCCCCTTCAGGTGCTCTGTCACAACATAAACAGATCTGCATGTCACATCATCCTCTAGGGTAGCGGTTCTCAAAGAGTTCTCAGACCCACAGCCTCAGTATCAACTGAGAACTTGTTATATATGCAGATTCTCAGGCCTCACCTCAGACTTACTGAATCAGAAACTCTGGGGGTGTGGATGTTTTACCTAGCCCTCCAGATGAGTCTGATGCCTGATGGCACTTGAGAACCACTGTATTCAATCCCACGTAACACTAAACATAAACGTAAAAATGATGATCATGATAGGTAGCACTTGCAGAGCAGGTACTATTTCCAATTTGTATACATTAATTCAAGATTCCTTCCTGCATGCACACTCAATCGTGTCCAACTCTGTGTGACCCCATGGACTATAGCCTGCCAGGCTCCTCGGTCCATGGAATTTTTCAGACAAGAATACTAGAGTGGGTTGCCATTTCCTACTCCAAGGGATCTTCCCAACACAAGAACTGAACTCGTGTCTCTTACGTCTACCAACATTGACGGCGGGTTCTTTACCACTAGCATCGCCAATCTCCTTAATTTCAAGATTAATATCTTGAATTAATTTTCACAACAACCCTAAGAGATTGATCACATTATTGTTATTCCTGTTGGACAGATGAACAAATTAAGGTAAAGAAAGGAAAAGGAATCACAAAAGGGAGGGGATATATTTATACCTATGGCTGATTCATGTTGAGGTTTGACAGAGAACAACAAAATTCTGTAAAGCAATTATCCTTCAATTAAAAAAAAGAAAGGTAAAGGAATTAGTAATGTGATGGAATTGGGATTTGAGTACAGGCAGTCTAGTTCTAAGGTTTACGCTCTTAATCTCTATTTTATATACTCTCGCAAAGAATATAATTTACAATTCCTAAAGAATTGACCACTAGACCAAGACAAGCATCTCCTAAACTCAGTATACTGCTTCACAAGTGTGAGGTCCTCCCTTTCTTCAAAGTGCTCCCCAGAGCCCAGCAGAGAGACAGCTGGGAGGCAGCACAGATGGGCCCCCAGGCTCACTGGCCCTGCTGTGTGTGGGCACAAGTATCTCTCTCCTAGCAAGTCAGGAAGCAAGCCCTACCTGGCAGCTTCTGGGCACTAAGGGGCCCCATAAAGCTCATGTAATATAATCTGAAACTTAAAAATCCTTCTTATTGTTATCCTTGTTAAAGTATAACAATACTTTATAAAGTATCAGCTGATCTTAGAGCATTCTAAATGACCCCCTGCTTGAGGCCCTGGACAGAAGCCTGGAGCTTTGCGTAAGTGCCCTTCAAAGGAGCAGGTCACTCCCCACAGCTCTCCCGAGGGGAAATGGTGACAATGATGATGAGCGATAATCAGGCAGGCCACCCATTATTAGGAGAAACTACTCAGGTGCCCTCTGCCCTTTATCTTTCTGGAAAATTACCGACCCATCTCAAAGTATAAGACATTGTCTAAAAACCTGGCCCAGAAAATTACCATAGGTGAAATGAGGGAGAGTTTCTGCAGAGCACACTGGGATACAGCAGTGCCAAGAGGCTGGGGCCCAGGCGGAAGCCTGTGACAGCTGCCGAGATGCGGGTGCGGTCCACATGCGGACAGCAGGGAGAGAGCAGGACCCAGAGGAAGGGCATCACCGAGGTCACACCGCACAGGAGCCTGCAAGTGCCGTCCTCACCCACGGCCAGAAACCAGACGGCACCGAGAGCAGAACACGTGGGGGTGGCCGCTCCTCTCACCAGCAGCAGTTCCATTATTATATGAAGGAGAGCAACTGGAGAGGAGGAATTTGCAAGGGTGCCGTAGTGGGATCCAGAAGACGAAAGCTGGAGTGGGGTGAGAGCCCGAGAGCCTGAGCCCACAGCCCTGTGGCCCCACAGCCCTGTGGCACTGGGGAGGGCTGTGGCGGGGCAACAAGGGCCTGTGACTGCAGAAAGAGAAAGACGCCAGGCAAGGTTCTGGCAGGTCTGACCACCTTCACCCAAGTTCACAAGGCCAGCGGCCGGGGGTTAGGGGTTGGGCAGCCTAGACCATATCTTTCCATTGAGTCAGATCAGGTAAGGCCTCATTCACCTCTCTCTTCCTTATGAGATACCAGACTTCAGAGACCCTGGAAACCGAGAGATGCCCCTCAGGAGACCCCCTACTGGTCCTATATCAAGAACTGGACCATCAGAGGCCTGATGAGATGTACCCTCTGAGAGTGAGGTCAGCTAGGCTGTCAAGAAGAGAGCAGTCAGTCCTCCCTGCCTGGGGAAACAAACCACCTGGCCCAAATGCTTTTAACACCTGCTCCATTTACCCCAGCAGCAGCTCAGCTGGGCAGGGCCCACGGGTCAGCTGCAACTAAAATTGAGTGGGTGTCCCTCAGTCTCTGCCTCAAATGAAAAATTCTGGTCTCATTAGATCTTGTGCTACTGACTTCCCTGCCCTCAGGAAAGGGATTCTTCCACAATGCCAATACTTTAAAATCTCCTGCTAATGGCAGAATGGAAAGCACAGGATGTTTTGGCCCGAGATGCCAGAATTCAGTAGCTCTGAAGTATAGCTAGTTTGGTTCAAAAGGGACGTGAGAATTCCTTTAATAAAAGAAGTTCATCATGATAAACCACTTGGATGTTGTTATTCCCTCTTAGAATCACTGCCATAGACCCTTAAGGAACAACATGACCACAGACACAGGCCACATATGCTGGCCAGGCTTTAGTAGTAGTCTGAGGCCTATCATTGGAAAACTGCCCCCTCCTGAATCCTGTCCATCCAGTCAGACCTTCACAGGGCCTTCTGCACTAGTGCTCACACCTGAAACAAAGCCCCGTACGTGGTCCGTGACCACAGCAAGCAGGGCCAGGAAGGATATTCTGCACCGTGCATGCCTTACCGATTTCGTCAAGCAGCTCCTGAGACGGTGGTGGTAGCTCATCGATGTGATGTTGCGAGATGGCTTCTACGAGTTCTTAAGAAAGATAAAGGGAAAGTGACTGAACACCTTCCTGGACCTGAACTAGACTTGCTAGGCTTCCATACGGATTTGATTTAGAATTTCTCAAGGATGAAACAAGCTAAGACAAGGAGAAATCCTCTTACATGAACAGTGCTATTGAGACTTCATATGTGAATGGCTTTACACTCCCTTTACCTCTAAACCCTCTCCTACCTCCCTGCTCACCTCAGTACCACTTGACCTGTGGCCCTCTCCAAGGATCTTTGGGGTAGGTGAGGTATCAATTCTTACTAAAAGGCCAGGGGTCCAATTTGGACCAAGGCAGCTGGAGGAATAAAGAAGCTCCAGACCCGTCAAAATGACTAAAACACCAAGTGGGGGTCTTTCTGTGTAGATTACCCATCGAGGGGATATGGGAGACCATACTTGGGACCTTCACTTAAGGGATCAATTATAATAGTAACCAAGACCCCTCAGCACAGCTTGAAATAACTCTATCCCCTTGAGGGAAATTCTAAGACTTATACCAAAGACACAAGACAACAAGATTAGTGGAGCAAAGGCCTTAAGAGCTGTTAAAACTCTCAGACCCTTTGATCTGAAAATTGTCTTCTAAGACTCTATCCTAAAGAAAGACCAGAGGTTCAGATAAAGATTTCTGTACAAAGAGCCCAAATTAGAAAACAACATGAATTTTCAATATGAAAGCAAGGTTAGGCAACATATGTAGAATGGACTAGTATGCAGTCATCTCATACTTATGAATAATTTTTACTGTCAAGTGGAAATTCTAAAATATATCACTGAAGAAAAAGCAGCAGCCAGAGCTGATATACCATGTTAGCTATGCTAAATATATATATATATGTGTGTGTGTGTATATATATATATATATGGAGGGGTATAGTTCTAAACACATAAAAAAGATAGGTACCAAAATAGTACAAGTTAAAAAATGATGCTAGAATGGTGGTAGTTTTCTCTTTTAAGTTCTTTGAAAAAGATTATTTATTTGGCTGCACCAAATCTTAGTTGCAGCATCTGGGATATTTAGTTGCTGCATGCAAACACTCAGTTATGACATGTGGCATCTAGTTCCCTGACCAGGGATTGAACCTAGGCCCCCTACATTGGGAGCGTCTTAGCTACTGGACCACCAGGGAAGTCCCTTAAGCTCTTCTTTAATCTCCAAGAAAGTTCCTTAAGCTCTTCTTTAATCTCCAAGTTTTTTATAACAAGTATAATTTGTATAGTCAGGGGGAAATAGCAGTTTTGTTGAAACCTACTATAGCATCAAAGATGAGATGAAGGCTCTCTTAAATGGGCTTACTAATTATGAGCTTATATTTTAATACTAAACACAGGGTACCTTTTGGCAGGCTCCTTCTCTGAGTGGCACGGTGTGATGTGTCAGGCGCCTTAGCAATGCTGGAGGAACCAGCCCCAGTAAAGGCAGGCAATCTTTTCTATAAATAAGACATAAACGTGGTAATTTACACACACATTATTAAGCTAAAAAGGCATGTTAAGCTCAGTCATTTCCAAAATTAAGCTTGTGTATCATTCATGGAAGAAGCCACTTGTTTTGTTGATCGAGTCAAACTCATTCAAATGTCACCTTCTCTTGGAAACTTCCCACCCTTCTTTGCCTCCACAGCACTGAGTTTTCACTGAAAACTCTGTGTTATATCATGCCAGTCCTTCTCACTAGGCTCTGAGCTCCTTCAGGGCAGGGACTTTTTTAATTCACTTTTGGATGCCTATTAGAGGGCCTGGCATAGTGCCTGGCCCTTAGAACTTGCCCTATTGACAGTACATTGAACAAAAGCATACAATTTTTAAATTCCCTACTTCAGAATGAGACTTTTTGTGAGTCAAATGCCCAAAGAAGATGAGAGTGGTTTTTTCACTGAGGGCCAAGCAAGTAACCAATCTGCCTATAGAATGGTCTGTTTGTTCTTGTTTAATTGCTAAGGCGTGTCCAACTCTTTTGCAAACCCATGGCCTGTAGCCCGCCAGGCTTCTCTGTCCATGGGATTGCCCAGGCAAGAATATTGGAGTGGGTTGCCATTTCCTTCTCTAAGGGATTTTCCTGACCCGGGGATCGAACTCGCATCACCTGCATCGGCAGGTGGATTCTTTATCTTTGAGCCACCAGGGAAGCAACACTATGGTTAGTCAACGGATTTTTAATGAGCAGTACCAAGTAAGGAACTTATAGTTTTCCTGAAAGGACTACATGTGAAATATGAAAGAGAGCGAGAGGGAAACAAGCAAACAGCACGGGGAAGGGGAGGAAGCAAGGAGAAGGCACATTAAGTGTTTTTACTGCAGATTACTGGTTCAGGAACAAGGTACAGATCAACCAGAACTCTCTGAGAACTAACCAGAGGAGGCTTCAAGGAAGAAGCAGAATGTAAAATATGGTTAGACTGAAAGAACAATGCAGATGAAGGTAGCATCATAAACTATGGCAGAGGCCGGCTCTTTAGAGAAATCGCCAAACATTCTCTCTGGTGGGGTGGGGAGAGGAAAGGGTACAAAAGCCCAGGATCCACTCTACAATACAGATCAGAAAGGAGCCCCAGGGAAGCCTGGGGAGGATCCAGCTTATTTCTTCCTTTCTCTGTAAAATAGATATGGAGAAATCTTGACCTTTTGATCACTGACACCTTTGGAATCACTCCACGAGGGTGCAACGCACAGTCTATATACTTACGAGATTCGTCAGTCTAGCAGGGAGAACTTCAGAGGAAGTAAGAAGGGAATCTAGGCTCTTTGCTTTCTCTCGGACACTTGTAAATTTATCAGACAAAGTCTGAGTAGATTCTTGACTGGTCCCGCACGAGGTAGATCCTGTTTTAGTATCCTGAAATGGGATACTCTCGAGGCAGTCCTTATACTGACTAGCAACTGAAGAAATTGACCCTGTTGTAGAAAAGAGGGCAGTCAGTGTCTGAATACTTTACATTATTTAAAAACAACAATAACACACACACACACAAAACCCATAAAACTCTGTATCTATAATAGGAATTTCCCAAATTGTCAATAACTGAAATAATCACTGATTTGAGACAGAGCTCCACAAGGTATACAAAATGATAGTCTCTAAACTTGGCCATCAAAATAAAGGGAGATTATCTGAACCACAAATAAACTGAAAATAAGGATACTAAAGACAGGGTATTTGATGCTGGCTGTAGGCGGTTACAGGACTCAAACTATGTATGCTTAAGTACAAGATACTGTTTTAAGTTACTAACTCTATAAAAAGTCCAATGTGAAAGTGAAAGTGTTAATCACTCAGTTATGTCCAACTCTTTGTGACCCCATGTGGCTCCTCTGTCCATGGGATTTTCCAGGCAAGAATACTAGAGTGGGTTGGTATTTCCTTTTCCAGGGGATCTTCCCAACACAGGGATGGAACCTGGGTCTCCTGCATTGCAGCCAGATTCTTTACCATCTGAGCCACCAGGGAAGCCCTTGTAAAGAACCCAATGTATTTGCCCAAAATTCAACAGTGCTTCAAGTACAAAGTAGACTTGGCATTCACATGTCTCTATTGCTAGAGTAAAAAAAATCTCCTTATAGCTGGTTGGATGGCATCACCAATTCAACGGACATGAGTTTGAGCAAACTCCGAGAGATAGTGAAGGACAGGGAAGCCTGGTGTGCTGCAGTCCATGGGGTCGCAAAGAGTCAGACACAACTGAGCAACAATAACAACAATAGCTAATCACCACCCCCATCACCAGCACCACCTGGCCTCCCATGGGATTATCCCCTTCCGCTCCGGCCCTGAAGAGACCCCTCTGCACTGTGAGGAAACACCCATCTTCGGGTCTGCGCCCACAGCCTGGCTTCCCACAGCCAGTGAGACGGGGGCTGTTAGTTCCCCTCCCAGAACACCCCCCTGTGAGAGAGTACCTGGGCTGAGCGGAGTACTGACACTAGTAGGCGCGTGGTTTATTTTGGGTGTTTTGCAGGAGACTTCCTTGAAAGAACCGTCGTGTTCACAGGAGATACTAGACAGGTCCTGAATGTCTGTCAATGATCTAAAGTATTAAAAGCACAGAGTTACTGGGAGATGCTTAGAAAAATCAAACTCTATATTCCTAAGAGGTACTTTTTAAAGATGCTCTTCACAAAAATCTTTATTTGGCAAGAGGCCAAAATCAGAGAATACTTTAGAATATCCATAAGATATCTATAAGATACTTAAGATATCTTAAAGAGAGTATCAGAGAATATCTTAGAAAGAGATACTAACTTCAAACATATCTCAGCAGCTAAAAATAAATCCCAAAGGTGAAAGTATATTAATGTGGGAAACGGATTTAATCTACCTTAAGTATAAGATTATATTCTTATTATCACTGTATTCCCTTGATTGTAAGATGCTATCAATCTAGATCGCATCATCACAGCCGCTTTTTGGTGAAAGGAGAAACAGGCTCATATTACATGTATACATAAAAATAGGAAGAACACAGAAACTCTTACAAATAAGAAAACATCATTCCCCTAAAACCAAGACTTTGCACAGAATCCTTAAGCAATTTCTGGTGGCCATACATATCTTTCTCTTTCGCTTCCTTTGGTGGCTCCTTTAATGTCTCATCTTGTTCGCCTTCAGGACTGTTAAGAGAGAAAGTGAGAAGATTACATAAATCTTCTGTCAGCAGAGTGCAACAATGTGGGCCAAGGGCAGTGTGAGAGGCCGTGGGAAGGACACTGAGCCCAGAGTGAAAAGGGAGGGCTCCAATCCTAACTCTGCTACTGATGAGCCACATGTGCACATGCATATCTGGGCCTCTGTTTCCTCTTCAGAGACTAAATAAATACTCTCGATGCTTTAGAGCTGTGGTGTTGGAGAAGATTCTTGAGAGTCCCTTGGACTGTAAGGAGATCCAACCAATCCATCCTAAAGGAAATCAGTCCTGAATATTCATTGGAAGGATTGATGCTGAAGCTGAAACTCCAATACTTTGGCCACCTGATGTGAAGAACTGACTCATTGGAAAAGACCCTGATGCTGGGAAAGATTGAAGGCGGGAGGAAAAGGGGATGACAGAGGATGAGATGGTTGGATGGCATCACCGACTCAATGGACATGAGTCTGAGTAAGCTCTGGGAGTTGGTGATGGACAGGGAGGCCTGGCGTGCTGCAGTCCATGGGGTCGCAAAGAGTCGGACAGGACTGAGCGACTGAACTGAACTGAACTGAACTGAAAGGTCAGCCCACCTGAAATCAGCCTATGATGCTACTAGCTGAGCAAGCTCCTGAGGAAGTCAATGGAGTACTTTTCTGGGTATGGAGCTTGAGCAAGAGGCATAGCCATGGGGCCTCACCAACTGTGAGGCAGCTTCCTGGCATGGAGGATCAGGGGAGGCCAAGAGAGGCTTGTGTCAAAGAAAGGCTAGAAAAGAATTCTGAAGACAAATTTGACTTGTTTCTATTTTAACCAATATTTAAGATACATTTTCAATACTCAAAACACAAACTATAAGCCATATCTCATGCTGCTGCTGCTACTGCTACTAAGTCACTTCAGTTGTGTCTGACTCTGTGCAACCCCACAGACGGCAGCCCACCAGGCTCCCCCATCCCTGGGATTCTCCAGGCAAGAACACTGGAGTGGGTTGCCATTTCCTTCTCCAAGATCTCATGCTAAATCCTCCCAAATGTTCCCATATTTCTAATCTTTGTAGCAATCGCTTTGAGACCAGTGGTATAAAGGAAAGAGAATGGATTTTGGATTGGGTTGTGACTATTAATTCATTCAAAAAATATTTCTTCTTCTGAGCATAACATAGGACAGTGCTTTCTGGTCCTCCTAATTTACATAAATGACCATATTGCTTGCTTTAACCAGTGAAATGGAAGTGAAAGTGATGTGATTAACTTTGGGGCAGAAACTTTTAAAAGTCCAGTGCACAATTCACTATGTTCTCTTTTTCCTGCCTCAGCAAGAAAGGAAGCATAAAGATGGAGTCTCCCACACTGTGGATTTCTGAGAGAAAGTAATACAGCACAGAACACTTCTGGCCAATCCCTGATGGACATGGAACATGAACACAAAAGCAGTTTTTGTTGTTGTAAGTCACTAGAATCTGGGGGCTGTGTGCTACATACATTAAGTAGCTCAAAAAAAAAAAAAAAAAAAGTAGCTCAGATGGTAAAGAATTCGCCTGTAATGCAGGAGACCCCAATTCGATTCCTGGGTCAGGAAGATCCACTGGAGAAGGGATAGGCTACACACTCCATTATTCTTGGGCTTCCCTGGTGGCTCAGATGGTAAAGAATCCGCCTGCAATGCAGGAGACCTGGATTTGATCCCTGGTTGGTAAGATCCCTGGAGAAGGGAAAGGCTACCCACTCCAATATTCTTGCCTGGAGAATTCCATGGACAAAGGAACCTGAAAGGCTACAGTCCATGGGGCCACAGAGTTGGACACAAATGAGCGACTAACACACACACAGCTAGAAGAGAAATTTGACCAAGGTTGTACAGTTAGAAAAGCAGAGTCAAGATCTGGATACAGATGACAGCTCCTTTTCATGACCCTTCACAATTCTGCTGAACAAGTCCTAACAAATCTAAGCTGCCTAAAGCTTATTGTTATAACATGGTGGCTATTATATTTGAAGAAGAGCAAAATATAAATATGGGGCATTGAGATACCAAGGGAACATTTCATGCAAAGATGGGCTCGATAAAAGACAGAAATGGTATGGACCTAACAGAAGCAGAAGATATTAAGAAGAGGTAGCAAGAATACACAGAAGAACTGTACAAAAAAGATCTTCACAACCCAGATAATCACAATGGTGTGATCACTCACCTAGAGCCAGACATCCTGGAATGTAAAGTCAAGTGGGCCTTAGAAAGCATCACTACGAACAAAGCTAGTGGAGGTGATAGAATTCCAGTTGAGCAATTTCAAATCCTGAAAGATGATGCTGTGAAAGTGCTGCACTCAATATGCCAGCAAATTTGGGAAATTCAGCAGTGGCCACAGGACTGGAAAAGGTCAGTTTTCATTCCAATCCCAAAGAAAAGGCAATGCCAAAGAATGCTCAAACTACCACACAATTGCACTCATCTCACATGCTAGTAAACTAATGCTCAAAATTCTCCAAGCCAGGCTTCAGTAGTACGTCAACCGTGAACTTCCAGATGTTCAAGCTGGTTTTAGAAAAGGTAGAGGAACCAGAGATCAAATTGCCAACATCTGCTGGATCATGGAAAAAGCAAGAGAGTCCCAGAAAAACATCGATTTCTGCTTTATTGACTATGCCAAAGCCTTTGACTGTGTGGATCACAATAAACTGTGGAAAATTCTGAAAGAGATGGGAATAACAGACCACCTGACCAGCCTCTTGAGAAACCTATATGCAGGTCAGGCAGCAACAGTTAGAACTGGACATGGAACAACAGACGGGTTCCAAATAGGAAAAGGAGTATGTCAAGGCTGTATATTGTCACCCTGCTTATTTAACTGATATGCAGAGTACATCATGAAAAACCCTGGGCTGGAAGAAGCACACGCTGGAATCAAGATTGCCGGGAAAAATATCAATAACCTCAGATATGCAGATGACACCACCCTTATGGCAGAAAGTGAAGAGGCACTAAAAAGCCTATGCATGAAAATGAAAGAGGAGAGTGAAAAAGTTGGCTTCAAGCTCAACATTCAGAAAACTAAGACCATGACATCCAGTCCCATCACTTCATGGCAAATAGATGGGGAAACAGTGGAAACACTGTCAGACTTTATTTTGGGGGGCTCCAAAATCACTGCAGATGGTGATTGCAGCCATGAAATTAAAAGATGCTTACTCCTTGGAAGGAAAGTTATGACCAACCTAGATAGCATATTCAAAAGCAGAGACATTACTTTGCCAACAAAGGTCCGTCTAGTCAAGGCTATAGTTTTCCCAGTGGTCATGTATGGATGTGAGAGTTAGACTGTGAAGAAAGCTGAGCTCCAAAGAATTGATGCTTTTGAACTGTGGTGTTGGAGAAGACTCTTGAGAGTCCCTTGGACTGCAAGGAGATCCAACCAGTCCATTCTAAAGGAGATCTGCCCTGGGTGTTCTTTGTAAGGAATGATGCTAAAGCTGAAACTCCAGTACTTTGGCCACCTCATGTGAAGAGTTGGCTCATTGGAAAAGACTCTGATGCTGGGAGGGATTGGGGGCAGGAGGAGAAGGGGACGACAGAGGATGAGATGGCTGGATGGCATCACTGACTCGATGGAGGTGAGTTTGAGTGAACTCCGGGAGTTGGTGATGGAGGGAGGCCTGGCATGCTGCAATTCATGGGGTCACAAAGAGTTGGACATGACTGAGCGACTGAACTGAACTGAACCGAACCATCAATTAACATTACTTCTATGAGTCTGAAACTGTGAATAAAATAATGGCATATACCTTCGTATAGGTTGGAATTGAGACTTGGTCAAAATTTCAGAGTTCTTTCCAAGGTTTTTTCTCATTTGGAACTTTTCTTCACCTGAAAGAATAAAGTAAACGCGTTTTTAATAAATTTTTGCAAACCCAGATTATGATTTTCATTCTCTGGAGTTTTCTTGGTCTGGTCTAGAATAATAAATAATCTACATAAACAAAGTGTTTCCTAATTGGGCTTGGATTGAGTACTGTAGAAGAGGTTTTTGCTCTGAAAGTTTATTTTCCTTGCTCAGAGGGGAGAACTATATTCTGACACTCAGAATACAATCAAGCCATTTACTGGCCTTTCAGTTATAGCCGCACAGTTACTTCCGGAGACAAATGGTGTTTTGTCTTTTCAGGAAGGCAAACTGACCTGATTCCTGTCAACAGACACCAGGGGGCGTTGAAACCAAGAACTGTTTGTTCACTGAAGATTCCAAGCAGAAAAGACCATTAGCTGGGCATTCCCAGGATGCTAACTGTGTCTCTTGGCCACCAAACACCACTTAAAAACTGGGGGTGGGGTCCTGAGTACTAATGAGCTAATTCAACTGTCTTCTGTTCTCCTTGGCCTCAAGCATCTCAAATCCTCCCCAATTCTCAGGAAGATACTTTGTAGGCCTCTGGGCACACAGGACCAGTATCCAGTTTTCCTTCCCACATTATACAGCTCTGGTTTATGGAGAAGTGGACAGAGACTAGCCTGCGCTATTGGCAAATGCTCACGATCCCCCTGCCATTCTTTAGGTCCAGAAGGTGGCCTGGTAGGCAATGGCAGGCCCACTATAAAAGCACCACCTTTAGCAAAAGCCAAGATACTGATAAAACCATTTGAATGCAGAGTTCCAAAGAATAGCAAGGAGAGATATGAAAGCCTTGCTCAGCGATCAATGCAAAGAAATAGAGGAAAACAACAGAATAGGAAAGACTAGAGATCTCTTCAAGTAAATTAGAGACACCAAGGGAACATTTCATGCAAAGATAGACACAGTGAAGGACAGAAATGGTATGGGCCTAACAGAAACAGAAGCAGAAGATATTAAGAAGAGGTGGCAAGAATACACCAAAAGCGGTACAAAAAAGACCTTCATGACCCAGATAGTCACGATGATGCGATCACTCACCTAGAGCCAGACATCGTGGAATGTGCAATCAAGTGGGTCTTAGGAAGCATCACTACGCACAAAGCTAGTGGAGGTGATGGAATTCCAACTGAGCTATTTAAAATCCTAAAAGATGATGCTGTGAAAATGCTACACTCAATATGCCAGCAAATTTGGAAAATTCAGCAGTGGCCACAGGACTGGAAAAGGTCAGTTTTCATTCCAATTCCAAAGAAAGGCAATGCCAAAGAATGTTCAAACTACCGCATAATGGCACTCATCTCACGCTAGTAAAGTAATGCTCAAAATTCTCCAAGCCAGGCTTCAGCAATACGTGAACCATGACCTTCCAGATGTTCAAGCTGGTTTTAGAAAAGGCAGAGGAACCAGAGATCAAATTGACAACATCCGCTGGATCATGGAAAAAGCAAGAGAGTTCCAGAAAAACATCTACTTCTGCTTTATTGACTATGCCAAAGCCTTTGACTGTGTGGATCACAACAAACTGCAGAAAATTCTGAAAGAGATGGGAATACCAGACCACCTGATCTGCCTCCTGAGAAATCTGTATGCAGGTCAAGAAGCAACAGTTAGAACCGGATGTGGAACAACAGACTGGTTCCAAATCGGGAAAGGAGTATGTCAAGGCTGTATATTACCCTGATTATTTAACTTCTGTGTAGAGTACATCATGTGAAATGCTGGACTAGATGAAGCACAAGCTGGAATCAAGATTGCTGGTAGAAATATCAATAACCTCAGATATGCAGATAACACCACCCTTATGGCAGAAAGCAAAGAACTAAAAAGGCTGTTGATAAAAGTGAGAGAGGAGAGTGAAAACATTGGCTTAAAACTCAACATTCGGAAAACTAAGATCATGGCATCTGGTCCCATCACTTCATGGCAAATAGATGGGGAAACAGTGGAAACAGTGATAGACTTTATTTTGGGGGGGCCCCAAAATCACTGCAGATGGTGACTGCAGTCATGAAATTAAAAGATGCTTGCTTCTTGGAAGAAAAGTTATGACCAACCTAGATAGCATATTAAAAAGCAGAGACATTACTTTGCCGACAAAGGTCCATCTAGTCAAAGCTATGGTTTTTCCAGTAGTCCAGTGGTCATGTATGGATGTGAAAGTTGGACTATAAAGAGAGCTGAGCACCAAAGAATTGATGTTTCTGAACTGTGGTGTTGGAGGAGACTCTTGAGAGTCCCTTGGTGAGCAAGGAGGTCCAACCAGTCAATCCTAAAGGAAATCATTCCTGAATATTCATTGGAAGGACTGATGCTGAGGCTGAAACTCTAATACTTTGGCCACCTGATGTGAAGAGCTGACTCACTAGAAAAGACCCTGATACTGGGAAAGATTGAAGGAGGGAGGAAACGGGGACAAGAGAAGATGAGATGGTTGGATGGCGTCACCAACTCGATGGACATGAATTTGAGCAAGCTCTGGGACTTGGTGATGGACAGGGAGGCCTGGTGTGCTGCAGTCCATGGGGTCACAAAGAGTCAGACATGACTGAGTGACTGAACTGAACCGAACTGAAGACACTGAAACCCCACCAGTGGAGAAGCATCACGTTTCTCCTTCTTGCTACTCTCTTCAAATGCCCTAGAAATCATAAATGAATTCCTAATAAGCACAATGCAGAGCTGGAGGGGAAGTTAGAGATTTGAGAGTCCAACTCTCTCCTTTATTTTATACGAAGGAAAGGTGGGGCCCTGGGGTGGAATGACATGCCCAAGATGCCAAAGGTCATGCAGAAAAAAAATCAGCAGCAGAACTGGGCGTGGAACCCAGTGTGTATCCAACTGTTACCCCTGTTGTACTGCCTGGTATGGAGAGGATGTATATCAGAGCCATAGTGGGAAAGCGGGAAGAGAAGGGCTAAAAGGAGGAAACGGAGTAGAAATCAGAGGCTTTTCCATGTACTTCAGATGTTTGCAACCAACTAGCCATGGTTTTCTGATCTGCCTGCTCCATAATTTCTCTCTCCTACTCACCCCTCTTTCAAACACAAGTGAAGTGGCCACGCACAGGTCAGGCTCACACAGGGAGTGAGTGATCATGGGCAGAGGCTCCACAAAAAGAACTTAGGGGCCAGAGACCCAGGTTTGGGAACTTCACATACATATTTTTCTGAGCAATTAACTGTTAATCTAAAAGCTTACAGCTTCTTAAAATGCTTGCAACTGTGAAGGAGGCCTGAATCAGGTTAGAGACGCAAGCTGGAGTATGCAACAGGAGGAAGGGGGTATGTTCAGAACCTAAACCTGCCCAGCCTGGGTTCAGACAGTGGAGACATGACCATGGACCGAGCTGCATGGTTCACTAGATGGATAACCCTGGTTTTAAAAACAGATGGTTACATGCCTTAAAAGAGTGAAAGTGCACAATTTTTAAAATGTCTGTATCAGTACCTGTGGTCCATTTATATCTTGTCTTGTGCCATACCCCAGCTGTTGATCCAAGGTTAACTTCCCGTGTAACAGGAAGCAATTGCTAAGTTATACAGAACCCAAGGCCCAGGGAGGGCACGATGTTATACTGACTGTAGTATTGGCTATTATTAACCCTTTGCTAAGATGTCATGCAAGCAAAGGAAAATGATGGTAAGACTCAGTCTTCTGGAGTAGAGAAGGACACAGAAACCTAGTACTGGTTGTCACCGTGTCAATAACCAGCTGTGAGGCCCAGGCCAGTCCGTCAGGTCAGCTCAGCACTGAAATCTAGGGAGAGAGACCACAAGGGAAAAGAGAAGCAGCAACTGCTGTAACGTACGCTATATGAAGGCAAGGTGGGGGAACTTCCCTGGTGGTCCAGCGGTTAAGACTCCACAATCCCAAGGCAGGGGGCCTGGGTTCCATCCCTGGTCAAGGAATTAGATCCCACATTCCGTGACTAAAGAGTTCAAATCAGCAACTAAAGATCCTATGTGCCGCAACTAAGACGTGGCACAGCCAAGTAAATACGCACACAAATATTTATAAATAAATAAATGGCAAAGTTAAAAAGAAAAGAATGCAAGGGGAAGTACATAAATAACATGATGTATGGATACCATGAGGCTAGTGAGCAGCTGAGGATTCATTCTAATGAGGGGAAATCACTGAGCCTAAGTTTTCTTATCTGTAAAATGAAAGGCCTGGAAGGTTATCTCTAAGGACCTTTCCAGCTCTAAACATGTGTGATCTGACAGGAAGTGAACAGGAGGGATTCTCAAAGGAATCTGCCCTGAGGGCGTATTACCAGAGGCTTGAGGTCGGGCACAAGCATGTTCTATTCCTTCAAAGTCTTCATCAATGGGACTTGAAGTCTATAAAAGAAAGAAAGAGCAAAGAAAGGAAGTTCACTAGAGGAAGATACATCATCAAAAGATGGGGAGAGGATTTCTTGATGTTCTTAAACTTTGAAAATCTTTAAAAGCTCCTGCATCTTTTATAGAAAAAGAACAAACCTTCTTCACAGACATTAAGAACTTATTTGTAGTATATGTTCCTCCTCAACAACAAGCCCTCCACCTCCCATTGTGAGGTGGGACTGGGTTACTTCTCCCTTCTTTATATAATTATCCCCTCTCCTCACTCCAACCATCCAACAAAGATGTTTTAATTCCTGGGAGCTTTACTAGAAAAGCCAAAAAAGGTAGGAAAGATGGCCCAGGCTCTAAAGCTACTCTATGGGGTGAGAAGTCAGAACACTGGTTCCTTTGAGGAGAGGAGTGGGTGGGAGGAAACACAAGGTCTTCTAGGGGATCAGGAATGTTCTATTTCTTGATTTAGGTGCTGGCTCCATGAGTGTGTTCAGCATGTAAAAGTTCATGATCTGTACCCTAAAGATGCGTGTACTTTTCCCTGTTACCCTTTTTATATACGTGTACATATATACGTATATAAACTTCTATTTTTTATTAACCATTTTTTTAATGTCCCAGTCCACAGTAATATCAAGAATGTTCGAAGGACTGATTATGGAAAACTGCTCTAACTGAGTTTGCAGAAGTGCCGACAAGGGAGATTTATGCTTTTTGATGCATCACTGAATTCTTCCCGTCAGTCAAATGTGGTGATTGGCATGTACAATTCTCTTTCCTCCACTCTACCTTCCTTATTGGTAAAAGGGCCCCCAGAGGTGGCAGGTTAGGGGAGAGAGGAGGTAAAAATTACAAGAGTAAATAAAAGACTCCCATGATTTTCATTTTATAAAAGAAAATACTCTCTGCACAAACAGGTTCTTGCAAGAGCCAGGCAAATCCCAGAGGAAGGGCCGTGTACTGGACAGCCTCACATTCTCTGCGGACCCTGTGCTGCTGTTCCTGGCTCTCCCAGCACTAAAGCCTGTCAGTCCCGGGCTAACTCCCTAGGCTGCTGTCACCCGTGCTTCTTCACGCAGAGCAGTAACAGCAGGCTGCCTTTTCTCCCCCCAAGAAAGGACTGCGAATTAAGCAACAAGAAGGAACGGGTTTTGAAAAAGAAGTACAAAGTGCTGCACAAATGCAGGGACCACAATTTTGTGGTAAGACCTTCATTATGAAAAATCTTACTTTTCACACATTTTTTTTCAAAACATATGAAAACACTGATAAATTGACAGGATATACTTTTACGTATAAGCTATTTTTCTTAATAAAAATAATTTTAAAGGAATAAAGCAACAAAGAAAGCTGGAGATGTACTTTATCCTGAACTTTGTAAATTTTTACCTCTAGAGCCAAATTTTCTTGAGCAATTGAGGAGTAAAAATATTCATGGTCTGGAGTTAAAAATTCATCTGTCATGTCTTCAGTGTCTTCAGAAGACTCTGGTGAACAAGTTGATTGTGCAGACTGACCCTATTAATAACGTAGGAAATCACTTTTCAGTTGGTGTTTATTGTAAACAAATCCCTTTAGAGCTGGCTGCAGTGTTAATAACAGGGCATCTAAAACCACCCTGCAGTCGGGCTGATGCTCTCAGAGCCCCTCCCGCCACGCGCGCGCTGCCCTCCTTCTGCACCGCCAGTCATGAACCCCAGAGCAAGTGTGACAAATCAGTCCTGAATCTCAACATCCTTACCTGCACAATGGAAGTAGGGGAGGATGGACGGCCTTTTTGCTCTGAAATTCACAGGAAGAAGAAAGGCCATAGACAACTCAAGCTGGGGACTGAATTTACATACCCTGATCCCCATGGGCACAGACACAGTCCATGTGTTGGAGTCAACTCTAGGCTGAGGCTGCTCAGACCTGGGACTCCTTCAGGTATTCCCATTTAAAGGCAAGAGAAGGAGCATGATTTTAAAAATAGCAATGCAATCTCAATAATAAAACAGGGATTCCCCTGGTGGCCCAGCAGATAAGACTCCATGCTTCCACTGCAGGCAGTGTGTGTTTGATCCCTGGCTGGGGAATTAAAACCCCACAGCCATGCAGCCAAAAAAAATTTTTTTAATTTAGAAAAAAGGGAGAACTATTTAAAAAATGAAATAATTTAAAGTAAGTTACTGGGATTTCTCTGGTGGTCCAGTGGCTAAACACACTCCCATTGCAGGGGGCCTGGGTTCTATCCCTGGTCAGGGAACTAGATCCCACATGCTGCACTTAAGACCCAGCACAGCCTAATAAATACATTAATTAAAAGCAAGTTATTTCGTCAGCATCTCGGCTCTGCTCCTTCCTTTTCTGCTACTTCTCTACGTCCAGCCCTCATCACCACGGGGCCAGACAGCTGGCTCCTTTCCTTACCTTCAATCATCTCTCTGCAGAGGTTTTGTGGTTTATTTCCCTGGGCACTGCCTTTGTCCCACTTCCTCTTTTGTGCATTTAACAGCTGCTTTCCTTGACCTCTCATATCAAATTGAAATTTCTCAGACAAGCCTGGCCTCCCACACCTTCCCCACTTCCCTGAAAGACCTGCTTCTCCAGCCAAGCCAGTATGCTTAATGGGGTGCGTCCTCCCAGACCTCAAGGGAAAAAAAGAATAAGCTGCCCTGTGAGTGGTCTGTGTACTGATTAAAATACAAAGATATATTCTTTGAAAAGCCTCAAATGTTATCACAATTGGCATTTTACATTGTTTATTCTCAATTGTTGTTTATATTCTTCCATGTCAATGGTGATTACAAATTTTGGTTCCTTACGCTGGCTGGACCATGGCCCAATTGCACACTTGAAGAATGCATTAAATCCCTGAAGCAAGGCTGTAACCCCAGTGCAAATGCTGGGAAATGACTGAATCCTAGGGAGCTTGCTGAGACATAGATTTCAGGCATGAACACACTCCTTCCACTGAGCTGAGAGCTGAAGTTTGGTCTTAAATGACATCCCAGGCGAAGGTACTCTCATTGCAACCCTGGCCCTGCTTTTCCTACTTCAATCTGACTTCAGTCATGAGCTTTGGTAACGGACCTCACACTGAGCTTTACGAGGTGGTCTTTTCTACACAGTTAGACAGAAAGCTTGGGCTTCCCAGGTGGTATAGCAGTAAAGAATCCGTCTGACAATGCAGGAGACACAAGAGACGTGGGCTAGATCCCCGGGTCAGGAAGATCCTCTGGAGAAGGAAATGGCAACCCATTCCAGTACTCTTGCCTGGGAAATCCCATGGACAGAAGAGCCTGGTGGGCTACAGTCCATGGAGTTGCAAAGAATTAGACACGACTGAGTTACTGAGCACGCACACAGAGAGAAAGCTCAAGGGTCAGAGCTGAACCTAACACTGTGTTTTCCCCAAGCTCCAATATACACAGTGCTTTGAGCTGAACTAATTCAGAAAGTATTAAGGACGAAAGACTTCTTCATTCATGTCAGAGACATGAGGGCACGTGCTCCAACAAACGAGAACTACTACAGATATTTCAATGTCATAATACGTAACAACCCAGTTTTACCCTACTAGGTCTTTGGCTTTGAGATGGCTCTCCAGCTGTATGACTTACGCTGTAAGACTTCTCAACAGCCACAGATGCATCCAAATTTGCTTGAAAGACTTCACTGTGCTCTGGCTGCTCATCTTTTCTGGGGGGCAGGTGCCTGATACCTAACGATTATAACACAATAATTGTCATTCAGTAATTTTTAAATGGCACGAAGGGGCAAAGGATAGTGTGAGAGAGGAGATGCTTGCATTTTCTGCCGAATGCAGCCATGTGTCATGCCAGGTTCTGTCCAGACAGTGGAGACTGTTAGGTTAGCCTGGTGCTGGCATGCGGCCGTGAATCTCTCTCCCTTTTAAATACCAAAAAAGTCCAAACCAGTATATTTTTCTATCTAAGATGAATGATAATTTTAGATGTACCTTTCCTTGATTTTCAAACAACTGTGAAATGATATCTCATGCCCAGACTGCAAGCAAATTACCAGATGGAAAGATACAGCATGCAGTTTTTACCCACAAATCTATAATAAAGTGATGGCAGTAAACATCATTTGTCTCTAGGTTCCTCAGGCATAGACTCTCTGAGAGATGGTGGAATTTTTATGGCCTAAAATGCAATGCAAAGAAGCGGGCAGTAGGGGGTGGCCTGCCACCAATGCCCTCTGGTAGAAGGTTCAATTCTTTGCCAGGTTAGATCCAGAAGCAGGGTCAGTGCACGGAGACTATTTACTTCCTTTGGACAAAGCAATCTGCTCCAGTAAGAGAAAAACTTGCGAGTCTCTAGACTTTTTCACCTGTCTGAAGGACAGTGGGATTAGATGGGTGTGCTCCTTTCGCCTGGAATTCAGGATCCCCGGACAGACAGGAAAGGAGAGAAGCCAAAGGAAATATTCTAGGTTTACTTATTGTTGAGAGCTGACAACTTGATAGAGCTCACCTACCCCAATTCCTCCACCTGAACTTACTGGTGAAACGCTGAGGCCCTGACTGCCTGCCACGCTGGTCACTGCTGTCTGTTTGGCCACACTTGTCATTTCCTCCTGGCTCATCGCTTTTCTTGAGATACTTTGCAGCTTGCTGCCAATCCACATGCTCGGAGACCCTAATGGGGAGCTGCGGCAGGGGGTCAGGCTCACTTTCAGCCTCACTGTCTAAGGCCACACCACTCCGAGGATGCCAAGGAGGTACTGTCAGCTGTCCAGTGGCTGCTTTTGCTGCCATTTCTTTCACTTCCGCTGGATGTAAGAGAAAGCAGCATTTAAAACAGCACTGTGAATGCTGGAAACAAAAGCTTTAGTTCCTTAAAGAGTTACGTAATGGTTTATAGCTTATATTGTCACAATTATTCCCTTATTAGAACTGCATCATCCTTAGCTTGGCTTGAAACAGAAAAGAGGAGAGAACTAATAACAGAGTGAGGGACAGGCAGACTTTCAGTTAGTTACAGCCCTTTATGCTGAATTAGACCAAAAAGCAATAGAAATTTGTAGACAGACCTTCTCGCTGTAAAGATTTTGTAAGAAAATGACATGTGAAGCCCCTAGCCTGCAGAAACTAATGGAAGGCATTCTATTTGAGTTTGTATAGCCTTTCTAGACCAGACTGAGCTCATATTTTGGGAGTATGTATATATATGTGTGCATGTGTGTTTTCTTCAAAATTTTCTATCCTTTTTCAGTGTCACTTAGCATTACTATCAAAAAACATAGATGCTGTATTCTTTTAAGCTCATAAGATTAAACTGATACAAAAGGATAATGCCCACAGGATAGGTGAAAGTGACACTGGAAGCTCTCTACCTTAACAACATTATAAGAATCTATACTGTGTATTTTTTTACTATGTTTGTTACACAACGTACATATATACACATATACAGAGTGTAGAAAGATTTCCTATATAGTCCAGAGATTTAAAAAAGCACTTCTCTTTTACAGTTTGTAATCAGAAAGGTCTTACTTTTAAAATGGAATGATCTAACAAGAAAAGACTATGAGAAGACAGTAAAGATACTTTAAATTTCATTTTGTCCAACAGAACCCATGGCTTTATACTCACTTTTCCATTTTAAGTGTATCTCTCCATCATCTTTGTTATTTCGTGACTTTGCGTTATAGATTTCAGAAGACATGAATTGCATACTGATCCTGAATTGCATATATTTGGGGAAAGAGGGCAAGTGAACACAAACACATCAGTTTACTCAGGTTCCTGACACAACCCCAAGTCCATGAGCCCACCCAGAGGACTGTCCCCTCTTCTCTGAGCTGTTCTGAGGTTGCACTGACTCCTATGAACCACCAGGGGGCACCAGACCCCCTCCAACACGCAGCCCACAAAGCTGTACTACCTGGTGGAGTCCTGGCCAGGGCCGGATGAGGCGGGTGATCCCTGTGGGTGGCTTGGCACGGTGAGGAGTGCACTACTGAGCTGTGTCGTTTTGCTTTGAGGACTGGACTCCCTAGGCCTTCCCTGGCTAAGAAACGAAAGGAGTGGTTTAGATGATCTTGAAATTCAGCTTCACAAACAGAACCCTGGTCCTTGGGCTGTAGCAGAGCAGAGCGTAGGTGATGGTTCAGTAGTTTCCTGCCCTTTGATCAGAATCCTCTGGTAACAGGCCCACCGGCACATCAGTGATAGCACAACAGCTAACACTTATAAAGATGGGCTTAAGCCACCAGGGACTCTGAAGATCATTCAGAGATCTTCATCCTAGTTTCACTGAGTTGTAGACCATGTCCTGCTACTAGTTAGCTGACTTTGGCAAACTTCAGTCTCTCTGCGCCAAGGTCTCCTCATCTACACAACAAAGCAGTCTCTTTTTCCTCTAAATATCCCATGATTATATACTTTATCACCTATTAAACTAATTCTTTGAAAATGTATCATCTAGGGGACCTCCCTGGTGATCCAGTGGCTAAGTCTTCATGCTCCCAATGCCAGGGCCCAGGTTTGATCCCTGGTCAGGGAACTAGATCCCACATGCCACAACAAGGAGATGCCGTGTGCCACAACTTAAGACCTGGCACTGCCAAATAAGATAAAGAAAAAGAAAACGTGTGATTTATGCATACATAAGAATCCTCTTTTATCTAGAGTAGCCCAGTCTCCTGCTGTATCAGAGTGCAAAGAGAGGCTGTTGAACTAGAAACATCATGTCTGATCAGCTTCTTTGAAGAACAATTTGGCAACAGCTATCAAGCATCTTTCGGAGAAGGCAATGGCACCCCACTCCACTTCCTCTTGCCTGGAAAATCCCATGGATGGAGGAGCCTGGTGGGCTGCAGTCCACGGGGTCGCTGAGGGTAGGACACGACTGAGCGACTTCACTTTCACTTTTCACTTTCATGCATTGTAAAAGGAAATGGCAACCCACTCCAGTGTTCTTGCCTGGAGAATCCCAGGGACAGGGGAGCCTGGTGGGCTGCCATCTATGGGGTCGCACAGAGTCGGACACAACTGAAGTGACTTAGCAGCAGCAGCAGCATCAAGCATCTTTCAAGTGTTCAAACCCTCTGTAACTCTGCTTCTGGGAGTCTATCAGGACATAACCCAAAATGCAGAACAAAATTTACTGATAAGTCACTATAGCCCTAGTCATAACAGAAGAAAGAAAGACTGAAACAACCTAAAATTCAACAATGGGGGAAAAAAATAATGGGGAAAATTCAATTTTTCCCCATTTCAAATTTACAATTTCAAAGTAAGTTTACAGGATGTTTTTAATAACAAAGGATAAAAACATTTTAATGTAAAGCAAAAACTCGGGATACAAAATTGCCTTCTTGTTTAGTCGCTCAACCATGTCCGACTCTGCGACCCCATGGACTGTAGCCCGCCAGGCTCCTCTGTCCATGGGATTCTCCAGGCAAGAATACTGGAGTGGGTTGCCATTCCTTTCTCCAGGGGATCTTCTCCAACCAGGGATCAAACCAGCGTCTCCTGCATTGGCAGGCGGATTATTTACCACTAAGTCACCCGGGAAGCCCACAAAAATGCCTACATGTATATAATTAAAGTGATTTTGAAAGCACACAAAAAGCCTAGGTGGCCTGGCAGCAAAGCATTCAGCCTCTCCCTTTGGCGCTGAGCAGGGCGGCCGCAGCTGCAGCTTCTGCCTCGTCTGCCAGCGGCTACACCGTCGCCCTGTCTGCCGCTGTCAGTGATGTGCGTGCTAAACTCTCTGAGGCCGATTAGGTGGTTCTTCAGTTCATTCCCTTTGTAAAGGTAAAATACACTAACCCAAAACGTCTGGGCATGTTCCTAGATTCCCCCTTTGGTACATATTTAACTGAAGTGAAGAGAACAGCAAATTCTTGTCATTATTCTCAGTCACCACTGAGGGCAGGAATACAAAAATTTTTTTTCCAGGAAGATGCACTTCAAAGCTGTGGATTAATGCTGCCTTTTAACCACAGAAAAGGACAACTAAGTTCATATATGACTCTGTCCTGAAAAACATTAATTGCTCCATTAATAATTCTTCCTATGCAAAAGAAAATTTGCTTTTCCTAAGTTCTTAAAAACCCAGCATATGCATACACTTTCCTTCTACTGAAGGAAAATTGATTTGTGCTGAAATCAATTCATTTCCTCAGTCTGGCTAAAAATCAGAGTCCAAAAGGTAACGATGATATTGTTCAATTTCCTCCTTCTGCCCCCCAGAGTCGGTGACGCTTATTTTGAACAACACTGGTTTTCACGTAGTTTGGTTTCTGGAGCCCTGGTGTGTGGGATACCTGGCACTTCCTTTTCTCAGGAAAGCAATCTGGACAGTTTCAGGAAGACAGGGTGCTCTGCTCTGGACCACTGAGGAGTTCTGTCTGGCTGACCTGCCAGCAACTTCACCTCTGACGTCTCCTGCGAGTCTCCATTATACTGCTCTTCTCACTCACTCAACGGAGAGAACCTGCCAACATCTCTTTCTGTGTTACTACTCCTCAATGTTCACAATCTTTGTCACCAGCGACATGAAGATCATTAAGTGGCCTAAGGGTTACATGGGCGTCTAAAGACATGATGACACAAAGAACAATGAAACGTTAACCCACCTGCTGGTATTCTGGTTCCTGTCTCTTTCCAAACTGGCCTTGGCTCCATGAGTGGGCTGAAACTGTTCACCTCTGCTCTGTTTTCCAGGACCACAAAGAGTTGGCAGCTTAAAAATCGGGAGACATGTTTCAGTGCTTTGATGAAGGAATCCCTCTTCCCTTCACTCTCACATTCTATTTTTAAAGTCATTCTCGCTCAGTATGTAGAACTAACCAGACCTCTCAAGACAATTTCAGTTTGCATGTTTCACATCTAATAACTCATCTCTTAGCTGGAGGCCTCTTCAGAGACACGTTGGCCCTCAGGACTTCAGTCCAAACAGGGTGCAAGTGGAAAATGAACAGACAAATTAGACATCAAAAGTCCCCAAACTTTCCCCTATATGATTATTAAAATAGGCAGCAGGTTTTATGGGAGGAGCCCCAGGCCCTGGGTTCTCATCTGATCTTTACTCAGACTAACCTAAGTGAGCCTTGTGTTTTGGTTTCCTCATCCATAAAACAGGGACAATAATATCTGCCTAAATCTACTGGGGTGCAGCGGGAGGAGAGGGGTGCTAGGAAAATAAAACACAACCAAAAAAAAAAAAAAAAGGCTACAATACTTCAAAAATAGTAGAAGTAAAATAAATTAAAGCCAATGCCCTTTGGCCAAAAAAAGAGACCTGGGATCTGCTTACTGCAATTTCAACTAACTTAGTTTAATTGCATTTCCTAACCTACAGCGAATAAAAGCAACACATGTGAGATTTGGGAATGGCAGCAAGACACCTAAAGATGAGAAGATGCATAAAAACGATCACTGCCTCTGTGGAGTGTGAGTTCCAGAGGCTGTTGAGTGGAGGCAACATTGTTTCACAGTAACAGATGTTCAAAAAATCGTCATGGTCACCAAGGAAAGGCTAGAATAGATTTAGAATATATTTAAATTGGCATTTAGAATAATGGCAAGTCCGTAGTGTTTTCATTCAGTATGATTAAAAATTTAAGAATGGAGAAATTAAAAGAATGAATTTCAAATGTTTGAAAATTTCACTTAGGTGAAAATGCCTTATTCTTTGATTATGCTAGAAAACCAGGGTAGGCTTTTTAAAGAACAATTAAAATATGGTAGAGTTGCTTTACACGTAGTCATATGTACTAGTACATGGTATCCAACAACGGCTGCCTTCAATTCCTTCCCTCCCTGTCCACACTGCCATTGGAGAGCTGGAATCTACTTCTCTCCCCTTGAATCCATGCTGGCTTCCTGTGACCATCAGAAAAGCAGCAAAAGTGATCTTGTCCTAGTTTTTAAGAGACCTGGCAGCTTCAGTTTCACTTGGGAAGCCAGCTGCCAGGCTGCAGAGAAGCTTGGGTGAGACTACTTAGTGAATCAAAAGAAACCAAGTGTGGAAAGAGGCCGCCTGGGGAAGCCAGGTAACTGAGGCCTTCCTGGAACTTCTTGCTCAACGCAGACTCCAGCTGAATGCAGTTGAGGAGGTGGTCCTGGCCAGTGTCACAAGGAATGGAAGAATCAGTCAAGTTAGCCCTGTCATACTCAGAGCCCACAAAATTATAAGAATAAAACATTGTTATTTTATGTTATGCAGCAAAAGGTAATCAACATACAGTATACAATAAAAGTTATTTCTAGTAGTTTTCTCGTAAACTCTAACTTTCATTGTGCCTTCTCTTTGTGTGTGTGTGTTAGCTGCTCAGTTGTGTCTGACTTTTTGTGACCCAATGGACTGTAGCCCACCAGGCTCCTCTGTCCATGGGATTCTCCAGGCAAGAATACTGGAGTGAGTTGCCATTTCCTTCCCCAAAATCACCTTCCTTCTCTTTACATAAAAACAAATGCCAAGGCTTTTCCAAATGTTCTAAGTGAGGACTCAAGTCTCACTGAAACGCAGCAAGGAACAGTGCAAGAGCACTAGCCTGGGAGTCAGAAACCCAGCTGGGGCTGGTCAGCAGCACAGCAAGGGATGGGGTAGTGGGAGTCAGCTGCCCTGTGCAGGCCAAGAGGGCACATTAAAAGAATAATAAAACTCACTAAAAGTTAGCTTGCTTTTTTTTTTTTTACCATGAGCCAGCAACTCTAAATAATTTCAGTAATAAGACCCTCCTTTCAGGGGTGCTGACCTCTCCCACTCCACCCTGCGCGCAGTCACATCCATGGATCTCAGAAAGTTTAAGTCTCCGAGCTTGAGCTTCACACTCTGGAAAAGGATGGGCTTGATCCAGCTCTAAAATTTTGATTCAACAGGCAGCCAGCTCTGCATGTGTGAACTTGTTAAAATTCATCCATTTATTCATTCCCTCAATGACCACTTACGGAGTACCTTCTACTGCTAGGCCCCCTTCTATGTGTGGGGACATTTCCTCAGCCTTATTGGACGGACCTGTCCTTAAGAAGCCCAGAGCCTACAAGCCGTGTGGTGTGGTCAAAAAAAAAAAAAAGAAGAAACAGCAGCAGCTCCACAGAGGAACCACGCTTCCACCCACGGTTTCTCACATCCTCTGCGGCATTTCCTGTGACTACCAAGTCCTTCCGTTCCCATCGGTGTCTGAGCTGCTCCTAGCAGAGCTTGTGGCTCATTCATCAAATCCCAAGGTCTAATAAACAGCCTCTGAGAGCTCTATGCTTATCAAATGAGTCAATGAATGAATTAATAAGCAATTCAGAATGGGGATTAAATACCTGCCCAAGATACCACATTTGGCGAGTTGAACTATATACAATTGCCAATACTTGATTATTTTGACCTACAAAACAGTGATTTCACATAGTTTATAGAATTTTACAGAGGACAAGGCCTGAGAGCTGGGTTTGGGATAGGAGATGAAGAGTATCTACCTTGGAATTCCAACCTAGAGGCCTTGTTTCCCAAAGCAAAGAGGACTCACTAGGAGTTGGCGGTGCTGACGCCACCCTTGCAGGCGGGTCAGGGTGCGCCGAGGCCGGCTCCAGACCCTGCGTGCTGCCCTGCCCCCGCGTCTCAGCCTCACCTGGCGGCCCTTCTCCGGCTGATCCCCGGTGCTTTCTTCAGTGACTTGGGGGAAAGAAGCTAAAGGTGTCCAGCCACAGTCGCTTCTTTTCTTGGACCTTTTGCCAAAATGTCCTCCTCGAAAGTCTTTCACTGTTCTCGGAGACCTTGCTAGAGTCAGACCACTGCCTCCTGGGTCCAGCTGCTGGTCCCCCGGCCGCTGCACGACAGGAGGAAGGTAGCTGGAAGCCGGGGGGCCGAGGGCAGAAGGTGAGTCGTGGATGCCTGCAAACTCTCTTGAAGAAGCCCACAGAGACCGGCGCTCCGCCTGCTCCTTCTGTATCATCTCGAGCTTTTCTATCTTCTGCTGAACATTCCTCAGCAAATCAGCATTCTGGTGGATTAAGGTCTGCGAAATCTTCAGGTTCAGCACACACTTACTGATGTACTCCTCGGTCATGGAGCGGTTGTTCGCGGCGCCCTTGGCTCCTCGGGCTGGCTCAGGCCAGCTGGGGGAACGCAGCGCATCATTCTGCCACTCCCAGTCCTCACAGGAGAGCTCCGTGTCAGCGTCCGAAGAGCTCTCATCTTCGTCGCAAGAACAGCACGCCTCTCTCTCCATCTTTTCCAGCTCTTCTTCCATGGACTTCAGCTCATCTGTCTGGTTTGGTGTGGCCCCCTCAAGAGATGAGCCAGTTCCTGGGTGCTCCTCCTCTGGGTCATCTGCTGTGTCCAGGCAGCCTGAGTAGATTTCATTGATTTCGAAGCTGCAGAGGCTCGTCTGATCTGGGCTGGGGTTCCTGGCCTCTTCCGCCACAGAGCAGGCAGGAGAAGCAGCGTCTTGGCGGTGAGTCTGCTGGGCCACCGGACTTACGTCTGGGACAGGAGGCTCTGGTGTTGCTTTCCCGGTGGGAGAAGAGTGACCCCTTGGGGAATGAAACTGACCACCTGCTGAAAAGAAAAGCAACATGCAGCTGATTAAAGTGACCACAGCAGCTCAGCACCTACGGCTTGTTGCTCAAGTGGCACACAGAAAGAAGTTTTTTATCATCTCACTCACTTTTCAGTTAGAAAGACTGCCAGATACACTCACAGAGAATGAGAGGGTATTTCGAACTTTTGATGAGGGTTGAGATAGAAAATTTGGGAAGGGCTTTCCTGGGTGGCTCGGCGGTAAAGAATCTGCCTGCCAATTCAGGAGACACAAGTTTTATCTTTGATTCAGGAAGATCCCACATGCCGAGGAGCAACCGAGCGAGTGTGCCACAACTATTGAGCTGGTGCTCTAGAGCCCAGGAACAGCAACTACTAAAGCCCATGAGTCCTAAAGCCCGAGCTCTGCAACAAGAGAAGCCGCCACAATGAGAAGCCTGCACACCACAAACTAGAGAGCAGCCTCTACTCATTGCAACTGAAGAAAAACCCCACCGAGCAATGAAGACCCAGCACAGCCAAAAATAATAGGTAAATAAAATTATTTTAAAAACAAGAAAATTTGGGAAGGATCAAACCCAGGAAAAAATGCTTATGCTTAAGTTATAGTATGTTCAAAAATGCCTAACTATCAGGACAAGTGAATTATAGGCCCCTGAATCTTAGGACTAAATTCACACTTTCTTTACACACAGTGTTTAAATATTCACGTCAGGTCAAGTCATGCTCTTTGTGAGCATCTGATAAAAGGAGCCAAGACACTGCCCAAGAAGCCACTGCACTGTGAGAGAAAGAATACCTTAAAAAATAACGCCAGGACTGACCACCCACCACCCCTGGTTGATGGTGTACAGCTTGCAGAAAATGGGATGGAAAAGTCAAAGTAATGAGACCTTGGAGAGCCATTCTGGAGGCCTCCAGGCCTGTGCAAAGAGTCAAGAGAATAGTCGCTTGGCTAGAATCCAAATGCCTGAATTCCAACTGGGTAATCAGCCTGGAATCATGAGCAAATCACACCTCTCTGAACCTTAGTTTTCTCATCTGGAATATGAGGGCATCAACCAGATGACTGCAAGGTTCTTTGCAGCTCTGAATTCAGAGGTTTCCAAGTACACTAAAAAGTAGTAAGGCTTTAAGAAAAAGGCTAGAAGGAAATACCAAAATGTTAACAAACCATTTCTAAGAAATTAAAATCTTCTTAAGTAATCTTCTTCTTATTATTTAAATTTTCTATAATGAACTGTAGTGGGAATTTCTAATAATGTACACTCACAGCCTTGAGAAATTTCATAGAAATGGCACCTGGAAAAACAGCATATATCAAGAAACTGTTGATAATGTATTAACAATGATGAAAAACATTTTTCATGTTTTTCTTAGAATAATAGCCTTCTTACAGACCCCAAGGCCAGACCCAGAAGGGAGTATGACTGGGGTCATGAAAGCATGGACCTTGGAACAGCGGGTTGGCATTAGGTATGAACACCGCCTACACACTTGCTGACTGTTCCCGAGACCCTCCCATGAGGGAATGGCCTGGGGTGAAAACAAGATCTGGACTATGTCAGCGCAGTGTCTTGGGAAAGATAGATCAAGGAAAGTTTTGTAGTCTGCAGTCAGGAGTAACAGCTGGACTCAGAGTGGACTCTGCACCTCAGTCCAACAGAGCCTGTAGGCCCCCTGACCCACTGCACCAGATTTCGTGTTCTGCTCTCATTCTCATTGCTTGCTCCCGGACCTTTAGGGCAACAATGAACAGATAATAATTTTAAATAAAAATCACCATGTTTACTTATGAAACAATTGAATACATTCCTAAATCATACTAGAAAGAAATAGATTGTTACTGCCCAGTTCTGGAAAAGGTGTATATGGAGCCCATAAAATTTAACTTAATTTTAAGGATCTTGATTTTGTTTCCTAAGGCAGTCATCGTTCCCAGTATAAGTTACGGGTATAATTTGGAGGAGTCGATTAGTCGCAGCTCTCAAAACACAGTTATGTCAAAACCTTGAGTTAAAGCCATACCTGTTTCCTTCAGCTCTTTTATTTCCAAGTTAGGGGTCTCTTTTGGATGTTCTGAAGTTAGTCCTAGACAGACATTGACATCAGGATGAAATTCGTATCTCTGCACCCTGGGACTCTCAGTTGGCTGAGTTCTCTGGGCTCCAATAAAATCCTGTAACAAGAGAAATACTGTCAAGGACATATATGCAATCATCCGAATGTCACTGGTGTTTTAGAAACATATCTAGGTGTCAGATAAACTCCCTGTTACTCCTGTCGGGTAGACTCACTGTAGTTCTCATAAATGAACTCACTGTGATTACCAATACTTTGAAAAGTAATAACAGGGGCCTCGCTGGTAGCTCAGTGGTAAAGAATCCACCTACCAACGTAGGAGACACGGATTCAGTCTCTGATCTGGGAAGATCCTACATGCCATGGAGCAATGAAGCCCCTGCACCACAACTTCTGAGCCTGTACTCTAGAGCCTGGGAGCTGCAACTACCGAAGCCCACACACCGAGAGCCCATGCTCTGCAACAAGAGAGGCCATCACAGTGAGAGCCGGCGCACCACAACTACAGAGTAGCCCCACTCGCCACAACTAGAGGAAAAGCCTGTGCAGCAACGAAGACCCGGCACGGCCAAAAATAAATAAATAAATAAAGTTATTTGCTTTAAAGTAACTAAAGCTGCTATCCACTGAATCACACTATGTGCCTACAGGGTGCCCCTTTTACAAACTGACCCTCTCCAGCCTCCCTCTGCAATTTCCTGCTGCCCTCACCAAATTAGGCTATTAGGCTTTTCTTGAGAACACAGAAAGAGTGTCATGAAATGAGGATTTCCAAAACTTCCTACAACTTGATCTCTAGCTTCTTCTTGGTCTCTTAACTCCCTAATCTACCCTGAGATAGGTAAGCAAATATAGACCCCTAACAACTTTACAGCTTACCTTTAAGTCATTCTTCATAATATAACGGATATCTTGAAGGTTCATAGTTCTATCTTTCTGCTTGACCTGGAGGCCTGACTTAACAATATCATAGTAAGGTTTCGGAAGCCTGACATCAGCTTCTAAATAATTGCCCAAGACTACGGTTTCTTTAATGACTGAGCCATCTAAGCCATCCCAAGGTATGTTGTCTGTTAAGGAAAAAGCCAGAAAAAGAAACATTAAGAAATCAGGTGAAACTGGCTAACTTTTGTCAAGTTGCTCAACCTCTTTAAAATTAATTTCTCTCTGTAGAAAAACTACTGGAAGGTCAATAACAAAGGAGAAACCATCTGACCCAAATAACAGGGAGATCTCTGTCACAGAGACAGGAAGAAGCAGCGTCAGACCGCTGTAGGTGTGGTATTCTGGCCGGCAGACCTGGGGACCACAAGGGAATGTTTCCTGTGTCAGGCTGGCCTGCCCAATGCATTCCTGTCACAGAAGGTGAGGCTTTGCCTCTGAGACGGTAAACACTACTCAGTGGGGCTGAGTGTCACTCCGGCAGTGAATGTGGTATGTATACCTTCACCTCAGAGTCCGGTAGGTTTGAAAGGGCTTCTATTTCTTTTAAGTGACACTGCTTATACATACAATGGATCCTGGGTGTGTTTGATTTCCATTTACTTCTCAGAGGCCAGTCCTTTCCTCTCGTTTGTAAATTCTTAACACAGAGAACAACTTGTGGTTGCCAATAGGGAGAGGGGAAAGAGAGGGATGGACTGGAAGTTTGGGATTGGTAAACGCACACTATTACATTTAGAATGGAATGGATAAACAACAAGGTCCCACTGTATAGCACAAGAAACTACATTACTCAATACCCTGTGATAAACCATAATGGGAAAGAATATTAAAAGAATGCACACATGTGTGTAACTGAGTCACTGCAGAGATTGGCACAATGCTGTAAATCAACTGTACTTCAACAAAAATTAAAAAAGAAAAAGGAAACAGGTTCTTAAGGGGCACCTCACAGAGACCCCTAAGCACTGACAGCAATATTCAGTTTAAAAACTCTCCTTGGATTAAATGCACTACCATTGACAAGCCAATAGGTGGGCTTTGCTGAATCTTAAAGAACAGGTTAAAAGAGAATGATTTCTGAGGGATCATATCTTGCATAAACACAAAGAGGTTTCCTAAAGTCTTTTTTCCCTGTGTCCTGCATTCTCATAACACTAAGTGACTCTTCAGGGGGAAAAAACCCAACCTAGGAACAGGGACTTCGGTCACTGCCGGTGTGCTCTCTGACCCACCTGTTAAAATCTCCTGTACGATTACAGAAAAGCTGTAGATGTCCGACTTCACGGTGGCTGCCTTCTGTAAGATCACCTCCGGGGCGGCCCAGTTGTAGAGCTGGGTGGGGAGCGGCACCCGAGTCAGGCCCCTGTGTGCACCCCCATCCTGGCTGCAGAAGGAAATGCAAGGTGGGGCTGGCGCCTGGAAGGGCCACTGTGATCACCAGCAGCACACGAGGGAAACACTTGCTGATGACCTCCTTGAGCTTCTAGAAACCCAGCTAGACCCTGAAGCAACCCACACCGCCTGCTGTTTCAATGCCGGCAACTCCTTACTGTTGCTACCTGAGCAGGCCCTGCCCCACCTCAGCTGGCCACTCCCTCCTGCTCACTTACTCCCCAAGTCACAGGGGCCCTCTTGCAGTTTCTCCAATGGGCCAAACACATCACCACTTCAGGTTTTTGCACTGGTGGTTTCTTCTGAGAGCATGCTCCGCCCACAGATCCTAGCATGACTGCGTGCTTCTTATAATTAAAACATGAGCTCGAAAATCACCTCCTTGGAAAGGACTTACCAGACCACCTAAAGTAGTCCCAATTTATTGGCTTCAGAGCATTTATTATCTGAATTTCTTGTTTATTGATTTATTATTTATCATCTGCTATTATCTGCTCCATGAGGCAGGCCTCTTAACTCTTTATATCATCAGAACTCTAAACTTACACCAAGGCCTCAATGCTTACTTTTGAATAAATGAACCTAAGACTTTTTCAAGAACCCCGTCAAGCCTCCCTCAAAGCCTTCTGGGACTCTTCCAACTCTTCGTGATTGCTTCTTTTCTGAGCTCTGCCCTCTTGGAAATGAGCCCTTTTAGTTTATCCTCAAAGTTTCACTGATTTGCTTGAATAACTCAACTTTGCAACCAGGCTCCTTGAGAACTAAGTCAGTGTCCTAAAAGTCCTCTGGGCCAACAAAAGTCCTCAGGATGAAATCAGCGCTGACTTCTGCCCACAGTTGTCATGAGCATCAAATGAGATCACATGTGCGGAAACGCTCTGGGAGCCACAGCACTAAGCAAGTAAGGAATTAATATGAATGTTGTTGTTTAGTTGCTAAGTCATGTCTGACTCTTTGCGACCCCATAGACTGTAGCCCGTCAGGCTCTTCTGTCCATGGGATTCCCCAGGCAAGAATACTGAAGTGGGTTGCCACTTCCTTCTTCAGGGGATCTTCCCCACCCAGGGATCGAACCTACATCTCTTGCACTGGCAGGCGCATTCGTTAGCACCGAGCCACCTGGAAAGCCCAGTATGAACGTAAATGGTAAGCATTTGGTAAAGACTTGATGACTACTGGTTGATAATTAAGAATTAAGTGTTTAGAAATTTCCTAGCAGTCCAGTGGTTAGGACTCAGTGCTTTCACTGCCAAGGCCCAGGGTCAATCCCTGGTCCGGGAACTAGAGATTCCACCACCAGTGATGCAAGGCAGCCAGAAAAAGAATTAAGTTTGTATTTAAAAAGCAAGTAACTAGAAGTTCTTTTTGCTGACAGAGGAAAGCTTTTAGAGGATGGGATGAGCTTCTCAGACTTTGAACAAACTTCTCTAGGTAATACTTCTCCCAGCAGAACTTTTTTAAGAAATAATTTTATTTACTTTTGCCTGTGCTGGGACTTCATTGCTGTGCGGGCTTTTCTCTAGTTGAGGCGAGCGGGGGCTACTCTCCAGGTGTGGTGAGCGAGCTTCTCATTGTGGTGGTCTCCCTTCTTGCACAGGCTCCAGAGCACAGGCTCAGTAGTTGTGGCACACAGGCTTAGCTGCTCCATGGCATGTGGGATCTTTCTGGACCAGGGATTAAATTCATGTCTCCTGCATTGGCAGACAGATTCTTTACCACCGAGCCACCAGGGAAGTCTGCTCTCAGCAGAACTTTTGATTGCAGGCAGTAAGATTAGGAAGCCACGAAGCTATGTTATTTTTAGACTCTGTAGTTGTATTGCTGAATAGGCAGGTGTGGCCTGGTGTTGTGTGAACAGCATGGATATACATGCAAAATATTAATTAGTATCACAGGAAAAGCAATGGAGTGTTTTATTGTCAGAGATATATTCTAAGGACCTAGCACACTTGGCTCTTCATATTGTAGGGTGATTGTCCAAGGGAGACGCTCACTGACCTTCTCAGGCCTTTTAGGCTACCTAAGGCAAGGGACAAGTCATTTACAATTGGAATTTATGCCCTTTCTCTTTTACTTCCATTCACTTTCCTCTCTTACAATGCCTCTTCCTTCTCTGTTAATGCTAGTGGAATGTAGGAAAGGAGTTTTTTATTAATACTTATTTATTTATTTGGCTGCATCGGGTATTAATTGCAGCATGCAGGATCTTTAGTTGAGGTATGCGAGCTCTTAGTGACAGCATGTGGGATCTACTTTCCTGACCAGGGATCAAACCTGGGCTGCTGCTTTGAAAGCACACAGTCTTAGCCAGTGGACTAGGAAAGTCCCAGGGAATTCTTTTCAGCTTCGGCTCTGACATCATCAAATTTACATTTGGCTATGGCTATATGATACCACTTGCGAGGTCAATTCCAGCTCTAAAGACTCCATTAAGAAGGAGTTGAAGAATAGGAGAAACTGCTGTATCATTTTTACATCAAGAGATGGAATGCTACTCTAGACAATAAATAGCCCTCCAAGTTCCTCCGTCCATGGGTTTCTCCAGGCAAGAATACTGGAATGGGTTGTCATGCCATCTTCCAGGGGATCTTCCTCGCCCAGGGATCAAACCAGCATCTCTTGCGTCTCCTGCACTGGCAGGTGGGTTCTTTACCACTAGAGCCACCTGGAAGCCCCAGGGTTGAGGCTGTGTGTGTGTGTTAGTTGCTCAGTCATGTCCAACTCTTTCTGATCCTATGGACTGTAGTCCCCCAGGCTCCTTTGTCCATGGGATTTTCCAGGCAAGAATACTGGAGTGGATTGCCATTCCCTTCTCCAGGGGATAGGGGATCTTCCTGACCCAGGGACAGAACCCGGGTCTCCTGCACTGCAAGGCAGATTCTTTCCTGTCTGAACCACCAGGGAAGCCCAGGGTTGAGGCTGCTGCTGCTGCTGCTGCTAAGTCATTTCAGTCGTGTCCGACTCTGTGCGACCCCACAGACGGCAGCCTACCAGGCTTCCCCATCTCTGGGATTCTCCAGGCAAGAACACTGGAATGAGTTGCCATTTCCTTCTCCAATGCATGAAAGTGAAAAGTGAAAGTGAAGTTGCTCAGTCATGTCCGACCCTCAGCGACCCCATGGACTGCAGCTTTCCAGGCTCCTCTGTCCATGGGATTTTCCAGGCAAGAGTACTGGAGTGGGGTGCCATTGCCTTCTCCGAGGGTTGAGGCTGGCCATCTCCAAATCCCCATTTCACTCTCGTATTTCTATTGGAGAGTGCATCAAAGAAACTGTTATACCTCCATGAGAACAACAGGTGGCGCTGCATCACTGGCAAACAGCTTGGGTTCTGTCAACCTTGAAAAGTCTATTATCAACGGTAAAAATGTCCAAACCCTTCGGCTCTTGAACACATAGCCAAAGTGGTGAACCTTGTTCTGAATCACTTCAAGGATTCACTTCAAATGCTTCCTGAGCACTTACTATGTGGCAGGCCCTGAGCTGGGTGGTAAAGATGAACAAGCCGTAGCATGGGTCCTGCTCACCATTCGGAGGGGCCGACACTTGACTGCTAGACAGGAAAGCATGCTCGGTGATTGGGGAAAGGCCTTCGGTATAGGCTTCATGGCGGGGGAGGGGGGCGGTGTGGTGGAATTTAAAAGGATAAACAGGAGTGCCAGGTACTCCAGGCGTGAGGAGCAGCCCTGAGAAATGGCATGGCCTGCCAAGTGTCCTCAGACGGCCAGGCAGAGTGGTAAGTGATGAGGGTGACGCTGCGGGCGAAGCCCCCACCGCGGAAGGCTTCCCACTCCACAAAGTGCGGGGGCTTAATCTCGTAGGCAGACGGAGACACTGGGATTGAGAATGGACCAGGTCTGAGACTGAACAGCTCAACTGGCGAGAGCTATCTGGCCTCCACCAGTTTCCAATGGAAAACGGCTCTAGTCACAGCTAACTGCTCCCCTGTTTCTTTCTCGTCCCATCACCGCCCCATCGCCATGCAAGAGTGAGGAGGATCTTCTTAACCTGTAAATCAGCCAGAACATCATTCTGCTCAAAAAAAAAAAATCCTTCACAGTATCCTAGTGTTTTAAGGATTAAATTCAAACCCTTTGCCAAGGCCCACAAGGGGAAGCCCAATCTGACCGGTGCTCTCCTCTCCAGACAGAGAGACAGGGGCACACGAGGCCCAGGGAGCTGATAGTCTCTCCACTTCATTCATTTAAAAAACATGTTGAGGAACTTCCCTGGTGGTCCAGTGGTTAAGACTCCACGCTGCCAATGCAGGGGGTGTGGCTTCAATCCCTGGTCAGGGAACTATGATTCCACAAACAGCATGGAACGGCCATAAATAAATAAATAAACAAAATCGTCTATAAATAAATAAAATAGAATTTTTAAAATAAAAAGGAATTTCCCTGGTGGTCCACTGGCTAAGACTCCACCCTCCTAATGCAGGGAGTCTGGGCTCCATCCCTGCTCAGAACTAGATCCCACATGCCGCAACTAAAGATCCCACATGTCACGACTAAAGATCCTGTGTGCTCCAACTGAGACCCGGCGCAGCCAAATAAATAAATACATTGTTTTAAAATGAATTTTTTTTAAAAATTTTAAATTAAAAAAATAAAGAACATGCTGAGCTCCCGCTGTGTGGAGGCCTGCTCTAGGTATCTGAGATATGGCAGCAGATAAAACAGAAATCCCTGTTCTCGTAGCGCTTTTCTAAGAAGTAAATTATGAGATGTTAGACCTGCCAGGGGCTTCCCAGGTGGCACTAGTGGTAAAGAACTCGACTGCCAATGCAGGAGACATAAGGGATGAGGGTTTGATCCCTGGATTGGAAAGATCCCCTGGCGGAGGGCATGGCAACCCACTCCAGCATTCTTGCCTGGAAAATCCCACAGACAGAGGAGCCTGGCAGGCAACAGTCCATGGGGTTGCAAAGAGTCAGACATGACTGAAGTGACTTAGCAGATATGCACGTAAGACCTGCCAGAGACTCAGAAATAAAACCTCGGTGATGGTGATGGGTGAGGACCAGGCTCAGCGGAGGTAAGCAGGTCTCAGCCAGGGGTCTGCCCGTGGCTCAGGCCTCACAGCTGCACCCGAGCAGCCCTGGGCCCAGGGCTCAGAGTTGTGGAGGACAGTAAGGAAGCACAGGGTAGATCCTCTGCCCCCCAGAACTGAGGGGCAGGAGATGGGGGCTAGCCCTCCACTCTCGGGAGGACTCTGACTTCTGCCAAATGGGAAATGAAACCCATGCCCGAAACCTTGAGTAAGGATGACGTTTTCATCACTACTTCCCTCCTTGCACTGAGCCCCACCTACTCAGGTCAGGATCATAAGGCTCACCAGCACCCACTGCCTTCTCACATCTTCCAGGATGCACAGCTGTGGTGCATTTCCCAGCCTGCCTGCAGGGAAGAGGTGACTGGGTGCTGGGCCCTGTAAAGTGGTAAGTAATGATACACCCACTTCCGGTAATCCCTAAACCCCGCCACGCATCCCTCCAGGCTTGCTCTTTCTCGCTGAGCAGCAATGCAGAGGACACAGTGGGAGGCTGAGGCCTGGGGGGCAGTGGAGCCCCGGAAGGGAGGAACGCAGAGCACGGTGAATGCCACCCCTTCCCAACACACACACACTGCACGGCAAGGTGAGTGAGAAATACTTGGGCTGTGTGAAGCCACAGAAAAGTCTGAAAACTTACAGTATGGCTAACATGTGCTCACGCTTGTCAAATGTTTATTATAATGAACAGAAGTAACTTCTCCAAAGTCCCTCTAACCTGGGCTGACAGGGGAAGACATTGGAAAACCTCCTCCTCCATTGATAAGGCAGTTCAGCCCCCCAATGAGGGATCCTGCCCAGATCAGATTCTCTCTACAGCAAAGCACCCACCCCGGGGAGACCGTGTTTGGAAGTCATGATCGAGGTGCACCCACCTTTCCATCATGTACTCCAGGTTGGTCAGCCTCGCTTCCCCTGTGGAGACAATGTGGATGGCGTAGGAGCTGAGGGAGCGGTGGATAAAGCCCCGGGAATGCAGGTATCTCAGGGCGTCGGAGATCTGGAGCAGCAGGTGCACGATCACCTCCATGTGCAACACGGGGAACTGGGCCCGCTGCAAGCAAGAACAAAGGATGCTGCAGAAGGCTTTGCAGTTTCCAGTCTTTTGTATTGACCTTCATGACAGCCACCTGGTGTCGTGACAGCCACCTGCTGTCATGGTGGGGAACCTAAGATTCAATGAGGTTAAGTGACTGGCCTGAGGTCCCCACTGACTCAGGCCCCCTGACTCAAAACCTGGGTTCCTCTCCCTTAGCCAAGCTACTTGATATTACAAAAAAAATGAGGAGAAAAGTCCTCAAACCTGGTCCGCACCTCCAGTGTGGGCCCCACCGCCACTGGCAATGCCAGGCCTGTGCTCCGGGAGAGCCTGACACATAAAGGACAATCCAGTCCCTGCTGCGGTCAGAGGACCTAGAAAGTTCACTCCAGGAGGACAGAAATCCCCTCATACTAAGATACCCAGTCACAACCGCTCTCTTCTCTCCCCAGAAGTGGCATTGTAAGTCAACGCCCTCCCCCGAGGAGAGGAAAGGGAACTCTAACACTGAGAGGCGAAACCCGGGCAGGAGGAAGGGTGAGCCGTTTGCGGGAAGGGCCCTTCCTGCAGGCTCTCTTCTCACTCCAGCCCAGGGTCTTCAAAACAAAGCCACGGAGAAAGAAAAACCAATGTGTCGGGACCTTTTGGAAGTCACATTTCAGGCCAAAGCAAGCTCCCAAGGAGTCTGCGTGCCCCACACCCTCCACCAGGAAAGCTGAAAAGTAGGAAGGGACAAACAAGGCCTTGCATATAAAGGTCCCAGAGGGGAGCGGTCCCCAACCTTTCCAGCACCAGGGACCGGTTTTGTGGAAGACAATTTTTCCAAGGAGCCGGGGGGGAGGTAATGTCTCCAGATGCTTCAAGCACATTACATTTATTGTGCACTTTATTTCTATTATTATTACATCAGTGCCATCTTGGATCATCAGGCATTAGATCTGGGAGGCTGAGGGCCCCTGCGGTAGGGCACAAGTGAAAATGCCAGGAAATAGGGCCAGAGACTGTTTGGTTACTGTGAGCTAAAAGTGTGGCTGTGTGTTTTCTGGGTCTACTGAGCTCTCAGATGTGTGATTAAAAAAGCCAGACTAACAATAATAAAATCACACTAGTTCCAATGTGCTGATTAGCTTTAAACGGTGCATTATATGGCCCCCCTCAGAGTAAAGAATTAAGAGATTTCTCTTCTATGCGTGTACGGATGGGAACTCTGCTCCTGGGGTAAAAGAAGAGAGAGAAAGGGAAAGGAGAGCTGGAGTGGCGGGGAAAGGCAGCAAGGGGAGAATGCAGGGCAACAGGCATTTACCCGTTCGTGGAGGACGCTGAACAGCGTGCCCACCGTGACGCGCTCGTACACGAGGCGGGTCTTCTCCAGGTCCGGGGACAGGCACACAGCCATCAGCTGCAGCAGGTGGGGGTGCCGCAACTTGCTGCAGAGGCAGAGAGGACAGGATGAAACTACGGGTGCTTTCCTCTCTTCTGGGCTCCCTGAACACATTCCAGACAAATTCCATTTACACACAATGTTTTGCTAAGAAAGTGGGATGGGGTAGGGGTCGAGTTTTCTCTTGATGGAATTCTTGGCTTTTCACTGATCAGAACCTGAAGGCTTAGGGTCATCAATGACAATGTCACCAAGAGCTACTAACCTAGGGACTCGACACACATCACCTTGATCCTAACAACTAGCTACAGGAGAGGTGCCATTATGGTTACACTCACCGAGATCGGGAGGCAAAGGCCAGGGAGAGGTCAGGCCCAAGGCCACACATCCCACCCAGCCTCACAGCACAATCCACACTACGAGCCTGTCCAGCCTCCTTGAGTCCCTTTAGGCTGACTTCCCCAAAACGAAGGGTTTGGCTTTACAGGAGTTGAGTGAACTTGATGAGCCAGGGACTATTTAAGGCCTCAGCAGTGCTGGTATGCAACCAAGGATGAAGTTCCTGCCCCGGCAAGACCTGAAGGACTAACCCCTGAGCCACAGGAAACCTAGGGTACTGAGACCCATGGGCGTGTCTTCCAAGGAGAGACAGCGCACGTGGTCCTGATGGTGGGCCTTGAGGGCTGCAGATGAGCCAGCCAGGCCTGAGGCTGGACCTCAGAGACATGCAGGGAGTCTATTAGTGGACAGACTTGAGCTTCTCACTACCACCATCCCCAGCACTCAGGCTATTCAAGAATGCTTCTTTTTCCTTCTTGGTAGCCCTGGGAAGTCAAATCAACCCACCAGGAGGAAATGGTGAGGCTAAGGAGGCTGGTCTCCACTCTCAGGTTCAGCCCTGCATAGCCTTGAACCTGGGTCTGAGACGCTCTTGGGGTTTTCTTTCTTACCTGCTGTGCTCTTGCTCGGCGATTAACAAGTCGGCCAGCCGCAGCCTGCTGCAGTGCGGGTGGGTGGAGAGGTGCAGCTCCTTCACCGTGACCCTGCTCCCATTCCACACCAGGCTGCCAGGGCAGGAGAGAGTGTGAGCAGGAGGGGGTGTGAGCAGGAGGGAGTGAACAGCCACCTCTGCAGACACGTGATCAGAGGAACAGTGTTTACACAGGTTCTATACAGCTCCCCCCACCCCGTGCCCTGCCCCCGCAACATTGTGTCCTCCCCGCTCCTACCTCCAGGGCCTAAAGCACTTCGGGGACTTAGTACAGGTGGCAGGGAATCACTGAGGGATTTAAGGGAGGGAGTGACTTGTCAGGCTTGCATGGTAAAAAGACCGGGGCACCAGCCATGTGGGGAGTGGTGGGCCGGGGTGTCTGGAGAATGAGAGGCCTGTGGGGAGACTGGTCTGGGGAGGGACACGAGGTGGACAGAAGAAGAGAGGACGTGACAAATCTTTGGCTCAGGCAGGAAAACAAGAAGCACGTCTGCACGAGATACAGAGCTGTGCAGATCTGCAGAGGCCTTCTCAGACGGCTGTGACTGCTAAGCAGGGAAGCAGCAGCCAGGTTCAAGGGGGACAAGAGACCTTGGACAGGACAACTCAGGTGATCCTGTAGGACGCTGGTCGCTGGAGACTGAGCCCATCCCAGGGACTTGCGTCAGAGTCCGATCCCATTACTGCCATCTCTGCTGCATCAGCTGGAGAGAGCCATTAGCTGATGCCTGCAGGCCTTCAGTGCCCTTTGACCTGTATCAGAGGCCAGTCGCCACTCTGCTGCCTCTAATTCTCTAGAGAGCAGAGAGGCTGCAACACTGCTATGAGTAATCTTTCAGAGCAGTTGTTTTCCACAAGGGGCCATCTGGCCTGTCTGCAGATTCTGGTTGTCACAGTCATAAATGCAGGGGTTGGGGGTGCGGGCAGAGCTGCTACTGGGATCTAGTGAGGAGAAACCAGGGACACTCCCAAATATTCTAAGGTGCACAGGACCACCCCCAACAACACAGGGGAACAAAAATGTCAATGGTGTCCAGATTGAGAAATCCTGATGGAGACATTTGCATTTCAGTATGTCCCTGTGTTCAGGCAGAAACCCTCCCCACACAAGAAAGTCACACAAAGTCCATTCTTTCTGTGGGACTAAATCTGACTTCCACCGGCCAGCTTCCGCTTACTTGGTCATGACCATGTAGGGGCCACTGAAGAAAGAGAAGGTGGGCTCATCGTCAGCTTGAATCACTTCCTTTTCTCCAATTACTGGAAGAGATCCTAGATAGGCCAACTGTGTGCCTCCTGTGAGATAAAACTGAAAGCAAAGCACAGTTTCAAATAGTGGGAGAAAAGGGAGAAACTTAACTACTTCCAGAATCTTGTCAGCTAGCTAAAAATAAAGGTAGCTGCTATTTACCAATTTACTGGATAACCCTATGCACTGGGTGTAATTCTTTTTATTATCTTTAATCTTCCAAGAAACCCTGCAAGATTGTGATACTCTTTCCCTCTAGCCGGTAAGGAAACTGAGGCTCACAGAAAGAGGTCAGACGCCTACAGGAAGCACCAGGCCTCAAGGGTCCCTTGAGGCCCCCATAGAACATGTCTGGGACCTTCACTGGGAATTAAAGGCTCAGTTCCTAAAATTCCCCAAATCTAGCCCAGAGTCATTCAAAAGAACTCTCCGGGACTTTCATCACTTTTCAGTAAGGACAGAAACACTGAGGGGTACTTGTCCTGCAAAAGCAGTAAAGAAGAAAACACTTTGGGGAGGACGTGGGAGGCCATGTTGGACGAAGCTGTGGGGCCCGAGGCCAAAGCTGGGCCAGGGAATTCCCCAGTGAGTCCCGCAAACAGTGGCTGCTGGTGGCAACCTCTTACCTTTCCAAAGCCAAAGCTGTAGATATTTTGGGCAGAAATGACTCCAGCCTTAGGCGGTCGGTGAGGAGAGCTGTTAGGGTTTCTAAATATTGAAAAGAGGAGGGGAAAGTAAGGAGGAACCATACCCAGAGGACAGTGCTGAACCAAGCTGTCAGAATGTGTAGCTGGTTTCGTTGTTACTACTTAACAGCCAGCCATCTGAAAGGACCCCCATGATACGCATTTCCTGGTGTCCATGCCCTTGCGTAGCGATGCACAGGTCAGAGAGGGCTGACCTGTTAACCCAGCAGGATACTGTGGAAATGACCGAGTGGTGTAAGTTCCAAAGCTCGGCCCCCAGGATTTCTGCCCTGATCTCTCTCTCTCACAGCCCTTGCTCTGGAGAAGGCCAGCTGCCATGTTGTGAGGATGCTCCAGCAGCCTCACGGGGGCGACCAACACCCAGCACCAATCTGCCAGCCGTGTGAGTGACCATCGTGGAACTGGACCCTCCAGTCCCAGAATGCTGCAGCCCACGCTGCATCTTGACCACATCGTCGTGAGATGCCGAGCCAGAACCATGCAGCTAAGCCACTCCCTGATTCCTGATCTGCAGCAACCATGTGAGATATTTACTGTTGTTTGAAGTCACTAAGTTTGGGCTTAGTGCGACAGACAACACATACAGATGGTCAAAGTTGGAACAAACCATCAAGAGTATCTTGTCCAACTTTCTCATTTTACAGATGGGAAAAAATGGAGCCAGAAAGGGGAAACCTGCTGGCCTGAGGTCACAAAACAGCAGCAGGGACTAGGCTTTGGCTCTGTTAAGAAGAAATTTGGTCTGCCAAGATCCTAACTCTGGCAGCAGAGGAGGTGGAAGACCAGAACCAAGTAGGGGCTCCAAGGCCGGATGAGGGATTCAGGCGCTTAAACCTGATAGCCCTGGGAAGATCCTAAAAGGGTTTTGAGTAGTGAGTGGCACGATTCAGTTTTCATTTTTAAGAGGTCATTCTCCACGTTGAATAAAGAACCAAGATGGGCAAGAGTAGCAGCAAGGAGAGCAGTTAGGAGTAACTGGTCCTTAAGGGAATCATGAACTTATCTCTCATGAGAAGCATCCAGGTCATGAGAAGAAAACCAGGACTTGATGTGCACAGGATGAGATGCAGGAGCCTGTGAAAAGTGTGACAAGTTGGCTGCTGCTGCTGCTAAGTCGCTTCAGTCGTGTCTGACTCTGTGCGACCCCATAGACGGCAGCCCACCAGGCTCCTCCGACCCTGGGATTCTCCAGGCAAGAACACTGGAGTGGGTTGCCATTTCCTTCTCCAATGCATGAAAGTGAAAAGTGAAAGTGAAGTCGCTCAGTCGTGTCTGACTCTTAGCGACCCCATGGACTGCAGCCCACCAGGCTCCTCCGTCCATGGGATTTTCCAGGAAAGAGTACTGGAGTGGGGTGCCATTGTCTTCTCCGGTGACAAGTCTAGCCACCCCAATAACAGGAAAAGATGCCATCAGAGAAAATCACAAGGGACACAATTTTCCACATATAAATCCTAAGTTAATAAAGCCCAGAAAACTTAAAATAACTCTCCTGAGCATGAGGAGAAGCCTGGATGGAGCCCACCTCCTGCAGCTGTGATAGGGGCTGGGGAGGTTGCCCACCCAGGTGACAGCAAGTCTTAGGCCAGCTTAAAACAGCCTGAGAAACCTTAAATTAAGCATTTGCAGTCTTCTGCAACCTTAGAATTAAAGGAACATGCTTTCCACGGTTCTGAGATGACCAAAAAAAAAAGCTAGCCAGTTGTTCTACTGAGAAAGGGTTTTCTGCGGGGCAGCCCAGACCTGAAAGTTCCTTCCTTCCCTGCTAATCATATGGTGCTTCCCACTGAAGCCCAGAACTCATTTCCCCCAACATTCCTGGAAGCGGGGAGCAGGGGTGGATGGCACACTGATGGATTTCAGAGGCCACATCCTTTCTCTCGAAGCTCACCCCTTTGGGTGGACAGGTGCTGGAAGGAACTAGTGTGGGGGGACCAAGGTGGCCCAGGTTGCAGGGCTCCCACAGGGAATGCTGGGTGATGCAGAACATCCAACTCTGCTTGAGGCAGCACTCACCCCTGCATGAGGCCCCCAAACCGGGGCACGCCACCAATGAGCCGCTGAGGGGAGTCAATCTTCTTCAGGAGGTCAGAGAAGCCCTGGATGATGGCCTGCATGTGTGCAGCACAGCGCTGCATGAACTCCACCATCTGCAACAGACGGCAGGGACGGTCAATCCCACTCGACTAACGGCCAGCCTGGCTTTCAATGGGACCGGAATGGTCTGAGGAGACAGGAGCCCCCACAGGGAAATCTCTGGCAAGGGAAGGGGCCAAGGGATTGCCTAAAGATACGGAATGAGATGATTCCATTTTAAGGGAGTTTATTTGATGATAATTTCCTCCAAATCCTTCATTCAACAGATGACAAAACTGAGGCAGGAGTATTATTTTAACTTGTTTCCAAGGCCCAGTAGCTAATGAGCAGGAGAACCAGAGGGAGGGGACTCTGCCCATCTCCCCCTTCCCTCCATGTGCCCAGCACTGTGCAAGTCTTTTATTCTTTCCATTTGTTAGATTATTTAGCCCTCATTAAAGCACATCATGCCTGCCCACATGTGGCTACACACAAGTTACTTAATGTCAATGCACTTCCGTTTCCCCATCTGTAAAATGGAGACAATAATAGGACCTACCTGAGAATTGTTGTAAAGATTAAATGAGTTAATATTTAACTAGTTTAATTCAGAACATCTAATGCAGGATAAGTGCTAGTTAAGGGTCAGACAAAATCACATTTGTCCTCTCTCCCCACTGACTGGATGACCAGAAAAACTGACCGAGGTTTTACAGTTGGTTAACTTGCTTCATCCCAGGCGTGTGTGCCCAGTGCCGATGGCAAGGCCACTGCAAGCCCTGTGCTGTCCCCGGACTGGCCTCTGCCCCTGCGCTCTGCCACGGGCATGTCTGCAGAGCAGGCCCACCCTTACCACGGTGCTGCGCTCCTTCCCTGCTGCCAGAGCCCAGGTCTGCGGGTTTCGACCCTTCTCGTCGTGGAGTCGAAGATCACCCCCTGCATCCAGCAGTTTGCTGAGGATCCACTGGTTGCCTGAAAATGCTGCTGCATGGACAGGAGTGCTCCCATCAAAGCAGCGGCTGGAGGAGGAGAGGGGTACAGTGAGTATCCATGGAAACACTCCTCCCCTTCCATGGATAACACAGGGCTCCCTTACTGCAAAGGCAACCTTTGGTAATAGGAGAACTGTATTAACACCATTAGTGACACACCAGTAACACCGTTAACACTCCCATCTTTACACACCTCCCCCTCTCCCATCTTCACCGCCACCGTTCAAGGAATAAATTTCTCAATTTACAGATGAGGAAACAAAGAGGGCAAAGCCAAGATTCACACCCAGGCATGGATCTGGTTCAAAACCCAGTGTTCTGTCTCCACTGTCCCCTGATGCTGGCTGCCCTGAAACCTTCATGTCTATAGTGCCACGTGGGTGGTGGTGAAGCACAGCCTAACCAGAGATCATCTCATGTGAGAATGTCTCTATCTCCCAAGTGCTATGGTAGAGGCCCACACACCTTGGCATCAGCAATGTGGTCAAGCACCTACAACTCAGAAAAATTTAACCAAAGCCAATAAACTATCTGAGACATGAAGGGACACCCTTCATGAGAAACCACATATGCAGCTGTGGTTTCCGAACATGGTTGCACATAAGGATCACCTACAGAGTTTGCTTTTTTTGGGGGGCCATGCCAAGCAGCATGCAAGATTTTAAGTTTCCCAACCAGGGGATCAAACCTGAGCTCCCTGCATGGAGTCTAAATCACCAGGGAAGTTCCAGAGCTTGCTCTCTTTAATTTAAAAAGAAACAAAAATGGGAGAACGAATGGGAAAAGAAAGAAGAAATTTTAAAAATAATAATAAAAAAAGGAAGAGGAAAAGAAGAAGATAAGAAGAAGAAAGTCTCTCAATTCCAGACCCACAATTGTCTTGCCTAGAGGCAGCTACTGTTACCAGTTTTTGTATCCTTCCAGAAATTTTTTATGCACGTACAAGTAGGAATAAGAATATGCTATATTGGGAATTCCCTGGTGGTCCAGTGGTTAGGACTTGGGACTTTCACCACTGCTGAGAGCCTGGGTTCAATCTCCAGCCAGGTAATTAAGATCCCACAAACCACATAACGTGGCCAAAAAACAAAACAAAGAATGCTATATTAACTGTTATGCATTTCAATTTTTTCTTTTAACAATATATCTAGGAGAAATTTCAATATGAAAACATACAAGCCACCTCAATTCCTTTTTAATAGCTGCATAGTATTCCAATATACAGACATACCATAATTTATTTAATAAGTCATTGGGATATTTGTCAAAAATACAGATATCAGACTACACAGCAGACTGGATCAGGATCTGCAAGCATGGCACTCAGGAAGGTGCACTTTTTACAAGTTCCCCCAGGAGGTGCCAGCGAGGCAGTGCACCAGCTCATTTTGAGTCCTCTCCTATTCTTAGCTCTAATGAGCAGTCCAGCACACTGCACTATGGGGTCTGTAGCATTCTCCTTGCTTTAAAAATAAATTTGTATATGATGTTTTACAGCTTTCTAATCATTCTTCCCATAAACAGTAAGACAGCTGAGTAGGAAGAGAGAAGATATTATTTTTTTATTTCTCATGAATGCTAAGGAAGAAAGGAATAGTGTTTCTTATGTCCAACTAACCATACAAGAGAATCCAGGTTCAAGTGGTATCAAAATGTGTTGCTTTGTTAATTTATCCTAGAGGCTGAAAACTGGAGGCCCACAGACTGATCTGGCAACCCAGAGGCATGTTTTATTTGGTCCATATAGTATTTTAAAATAAGAATTTAAAGTAATGGACAATATTTAACACTTTGGAGATTTCACAATAAAAGCTGGGATTTTTAGTCTCTTGGAAAATCTGGCCTCCATGGCTTCCTTTTCTGCCCAGTTGCATCAGATGCTACTTAGAGCCTGTACCCACTGAACCCACTTAATCCTGCAGGCACCTTACTCTGTGACCTCAATAAGCCCAGGCCATCACACATTTCTATGGAGCCGTTAGGAATACATTCTTCCCCCAGAAATTTCCTTTCACCTAGATGGAAGATATTTTTAAAGTACATGAAAGTGTTTCTATCACAAAATTAAAAGCTAAGGGGTCTACCTTCCTCCTCCTGATACTGTCCTTTCCTACCTCCTCCTGTTATGATGGGGATTTCTAAAAAGGGAATTTCTGAATTCTTCAGGTGCTGGGCTCCTGGTCTCAGACTTGTCATTAACACAATGCACCATTATGGACCAGCCATTTAAACTTTCTAGGGGGTCAGTCCCTTAATCAGGAGTATTAAAGATTATTTTTATTTTGCTTTTTTTATTATTATAATTTTATTTTTTTATTTACTTATTTTTGCTGCAGAATTGCAGGCAGGGCTATTTCTGAGTTTCGATACAGTAGAGACAGAGTGTATGTGAGTCCAGAAAAATTCTGGAAGGAAACAAAGCAAAATGTTCATCTGGGTTACAGAATTCTCATACTGATTAGTTTTTCCCTAATACTTCTCCAAGTTTCCATTTTTTTTTTTCCTTCTAAGTAAACAATCTTATAACAACAACAACAAACTCCCAAAATCAGTACTTTAAAAAAATATACATTAAGTAGGGCCTCCTTATCGGAGAAGGCGATGGCACCCCACTCCAGTACTCTTGCCTGGAGAATCCCATGGGCGGAGGAGCCTGGTGGGCTGCAGTCCATGGGGTCGCAAAGTCGGACACGACTGAGTGCCTTCACTTTCACGCATTGAAGAAGGAAATGACAACCCACTCCAGTGTTCTTGCCTGGAGAATCCCAGGGACAGGGGAGCCTGGTGGGCTGCCGTCTATGGGGTCGCACAGAGTCGGACACAACTGAAGTGACTTAGCAACAGGGCCTCCTTATATTAGATACGAAAGCTATTTTATGACTTATGATTGTACATATTCTGGCATTTCTGTGAAAATTAGCTGGAATCATGTAAATGCTCAAAATTTGTTTCTGGTTCTGTTCAATGGAAACCGTAAAAATATCTGCTTTTGCCTGTTACCTGGGAAGGCCCTGGGCAAAGCAAAAAGTCTTACGGGGACAGAAGAAATGTTCACTTTTAGCTGCCTCATTACAGTGTGTTGCTCTTTCATATTAAAATTTGGACCATTACTCAAACTCTTCTGAACCACAACTACAAATGTCATCCTGACAAGGCAATGCCAAGTATCACTGATAAGAACTTAGCTGTCGGTACATTAAAGTGCTTTTAAATGAGTCATACAAAGAATAATGTGGATGGAACTATACAAGCAGTACTTGTTAATGACTAAATTAATTAATGAGTAGTGAGGTTCACTTATTTCATAGGGCCTAGTAAAACTGCTCAGAAAACTATTAACAGTTTAAAAATCACCTTTCTGGTAATTCCCTGGTGGTCTAGTGGGCTTTTTAAGAGGCTTTTAGAGAAATCGATCAGTAGTGTCTCTTTGCAACCCCATGGACTGTAGTTTATCAGGCTCCCCCGTCCATGGGGTTTTCCAAGCCATGGGATTTTCCAGGCAAGAGTACTGGAGTGGGTTACCATTTCCTTCTCCAGGGGATCTTCCAGACCCAGAGATCAAACCCAGGTTTCCCAAATTGCAGGCAGATGCTTTACCATCTGAGCCACAGCACTCTAGTGGTTAGGACTCCAATTTTCCACTGGGGGCCTGGGATTAATTCCTGGTCAGGGGACTAAGATCTGGCAAGCTGTGCGACCAGTAAACTAAAATAAAGCATGTTTCAATATAAGTGTACAAATGTAGTTCATCAACATAAATTAGTAAAGCTTCTTTTAATATCTTGTTAAATTAGTTTCCAAACACTCCAATTCATCTTTAGTGTGTATTTTCTAGATAGTGATCTTATTATACTTACTGATTTGGATCTGCTCCATAATCCACCAGGACATCAACTAATTTTGTAAGGCCTAATAATGCTGCAATGAAAAGGGCTGTCTGGCCCAAGGAGTTAACTGCATCAACATAAATTCCTGCAAAGCAAATATCAGGATCAATGCAAATACAAGAGAAAAATTAAAATTCCTTTATACAGTATTTTTAAATTAAAGTGAAAAATGAAAGCCCTCATTACTGATAGTAACACAAAAGGACACAGAATCAACTAAAGAGAAACCAGGGTTTACACACTCAAAATGTTGTTTCCAGGAAATGCCTGCTGAAAACCACACTCCACTACATGAACAAAAGAAAAGGGATGAAAAATGTTCTCAGTCTTCAAACAACATAAAAGGGAATTCATGATACCTTGAGATGTGTACACACAACAAACTCAGCAAACTAAAAAGACACGGGATCAAAAGGCAGTAACATAAACGTAACTGAAAAATGTTTAAAAGTCACTCAGTCGTGTCCAATTGTTTGTGACCCAAAGGACTGAAACTTGTCAGTATCCTCAAAATCACTGTAGATGGTGACTGCAGCCATAAAATTAAGACACTTGCTCCTTTGAAAAGTTACGACCAACCTAGACAGCTTTACTAAAAAGCAGAGGCATTACTTTGCCAACAAAGAAAGGTCCATCTAGTCAAAGCTATGGTTTTTCCTGTAATCACGTATGGATGTGAGAGGTGGGCTATAACGAAAGCTGAGCACCAAAGAATTGATGTTTTTGAACTGTGGTGTTGGAAAAGACTCTTGAGAGCCCCCTGGACTGCAAGGAACTCCAACCAGTCCACTCTGAAGAAAATCCATCCTGAATATTCATTGGAAGGATTGACGCTGAAACTGAAACCCCAACGACTCACTAAAAAGGACCCCGACGCTGGGTAAGGTTAAAAGCGGGAGAAAAGGGGACGACAGAGAATGAGACGGTTGGATGACGTCATCGACCCGATAGACAGGAGTTTGGGAAGAACCCGAGCCGGTGATAGACAGGAAGGCCTAGTAGGCTGCAGCCGATAAAGTCGCCAAAAGTCGCACACGACTAAGCGACTGAACTGAAACGTAGTTTATAAACATAAACTACAAATACAGGGAGCACACAACTCCATAAATAATACCCACAATCATCTATAATAAAAAGCCAAACACTCCAAATAAAAAGTACTAATTAAAAACTACTCGTACAACACCGTTATGAAAAATTCCCGAAACCACTCAGATTACGTTCTCTCCCTCTTCATCTCCTAAAAGGAAAAGAAGAACGATCATCAATGGCCAACGGCAGCTGCAGAAGCAACACCAAAAGCCAACTTCACGCTCAGAAGAGAACGCTTTATCTCCTCCTCGTGGTTTCGGGTGCTCTACACGATCAGAGAAACTTCTCTAGTAACAAACTATAGAAATGATCCCTGAAAGTATAGTCTTAACCACACGCTGCCGGTGTTCAGGAGGTGTACAAAAGGCACACATATTGTAGTGATGGTGAGATCTTTTTTTTTTTTTAAGCGCATTTTCCTCTGAAAATATACACTGGCATGTGGCATGTGTTTTCTAAAGAATCCTTGCATTACCAAAGACTGACAAAGCTTTTTGAACACTCTCACCGGTTCAGAGGCCAGTTCTAATTGCTACTTAATTAACATATGGCTTTTAAGCAGCCAATCACACGCCAGTTTTATCCAACCCCTCCCCGTTTGTCCCTGCAGACCCGCAGCATCAGGATTACGTAAAAGGCTGACGACTACAGACTGCGCGGCAGGCTGAGCCTTCCGCCTCTTCTGAGATGGGCGGCCGAAGCAAGGAGGCCTTTCACGAGAGGACCAAGTGGATAGTGAAAGGAACAAACTGAAGCCAAAACCTATTACATTTGCAAACCGCTTTACGCTATGATCAAAAGGCCAAAATAAAAATATTGTTCGGGATTTTTTTTTCTTTCCCAAACCAAGGAATTTTTATGTAGATAAAAATTGCGTTTAAATAAGCAGAACGGTACGTCATTCCCCTGCTTAAAGCTTTAGTAGTGTCAGCTACAATCTGGCGCTTGCCATGGGTGCTTGCTACCTACCTCTACAAGGTTTAAATCATGTGCTGCTGATCTTCAACACACCCTGAAGGAGTTCGAGGTGGAGAGCAGAAATGAGGCACTCTGTGTTTGGAGAAAACTGGCAGGATAGGTCCTCAGACAGTTAGATGTTCTAGGAGCTCACTTTATGAGCCCAATTCTTGTATCTCCTCATAGTTATACAAGTACTAAAATCCTTCATGGTGACAACCCTTTCTCGTGACTCGCAGAAGCTTCACGAGACCAGCAGAAACTTTCTAAGAAAAAAAAATGTGCTTGATTGAATGTACCCTCCCTTTACCAAAATCACGTATATACTGACCTTTCCCCCTACCTCTATGGAACAGTTCCTCTGAGCTATCTGAAATCCTGTCTCCCAGGCTGCAGTCCTCATATTACTCCAAATAAAACTTGACTCGCAACTCTCACGTTGTGCATTTGTTTTAGTCTAGAGTTACTTCCCAACTCTTGGGCTAAAGATAGCCTTTCTCTAAACAGTTTACCAAGTCCCATAGGGTCTGGGCCACACGAGTCTATCCAGCCTTATTTTGCACCAAATCCCCCCTCACTTCAGCCATAATGAACCATGTGTGTGCATGTGTGCTAAGTCACTTCAGTCGTGTCCAACTCTTTGCGACCCTATGGACTGTAGTCTCTCAGCCCCTCATGCTCATCACGTTCCTTTGCACAAGCTGTTCTGCCAGGAATGTTGGAAATGATGGATATTTCACCCTACTCTGGAATATTCAATAAACCAATACAACATGATGTCTGAGTTGAAACAGTGGGAAGAAGAATAAACTTCCTCTAAAGCTTGAAAAAAAATTGAAAAAGGAGAAAATATTCAGTGCTGCAGAAGAGGTGGGAACACGGGACACTTTCCTAAATGCAACTGGAAGTGTGAACAGTTGCAATGCCTTTGGAAAGCAATGTAGCAATATTTATTAAAAATCTGACCCAGAAATCCCACTTTGAGTATTAAAAACCCATTATGTACAAATTTATTACAAAGTACTTTATCAAAGCATTGTTTCTAGTAAAACAAACAGCCAAAAAAGAAATCTTAATATCTACCAGTACAGGCACAGTTGAATAAATTATGGTAATACAGATAATAAAATCTTGCAGTTAACTAAAATGAATTAGATCTCTATCAGTTAGAATACAGATAGACAAAATGTACTATTAAATGGGAAAAGCAAAAATCTAAGCAAGCAGGCAACATTAGGGGGTTCAATCAATGAGTGGACATGAGCTAAAATGATGGATTTGAAGTATCTAACAGTTTAGCAAATAACACCTACTTTATAAATATTAAAAATTAAAATTCCAACGCTTTTTTAACCAGTAATGGGATTTAAGCTAAAAAAATAATCCGTTTTGGACTTCTTTGGTGGTCCAATGGTTAAGAATCTGCCTGCCAATGCAGGGGACACAGGTTGGGCCCCTGGTTTGGGAAGACCCCACATGCTGCAGGGCAACTAAGTCCCTGCACCGCAACTACTGCACTGGCGCTCCGCAACAAGAAGAGTCAACACAACGAGAAGCCTCCACCCCGCAACTAGAGAGCTGCCCCCTGCTCGCCGCAGCTAGAGGAGTCTCAGGCACAGCAACAAAAACCCAGCACAGCCAAAAATGAATATATAAAGTTTTTCAAATGATAATCTATTTTGTGCAAGTGATACAGGTGCTTTCAGATGTCCACCACTCTCCAAGTTGCTGGCATCTGAAATAAAGCAAATTTTTCTTTCCACCAACCTGGCCTATTTACTGGCTTTTGAGCGGCGAGCGGCTGGACCCCCTCCCCCGCCCTCCCACACACACACACACACACACACACACACACACTAGGTAACATAGGTTTTCCACAGACAAAAGGCAGGCTGAAGGCATGAGTGGCAAGGATTATGGGGCCCCACTGCATTTCAGGAGAAGCTCTTTAGCCTGGAATTTATGGCATTCTAGAGTCTGGTCCAATTTGCCTTTCAGTGCTTACTTCCTAAAACATCTTGTACATACTCTATCCTTCAGACACACACACACACACACACACAAAACTAACTGCTATTTGTTCACTCCTTTATTGTTTGCTCCGATATAAAATCATTTTGATCATGTTTGTTAAATGAACAACCAAATGAATAAACTTACAGTAGCAACTTACCCACTACTTTTTTATCCACTACTACTTTCTTAAGCATTAAAAACAAAACAAGGCGAAACAAACATCATCAGAGAGGGCTCTGAATTTCTGCTGATAGTGATTTTGAATGATTTTGTTGTCTTTTCCTGTTTCTTGAAATAAATATATGAATTTCAAAAAAATGAGAAAAGCAACTTACAGAACATTATAGTGTGATACCAATTTCATAAAGGCAGATTAGCAATTTTAGACTATATTTGTATATCTTTGATTCCACTGGTTAAAATAGCTTATTTTTTGTAATAAAAGATTGAAGGACATCCCAGCTACCAACCTGCTTTGTCAAAGCCCTGGGAATGTGTGCTCAGTTGTGTCTGAATCTTTGCGACCCCCTGGACTGTAGCTCACCAGGCTCCTCTGTCCATGGGATTCTCCAGGCAAGACTACTGGAGTGGGTTGCCATTTCCTTCTCCAGGGGATCTTCCCAGCCCAGGGATCAAACCCTCATCTCTTGAGTCTCCTACATTACCAGGAGGATTCTTTACCACTGCGCCACCAGGGCTTCCCAATAAAAACATTTTTCTTTAATATTTATTTATTTGGCTGCACCAGGAGCTTCCCAGGTGGCACAGTGGTAAAGAATCTGCCTACCAATGTAGGAGGCACAAGACACTCAGGTTTGATCCCTGGATAGGGAGGATCCCCTGGAGGAGGAAACGGCAACCCACTCCAGTATTTCTTGCCTGGAAAATTCCATGGACAGAGGAGCCTGGCAGGCTACAGTCCAGGGGGCTGAAAAGAGTTGGACATGACTAAGTATGCACCCACAATGGGTCTTCGTCACAGCACATGGAATCTTTAGCTGAGGCATTTGAACTCTGAGTAGTGGCATGTGGGATCTAGTTCCCTGACCAGGGATAGAACTGGGCTCCCTGTACCAACAGGACCAACAGGGAAGTCCCAATTTTTGTAATAAAAACATTTTTAACAGGGACTTCCCTGTTGGTCCAGTGGTTAGGAGTCCATGCTTCCATTGCAAGGAGCATGGGTTCAATCTTTGGTCAGGTAATTAAGATCCTGCAGGCCGCACAGCAGCCAAAAAAAAAAAAACAAAAAACAATTTTTTTTAACAGAAAAATACGTTTTTAAAAAATCACTCAAGAAAGCATGTTCCAGATATTTCCTGACAAGTGATTTCTTAAAGCCATGAACTCAAGTGAAAAGTAAAAATAGGACAAAAGTGATAATTAAAAATTTAAGCACAGGGACCAGGGTAAGTGAAACTGCAAGGGGAAACTGGCTTAACTTACTGGCATGAAAACTGAATTGGCTGAATATATGCTATTGCTGTGGATTTAAAAAAATATTCACAACCGAAAACTGGAGAGTTGTTTTATGTGGTGGGAAATTTTAGGCCTTCCAGGCCTGGGAGACAGCATCTCAACTGACCCTGAGAGAACTGCTCTGAGGAGGCAAGGGGAGGAGCCAGGTTCTATAGAAGTGTTGCAACAAAGGGCAGGTCGTCTGAATGTCAAAAGATTATTCTTAAAGAAAACCAGGTATCTCAAGGGAAGGAATTTAGTGCTTGTCTATGGATGAGGCAAGAGCCTGGGCTCACAGAAACACTCCTCTGATACTCACTCAGCTAACTGGGGCCAGCAGTCTCAGTTCTGAGCTTCCTCGGAGCTCACCACGGGGAGTGGCTGCGGTCTGACAGCTGCACAACAGACGGCAGATGTCCTTCCTGAGTTTCCTCAGGCTCACAGCTCACATCTGTGGGGGCTGCGATTGCTGGTGACAGTGACATCCTTGTTTACTTATATGACAGGAAATACTTTATTTCTCACTTTTTATCTCTCCTCTTCTTTTCTTGGCCGCACCACTTGACTTGTGGGATCTTAGTTCCCCAACTAGGGATTGAACCCTCGGCAGTGGCAACGTGGAGTCCTAACCAGTGGTTGTTGTTGTTCAGTCACTCAGTCATGTCTGACTCTTTGCAACCCCAGGCTTCCCTGTCCTTCACCACTCCTGCTGGAGTTTGCTCAAACTCATGTCCATTGAATCAGTGATGCCATCCAACCATCTCTTCCAGGGAATTCCCTAAATATAAGCACTTAAATAAGGGCAGTTTTCAAAAGGCATTACTACCTCTAACAGGAAATTAAGCCTGCTTTTACCTAAAGAGAACAATATATAATAATCAGTAGAATTAAGAGATTATGCTGATTTCTCTAGCTCAGGGTGCAATGACAAGTGTAATGTATTAACAGCCCCAGCATAAAGTTAGAGTACCTTTCGAAGATAGATGTCAGGAAAAATATATGATCTATTAGCCTGAAATAATTTAAAAGGGAGGTTCAAAAGAAAAATATTTAGATGAAGAAAATAAAAATATCAGCATACTATATACTAAAAAGGCTGATTTTAAATTGCACTTAATCTAATAAAAGAAAAAATCAACACTGAGGGGGTAAAGAAACCATCTTAAAACAACTAAGGATATACCAAAATTAAGTTTAAAGCTACTTTGAATCCATTTTCCAAGCAATTTCCTATCCTATTACTCATAACAAGATTGGTGTGTCAGCTAATTTTGTATCAAAGCCTAGACTGCATATGTATTTCCCTGCAGCCTGTGGGAAATGCTCAGTGACTTCAGTTGTGTCTGACTCTTTGCAACCCTACGGACTGTAGCCCACACCAGGCTCCTCTGTCCATGGCAGTTCCCAGGCAAGAATCCTGGAGTGGGTTGCCAAGTCCTCCAGGGGATCTTCCCCACCTGTGGATCGAACCCACCTGCATTGCAAGCTTATCCTTTACCTCAGAAGCCCTCCTTGCAGCATATTCCAAATCTAATCTACCCAGGAAAAGGTAAACCATAAAAACCCTTCACTCAAAACAATCAAATGAAGGATACTTCAGTACCCATTGAACAGGCAGGAGAAAAAAAGGCTCAGCTGATAGAGATAGACAAACTTCACCTCCAGAAATACATGAAATGAAAACCAAAAAACAAGACACTAGCAGAAAAATCTACCTAACCACATAAAGAACATATGTATGGAAACCACATATGGGGAAACAATGGAAATAGTAAGAGATTTTTTTTTGGGGGGGGGGCCTCCTAAATTACTGCAGATGGTGACTGCAGCCATGAAATTAAAACACTTGCTCCTTGGAAGAAAAGCTATGCCTAACCTGGACAGCATATTAGTAAAGCAGAGACACTGCTTTGCCAACAAAGGCCCATCTAGTCCAAGCTAGTTTTTCCAGTAGTCATGTATGGATGTGAGAGTTGAACTAAAAAGAAAGCTGAGTGCCAAAGAATTGAGGCTTTTGAACTGCGGAGGTGGAGAAAACTCTTCAAAGTCCCTTAGACTGCAAGGAGATCCAACCAGTCCATCCTAAAGGAAATCAGTCCTGCTGAATATTCATTGGAAGAACTGATGCTGAGGCTGAAACTCCAATCTGATGCAGAGAACTGACTCACCAGAAAAAAATCAGATGCTGGGGAAAATTGAAGGCGGAGGAAAAGGGGACAAGAGAAAAAGATGGTTGGACGGCATCTCTAACTCAATGGGACTTAAGTTTAAGCAAGCTGTGGAAGTTGATAATGGACTGTGAAATCCAGTCTGCTGCAATCCATGAGATTGCAAATTCACACACAACTGAGCGACTGAAAGAAACCACTCAATAAACTTTTCTCAATGAAAATAAGCCCATTCAAATTAATAACTCTGCAAAACACGAATAAAACCAAAAAGAAAAGCAACATCTAACATAAAACAATTATAGACAAAACCACTCAGACAGTGTTCTCTCCCTCTTACTCTCTGAAAAAAAAGAGAAGAACGATCATCAATGGCCAATGGCAGCTGCAGAAGCAACACCAAAGACCGGCTTCACGCTCAGGAGAGAACACTGCATCTCCTCCTCATGGTTTCGGGTACTCTACACATTCAGAAAAACTTCTCTAGTAACAAACTATAGAAATGATCCCTGAAAGTATAGTCTTAACCTCCAGCCCCCGGCCGCTGCCGGGTCTGTGCTAGCTGTGAACTTTGCACTGAGGGCAACACAGTTTCCCCACCACTTGGCCATTTTTTCTTCTACTGGGAAAAAAACAGAAAGAGCTCCTGCAATACAGCTTTCAAATGCTGTCACTTACCAACTCATTTGAACATTTTCACTGAAAATGTAATTTAACATTTTAAAAAAATCAAACTTAATTTACATAATACAGAGTGACAGCCAATCACAACCCCAGTCTTTAAAGCCCAGAAGGCATTCGCGGCACAGATGGACTAAAGCCGCCCCGCCCCTGAAAGCTGTACAGGAAAGGGCGGGTCTCTGCCTTTGCTTCTGAGAACCTAGCTGATTCCACTGATCACTCAACCTTAAGTCAGTTCAGTTCAGTTCAGTTGCTCAGTCGTGTCAAACTCTTTGCGACCCCATGAATCGCAGCACGCCAGGCCTCCCTGTCCATCACCAACTCCCGGAGTTCACTCAAACTCACGAGCAGCTGCATTCAAGCCTATTCAAGAAGTCAGACTTTCAAACTCTCATAAGAGGTCACCATGACTGAGGCAGAGACGGGGGGACTGGGTGGCTGACAACCAGCTCTGGAAAACAGAACCTCTGGGGGTTTTGCCACAGGATTACACTACCTGTTCACACTTTCTGATTTTTTAAAATAAAGCTGACAGCTGCCTTTGACATCATTTCTTCTCCCGACAAATACCTGAGAGCCAACTATGACAATACAGCTACTATTTACTGTGAGTTTGCCAGCACCGTTCATCATTTTAACTGCTTTAACTATGAGACCAATACAAGTACTATCGTCCCATTTTTATGGATGGGGGAACTAAGGCACAGAAAGGCCTCCGGTTACTGGCCTGAGGTCTGTCAATAGCAGAGCTGGTAGGTGTCACCTTAACCATCATCCTGGTTTGGCTTTCTATGTGCTAAAGATTACTCTAGGTACTGGGCAAACAGAGATCCCTACTCTCACAAAAAGCTTACACCCTGGTAGGGGAGAGAGATGACAACAATTACCCAGAGGATGAGATGATGAGGCATGCAGAGGATAAGAGTTCAAACAGAGAGGGATTTGACGGCCACTTCAGATTTGGGTGCTCAGGGAAGGCCTCTTTTTGAAGGCTGCATTTAGGTGGGGAAAACAGTGACCCAAAGAAAGGAACAAGGTTGTGTGTTTCAGAAACTGGAAGACAGCTAGAGAACACAGGGTAGGAGGAAGAGCAGGCAGGCCAATGTCTGAGGATTTTCTAGGCAAGTCCAACTCCCGGGAGTCTGGATTTTAAGTGTGAGGGAAACCATTGAGAGGCTGGAAGCTGTGAACACCAGTTCTGAGGCCACTGCAAGCAAGGTGTCTGAAGGAGAGATCATGTTAGCTTGCAAGGAAGAAGGAGAAACGTGGCCTGCTCTGGAAATTCAGTTGGTAGGATGGGACTCACTGGTGGGCTTGCTGCAGAAGGAGGGGTGGGGTGTCAAGGAAAGAGGTTTCAAAGATTGACATGTTGGTTTGCACCTGAACAATCCAGTGGGTGGTGCTGCTACAGCAAAGACTGGAGAAAGAGGGATTTCTCATTTAAAGGAGGGGCATTCTCACAAAGGGGGCAAGGAGTGCTCACCTACTGTCCTTGCTTTATCTAATTTCACCCTTAATGACAGCTCTATGTGTTAATGCTATTTGTATTCATTTACACAGAGAGACAGATTGCGGTCAAGGAACTTCCCAGGAACCCACAACTAGTAAATAACAGACCAAGGCATATTCCTGGGGCTTCCCTGTTGGCTCAGAGGTTAAAGCGTCTGCCTGCAATGTGGGAGACCCAGGTTCGATCCCTGGGTCGGGAAGATCCCCTGGAGAAGGAAATGGTACCCCAGTCCAGTATTCTTGCCTGGAGAATCCCATGGATGGACAAGCCTGGTGGGCTACAGTCCATGGGGTCGCAAAGAGTCGGACACGACTGAGCTACTTCACAGAAGAGAACAGAAGGCATATTCCAGAGCATAAACTGCTCCTCTCACCGCTCCCAATATTTCAAGAGGACCGAGAACTAATTTAGGCTTACAGTGAAAGCTTGACCACTATAGATCGATAAAGAGAAACTCATGGAAGAACTACATAGATTTAATAGCGATGAGAGCAAAAGGTTTAACACTGACTAATAATGGCGATAGTGGTAAAGAGCAAAAAGAGATGCGGGTTCAATCCCTGGCTGGAGAAAAATACCCTGGAAAAGATGTCAACCCATTCATTTCAGTGCATTTGCCTAGGGAACCCATGAGAAACTTGTCAGGTTACACACAGCTCACATGACACACAGACAAATGTGACTGGAAGGACTCAGCACACACAGAGCTGTAAAAGAGAAACCCTCCAGCGCAACAAAGGCCACTGGCAATATGGTGGTGGTGGTTTAGTTGCTAAGAAAGTGAAAGTGAAATCACTCAGTCTTGTCCAACTCTTTGGGACCCCATGGACTGTAGTCTCCCAGGCTCCTCTGTCCATGGGATTTTCCAGGCAATATTCCTGCAGTGGATTGCCATTTTCTTCTCCAGGGGATCTCCTCAACCCAGGTCTCAAACCCAGGTCTCCTGCACAGTAGACAGAAGCTTTACCATCTGAGCCACTAGAGAAGCAATCAACTTAGTTGCTAAGTTATGTCCAACTCTTGCAACCCCGTAGACTATAGCCTGGCAGGCTCCTCTGCCCACGGAATTCTCCTGGCTAGAATATTGTAGTGGGTTGCCATTTCTTTCTCTGGGGGCTTTTCCCTACCAAAGGATCAAAGCTGGGTCTCCTGCATTGCAGGTAGATTCTTACAAGGGATGCAATAATATAAGCCTCATTAAAACATAAAGCTGTTAGAGAACTAAGACAGAAGAAAACACACCACTAACAACTCACTTTTCTTAAGAAAAAGTCAATTGCAAGGTAAACCACTCAGATGGTATCCTCTCCTTCTAACTCTCCCAAAGGAAGAGAAGAATGATCATCAACGGCCAATGGCAGCTGCAAAAGCAACACCAAGGACCAGCTTCACGCTCAGGAGAGAACACTGCATCTCCTCCTCATGGTTTCGGGTGCTCCACACATTCAGAGAAACTTCTCTAGTAACAAACTATAGAAATGATCCCTGAAAGTATAGTCTTAACCTCCAGCCCCCGGCCGCTGCCGGGTCTGTGCTAGCTGTGAACTTTGCACTGAGGGCAACACAGTTTCCCCACCACTTGGCCATTTTTTCTTCTACTGGGAAAAAAACAGAAAGAGCTCCTGCAATACAGCTTTCAAATGCTGTCACTTACCAACTCATTTGAACATTTTCACTGAAAATGTAATTTAACATTTTAAAAAAATCAAACTTAATTTACATAATACAGAGTGACAGCCAATCACAACCCCAGTCTTTAAAGCCCAGAAGGCATTCGCGGCACAGATGGACTAAAGCCGCCCCGCCCCTGAAAGCTGTACAGGAAAGGGCGGGTCTCTGCCTTTGCTTCTGAGAACCTAGCTGATTCCACTGATCACTCAACCTTAAGTCAGTTCAGTTCAGTTCAGTTGCTCAGTCGTGTCAAACTCTTTGCGACCCCATGAATCGCAGCACGCCAGGCCTCCCTGTCCATCACCAACTCCCGGAGTTCACTCAAACTCACGAGCAGCTGCATTCAAGCCTATCCAAGAAGTCAGACTTTCAAACTCTCATAAGAGGTCACCATGACTGAGGCAGAGACGGGGGGACTGGGTGGCTGACAACCAGCTCTGGAAAACAGAACCTCTGGGGTTTTTGCCACAGAAAGATTACACTACCTGTTCACACTTTCTGATTTTTTAAAATAAAGCTGACAGCTGCCTTTGACATCATTTCTTCTCCCGACAAATACCTGAGAGCCAACTATGACAATACAGCTACTATTTACTGTGAGTTTGCCAGCACCATTCATCATTTTAACTGCTTTAACTATGAGACCAATACAAGTACAATCGTCCCATTTTTATGGATGGGGGAACTAAGGCACAGAAAGGCCTCCGGTTACTGGCCTGAGGTCTGTCAATAGCAGAGCTGGTAGGTGTCACCTTAACCATCATCCTGGTTTGGCTTTCTATGTGCTAAAGATTACTCTAGGTACTGGGCAAACAGAGGTCCCTACTCTCACAAAAAGCTTACACCCTGGTAGGGGAGAGAGATGACAATTACCCAGAGGATGAGATGATGAGGCATGCAGAGGATGATAAGAGTCCAGAGAGGGATTTGACGGCCACTTCAGATTTGGGTGCTCAGGGAAGGCCTCTCTTTGGAGGTTGCATTTAAGTGGAGAAAACCACATCAACAAGCAGGGCTACTCTTCGCTGCAGTGTTTAGGTTTTTAGGTTTCTCTTTCTTGATGCAGGCTCGGGCTCTAGAGCACTTGGGCTTAGTTGCTCTGTGGAGGTTGCAAAAAACCATGTTTTTTCCTTCTAACACTTGCAATGAGACTTCTTAAAAGAATTGTATTCTTGCTCTACTCTATAGCAGAGGCTGGTCACTTACTGCTTACTTTGTACCTGTTCCAGTTCACCTGGACTACCTGTTCTTCGGTGAACTTAATGTAAAATATTAATATTTACTTTTTAAAAATCATTATTAAATTTATTTTTTGTTGCCCAGGTTATTCGTTGCTGTGCTCAGGGTCTTGAGATGTAGTAAGTGGGGTCTACTCTTCATTCTCTCTTGTTTCGGAGCATGGACTCTGCGGCGTGGGGTGGGGGTGGGGGGGTGGCGCAGTTCACTGGTTGTGGCACACAGGATTTAGTTGCCCTTGCCATGAGGAATCTTCCTGGACCAGGGATGGAACCTATGTCTCCTGCCAACGCTGTACACTGTACCACCAGAGAAGCCCTCAGTATGTCATTTTGATGTACGATTCTTTGAAGAAGGTATGTAATTGTGTCTTTACCTTCTAATTGCTTTCTGAGAATCTGCTTCTCAAGTTATAACCTTCAGACTGGTTAAAATAAAATTTTTGTTTCTTCTTGACATTGAATTGAAGTTTCGTCAACAAACCAACCCCCAAGTCCTGTCAACCCTGCCACTTAACATCTCTTTCAGAGCTCGTCTTTCTCTATCATCCCTACCATCATCTGCCAGGGAGATGAATGCAGTATGTTTCACTGGTCCCCACACTGGGCACCCCACCCCTCCCCAGAAGTATAATCACAACATAGATTTTATTTATTTTTATTAATTATTTATTCATTTCATTTTTGACTGTGCAGGTCTTCACTGCAGCACGGGGGCTTTCTGTAGTTGCAATGAGCAGGGGCTATTCTTCGTTGCGGTGTGCAGGCTTCTCCTTCTCCTGATGAAGAACACAGGCTGCAGAGCACACAGACTTAATTGCTCTGTGGCATGTGGAGTCTTCCCAGAGCAAGGGTGGAATCTGTGTCCCCTACATTGGCAGGTGGGTTCTTAACCACTGGTCCACCAGGGAACTCCCGCCACATAGCCTTTAGAGTGACCTTCAAATGTACAGCTGATGTCACTCTCTTTCAACAGTGCCCACCACCTTTAGTTTTCTGTCCACTACCTTTTGCCAAATTCTGCCTTCTGTCATCCCTCTTCTGGGCTAAAGTCCTGTGGGCTTCCCAGGTGGCACTAGTGGCCAAGAACCTGCCTGCCAATGCAGGAGACATCAGAGACGAGGGGTTTGATCCCTGGGTTGGATGATCCCCCTGGAGGAGAAAACTGCAACCGACTCCAGTGTTCTTGCCTAGAGAATCCCAAGGACAGAGGAACCTGGCAGGCTATGGTCCATAGCATCACAAAGGGTCAGAAAGGACTGAAGTGACTTAGCATTCACACACACGTCCTATTTCCTTACCTTGAACTGAGATATGGAGAAATAAATCACTGTAAAGGACAGGAAGGGATGTCTGCCTACATGTGTCAGGAAGGAGTGACCTGGCTAACAGGAGAGTAGAGAAGGGGAAAGTAACTGTTTCAATACCCTTGGTCGGCCCACCCAAGCATGAAAATAAACCCTCAAATCATAATGCCCATAAATTCAATCAGGAAACTAAAACACCAAACTGCATCCGACAAATTTTCCTTCATTTCAAAGAAAAATCACAGTTTAGGACATCCCTGGTGGTCCAGTGGTTAAGACTCCACGCTTTCACTGCAGGCAGTGTGGGTTCCATCCCTGGTCAGGGAACTAAGATCCCATAGGCCGCATGGTGTGGTCAAAACAAAGAAAAACTACAGCTTACACAAAAGTTAGGTAGGGGAAAAAAACACAACATCTATTACATAGGTTAAAAAGTATTGTACAATTTGAACATGTGGGGAAAAAAAATACAGAAAACAGCTCCTAATGGCAAATATCCATCTACCTTCTGGGACAGTAACAAGGGGCGAAACCACTCAGAAAGAGTCCCCTCCCTCATACTCCTCTCGAGGAAATGAACAGTCATCAGCGGCAAATGGCAATTAGCAGCACCAAGAGCTGAGCTGACCCTCAAGAGAACGTACCTCCTTGTGGATTTCAGATTTTGAGGACTCCACACAGAAACGTCTCTAGTAACAGCAGATTATAGAAATAATACCTCCTAAAACCAGTCTTGACTTTAACCTGGCAACCTCCGTTGGATCCATGGCAGCCACACACTTTTTATGGATGGCAGCATTTTCCAACATTCCTCTTATTTCAGAAATACCACATAAATGATTTTCAAACTGTTGGTACCAAACCAAACTTGGGTCCACATGCAGTAAAGCCAATCTACTGACACAGGCTGTGGTGAAGAAAGGCACAGGGTTTATCCCAGAGCACCAAGGAGTTTGGGCCTTTTAAGCACTGGCTACCTGGCCTCCTTTTCATACTGTCCAAGTCAAAGCTATGATTTTTCCAGCAGTCATGTACGGATGGGAGAGTTAGACCATAAAGAAGGCTGAGGCCCGAGGAATACAGGCTTTCAATCTGTGGTGTTGGAGATAACTCTTGAGAGTCCCTGGGACTGCAAGGAGACCAAACCAGTCAATCCTAAAGGAAATCAACCTTAAATATTCATTGGAAGGACTGATGATGAAGCTGAAGTTTCTGTTCTATTCTCTGGCCACGTAATGGGAAGAGCCGACTCATCGGAAAAGACCTTGATGCTGGTAAATTTTGTAAGCAAAAGGAGAAGAGGGAGGCAGAAGATGAGATGGTCAGAGAGTATCACTGACTCAATGGACACGAATTTGAGCAAACTCCGGGAGAGAGCAGAACACAGAGGAGCCGAGGCAGGCTGCTGGCCATTAAGGTCCAAAGAGTCAGACATGAGTAAAAAGAACAAAAAATCTGTCAGGTAAGTAAGAAAGATTATGTACCTCAACTCCTAACAAAATAAAAAAATTACTTAAATGTGGTTTCCCTTGTTCATTAGGAAACTACTATTTCTATAGTACTTTAATAGTATTTCTAAGTACTACTTCTACGGTACTTCCAGGCCATGTACATGGATCACGCCATTTAATCTTCAAAATAACCCTAAAAATAGAGGAAATGGAAATTTATGTAAAATAAAAGTAATCAAAAACTTTGAAGAAGCAAATACAATCAAGCAAATATCCTTGATGAAATAAATGAAAATGTGAGAAAAGGGATATGCGATAAACAGGATTAAAGGATTAATTTTGAAGGTTCAACAATCTCTTGAAAAGGTACAGATACAAGTTTTTTTAAGTACAGCCATGAAAATCCTTCCAGACCCCAGAGGATGAGGAATAGTAACAGAGAATAAAAGGGGTTTAACATTAATGAACAGCGATAGTGGTAACAAACCACAAACCCGCCTGCCTATGAAGGAGATGTAAGAGATGTGGTTGATCCCTGGCTCAGGAAAATCCCCTGGAAGAGAGCATGGCAACCCATTCCAACGTTCTTGCCTGGAAAACCCCATGGACAGAGAAACCTGGCGGGTTACAACCCACAGGGTCACAGTCAAACAACACTGAAGCGACTTCACACACACACACACACACACACACACACACACACACACACATTACATATATACATGACACATATATGTTTAAAAAAACAAAAAACGAGTTTCATGATGAACGACCCCGCTGCTACACTAGCATATAAGACTGAAAGTAGTAACCTTAAGAGAGCGCTTAAGATCATGAACTCCTTATTGCCAAATTCAAATGTAAACTGAAGAAACTACAGAAAACTACTAGACCATTCAGGTATGATCTAAGTCACGGTAATAGGGTGGAAGTGACAAATAGATTCAAGGCATTAGAATCTGATAGAGTGCCTGAAGAACTATGGATGGAGGTTCATGACAGTGTACAGGAGGCAGTAATCAAGACCATCCCCAAGAAAAAGAAATGCAAAAGGGCAAAAACGTTGTCTGCAGAGGCTGAGAAAAGAAGAGAAGCTAAAGGCAAAGGAGAAAAGGAAAGATATATCCATCTGAATGCAGAGTTCCAAAGAATAGCAAGGAGAGATAAGAAAGCCTTCCTCAGTGATCAAGGCAAAGAAACAGGAAAACAAAAGAATGGGAAAGACTAGAGGTCTCTTCAAGAAAATTAGAGATACCAAGGGAATATTTCATGCAAAGATGGGCTCGATAAAGGACAGAAATGGTATGGACCTAACAGAAGCAGAAGATACTAAGAAGAGATGGCAAGAATACACAGAAGAACTATACAAAAAAGATCTTCATGACACAGATAACCACGATGGTGTGATCACTCATCTAGAGCCAGACATCCTGGAGTGCAAAGTCAAGTGGGCCTTAGGAAGCATCACTACGAGCAAAGCTAGTGGAGGTGATGGGATTCCAGTTGAGCTATTTCAAATCCTAAAAGATGATGCTCTTAAATTGCTGCACTCAATATGACAGCAAATTTGGAAAACTCAGCCATGGCCACAGAACTGAAAAAGGTCAGTTTTCATTCCAATCCCAAAGAAAGGCAATGTCAAAGAACGTTCAAACTACTGCACAATTGTACTCCTCTCACACTCTAGCAAAGTAATGCTCAAAATTCTCCAAGCTACGCTTCAAACAGTACATGAACTGAGAGCTTCCAGATGTTCAAGCTTGATTTAGAAAAAGCAGAAGAACCAGAGATCAAATTGCCAACATCTGTTGGATCATAGAAAAAGCAAAAGAATTCGAGAAAAACATCTACATCTGCTTCATTGACTACGCTAAGGATCACAACAAACTGGAAAATTCTTGAAGAGATGGGAATACCAAACTACCTGACCTGCCTCCCAAGAAATCCGTATGGAGGTCAAGAAGCAAGTTAGAACCAAACACGGAACAACAGATTAGTTCAAAATTGGGAAAAGAGTATGTGAAGGGTGTATCTTGTCACCCTGCTTATTTAACTTACATGCGGAGTACATCATGTGAAACGGTGGGCTGAATGAAGTTCAAGCTAGAATCCAGATTGCCAGGAGAAATATCAACAATCTCAGATAGGCAGATAACACCACCCTTATGGCAAAAAGCAAAGAGGAACTAAAGAGGCTCTTGATGAAGTGAAAGAGGAGAGTGAAAAAACTGACTTAAAACTCAACATTCAGAAAACTAAGATCATGGGATCTGGTCCCATCACTTCACGACAAATAGATGGAAAAACAATGGAAACAATGATAAACTTCGTTTTCTTGGGCTCCAAAAACAGTACAAATGGTGACTGCAGCTATGAAAGTAAAATACTTCACTCCTTGAAAGAAAACCCATAACAAACCTAGACATTAGGAAACAAAAACATTATTTTGTCAACAGAAGTCCTGTCAGGTCAAACAGTTTTTCCAGTAGTCACATACAAATGTGAGAGTTCGACTACTAAAAAAGCTGAGCGCCGAAGACGTGAACTATGGTGCTGCAGAAAGTCCCGTTATACTGCAAGAAGATCCAGCAGCTCAATCCCTACAAGAAATCAGACCTGAATATTCACTGTGAAGACTAAATGCTGAAGCTACAGTCCACAGCAGCGCAATGGGCCAACCGTAACTCAACGATTAAACACCGTTAAGCCAAAAACCTAAATAAAGTACCACCAACGTTCATTTTTACAAATAAGACAGCCACTAAAAAACCCTCACCAGCGTTCTGCAAACGCTTGCTTTTTCTTTCACTTCCTGAAAGAGGAGAAAGCCAAACCAAGCCTACTCCAAACACAACACGAACCTAACAAAAATCAAATACAACTAAAAAGATTACCAAAGCCACCAAAATCTCGCTTTCTAAAACATCAAATGGAAACGTAAACCACTCAGACGGCATTTTCTCCCTCTTACTCTCCCAGGCGGGAAAGAAGAACGATCATCAACGGCCAATGGCAGCTGCATTGAGCAGCACCAAACGCCAACTTCACGCTCAGGAGAAAAACGCTGCGTCTCTTCCTCGTGGTTTCGGGTGCTCTACACAATCAGAGAAACTTCTCTAGTAACGAACTGTAGAAATGATCCCTGAAAGTATAGTCTTAGTCTCCATCCGCCAGCCGCTGCTGGGTCTGCGGGACCCGCTCACTTTCTACTGACGGCCACATTTGTGTCGCTCCCCTCGCCTCCTCACAAACATTTTCCATACTATATCCCGTAACTTGGTAAAACGGCAAACTTCAAAACACCATATTGGCTCGGAAATTGCCCAGAAACACTTAAAAGCCGCAGTACGCCTCATTAGCATACGGCTTCCTGGCACCCAATCACAGGCGGCCGCTTCCGACTCCTACTCCAGCCTGCCGTCGCCCCAGCCACCGCATCCCGAGCTCCGCACCCAGGCAGGGTCGCCGCGCCCCTCTGCAGGCCGAGCACACGCTTCCTGCCACCGGTCCGCGTGGACGGCCTCTGCCTGCTGAAGTCCGCCTGCTCGGAGAGGCCAGGTTTCTTTTGTCTCGAAAGAGAGGTGGGGGCGAGGAGGGAGGAGAAAACACAGAGAACTAGTCTAATCCTGCATAATAACAAAGGCACCCACGGTGGTTTATGAACGTCTTCTCCACGATAAGGCATTTTAACCCATGGTCTCACTTCCTCCTCTAAAGGGAAAGGGTGTGGTTATGTCCCCATTCTCACACAGGCTGGCTGGAGCACCTGTCACAAAGCTCCTCAAGGGAACCAGAGGTGCTACTAGGTACCTGTGGCACTTGATCAAGCCCGGTTCTCTCTGGAAAACCACGGTGTCTGCATCAGGCGGCCTGAGCTCCAGTCAAGTTCATTTCTCTAAGAAAGCATTACATACCATCTCAAACTTTGGTCGTGAAATGACTGATCTTCCTGGCTGCCACATCTCACAGGAAGCCAAACCCTTTACTTGTGGCAAAAGTTAGTCCCAGCTTCTCCTCAAAGAACACACCTTACCTACGATGCTGTGTAACTGTCACTTAACTTCCTGTTGTAAAGACGTTTCTGCCCCAGGTCTTCCAGCATGCCAGAAAGCACAGAGCTCTGTGAACATGCAGTCCGTGGTTTTCTTAATCAACCACATTTTTCATTGCATCACAGTAACATGATTGGGGGCAGGAGGAAAAGGGGACGACAGAGGATGAGATGGCTGGATGGCATCACCGACTTGATGGATGTGAGTTTGAGTGAACTCTGGGAGTTGGTGATGGACAGGGAGGCCTGGCGTGCTGCGATTCATGGAGTCGCAAAGACTGAGCGACTGAACTGAACTGAACTGAACTGAACATGAATAAGGTGACTATCATTTCATCTCATCCTACCACTTCTAGTTGAGCAGTTCCTTAAGTCTTAAAGAGTTTTAAGGTCCCTTCCAGTCATTTTCACACAAGAGCCCCTTGTCTCTGGTCTCAGCCCTTCCGTATCCATTCTCCTTTCCTCCAACCTTTCTGGGGACCCCTCACATTCCATGCCAACCCTTGGCCTCCTTCGAGCAGATTCTCAGCTCTCCTTACCTCTGTGGATGCCTCCCCTCAGCTTCCCAGCTAACAGAGACTACACTGTGTTTTGTTTCCCTAATTACCTTTGTAAGTGCCTCTACCTACCATGTTATAAATGCATTTACTTCTCCCTTCTCAACTGTGAGGTGTTTAAAGCAAAAAGAGTGAGCACCTTTTGGCAGCTCTTTGCAGGAGGTCCCCTTTGTCTTGTCACTTTAGCAAAGCTATACAGCAAGTAACCTTAAACTAGGCATCCCCACACTCCACTCATCTCCTGGCCCAAGCACACCTTCCAAATCTTTTTTTTTTCCCTTCCGTATCTTTTGATCACACAATACCTTGCCTAACCTGTTGGTTCTCTCTGTATATCAAAGATGTAGAAATGAAGAATAAATAATTAACAGGTGGCCAGATCTCTTCCCCAGTTTCCCCCTCAGTAATCTTCAAACTGTATGGAACAAACTGTGTAAACAAGATAGCATCTAAACAAAAATAACAAGAAGTCAACAAGCCTGCAAGCAGGGGGGATAATGATGATGACTCTGACCCCCTATCTCCAACCATTAACTGAGATTACTTCCCTTTTCCCTGTTAAAAACTTTCATGGCCCAGCAGAACCTAGGAGCTGGTTTTCAGGGATGTGAGTCCAGCTTCTCCCCAGATTGCTGGTATTCTGATTAAAAGCAATGTTTTCCATTTCTACCAACACTTGCCTCTTGAGTACTGATTTTCAAGCAGCAGGCTGCCAGACCTGAGTTCAGTAACAGATTCAGGTCTTGTTTACCACTGTATCTCTAGCCCCTTACCTTGCTGCAGTCTCTCACATTTTACTGATGGTGGCATTTTTTCCACATTCTTCTCGTTTCAGAAGTAACATATAAATGCATTTTCAAAATGCCGTTTTATATACAACTTTTAAAAATCTGAATACTCTTTGAGAGTTTTTATTTTTTCTTTAAGGAACTAAGACTTCACATTCTTAGCCTATTACAAATCAATACTTAATCTGAAGCTCTTATCTTCTGTCTCTAAAAGACACTAACACTTCTTCCTGACTCCTATAAGACCAAGGTGTGCTGGGATGTATCAAATTAGTTTTCTAACCTTATAAATATGACACCAAGCATCTGTGGATGAGGTTATTTATTACTGTCATTTTTAATTTAACCTTCTAAAATCCTGAATTTTAATTTGACTCTTTACTTTTAGAACCTCTGCTGGTTACTCACCTGAACGTAGATATGAGCAGTACATGTCGGTGACTTTTAAGACAGACCAAGAAAAGTGTACCAAATTTTCCCTGCCATTTGAGCCACTACCACTCCCCTTTAGCGTGCATTATGTATCTGTATTATACGTTAATAGATTGCCTTTGACACAAGAATTCCTATGTACTTCCCCACTAAAAAAAATTGATTTCCTCCTGGCACCAGTAAGGTAACTTGTTAGGGGTCCTTTTCTTAATCCTGTAAGGGGCCATGATGACCCACAATTCACCTTGCTAGACTATATAAACTTTCAACGTGTTAATTTGAGGTATAATCCTTTGTCTCAAAAACTTCTGTAACTGTGCTTTGACCTCTAATAGCAGAACAGTCCTCAGAACTTTCTGAGAGACTGTCTCATAGGTTATAATCCTCAGGTTGGTGCAAATAAAATTTTCCATTTCTTTCTTAAGATTGAAAAAAAAATTTTTTTGTTGGCTGCACTTGAAGACATGTGGGATCTTAGTTTCCTGACCAGGGACTGAACCCAGGCCCCCTGCAGTGGAAGTTTCAAGCCTTAAGCACTGAACTGCCCAGGAAGTCTATCTTAGATTGACTGTTTATTTTTTCTTGGCTGATTTTAAATTGCATTTAGTTAAACCAACATAATAATAAAAGAAAAAGTCATACCACTGAGGGGGAGAAAGAACAAACCATCTTAAAACAACTAATGAAAGTCCTTCAGTTGCATCTGACTCTTTGCGACCTCACGGACCTCATGGACTGTAGAATGCGAGGCTTCTCTGTCCATGGAATTCTCCAGGCCAGAATACTGGAATGGGTAGCCATTCCCTTCTCCAGGGGATCTTCCCAACCCAGGGATTGAACCCAGGTCTCCCTCATTGCAGGTGGATTCTTTACCATCTGAGCCACCAAGGGAAGCCCTAAAACAAAATTATGTTTATAGCTACTTTGAATCCATTTTCCTTGTAATTCTTCCTATCTCATTACTCATAACAAGACCTGTATGTCAACCAGTTGAGTATCAAAGGTGTGTATGTATTTCCCTGCAATATGTGGGAAATGCTCAGTCACTTAGTCCGATGTCCGACTCTTTGCGACCCTATTGAATGTAGCCCACCAGGATCCTTTGGCCAGGGGGCTGGATTCTCCAGACAAGAATACTGGAGAAAAAAAAAAAAAATGCTGCAGTGGCTTCCTGACCCAAGGATTGAACTCACGTATACTGCATCTCTTGCACTGCAGGGGGATTCTTTATCCACTTAGCCATCCAGAAAGCCATTCCTATAGCATGTTCCTAGCCTAATCTACTCAGAAAAAGGTAAAACACAAAAAGCCTTTACTCAAAAAGGAAAACACAGGATACTTGGGTGGAGGGTATTTTAAACTGCATTTAGTTAAACCAACAGGCGATTATACCATGGAAGTGACAAATAGATTCAGGGGATTAAAATCTGATAGACAGAGTGCTTAAAGAACTATGGATGGAGGTTCATGACATTCTACAGGAGGCAGTGATCAAGCCATCCCCAAGAAAAAGAAATGCAAAAAGGCAAAGTGGTTGTCTGAGGAGGCCTTACAAATAGCTGAGAAAAGAAGAGAAGTGAAAGGCAAAGGAGAAAAGGAAAGATATATCTATCTGAATGCAGAGTTCCAAAGGATAGCAAGGAGAGATAAGAAAGCCTTCCTCAGTGATCAATGCAAAGAAATAGAGGAAAACAATAGAATGGGAAAGACTAGAGATCTCTTCAAGAAAATTAGAGACACCAAGGGAACATTCATGTAAAGATGGACACGGTGAAGGACAGAAATGGTATGGACCTAACAGAAGCAGAGGATAGTAAAAAGAGGTGGCAAAAATACACAGAAGAACTATACAAAAAAGATCTTCACAACCCAGATCACAATGGTGTGATCACTCATCTAGAGCCAGACATCCTGGAGTGCAAAGTCAAGTGCGCCTCAGGAGGCATCAGTATGCACAAAGCTAGTGGAGGTGACGGAATTCCAGCTGAGCTACTGACAATTCTAACGTCATGCTGTGAAAGTGCTGCACTCAATATGCCAGCAAATTTGGAAAACTCGGCCATGGCCACAGGAGTGGAAAAGGTCAGTTTTCATTCCAATCCCAAAGAAAGGCAATGCCAAAGAATGTTCAAACTACCACACAACTGCACTCCTCTCACACTCCAGCAAAATAATGCTCACAATTCTCCAAGCCAGGCTTCAGCAGTACGTGAACTGTGAACTTCCAGATGTTCAAGCTGGATTTAGAAAAAGCAGAGGAACCAGAGATCAAATTGCCAACATCCGTTGGATCATCGTAAAAAGCAAGAGGGTTCCAGAAAAAATATCTACTTGTGCTTTATTGACTACACCAAAGCCTTTGACTGTGTGGATCACCACAAACCGTGGAAAATTCTGAATGAGGTGGGAATACCAGACTACCTGACCTGCCTCTGAGAAATATGTATGCAGGTCAAGAAGCAACAGTTAGAACCGGACATGGAACAACAGACTGGTTCCAAATTGGAAAAGGAGTACATCAAAGCTGTATATTGTCACCTTGCTTATTTAACTTATATACAGAATACATTATGAGAAATGCCGGGCTGGATGAAGCATGAGCTGGAATCAAGATTGCCAGGAAAAATACCAATAACCTCGATACGCGGATGACACCACCCTTATGGCAGAAAGCGAAAAAGAACTAAAGAGCCTCTTAATGAAAGTGAAAGAGAAGACTGAAAAAGTTGGCTTAAAACTCAACATTCAAAAAACTAAGATTATGCCATCTGGTCCCATCACTTCGGCTTCCCTGATAGAATCCACCTGCAACTTGGGAGACCTGGGCTCGATCCCTGGGTTGGGAACATTCCCTGGAGAAGGGAAAGACTACCCACTCCAGTATTCTGGTCTGGAGAAGGATCTCAAAGAGTCAGACACGACTTTCACCCATCACTTCATGGCAAATAGATGGGGAAATGATGGAATCAGTAAGAGACTTTATTTTCTTGGGCTCCAAAATCACTGCAGATGGTGACTATAGCCATGAAATTAAAAGATGCTTGTTCCTTGGAAGAAAAGCTATGACCAACCTAGACAGCATATTAAAAAGCAGAGACATTACTTTGCCAACAAAGGTCTGTCTAGTCAAAGCTATGTTTTTTCCAGTAGTCACACATGCATTTGAGAGTTGGACTATAAAGAAAGCTGAGGACCAAAGAATTGATGCTTTTGAATTGTGATGCTGGAGAAGACTGTTGAGAGTCCCTTGGACTGCAAGGAGATCCAACCAGTCCATCCTAAAGGAAATCAGTCCTGAATATTCATTGGAAGGACTGATGCTGAAGCTGAAACTCCAATACTTTGACCACCTGGTGGGAAGAACCAACTCATTGGAAAAGACCCTGACGCTGGGAAAGACTGAAGGTGGAAGGAGAAGGGGATGACAGAGGACAAGATGGTTGGATGGCATCACCGACTCAATGGACATGAGTTTGAGCAAGCTCCAGGAGTTGGTGATGAACAGGGAAGCCTGGTATGCTGTAGTCTCAAAGAGTGGGACACAACTGAGCAACTGAACTGAAGCCAACATAATTATAAAAGAAAAAAATCATAATACTGAGAGGGAAAGAGAACAAACCATCTTTGTGGAGGGTGGGGGGAGGGAGGAATGGCTTACCTGCCAGAGATCAACGAATCACCTTTAAAAATACTATGAAAGAAAGCACTGAAAAACTACTAACAGGAAAGGAGAATAGCAAAAAAAAAAAAAAAAAAAAAAAAGTAAAGAAAAATACACCTGCTTAAATATATGCAGAAACCGCTCACACAACATTCTCCTCCTTCAAAGAAAAAATAAAAACATTCAGAAACAAAAACATGCTTAAAAACCCCAGAGAATAAGACTCAGTTCAGTTCATTTCAGTTGCTCAGTTGTGTCTGACTCTTTGTGACCCCATGGACTGCAGCACGCCAGACCTCCCTGTCCATCACCAACTCCCGGAGCTTAGTCGGTGATGCCATCCAACCATCTCATCCTCTCTCATCCCCTTCTCCTCTCGCCTTCAATCTTTTCCAGCATCATGGTCTTTTCAAATGATCAGGTGGCCAAAGTATTGGAGTTTCAGTTTCAACATCAGTGCTTCCAATGAACATTCAAGGACTGATTTCCTTTAGGATGGACTAGTTGGATCTCCTTGCAGTCCAAGGCACTCTCAAGAGTCTTTTCCAACACCACAGTTCAAAAGCATCAATTCTTTGGTGCTCAGCTTTCTTTATAGTCCAACTCTCACATCCATATATGACCACTGGAAAAACCATAGCCTTGACCAGACGGACCTTTGTTGGCAAAGTAATGTCTCTGCTTTTTAATATGCTAAGTTGGTCATAACTTTTCTTCCAAGGAACAAGCGTCTTTTTATTTCATGGCTGCAGTCACCATCTGCAGGGATTTAGGAGCCCAAAAAATAAAGTCTGCCACTGTTTCCACTGTTTCCGCATCTATTTGCCATGAAGTGATGGGACCAGATGCCATGATCTTAGTTTTCTGAATGTTGAGCTTTAACCCAACTTTTTCACTCTCCTTTCACTTTCATCAAGAGGCTCTTTAGTTCTTCTTTAGTTTCTGCCATAAGGGTGGTGTCATCTGCATATCTGAGGTTATTGATATTTCTCCCGGCAATCTTGGTTCCAACTTGTGCTTCATCCAGTCCAGTGTTTCTCATCATGTACTCTGCATATAAGTTAAATAAGCAGGGTGACAATATACAGCCTTGACGTACTCCTTTTCCTATTTGGAACCAGTCTCTTGTTCCATGTCCAGCTCTAACTGTTGCTTCCTGACCTGCATACATATTTCTCAGAAGGCAGGTCAAGTGGTCTGGTATTTTCATCACTTTAGGAATTTTCCATAGTTTATTGTGATCCACATAGTCAAAGGCTTTGGCATAGTCAATAAAGCAGAAATAGATTTTTTTCTGGGACTCTCTTGCTTTTTCCATGATCCAGCGGATGTTGGCAATTTGATCTCTGGTTCCTCTGCCTTTTCTAAAACGAGCGTGAACATCTGGAAGTTCACAGTTCACATAATTGTTGAAGCCTGGCTTGGAGAATTTTGAGCATTACTTGGCTAGCGTTTGAGATGAGTGCAATTGTGCAGTAGTTTGAGCGTTCTTTGGCATTGCATTTCCTGGGGATTGGAATGAAAACTGACCTTTTCCAGTCCTGTGGCCACTGCTGAGTTTTCCAAATTTGCTGGCATATTGAGTGCAGCACTTTCACAGCATCATCTTTTAGGATTTGAAATAGCTCAGCTGGAATTCTATCACCTCCACTAGCTTTGTTTGTAGTGATGCTTCATAGGGCCTACTTGACTTCACATTCCAGGATGTCTGGCTCTAGGTGAGTGATCACACCATCGTGATTATCTGGGTCATGAAAATCTTTTTTGTACAGTTCTTTTGTGCATTCTTACCACCTCTTCTTACTATCGTCTGCTTGTTAGGTTCCTACCATTTCTGTACTTTATTAAGCCCATCTTTGCATGAAATGTTCCCTTGGTATCTTTAATTTTCTTGAAGAGATCTCTAGTCTTTCCCATTCTATTGTTTTCCTCTATTTCTTTGCACTGATCACTAAGGAAGGGTTTCTTATCTCTCCTTGCTATTCTTTAGAACTCTGCATTCAAATGGGTATATCTTTTCTTTTCTCCTTTGCTTTATGCTTCTCTTCTTTGCACAGCTATTTTAAGGCCTCCTCAGACAATCATTTTGCTTTTTTTGCATTTCTTTTTCTTGGGGATGGTCTTGCTTCCTGTCTCCTGTACAGTGTCATGAACCTCCATTCATAGTTCATCAGTCACTCTATCAGATCTATTTCCTTAAATCTATATTTCACTGCCATTGTATAATTGATAGGGATTTGATTTAGGTCATATCTGAATGGTCTAGTGATTTCCCCTACTTTCTTCAACTTAAGTCTGAATTTGGCAATAAGTAATCATGATCTGAGCCACAGTCAGCACCCGGTCTTGTTTTTGCAAACTGTATAGAGCTTCTCCCGGAGAAGGCAATGGCACCCCACTCCAGTACTCTTGCCTGGAAAATCCCATGATGGAGGAGCCTGGTAGGCTGTGGTCCATGGGATCGCTGAGGGTCGGACACGACTGAGCGACTTCACTTTCACTCTTCACTTTCATGCATTGGAGAAGGAAATGGCAACCCACTCCAGTGTTCTTGCCTGGAGAATCCCAGGGACGGGGAAGCCTGGTGGGCTGCCATCTATGGGGTCACACAGAGTCGGACACGACTGAAGTGACTTAGCAATAGCAATAGAGCTTGTCCATCGTTGGCTGCAAAGAATATAATCAATCTGATTTCGGTGTTGACCATCTGTTGATTTCCATCTGTCCAACACACAGTTGTGGATGTGACTGGTGATGGAATCAAGGTCCGATGCTATTAAGAGCAATATTGCCTAGGAACCTGGAAAGTTAGGTCCATGAATCAAGGCAAATTGGAAGTGATCAAACAGGAGATGGCAAGAGTGAACATTGACATTTTAGGAATCAGCAAAATAAAATTGACTGGAATGGGGGAATTTAACTCAGATGATCATTATATCTACTACTGTGGGCAAGAATCTCTTAGAAGAAATGGAGTAGCCATCATAATCAACAAGAGTCCAAAATGCAATACATGGATGCAATCTCAAAAACAGAATGATCTCTGTTTATTTTCAAGGCGAACCATTCAATATCACAGTAATCCAACTAGTAATACTGAAGAAGCTAAAGTCAAAAGGTTCTAGGAAGACCTACAGGACCCTCCTAGAATTAACACCCCCCAAAAAGATGTCCTTTTCATTATAGAGGAGTGAAGAAACATCTGGAGTCAACAGGAAAATTTGGCCACAGTACAGAGAGCAAAGGTTAATAGAATTCTGCAAAGAGAATGCACTAGTCATAGCGAACAGCCTCTTCCTACAACACAACTAGTAATAAAGAAAGGAATTAAAAGACCTGCTCCACAAATATTTAAAACATAACTTAACAGGCCTAATTTCATTATATAAAAGTGACAGTACACTGCTTTTGGCAAACTAGTTATAAACAAAACCACTCAGATGGTGTCCTCTCCCTCTAACTTTCCCAAAGGAAAAGAAGAACGATCATCAACGGCCAATGGCAGGTGCAGAAGCAACACCAAGGACCTACTTCACGCTCAGGAGAGGACACTGCATCTCCTCCTCATGGTTTCGGGTGCTCTACACATTCAGAGAAACTTCTCTAGTAACAAACTATAGAAATGATCCCTGAAAGTATAGTCTTAACCTCCAGCCCCCGGCCGCTGCCGGGTCTGTGCTAGCTGTGAACTTTGCACTGAGGGCGACACAGTTTCCCCACCACTTGGCCATTTTTTCTTCTACTGGGAAAAAAAACAGGAAGAGCTCTTGCAATACAGCTTTCAAATGCTGTCACTTACCAACTCATTTGAACATTTTCACTGAAAATGTAATTTAACATTTTTAAAAATCAAACTTAATTTACATAATACAGAGTGACAGCCAATCACAACAATGCCAGGAGGCATTCGCTGCACAGATGGACTAAAGCCGCCCAGCCCTGAAAGCTGTACAGGAAAGGGCGGGTCTCTGCCTTTGCTCCTGAGAACCTAGCTGATTCCGATTACTCAACCTTAGCAGCTGCATTCAACCCTGTCCAAGAAGTCAGACTTTCAAACTCTCATAAGAGGTCACCATGACTGAGGCAGAGACGGAGACTGGGTGGCTGACAACCAGCTCTGGAAAACAGAACCTTTGGGGGTTTTGCCACAGGATTACACTACCTGTTCACACTTTCTGAATTTTTAAAATAAAGCTGGCTGCTGTCTTTGACATTATTTCTTCTTCCGACAAATACCTGAGTGCCAACTATGACAATACTGCTGCTGCTACTGCTAAGTGGCCTCAGTCGTGTCCAACTCTGTGCGACCCCATAAATGGCAGGCTCCCCCGTCCCTGGGATTCTCCAGACAAGAACACTGGAGTGTGTTGCCATTTCCTTCTCCAATGCATGAAAGTGAAAAGTGAAAGTGAAGGCACTCAGTTGTGTCCAACTCTTAGCGACCCCATGGACTGCAGCCTACCAGGCTCCTCCATCCATGGGATTTTCCAGGCAAGAGTACTGGAGTGGGGTGCCATTGACAATACAGCTACTATTTACTGTGAGTTTGCCAGCACCATTCATCATTTTAACTGCTTTAACTATGAGACCAATACAAGTACAATCGTCCCATTTTTATGGATGGGGGAACTAAGGCACAGAAAGGCCTCCGGTTACTGGCCTGAGGTCTGTCAATAGCAGAGCTGGTAGGTGTCACCTTAACCATCATCCTGGTTTGGCTTTCTATGTGCTAAAGATTACTCTAGGTACTGGGCAAACAGAGGTCCCTACTCTCACAAAAAGCTTACACCCTGGTAGGGGAGAGAGATGACAATTACCCAGAGGATGAGATGATGAGGCATGCAGAGGATGATAAGAGTCCAGAGAGGGATTTGACGGCCACTTCAGATTTGGGTGCTCAGGGAAGGCCTCTCTTTGGAGGTTGCATTAAAGTGCGGAAAACAATGACCCAAGGAAAGGAACAAGGTTGTGTGTTCCAGCAACTGGAAGACAGTTAGAGAACACAAGGTAGGAGGAAGAGCAGGCAGGCCAATGTCTGAGGATTTTCTAGGCAAGTCCAACTCCCGGGGAGTCTGGATTTTAAGTGTGAGGGAAGCCATTGAGGCTGGAAGCTGTGAACACCAGTTCCGAGGCCACTGCAAGCATGGTGTCTGAAGGAGAGATCATGGTAGCTTGCAAGGAAGAAGGAGAAACGTGGCCTGCTCTGGAAATTCAGTTGGTAGGATGGGACTCACTGGTGGGCTTGCTGCAGAAGGAGGGGTGGGGTGTCAAGGAAAGAGGTTTCAAAGATTGACATGTTGGTTTGCACCTGAACAATCCAGTGGGTGGTGCTGCTACAGCAAAGACTGGAGAAAGAGGGATTTCTCATTTAAAGGAGGGGCATTCTCACAAAGGGGGCAAGGAGTGCTCACCTACTGTCCTTGCTTTATCTAATTTCACCCTTAATGACAGCTCTATGTGTTAATGCTATTTGTATTCATTTACACAGAGAGACAGATTGGGGTCAAGGAACTTCCCAGGAACCCACAACTAGCAAATAACAGACCAAGGCATATTCCTGGGGCTTCCCTGTTGGCTCAGAGGTTAAAGCGTCTGCCTGCAATGTGGGAGACCCAGGTTCGATCCCTGGGTCGGGAAGATCCCCTGGAGAAGGAAATGGTACCCCAGTCCAGTATTCTTGCCTGGAGAATCCCATGGATGGACAAGCCTGGTGGGCTACAGTCCATGGGGTCGCAAAGAGTCGGACACGACTGAGCGACTTCACAGAACAGAACAGAACAGAAGGCATATTCCAGAGCATAAACTGCTCCTCTCACCGCTCCCAATATTTCAAGAGGACCGAGAACTAATTTAGGCTTACAATGAAAGCTTGGCCACTATAGATCGATAAAGAGAAACTCATGGAAGAACTACATAGATTTAATAGCAATGCGAGTAAAATAGGTTTAACACTGACTAATAATGGCGATAGTGGTAAAGAGCAAAAAGAGACGCGGGTTCAATCCCTGGCTGGAGAAAAATATCCTGGAAAGAAGATGGCAACCCATTTCAGTGCATTTGCCCAGGGAGCCCATGATAAACTTGTCAGGTTAGAGACAGCTCACATGACACACAGACAAATATGACTGGAAGGACTCAGCACACACAGAGCTGTAAGAGAGAAACCCTCCAGTGCGACAAAGGCCACCGGCAATAAGGTCAGTTCAGTCGCTCAGTCGTGTCTGACTCTTTGCGACTCCATGAATCGCAGCACGCCAGGCCTCCCTGTTCATCACCAACTCCCGGAGCTCACTCAGACTCACATCCATCCAGTCAGTGATGCCATCCAGCTATCTCATCCTCTGTCGTCCCCTTCTCCTCCTGCCCCCAATCCCTCCCAGCATCAAAGTCTTTTCCAATGAGTCAACTCTGCACATGAGGTGGCCAAAGTATTGGAGTTTCAGCTTTAGCATCATTCCTTCCAGAGAAATCCCAGGGCTGATCTCCTTCAGAATGGACTGGTTGGATCTCCTTGCAGTCCAAAGGACTCTCAAGAGTCTTCTCCAACACCACAGTTCAAAAGCATCAATTCTTTGGCGCTCAGCCTTCTTCACAGTCCAACTCTCACATCCATACATGACTACTGGAAAAACCATAGCCTTGACTAGATGGACCTTTTTGCAAAGTAATGTTTCTGCTTTTCAATATGCTATCTAGGTTGCTCATAACTTTCCTTCCTAGGAGTCAGTCAACATCTGCAGTGATTTTGGAGCCCAAAAAAATAAAGTCTGACACTGTTTCCCCATCTATTTCCCATGAAGTGATGGGACCAGAGGCCGTGATTTTCATTTTCTGAATGTGGAGCTTTAAGGCAACTTTTTCCCTCTCTTCTTTCTACAAGAGGCATCTCCGTATCTGAGGTTATTGATATTTTTCCCGGTAATCTTGATTACAGCTTGTGCTTACAAACATTACAAAACTTTTCTTAGAAAAACATCAATTGTAATCGAAACCACTCAGATGGTGTCCCCTCCCTCTAACTCTCCCAAAGGAAAAGAACGATCATCAATGGTCAAGGGCAGCTACAGAAGCAACGCCAAAGACCAACTTCACGCTCAGGAGAGAACACTGCATCTCCTCCTCATGGTTTCGGGTGCTCTACACATTCAGAGAAACTTCTCTAGTAACAAACTATAGAAATGATCCCTGAAAGTATAGTCTTAACCTCCAGCCCCCGGCCGCTGCCGGGTCTGTGCTAGCTGCGAACTTTGCACTGAGGGCAACACAGTTTCCCCACCACTTGGCCATTTTTTCTTCTACTGGGAAAAAAAACAAAGAGCTCTTGCAATACAGCTTTCAAATGCTGTCACTTACCAACTCATTTGAGCATTTTCACTGAAAATGTAATTTAACAGTTTTTTAAAATCAAACTTAATTTACATAATACAGAGTGACAGCCAATCACAACCCCAGTCTTTAAAGCCCAGCATGCATTGGCTGCACAGATTGACTAAAGCCGCTCCGCCCCTGAAAGCCGTAAAGGAAAGGGCGGGTCTCTGCCTTTGCTCCTGAGAACCTAGCTGATTCCACTGATTACTCAATCTTAGCAGCTGCATTCAAGGCTATCAAAGAAGTCAGAGTTTCAAACTCTGATAAGAGGTTACCATTTAAAGGCTGGGTGGGTGAGAATCAGAGCTGGAAAACAGAACCTTTGGGGTTTTTGACACAGGACTGCACTACCAGTTCACACTTCATCAGTTTTTAAAACGAAGCTGGTTGATGCGTTGACATCCTTCTTCCCTTCGCAAATAATGAGTGCTAACTATGAAACTGTTGTTATCGTTCAGTCGTTAAGTCATGTCTGATACTTTGCAACCCCATGGACTGCAGCACCTCGGGCTTCCCTGTCTTCACTTTCTCTCTGAGTTTGCTCAAACTCTTGTCCATTGAGTCGGTGATGCCATCCAACCATCTCATCCTCCGTCACCCCCTTCTCCTCCTGCCTTCAATCTTTCCCAGCATCAGGGTCTTTCCGATGAGTTGGCTCTTCGCATCAGGTGGCCAAAGTATTCAAGCTTCAGCTTCAGCATCAGTCCTTCCAATGAATATTCAGCGATGATCTCCTTTAGGATTGACTGGTTTGGTCTCTTTGCAGTTTAAAGGACTCTCAGGAGTCTTCTCCAGCATCCCAATTAGAAAGAGTGAAACTATAAAACTGCTACCTAGTATTTGCACCAGCTTGCCAGCCACCAGTTATCATTTTAAGTGATTATACAAATATCATCCCATTTTTACAGACAGGGGGACTGAGGCACAGAAAGACTAAGTAACCTGTTGAGGTCTGTTAATAGCAGAGCTGGTAGGTTTCACCCAGCTGTGTTTTCTATGTGCTAAAGATTACTCTAGGTACTGGGCAAACAGAGGTCCCTACTCTCACAAAAAGCTTACACTCTGGTAGGGGAGAGAGATGACAACAATTACCTGAGAGGATGAGATGATGAGGCATGCAGAGGATAAGAGTTCAAACAGAGAGGGATTTGACGGCCACTTCAGATTTGGGTGCTCAGGGAAGGCGTCTTTTTGGAGGTTGCATTTAAGTGGAGAAAACAATGAATACAATGACCCAAAGAAAGGAACAAGGTTGTGTGTTCCAGCAACTGGAAGACAGCTAGAGAACACAGGGTAGGAGGAAGAGGGGAGGGCAGGCAGGCCAATGTCTGAGGATTTTCTAGGTAAGGCCAAGGCCTGGGGAGTCTGCTTCTTCAGGGTCTGCTGTGGGAGTTCTAACCCCTTTGCCATTCATTTGCTGAAGGTCAGAAATTTCTCCTAAACCTGCCCCAACTGAACTCTGTCATCACTGCCCACCCCATTGCTCTACCTAATTCAGTTCCTCCTCCATTTCCCCCATTAACACAAGGAATTATTATCCACACATTTGATCAAGTCAGAAGACCTGACAGTTATCCTTGACAGCTCCCCTCATTCATGTCTTCAGTGATCCCAATGAAATAAAATTTATGTTTTATATTTCAAAGCAGAACATGAAAAAATTAAACCTAAAATTCTGTGTGTTTGGGCTTCCTCCGTCAAATGCAATGCGCATCATTACACATTAATCAGAGTCCCTCAAAAATGGGAGTGCTGGTCAACCATAAACTTTTTTTTTTCTTTTTTTTGACATTAGCAATGGGATTTCTTAAAAGAATTTCATTCTTTCTCACCTCTGTAGGAGGGCTTGGTGACTTGCTGCTTACTTTGTACAAGTTCACTGGGACTACCTGGTTCCTTGGTGAACTTTATGTAAAATATCAGTATGTCATTTTGATGTACAATTCTTTGGAAAATGTATATGACTGTCTTCGACTTCTAACAGCTTTCTGAGAGTCTGCTTCTCAGGTTAATCCTCAGATTAGCTCAAATAAAACTCCCATTTTTTCCCCTTCTTCTTGTTAGTTGAATTTTGTCAACAAATCAACCCCAATTCCTGTCAACTTTACCACTTACATATCTCACAGATCTCTCCTCTTTCTCTATCATCACTTCAACCTTCTCCCAAGCAGATGAATGTGGCAGGTGCCTAACTGGCCTTCATGCTTGCCACCTCATTGCTGTTGTTTAGGCACTTAGTCATGTTTTACTCTTTGTGACTCCATGGACTGTAGCCCGCCAGGTTCCTCTGTGCAAACTCACCCCTCCCAAAAAGTATAACTGCCACAGAGCTTTTAGAGTGACCTTAAAACGCACAGCAGATGCGGTCACTCTCCTTCAATAGCTGCCCTTAGCTTTCTGTCCACCACGGTTTGACCAAATTCTGCCTTCTCTCATTCCTCCTCTGGACTAAAGTCTTATAAATCCTAAGCCTACACATATCCTATTTCCTTAGCTTAGACTGAGATACAGAGAAAGAAATCACTATAGAGGACAGGAAGTGATGTCTGCCTACATGTTTCAGAAGAGTGACTTGTCTGACAGGAGAGTACAGGAAGGAAAGTAACTTTGTTTTAATACCCTTGAAAGTGAAAGTGAAAGTCAGTCAATCCTGTCTGACTCTTTGCGACCCTATGGGTTATACAGTTCAAAACACTAGAGTGGGTAGCCTATCCCTTCTCCAGCAGATCTTCCCAACCCAGGAATCAGGAATCGAACTGATATCTCCTGCATTGCAGGTGGATTCTTTACCAACTGAGCTGTGAGGGAAGCCCTTAATACCCTTGGGCCACCCCTAATGTGTGAAAGAGCTCATGACCTGTAAATCCAATCAGAAAACAAAAACTTAAAATTGCATCGGAGCAACTCCCCCCTCGTTTCATTGGAAAAATCACAGATAGTGTTCCCTGCCTCTTACTCCTCCAGGGGAAAAGAACAGTCATCAAAGGCAAAAGGCAGTTACAAATGCAACATCAAGAGCTGACTTCACATTCTGGAAGAAAACCTGCCTCCTTGTGGCCTTTGAGGACTCCACACAGAAACTTTCCAGTAACAACCTAGAGAAATCTCTTAAAACATACAGTTGCTTTAACCCCAGAACCTCTGCTGGGGTCATGGCAGTCAGTTCAGTTGCTCAGTCGTGTCTGGTTGTTTGCGACCCCAGGCACTGCAGCAGCGAGGCCTCCCTGTCCATCAACAACTCCCGGAGTTTACTCAAACTCACATCCATCGAGTAGGTGATGCCATCCAACCATCTCATTTTCTGTCGTCCCCTTCTACTCCTGCCTTCAATCTTTTCCAGCATCAGGGTCTTTTCCAATGAGTCAGTTCTCACCAAGTGGCCAGAGTACTGGAATTTCAGTTTGAGCATCAGCATCAGTCCTGCTCATGAATATTCAGGACTTATTTCCTTTAGGGGTCACAGCAGCCACACACTTTGTATAGATAGTGACATTTCTCAAATAAAGGCAGATTCTTTTGGGGGGGGAGTGCACACGGTGTGGCTTTGCCTCAGGCCTCAGACAATAAAAAAAAAAAAAAAAAAAATCTGCAACGTGGGAGACGTGGGCTCTATCCTTGGCTTGGAAAAATCCCCTAGAAAAGAGCACGGCTACCTACTCTGGTACTCTGGCCTGGAGAATCCCTATGGATAGAGAAGACTAGCACACTACATACAGCCCATGAGATCGCTAAGAATTGGACGAAACTAAAAAATCTATGGTTTTTGCCAGTAGTCCTTGTGGATGTGATTTGGACTATAAAGAAAGCTAAACACCGAAAAATTGAGGCTTTGGAACTGTTATTGGAGGAGACTGTTGAGAGTCCCTTAGACTGCAAGCAGATCCAAACAATCCTTCCTAAACAAAATCAATCCTGAATATTCCCTGGAAGGACTGATGCTGAAACTGAAACTCCAGTAGTTTGGTCAGCCGATACAAAGAACTGACTCTTGGAGAACACCCTAATGCTGGGAAAACTTACTTTCTCAAACCAAAATAAAGGCATAAACCTCAACGATATACTCCAGTTCAGTCGTGTCCGACTCTACAACCCCATAAACGGCAGCACACCACCCCTCCTTGTTCATCATAAACTCCTAAAACCCAACAAATCCCAAGAACATAAAGAACCAAACTTAATTCTTCATACAACTAAAAAACTAATGCCACAAAAACCTTATTTTTTAAAAAGATCATAATAAAAACGACACCACTCAGACGGCTTTTTCTCCCTCTTACTCTCCCAGGCGGGAAAGAAGAACGATCATCAACGGCCAATGGCAGCTGCATTGAGCAGCACCAAACGCCAACTTCACGCTCAGGAGAAAAACGCTGCGTCTCTTCCTCGTGGTTTCGGGTGCTCTACACAATCAGAGAAACTTCTCTAGTAACGAACTGTAGAAATGATCCCTGAAAGTATAGTCTTAGTCTCCATCCGCCAGCCGCTGCTGGGTCTGCGGGACCCGCTCACTTTCTACTGACGGCCACATTTGTGTCGCTCCCCTCGCCTCCTCACAAACATTTTCCATACTATATCCCGTAACTTGGTAAAACGGCAAACTTCAAAACACCATATTGGCTCGGAAATTGCCCAGAAACACTTAAAAGCCGCAGTACGCCTCATTAGCATACGGCTTCCTGGCACCCAATCACAGGCGGCCGCTTCCGACTCCTACTCCAGCCTGCCGTCGCCCCAGCCACCGCATCCCGAGCTCCGCACCCAGGCAGGGTCGCCGCGCCCCTCTGCAGGCCGAGCACACGCTTCCTGCCACCGGTCCGCGTGGACGGCCTCTGCCTGCTGAAGTCCGCCTGCTCGGAGAGGCCAGGTTTCTTTTGTCTCGAAAGAGAGGTGGGGGCGAGGAGGGAGGAGAAAACACAGAGAACTAGTCTAATCCTGCATAATAACAAAGGCACCCACGGTGGTTTATGAACGTCTTCTCCACGATAAGGCATTTTAACCCATGGTCTCACTTCCTCCTCTAAAGGGAAAGGGTGTGGTTATGTCCCCATTCTCACACAGGCTGGCTGGAGCACCTGTCACAAAGCTCCTCAAGGGAACCAGAGGTGCTACTAGGTACCTGTGGCACTTGATCAAGCCCGGTTCTCTCTGGAAAACCACGGTGTCTGCATCAGGTGGCCTGAGCTCCAGTCAAGTTCATTTCTCTAAGAAAGCATTACATACCATCTCAAACTTTGGTCGTGAATGACTGATCTTCCTGGCTGCCACATCTCACAGGAAGCCAAACCATTTACTTGTGGCAAAAGTTAGTCCCAGCTTCTCCTCAAAGAACACACCTTACCTACGATGCTGTGTAACTGTCACTTAACTTCCTGTTGTAAAGACGTTTCTGCCCCAGGTCTTCCAGCATGCCAGAAAGCACAGAGCTCTGTGAACATGCAGTCCGTGGTTTTCTGAATCAACCACATTTTTTCATGATGTTACTGTGATGCATTTCATCTCATCCTACCACCTCTAGTTGAGCAGTTCCTTAAGTCTTAAAGAGTTTTAAGGTCCCTTCCAGTCACTTTCACACAAGAGCCCCTTGTCTCTGGTCTCAGCCCTTCCGTATCCATTCTCTGCTCCCCTAACCTTTCTGTGGACTTCTATGTATGCCAATCTTGGCCTCCTATGAGCAGATTCTCAGTTCTTCTCATCTCTCCTGGATGCCTCCCTTCAGCTTCCCAGCTAACAGTGACCACACTGTGCTTTGTGTACATAGCTCTCTGAGTTATAAATGCATTTATTTCCCCTACTCAACTGTGAGGTCTTTAAAAGCAGGAAGCAGGTCATATTGCTCTCTGCATCTCCAGCCGGTTGCCAGCCACTGTAGCTGCCCAGCAAATGCATACTACTGAATGAATGATGAATCAATGAATGTATCATTCTTTCCCTCAACCTGGTTACTGATATAACTATTTCCAACCACCTGGTTTTCCCCTCCCTTTTTCTCTACTCCTGCTCCAATAAGGGCAACCTGTCTATAAGAGAGTGAGGTTCCTACCAGCAGGGTTCTTGGCCATCTTCTCTAGATCATCCTTGGTTTCAGCATGGATTTGCAGACAGGTCTATTCTGGGCTGCGGGCTCATATACTCAGCCTTCCATTTGACACACAACTTGCCTACATCTCAGGTGTCTAACTCAGGTGGCCCAGACTGACTTCCAATAGCTTTCTTCCCAAACCTACTCCTCTTTCAGGCCGTGATACCACATTCAAACCAGTTGCTCAAACCAAAAACAAGTCATCCTACTCTTTTCTTTTTTTAAATCTTATTTATTCATTTATGTATTTATTGTTTATTTTTTGCTGTGCTGGGCCTTCTGTGCTGCGCAGGCTTTCTTCTAGCTGTGGCAAATAGGAGCTACTCTTTGTTGTGGTGTGCGGGCTTCTCACTGCAGTGGCTTCTCTTGCTGTGGAGCACAGGCTCTAGGGCACACAGGCTTAGTAACTGTGTCTCCTGGGCTCCAGAGCACAGGCTCAACAGCTGCGGTGCGCAGTCTTAGTTGCTCTGCAGCATGTGGGATCTTCCCAGATCAAGGATTGAACCTGGGTCTCCTGCACTGGCAGGAGGATTCTTTACCACTGAGTCACTAGGGAAGCCACATCCTACTCTTTTTTTCCTCCGCTTAAATACGTCATTGCCTTCTGTAGCCAGAGCAATCGTTTACGAAACTAGAAATCTACTCTCAGGTACTTGGCACAAGAGCTCCTAAAATCTTTGGAATGTCCTTAGTATTAGGAATGACAAGTGTCTTTGGTATGGTGCTGAAATGACTCTTGGCTGAGGGGTTCTGAGACAGCTTCAGTATGGGGCTGGTCACAAGAAAGACCACGATTTTCAGCTCTGCCACAGCCCTCCACTTCAAATCTCGTCCCGCCTCCAGCAGGAGAGAGGGGCTGGAGACTGAGATCAATCACCAATGGTTGAATCAATCATGCCTGAATAATGAAATCTTCATAAAACCCTAACTGATTATATTTGGAGAACTTCCAGGTTGGTAAACAGATTGAAGTGCTGGAAGGGTAGACTCAAAGAGGGCGTGGAAGCTCCAAGCACTCACTCATACACACACACACACACACACACACACACCATGCCTTGCCCTATGCAACTCTTCCATCTGGCTGTTCCTGAATTGTGTTCTTTGTAATAAACCATATCAATAATTAGATTAAATGTTAATGGACTAAACACTCCAATTAAAAGGCAGAGAGTATCAGAATGCACTTTAAAATACAAGTGTCAACTCAATGCACTCTACAGAAGACATATTTTAACTCTATAGTGATAGTGATAGTGAAGTTGCTCAGTCATGTCCAACTCTTTGCAACCCCATGGACTGTAGACTGCCAGGCTCCTCTGACCATAGGATTTTCCAGGCAAGGATACTGGAGTGGGTTGCCATTTCCTTCTCCAGGAGGGTCTTCCCAACCCAGGGATCGAACCCAGGTCTCCCGCATTGCAGGCGGTCTCTTTACCATCTGAGCCACCAGGGAAGACTTTTAACTCTTTAAAGATATTTTATAAGCTGTAAGCATAAGGAGCTTAAAGTGGCTGTATTAATAGCAGAAAAATTAGACTTCAAGGTAAGAAATATTACCAGAGATAAATAAGGAGACACATCTCATAATGATAATAGGGTCAATTCACCAGGAAGATGTAACAATCCTAAATATAGACGCACCTATTACCAAAATCCTTCCAACAGCCCATGAAGCCTCCTCGAGCTGAAGCTTACCTTGACAACTTCACCCCATGCCACTCTCTCCTGCCACTTTGCCTTCTTCTCGAGCTCAAATCATCCACACACTTTTCCATCCTCTGAGCTCTGCATCACTTTAATCCTCCCTTGCTTCCAACTTTTACCTTTTACTTCTCTCACTTCAACTTTTCTTCTTTAGGGTCTAAGCCTAAATATCACTTTCTCTAAGAATTTTCCTTTGACTACCTCCCAGACAGGAGGCTGAAATATACTTGTGTGCTTCCTTCACCCCCTGCCTGTCTCAGGACTTCAATTACTATCTCATGTCCCTGTCTCCTGCTGGATTATATTCATGGAAGCCAGGACTGTACATTTTTTCTTGGCTGCTCTAATCCCAAGGCTCAATTACTATACATATAATTAAAAACATGAGGAATGAGGGACTTCCTTGGTGGTGAGTGGTTGAGACTCTGTCTTCCGATGCAGGGGGTGTGGGTTTGAACCCTGGTCGGGGAGCTACGATCCCATATGCCTGCCTTGTGGGCAAAAACAAACAAACAAACACACAAAACAGAAGCAATATATAACAAATTCTAGAAAGATTTTTAAAGTGGTCCACACAAAAAAAAATTCTTAAAAAAAATGAATAAGGTCTGGGCTGAGGTTCTAGAACTCATCCATTGGGTTTTAGAACTCATAATCTGTAGTATCTGGTCTTCTGAGTGGGACGAACTAAGTAGGATACAATCAGGAAAGTTTTTCTCCTTCTGCTGCCCTCCAGGACACTCTGTCAGTTCTCTCTTCCCCTCTCCTAAGAGGCACCTCAGGCAGATACCACACTCTTTTAGTCCCTTTGAGGCACTCAAAGCACAGATTCATTTTAGGCAATAAGTTGTTCTGTCATTTGAAATCAAAACTTCTTCCTTGCTCTTCCACTCTTCTAATCTCAAAGCTGTTTCTGAGAACTCCAGAGCTGAAGTAGGGAGAGGACCAATGAGATGACAAGGGGCGAAGGCCCGTGTACTTAGCTGATGCTCTTTACAGCCTTTGGCTTTGTCCTAATGCCTGCTGTTTTGTCGGAGGGGTTAGTGGGTCCTTCAGGTATCTCCACCTGACTACATACCACCCTAATGCAGGCCACTTCGCTCTTCTCCTGACTTTTTGTTTTTAATTTTTATTGGACTTTAGTTGATTTACAATGTTGTGTTAGTTTCTGCTGTACAGAAAAGTGAATCAGTTATCCACATACATGTTGTTGTTGTTCAGTCACTAAGTCCATGTGACCTCATGGATCAAGGCATAATGGGCTTCCTTGTCCTTCACTATCTCCTGGAGTTTGTTGAAACTCATGTCCATTGAGTCGGTGATGCCATCCAATCATCTCATTCTCCATCACCCCCTTCTCCTCCTGCCCTCAATCTTTTCCAGCATCAGGGGCTTTCCAATGAGTCAGCTCTTTGCATCAGGTGGCCGAAGTATTGCAGCTTCAGCATCAGTCCTTCCACTGAATATTTAAGACTGATTTCCTTTAGGATTGACTGGTTTGGTTTCTTTGCAGTTGAAGGGACTCTCAAGAGTCTTCTTCAGCACCACAATTCAGAAGTATCAATTCTTCAGCAATCAGCCTTCTATATGGTCCAAATTTCACATCCATATATGACTACTGGAAAAACCATAGCTTTGACTATACAGACTTTTGTTGGCAAAGTGAGGTCTCTGCTTTTTATATGCTGTCTAGGTTTGTCATAGCTTGCCTTCCAAGGAGCAAGCGTCTTTTTAATTTCACGTATATCACCCTTTTTTTTTTAAGATTATTTTCCCATAAAGGACATTATAGGTATTGAGTAGAGTTCCTCGTTCTTATTATTTATTATATATATATAGTAGTGTGTGTATGTCAATCCCAATCTCCCAATTTATCCCTCCAATCCCTTTCCCCACTGGTAACCATAAGCTCTGTATCAGTGACTCTGTTTTGTAAGTAAGTTCATTTGTATCATTTTTTTTTTTAGATTCTACATATAAGCAATATCATGTGGTATTTGTCTTTCTCTGTCTGACTTACTTCATTTACTATGATAATCTCTAGGTCCATCCATGCTGCTGCAAATCACATTATTTCATTCTTTTTATGGCTGAATAATATGCTGGGAGGGATTGGGGGCAGGAGGAGAAGGGGACAACAGAGGATGAGATGGCTGGATGGCATCACTGACTCTATGGACGTGAGTTTGAGTGAACTCCAGGAGATGGTGATGGACAGGGAGGCCTGGCGTGCTGCGATTCATGGGGTCACAGGGAGTCGGACACAACTGAGCGACTGAACTGAACTGAATATTCCATTATATATAAGTACTATATCTTCTTTATCCATTCACCTCTCAATGGACGTTGAGGTTGCCTCCATGTCTTGGCTATTGTAAATAGTGCTGTTATGAACACCAGGGTGCATGCATCTTTTTGATTTAAGAGTTTTCTCTGGATATATACCCAGGACTGGGATTGGTGGATCATATGGTAGTTCTTCCCAGATAGCTTAGTGGTAAAGAATCTGCCTGCCAAGTGGGAGATGCGGGTTCAATCCCTGGGTCAGAAAGATCCCCTGGAGAAGGAAATGGCAACCCACTCCAGTATTCTTGCCTGGGAAATCCCGACAGAGGAGCCTGGCAGGCTACAGCCTATGGGGTCACAAAAGAGTTGAATATGACTTAGCGACTAAACAACAACAATGGTAGTTGTATTTATAGTTTTCTCAGTTCAGTTCAGTCGCTCAGTCATGTCCGACTCTTTGCGACCCCATGAATTGCAGCACGCCAGGCCTCCCTGTCCATCACCAACTCCTGGAGTTCAGTCAGACTCATGTCCATCGAGTCAGTGATGCCATCCAGCCATCTCATCCTCTGTCGTCCCCTTCTCCTCCTGCCCCCAATCCTTCCCAGCCTCAGAAGTTTTTTCCAATGAGTCAACTCTTCGCATGAGGTGGCCAAAGTACTGGGGTTTCAGCTTTAGCATCATTCCTTCCAAAGAAATCCTAGGGCTGATCTCCTTCAGAATGGAATGGTTGGATCTCCTTGCAGCCCAAGGGACTCTCAAGAGTCTTCTCCAACACCACAGTTCAAAGGCATCAATTTTTCGGTGCTCAGCTTTCTTCACAGTCCAACTCTCACATCCATACATGACCACTGGAAAAACCATAGCCTTGACTAGACGGACCTTTGTTGGCAAAGTAATGTCTCTGCTTTTCAATATGCTATCTAGGTTGGTCATAACTTTCCTACCAAAACCACCCTAATTATTCTCCATATGGTTGTACTAATTTACATTCCCACCAACAATACAGGAGGGTTCCCTTTTCTCCATACCCTCTTCAGCATTTATTGTTTGTAGACTTTTTGATGATGGCCATTCTGACCAGTGTGAAGTCATACCTCATTGTAGTTTTGATTTACATTTCTGCTGACTTCTTGCTATAGCTCCAGCCTCTCCATTGGAATTCTTCCTTCCTTCATAGCTGAGGTCCCTTCAAATGCTCAGCTACCCTCCAGAGTCTAACTACCCCACAGCTGATGAAAGTACAGCTACTCCAACTGCTGGTCTCTCGTGCTCATTTGGCCATCAAGGACTGCTCCAGGTAGGAGGCAGATGGCAGTCCTCTTGATCTCTAAATTTCAGGTAACATGTCAGGCTCAATTCATGCCACCTTGGTGGCAGCTGGGGTTGGCTGGCATGTTTCTACTGTTCACCAGGCTGAGCCATAGGCTCCCAACTCCCGGCACCAGAATTCTCTCCAGGAGGTTCACCTGTACTTGGTTTCCTGTGAATGCCTTTGGAACAGCCTTTTCCTCTGACACTCACACCACTGTCCCATCACCTTCTCTTAGACAGCCTGAGGTGGGTAATGCAGTTGAAGGTCCAAGATCATTTTGGCCATCTCCTAAGAAGTGTTGCTTTAGATCGTGGGGATATGTATCATTCCCTGTTTTTCACTCTGAGGCTTTAGACAAAATTGCCAAGCACAGATGAGGTCCTGCTTCATATCCAGTTATACCTGTCACAATCTCACTGCCTGTTCTAGTTTAATATCAAGAATTTGAAGACACATTAAGAAGTCAGACAGAGAAAGACAAGTATGATATCACTTATATGTGGAAGCTAAAAAACAAACAAGTGAATCTGACAGAGACTCACAGACATAGAGAACAAACTAGTGGTTACTGGTGAGGAGACGGAAGGGGGAGGGAAAGAATGGGGGAGGGAATTAAGAGGTACAAACTACATGGATAAAATAAATAAGCTACAAGGATATGTTATACAACACAGGGAATATACCCAATAGCTTATGATAACTATAACTGGAGTAGAGTATAACATTTAAAAATTGTAAATCACTATGTTGTACACTTGAAACTTACATACTGTACATTAATTATGTGTGCTAAGTCACTTCGATTGTGTCCAACTCTGTGACTCTATGGACTGTAGCCCACCATGTTCCTCTGTCCATGGGGTTTCTCCAGGCAAGAATACTGGAGTGGGTTGCCATGCCCTCCTTCAGGGGATCTTCCCAATCCAGGGACCAAACCCACATCTCTTACATTTCCTGCATTGATAGGCAGGTTCTTTACCATTAGTGCTACCTGGGAAGCCCATATTAACTATACCTCCAAAAAAAAAAAGAGTTAAAAAAAAAAAGAATATGAAGATACAGAACATTCAGGAGATGTCTAGGAGACAGATAAAAAATGTCACAGAACTCTGCTTCTCATATTGGAGGATATGGATAGACAGACACTAGAAGTCATAGCATACCCATCTTGAACATCAATTTTCATATTAAAACACACACAGATCTGTCATGAATAAAATGAAAAATTTTGGAGGGGGTAAAAAACAGAACCTTTTAAATAAATTTAGTTTACCATCAGCCACTTTATCTACAGATTGTAGGGATGGTAGAGAACTTTTTGAGAGAAGTATTTTGGAGATAGTTGAATCCTTAAAAAATGGGCGCTACCCTTCTGGAAGTTGTCAGGAATCCTGTTGAGGCAAATGGAGAAACACTGTAGAGAAATTAGGTCACCTTGACTGCTCCATAAACCAGCTGAGAGAAACTTTCTAAGCCTTTTTAATACTAAGATTGAAGAGAGAAGAGGGGGAATCTAACAGGACTTCTGGTTACTCTTGAAAAAGCAGGTCTGGATCTCTAGATCAGGAGCAAAATACCAACAGTTTCCATTTGAGTATGATTTTCTGTGTGTGTGTTCTTTTGAAGATTGCCTGAGCTATGTTTGTTGTTTCTGTCTGCCCAACAGCAAAACAAAAACAAAACACCTTGAAAATAATTGGGTCATTTGTAGTGACATGGATGGACCTAGAGTCTGTCATACAGAGTGATGTAAATCAGAAAGAAAAAAATCAAATGCATATATATTATCTATATGGAATCTAGAAAAATGGTACAGATGAACCTGTTTGCTGGCAGGAATACAGATGAAGAAGTAGAGAACAAACTTTTGGACAAACCAGGGGAAAGAGAAGGTGGAATGAATTGAGCAGCATGGACACATATATACACTGCTGCTGCTGCTGCTGCTGCTAAGTCTCTTCAGTCGTGTCCGACTCCATGTGACCCCATAGACGGCAGCCCACCAGGCTCCCCTGTCCCTGGAATTCTCCAGGCAAGAATGCTGGAGTGGGTTGCCATTTCCTTCTCCAATGCATGAAAGTGAAAAGTGAAAAGGAAGTCGCTCAGTCGTGTCCGACTCTTCACGACCCCATGGGCTGCAGCCTACCAGGCTCCTCCGTCCATGGGATTTTCCAGGAGAGAGTACTGGAGTGGGGTGCCATCGCCTTCTCCGCATATATACACTACCATGCGTAAAATACTAGTGGGAGGATAGCTCTGCAACACAGGGAGCTCAGCTCTGCGCACTGTGATGACCTGGAGGCGTAGGATGGGGTTGGGGGTGGGAAGGAGGCTCAAGAGGGAAGGAATATATGTTTACTCATAGCTGATTCACATTGTTGTACACAGCAGAAACTATCAACACTGTAAAGCCATTATACACCAATTATAAAGCAAAACAAACAAAAACACCTTGAAAACAAAAGTATCAAGTGCCTCTAAGGAGCAAGGAAGAAGAGAGCCACGAAAACTGGCCTTCTCACTCCACCACAGCCCTCAGAAGACTTAGTAGATGGGGTAGATTTGACGGAGAAAAGAGAAACAGGCAGAATCTAAAGTGGGTGGCTGGGGCCTGAGGCGAAACCTTTAGGGGCTTAAAGAATGGAAGACTTCACGGTTTCTTAGCACAAAACAAAACATAACAGCCTCCAGCGATTTATGACCTCTGTTGAGCAATCCAACTGCAATGATAGAGAACAGCTCATCTCTAAATTTAACTTCCAATTCCCCCAAGAATTCATAGTCTTATGATATACCTGGTTTTCCTTCCAATGCTATTCAGTAATGTGAATCAAGTTGCATGCGCTATTTTAATATGATGCCTACCTTTCTTAAGAATCTTCTTCACTTTCACATAGTTCCCCTGTTTGACATACTCATGAAGCTGTGCTTCCAAGGAGTCATTTCTTAAGGAACCAAGCTGAACAGGACAGGGGACTGGAAGGTGAACAGCCCGAGACATCCTGTTTCAAAAGAAAGCAACATACTTATTTCTAACTGAACCAGAAACGCAAGGAAAAAGGCTCGATTCTTTCACATTTCTTTCACTTCTTGTCCATTTTCATTTATAGTGAATAGGATTGAGGGACAATTATGGAAATTCTCCAAGATTAGGGATTTCTCTGACAGTCCGGCAGTTAAGACCCCGAGCTCCTGAAGCAGGGAATCTGGGTTTGATCTCTGGTCAGGGAACTAAAATCCTGCATACCTTGAGGCATGGCCAAAATTAAATAAATAAAAATAAATTCTAAAAGATTAATTTTATTCTCATTGTTACTGTTGAAATTGAAGAACTCAATATTTTTGTCAATTCCTGGGAGTGAAAACGGAGACGGTAATGGCAACCCACTCCAGTGTTCCTGCCTTGAGAATCCCAGGGATGGGGGAGCCTGGTGGGCTGCAGTCTATGGGGTCACACAGAGTCAGACACAAGTGAAGCGACTTAGCAGCAGCAGTAGGGAGTAAAAAAGTGATGATACCAAGAAGTAGAATTAGAAATACACATTTATTCCATCATCAAGACCATCATTAGAGTATTAACTTTTGAGTGTGTGTTTTGTTTTGTTTTGGCCTTGAGGCTTATGGGATCCTATTTCCCGGACCACGGATTGAACTCGAACCCTTGAAAGTGGGAAGTCCTAACTGCTGGACTACCAGGAATTCCCAGGAGGGCATTCACTTTGAAAAGTTAGGGGACTTCCTTGGGGGTCAAGTGGCTAAGACTTGGCATTCCCAATGCAGGGTGCCCAGGTTTAATCCCTGGTAGGAGAACTAGATCTCACATGCCAAGACCGGAAGATCCCGCATGTTGCAACTAAGACCCGGTGCAGCCAAAATAAATACAAATAAGTATTTAAAAAATTCTGCACCACAATAACTCTGGTCCGAAAAAGAACAAACAGTATACAAATGCAGTCATGTATGTAGAGGGTAAACAGTCTGTGGATTGGGTTCATAGTTCAGACTCTGAAGTTCTCAACCTGGCTGTGTCACTTCCCTGTGTGACCTTGAAGAAATTATTTAACCTTTCATGGGCCTCAATTTCCTCATCTATAAATGGGAGTACTCTGTAAAGTGCTTAGAACTCTGCCTGGAACCAAGGAACTCTATAGTTGTTAGCTGCTGTTATGCACACTAGAACCTATGCACACTAGAATGGTGACTGCACCATTTCACATTACCACCAGCAGTGAAAAAGGGTCCCAATTTTCCCAGATCTTCATCAATACTTAATTCTTGCTTTGTTCTTTAAATAATAGTCATTTCAGAACATCCCTAATGGTTCAGTGGTCAAGAATCCACCTATCAATGCACAGAATCCCAGTTGGATCCCTGGTCTGGGAAGATCCCACATGCTGTGGGGCAACTAGGTCCCTGGGCAACAACTACTGAGCCCATACTCTACGAGAAACCTGCCCACTGCAACAAGTGGCCCCCATTTCCCCAACTAGAGAAAAACCTCCAGCAGTAACTAAGACCCAGTGCTGGCAAAAATAATTATTTTAAAAGTGAGTTTAACGTAGACCTTTAAAAATTTTTTTATTTAATTGCATTTACACCAATATATGACATTTTGACATAAAATATGCAAATCTCCAGACCTGCTTGTTCCTAAAGCTGCAAAAATTAAGCATCGACTGTTAATCATGTATATGCTAACTTCCACTTCCTGTGTACTTTTCAGTTTACTTCCTTTTAGAATTCTTTTCCAGTCACCCTCAGAGATTCTTTTTTAAAAAATACCATTGTGGAGTAATAGCATTTAAAACGGTTCTGAACATTACTAAAGCATATTTTTAACCAACCAGCTCCTGCAACTACTTAATCGGTAATTCCCCCTGAAAACTGCAGCTAAACGAAAACTTCAGTACTGTAAATTTGGCCGACTAACCCAATAAGACTCAAGAGAAGACTCTTGAGAGTCCCTTGGACTGCAAGGAGATCCAACTAGTCCATTCTAAAGGAGATCAGTCCTGGGTGTTCTTTGTTAAGGACTGATGCTAAAGCTGAAACTCCAATACTTCGGCTACCTCATGCAAAGAGCTGACTCATTGGAAAAAACTCGAAGGCTGGGAGGGATTGGAAACAGGAAGAGAAGGGAACGACAGAGGATGAGATGGCTGGATGGCATCACCGACTCGATGGACGTGAGTCTGAATAAAGTTGGTGATGGACAGGGAGGCCTGGCGTGCTGCAATTCACGGGGTCGCAAAGAATCGGACACGACTCAGCGACTAAACTGAACCCAATAACCAAACGGATTTCGACTTGCCCTAGTAGCTCAGACGAAAGAATCCGCCCCCAATGCCGGTATACCCTGGTTGGTATTCCTGGATTGGAAAGATCCGCTAGAGAAAAAATAGACTACCCACTTGAGTATTCTTGAGCTTCCTTCAATAGCTCAGTTGGTAAAGAATCCACCTGCAATACAGAATATAGGGATTTGAAAATCCCCCCCAAAATAATAAATTCTACCCCACTGCTATATTCTCGCCCGAGAAATGGAATCACTGTACCCCATATCCTCTGCTGCTAGATTACTTCAATCGCATCCTACGCGGTGCGACCCCAGAAACAGCCTACCACATTCCACCATTCCTGCTTTTTTCCCCCAGGCAAGAATACTGGTAGGTAGCTATCAATGCCTTTTTTCTATCTCATGTTTAATCTCAATTATATAGATGTCTTCTGTCTAATGCTTAATCCCAACCATATAGGTTCAAACTCACAGGTTTAACTAAAACCTAACACCCAAGCATAAACTTCATTGTCTTTTATTTTAAACCTAATAAATTGTCAGGGGAAAGCGCGAACGCAGTCCCCCACTACCACAAATTATGCAGTCGAGTTTCCCACATTTGGGGAAATCGCAGGGGTCAGCACATCCGGAGTGCAATGGATAAGCCTCGCCCTGGGAAAACCACCTTCGTGATCATGGTATCTCCCCTGCCAGGTAAGTATGAGGTGCTCGCCCTGCCTGCCGCCTCAGCCTCACGTTCCAAACACTTCGCACTTACGGTCACTCTTCACCGCAAACTCTACACCCTCACTTACGAAATAACGGCTTCTCCCAACTATAAGGCCCGACAAGCACATTGCGAGTACCGCAATATTTGCAAAATAATACAAACGCTTCATAGTACATTCTGAACAGGGCCAGCAGACGCCGAGCTCATTTACATACTCCGCGCACTTTACTGACATCACTCCGTAGCGCCGACTGTACCCGGGCCTCGTGATAGGCTGACTGACAAACACGGAGGCGCCCGGGGCCTAATCCCCGGGGCCAGGAATGTGACCCACCTTTGTGACAGAACAGATTGTAGGGATGCGATTAGCTTTGAGGCCGGGTGGGGCGAGAATAGTCCGAATTATCCAGGTGCGCCTAATGTAATCAACGGCCCTCTTTATAAGAGGAAGCAGGCAGCTAAGAAGGCAGCTGTGGTGGCAGCAGCAACAACAGCGACGACGGTGACAGAGACGGAGGAAACAGAAGATGGCTGATTTCTTGAAAGGGCTGCCTGTCTACAACAAAAGCAATTTTAGTAGCTTCCATGCCAATTGTCTAAGCAAAGCCTCGAACCGACGTCCACCAGTCTACCTGCCCCCTCAGGAGTACCCGTCTGAACAGATAATTGTGACAGAAAAAATAAACATTCTTTTGAGCTACCTACAACAGCAACGGGACAAAAAGAATGCCGCCGAGAAGAAAGACCAGGAGCAAGTGAACCTCGAGGCTGAGAGCTGGGCGTCCCCGTGCAAGATCCCACGGATCTACAGCCAGGACTGGGACGACTGGGACGAGGACCCTTGAGACTCACGGCCCCACTCAGACGCCTCCTGTGCTGTCTACTCCTCGCCTGCCCGCCGGCCTGCCCACGTCCCACCGTTCACACCACTTCCAATATGATAAAGCCAATGTATTTATTTTCCTTGTGTTTTTGTTGATGTTGTAAATTTACCAACTTATGATTTAAGGGGATGTTAGACCCACTAGTGTGATGTTGGTAGGTGTTTTTTTTTTTTTTTTTTTTTTTTTTTTTTTAACAAATAAATTGTTACTCGCTGCCTCCTCCTTCAGTTCCCCCTCCTCTCGCCCCCTGCTGCTGCTGCTGCTGCTAAGTCTCTTCAGTCGTGTCCGACTCTGTGCAACCCCATAGACAGCAGCCCACCAGGCTCCCCCGTCCCTGGGATTCTCCAGGAAAGAACACTGGAGTGGGTTGCCATTTCCTTCTCCAATGCATGAAAGGGAACAAATAAAGTGAAGTCACTCAGTCGAGTCCGACTCCTAGCGACCCCATGGACTGCAGCCCACCAGGCCCCTCTGTCCATGAGATTTTCCAGGCAAGAGTACTGGAGTGGGTTGCCATTGCCTTCTCCCTCTTGCCCCCTAGTCTTCTGGAAAACTGGAGCCTCTCTCCGAGGGTCTAGATTCGGGGCTCTGCTGCAGCTGGTCCTCATGAGTGGGGGCTCTTCTCTTGGTTCCCATCTGCTGGTCCGGGTCTTAAACACTTCGCCTTGTCACAAGTTCCGCGGGGACGTACTCTGCCCAGACCTTGCTCTGAGCTTGAATAAGTGGGAGAAGTCAGCTCTTCCCAATCTTGTTCAGTTGCTAAGGCACCAACTCCATGGACTGCAGATGCCAGGCTTCCCCGTCCTTCACTCTCTCCCAAAAATTGCTCAAACTCACGTCCATTAAGTCGGTGATGCCACCCAACCATCTCATCCTCTGTCGTCCCCTTCTCTTCCCGCCTTCAATCTTTCCCAGCATCAGGGTCTTTTCTAATGAGTCAGCTCTTTGCATCAGGTGGCCAAAGGACTGGAGCTTCAGCTTCACCATCAGTCCTTCCAATGAATCCTCAGAGCTGATTTCCTTTCGTATCCACTGGTTTGATCTCTTTGCTGTCTCAAGAGTCTTCTCCAGCACCACAGTCTGAAAGCATCAATTTTTCAGCACTCAGCTTTCTTTATGGTCCAACTCTCACATCCATCCATACATGACTACTGGAAAACCCATAGCTTTGACTATACATAACTTTGTCAGCAAAGTGATGTCTCTGGTCTTAAATACGCTGTATAGGTTTGTCACAACTTTTCTTCCAAGGAGTGTGTCTTTTAATTTCGTGGCTTAGCCTTTTCATTCCTTCTGGAGCTATTTCTCCACTCTTCCCCAGTAGCATATTGGACACCTACCAACCTGGGGAGTTCATCTTTCAGTGTCCTATCTTTTTGCCTTTTCATACTGTTCATGGGGTTCAGCAAGAAGGCTGAAGGAGTTTGCCATTCCTTTCCCCACTGCACCACGTTTTGTCATAACTTTCCACCATGACCTGGCCATCTTGTGTGGCCCTCCAGAGCATGGCTCATAGCTTCACTGATTTACACAAGGCTGTGATCCATGTGATGATTTTGATCATTATAGTTAGGTATCATCTCCATATCTTGAAGATCTAAGTATTTTTATCAGGGACTAGTTTGGTGCACCATTTCCACCCCAATAAAAGGAGCTTTCTCATCTGGAAAAAATAAAAGGTGGTGGATGGAAGGTTGATGTCAGCAGATGAAAAATTACTGGTTTTGAAAACACAAAAAAAGGACCATAAAGCCAAAATGTATAGAAATAGCCTCCTACAGTCTTTCCCACAGAATAATGAAAACAGTCCATTTCATTCTTAAAATAGTGAAGGTTTACTTTTAAACCATTTTTTAAAAACTCATTCAATTGTGTTTGATTCTGTGACCCCCAAGAGCTATACAGTCGATGGAATACTCCAGGCCAGAATACAGGAGTGGGTAGCCTTTTCGCTGCTCCAGAGGATCTTCCCAGTCCAAAAATTGAACCCAGGTCTTCAGCATTGCTGGCAGATTCTTTACCAGCAGAGCCACACGAAAAGTTGAATTCAACTCTTTGAAAGTGCATGGATTAGCCCAGCAAATTTGTCTCTCCACATAATATTCCTCACTTGATACCAGAAGTCGGCTGCCGCCTTGCTTCTAAGTGAAGTGAAGATCGCTCAGTCGTGTCCAACTTTTTGCGACTTTATAGTCCATGGAATTCTCCAAGCCAGAGTTGGAGTGGAGGAACCTGTCCCTTTTCCAAGAGGTCTCCGCATTACAAGCAAATCCTTTACCAGCTGAGGCACAAAAAAGTCCAAACCAGGTTTTCCACAAACCCCAAAATGACTATTAAAAATGGAAAGATACATCAAAGCTGCAAAATAAGGATCTATGTCTTTCCTTACACAAATCATGCCAGGGGAAAGCGCGAACGCAGTCCCCCACTACCACAAATTATGCAGTCGAGTTTCCCACATTTGGGGAAATCGCAGGGGTCAGCACATCCGGAGTGCAATGGATAAGCCTCGCCCTGGGAAAACCACCTTCGTGATCATGGTATCTCCCCTGCCAGGTAAGTATGAATTGTAAGCTTTGTCTAGGACGTCACCCTCGAACTCAGCACACACAAGAGTTATGGTCAATTATATTCCAAGCTCTTTCGGCCTTCGATGGGAAACTGAAGGATTATTTATATGATAGTGACCAAGATATATCCTTTGGACGTTCAGGGAACTTCTACCCGGCGAAAAATGAAATCGAGACAGCAGCCACCGCGCCCCTCATCTACATATCCCCACCTCTTGTCACTTGTCATTTGACGTCACTGCTTTTGGACAAGCGTCTAGTTCGTTCTAGCTCTGCCTGGCGCCCGACCCCAAAGACCAAGTGTAGCTGAGATTTTTCAATTCTTCGTCTTCGAAGACAGACGCAAAATTCGGTGGAGCTTCGTTACGGGGGTGGAGTCCGAGCAGCGTGCGGAGGGCAGAGCAGGGCACGGCGGGGGCGCGGCCCTCACTGGAAGAGGGTCGCAAGATTGGTTGCTGAGTCTGAATCGCTGCACCACTCTGTAACTAGGTGATACCCGCAAGTCTCTCTCAATCACCGTTTCCCAAAAGTGTAAAGTGGGAATACTACTGCATGCCTGCCTCACAGGGTTTCTGTGAGAGCTGAACAGAATGCGCGTCAAATGCGACCTCCAGCCTTGCCACCCCACCCAAGCCATTGCTCTCCTGGACAGGCGTCCGTGTCGTTGGGGTCACAAATCCGACTTCTACAAGATTCAAGTCTTGCAGTTCTCAGCGCAAAGGCAAGCAGCATCTGGCCTGGATTGAGTAACAAAGCGAGTGCTCCTCTGTTCTTTTTAGACAGCGAAAATTGACAAGGCACTGTGTTTTCCTTTCTACCCTTGTTAGCTAGGCGCTCTGGGCAAAACAACTCTGCAGCAACTATAGTGTCAAGGGTTTAGTAGTGCGCGGGAGGCAAAACTTGACCTCTATTCTATTAGAGTCTCTGGCCCAGCCTGAACATTACACTGGAATACACAATTTAACAGGACAAACCATACTAATTTATTTAACCGAAGTTTATCTGACACAAGAGCCCTCATAAGGAAATGAAGACCCAAAGAAGTGGAAACCTAAATGTTTTTATATTAAGTTGAACAAAAGAGAGACAATTGTGGAGAAGCAAGTAGCACACATGGGGAGGTTAAAAAAGATAATGATTTTAACAAGACCTGTTTGTGCAGAAATCTCTGGGCGTTATCCCTCTTCTCTGAAATATTTCTTTCCCCTGTGTTAGAAAGGGAGGCCAGACCACTCTTCTTACATATTTGCTGTTTTTCAGTGCTTCTGGCTTAAAAATAATCCTTATGCCACAGTGACACAGTTGGGAGTGGCATATTTTGCAACCTCTTGGCAGTTATTTTCCTCTAAGTCTGTATGATTTTTTAAGTGCTTTGTTTTGTATTTTGGGAGGGTATTTTTAATTATTACAATAGTGATAAAATTTCCCCTGTAGGTAATTAAGAAAATACAGAAAAGCATTTAAGATGCTTAAAGGAAATGAATCAAAATGCAAAGTAACATATATTAGTATAACACACAAGAATGGATTAATGTGTTTTTCCTACATACTCTGAAACATGACTATAATATTGGGTTTCCCTGATGGCTCAGGGAAACTTTAACCCTAATTATATACATCTATTGCCCAAAGTATGTTCGTACATTTTGAATGGTAAATGTCATTTAACTGTAGAAAGTAAGAGAAAGACAGTGCCCTATGCACACGGTATTTATTATATAATTACAAAAAATCAAAATCACCCCCAAATCCTAGAATCAAAGCAGCAGGGAAATGGAGTATTAAACATACAATAGTAAGAACATGAAAGACACATTATATTATAATGAACAACATGAAAGACAAAAGGTTAAGAGGGAAAAAGATATGAAATGGTATGTATACCATGACTGCAATTTTGTAAAAATGTATATCCTTAAGGAAAAGCACTGAAAAGAAGTGCACTGAAATGATATCAGTGTAACAGGTTGTAAAATACAGGTGGCAGACTTTCAATAATATTGTTAGACTCTTTTTTCTTCATAATGAGAAGACCAAGTCCTGGTGGAACCACTATAAGAAATATGTGGCACCGTATTTAGTTCTAAACACAGGCTTTAGCATCAGATAGACTTAGGTTCAAATTGTGACTCTACCATATTTTAGGTATCTGTGCTTGATTTCACCCTCTCAGAACAATGATAATTATTAGTGCACTCAATATGCCAGCAAATTTGGAAAACTCAGCAGTGGCCACAGGACTGGATAAAGTCAGTTTTCATTCCAATCCCAAAGAAAGGCAATGCCAAAGAATGCTCAAACTACTGCACAATTGCATTCATCTCACACACTAGTCGAGTAATGCTCAAAATTCTCCAAGCCAGGCTTCAGCAATACGTGAACCGTGAACTTCCAGATGTTCAAGCTGGTTTTAGAAAAGGCAGAGGAACCAGAGATCAAATTGCCAACATCCGCTGGATCATGGAGAAAGCAAGAGAGTTCCAGAAAAACATCTATTTCTGCTTTATTGACTATGCCAAAGCCTTTGACTGTGTGGATCACAAGAAACTGTGGAAAATTCTGAAAGAGATGGGAACACCAGACCACCTGACCTGCCTCTTGAGAAACCTATATGCAGGTCAGGAAGCAACAGTTAGAACTCGATATGGAACAACAAACTGGTTCCAAATAGGAAAAGGAGTATGTCAAGGCTGTATATTGTCACCCTGCTTATTTAACTTCTATGCAGAGTACATAATTCGAAATGCCAGGCTGAATGAAGCTCACTCAAGCTGGAATCAAGATTGCCAGGAGAAATATCAACTACCTCAGATATGACACCACCCTAATGTCAGGAATCAAATAGGAACTAAAGAGCCTCTTGATGAAGATGATACAGTTAAGTGAAAAAAACTGGCTTAAAACTCAACATTCCAAAAACAAAGATCATGTTATCTGGTCCCATCCTTAATGGCAAATAGATGGGGAAACAATGATAGACCATGAAATTAAAAGACGCTTGCTCCTTGGAAGAAAAGCTATGACAAACATAGACAGTGTATTTAAAAGCAGAGACATTACTTTGCCTACAAAGGTCCATATAGTCAAAGCTATGGTTTTTCCAGTGGTCATGTATGGCTGTGAGAGTTGGACCATAAAGAAGCCTGAGCACCGAAGAACTAATGCTTTTGAACTGTGGTATTGGAGAAGACTCTTGAGAGTCCCTTGGACTGCAAGATCAAACCAATCAATCCTAAAGGAAATCAACCCTGAGTATTCATTGGAGCGAGATGCTGAAGAAGCCAAAGCTCCATTGCTCTGGCCACCTGATGCAAAGAGCCGACTCACTGGAAAATACCTTGATGCTGGGAAAGACTGAGGCTAGAAGAAGGGGACAACAGAGGATGAGATGGTTGGATGGCACTGCCAACTCAATAGACATGAGTTTGAGCAAGTTCCGGGAGCTGGTGAAGGACAGGGAAGCCTGGTGCTGCAGTCCATGGGATGGCAAAGAGTTAGACATGACTGGGCAACTTTTAAAAAGAATCCTTGACTTTGTGGACCCTTCTGCCATGAAAAACGTATTAATATAAAAAGATGACATTGCTATATACATTTTTCCACCTAAAAATTCATTTTTTCTTCTTCTGATTTTAAAAGAAGTGCCTTATGCAGCACTGTACCTACAGTACCGAGAGTAATGTTTAAGTCCATCTTAGGTTCTGTGGCAGTTTGGGTGGATCCCAGGCAGCTGCAACAAGAGAGAGCAGAATGTCCAAGACTGATGAGGGAAGGCAGGGCATTCCAGGAAGGGGAAGCATGTTATAGAAGTAACACAGCAAGACCTCCTGGAGACTTTTTCAAAATAAGGGAGAAATGATGTCCAACAGAATATAATGTGAACAACATGTAATTTTACAAGTTTTAGTAACCACATATAAAAGGCTAAAATAACTGAAAATAGTTTTAATAACATGTTTTTCTTATCCCCATACACCCAAAATAGTATATCACTGCAAAATATAACCAGCCTAAAAAAAATTGAAATATTGTAACACTCCAAAACTAAAAATGTTCAAAACCATTCAGGTAAACCCAGATCCTAAAGCTCAGACAGCTGAAGTTAAATAAATAATCCTGACAAAACCCCAAAAACCTGTACTTGGCAGAAGAACGTTTCATAGTGGTTTAGTATTTAAGATCTCTATTTCACTACGTCCGTGTATCATACTCACCACTACCCACCTACCTTATGTGATAACCCCTTCAGCATTAGAGACGAGCCACTAGATCCTTTTTTAGAAAACATCTTGAACGATTTGTCTTTAAAATACCAAGAGGACAGGGGAAAGCACCAACACAGTCCCTCACTACCACAAATTATGCAACCGAGTTATCCACATCTGGGGAACTGGCTGGGGTCAGCACATCTGGTGTACAATGGATGAGCCTCGCCCCGGGAAAACCACCTGACCCTGGTTATCTTCCCCGAGGCTGACCTTGGCACTACCCGCTGCTGCACACACCACTATAATAAGGTCTGGGTCACTCCTGAAACGACTCCAAATGGCCTTTATCTTAGCGATCCAAATAAACATATTTTCGAGTTATATTTTAGTTAACATATATTTTATATTAATAGATAAGCCCGTATTTCCGGGGAACGCCATTCCAAACGCCCTGAGCCATCCGTGTACCTACACCACCACCGCCTCGCGGCCCGCGCCCCCTGCCGGCCGCTTCCTCCAACAACTCGCCGCGCCGGGATCCTTTCCCGACAGAAACCCACCTCGTCCTAAGGCGGGCTAACTGAAGGTCTCCGGATCTCCCAGTGTGGAGTCCCATGGGGCACTCCCACGCGGAGGAGTTTCTTAGTCGTCAGTCTACTTCATCCTTGCCCGGCTCCCAACGCTTCAGACCAGCCCAGGGACAGGAGCCGGGCATCCGACTCGAGAATATCTTGGCTACGGGCTTGAGCTTGGACTCTGGTGTTCATGCTGCACGATTCGAGATTAAGCTTCTCCTCAGAATCAGTTTATGCAGAATGAAGAGGAAACAGCTAGTCAGATCCCTCACTGAGCGCAGGCCTCACCCAGGCTTTATCTCCTGCCCCTGCTCTGTTAACATCCCCCATCATCCTCTGAGAATGGGCGGTATCCTCAGGGAATAGACGGAGTCCATTTCTACCTTTGCCCTCTGGATTTTTCCTTTCTCCTCATCTCTGTGTTTGGCTACGTTATATATAGATATATAAAACCTGTTCTGTTGCTGTTCTATTCTCCCAGCATTTTATGCTTTGAACCAAGGTAAGTTTCTCTTGCCTCCTGACTACTTATTGACAGAGGGGAGTCTGACCTTTCAGTTCACTTAGATTCTTCAGACTAGATACCACGTGACCCACTAGCCCTTCAGCCACCTCATCTTCCTCCCGCTTCAGCAGAGCACACTTGCTGCATGTGGTCCTAGATCCTACTCTTGTTCTCCCCAGCACTGCTGGAGGAAGTTGTGATCCTCCTACCCCAATTTCATGCCAACTGCAGTCACATCACTGCTATTTGGCATTCTTCTTATACACATCTTTTCAGTCCCCTCTACCCTGATGTTTTAAACCTCCACCTAAACCAGTGCTTCTCAGTGACTATGCCACTGCTCTCAAGGGGTGATTTTTAAAGTTTGTGGGGACATTTCAGTTTCCTTGGGGAGCCAGGCCAAGCATTTGCATATTAAAACACTTTATTATAAGATTTTATTTCTCCTTTATATTACAGTCAGAACATTTACATCAATTGTGGGAGAACTTACATAACTTACATTTTCGAGGAACATCTTGAATATTCATATTTTCCATGAATATACTATGAACAGTAAAGGAAATATTACTATTTGTTATAAAAAGGGACCCTAAGGTTTTACAGATGACACTACCGTTATGGCAGAAAGTGAAGAGGAACTAAAAAGCCTCTTGAGGAAAGTGAAAGTGGAGAGTGAAAAAGTTGGCTTAAAGCTCAACATTCAGAAAACAAAGATCATGGCATCTGTTCCCATCACTTCATGGGAAATAGATGGGGAAACAGGGGGAACAGTGTCAGACTTTATTTTGGGGGGCTCCAAAATCACTGCAGATGGTGACTGCAGCCATGAAATTAAAAGACGCTTACTCCTTGGAAAGAAAGTTATGACCAACCTAGATAGCATATTGAAAAGCAGAGACATTACTTTGCCAACAAAGGTCCATCTAGTCAAGGCTATGGTTTTTCCAGTGGTCATGTATGGATGTGAGAGTTGGACTATAAAGAAAGCTGAGCATCAAAGAATTGATGCTTTTGAACTGTGGTGTTGGAGAAGACTCTTGAGAGTCTCTTGGACTGCAAGGAGATCCAACCAGGCCATTCTAAAGGAGATCAGCCCTGGGTGTTCTTTGGAAGGAATGATGCTAAAGCTGAAACTCCAGTACTTTGGCCACCTCATGCGAAGAGTTGACTCATTGGAAAAGACTCTGATGCTGGGAGGGATTGGGGCAGGAGGAGAAGGGGACGACAGAGGATGAGATGGCTGGATGGCATCACTGACTCGATGGACATGAGTCTGAGTGAACTCCGGGAGTTGGTGATGGACAGGGAGGCCTGGCGTGCTGCGATTCATGGGGTCGCAAAGAGTTGGACACGACTGAGCAACTGAACTTAACTGAACTGAAGGTTTTACAGAATTGAGAACCACAATCCTAGTCCAATCACACCCATTCTTTTTATAGGAAAACAATTTAGCTTCTCCTTTATTTCAGAAGTACAAATGAATGCTTTTCCCACCAGTGTTTCTCAAAGTGAAAGCATCAACATCATCTACTGAACCGATGTCTGGCTATGAGATCTCGGTGTCGCCGTGCCCTCCTCCAGGGGATCGAGGGGGATCTTCCCCACCCAGGGATCAAACCTGCATCTCTTATATCTCCTGCATTGGCAGGCGGGTTCTTTACCACTAGCGCCACCTTGGAAGCCCCTCATTCCACATGCGCTCCCAATTCCATCCTCTATGATCTTAGCCCTTTCCGCTGACCTGGCTTTAGCACCTCTCCTTTCAAACATATACAAGTGTCCTTTATCAAGAAAATTAAACTTTTTTCAATTCCACAGTCCCCCTGCAGTACTATTGTCTAATTTTTCTTCCCTGGATCTTAAGAGTTAAGAATTCATTGGTTTAACATCACATTTTTAGGGGAGCTCCGACATGTTAAGACACCATTCTGTGGCTTTACAGATATTATCTCATTTAATGCTCAACAATTACTGTTTAGGTTGTACAAACAAAAAAGAGCAAAGAGTGTTTTGCTCATCGGTGAGTTCGACAAGGATGAATTAACCTGCTGCAGTCACTGACCAACAGTGCACTCTGTGTCTCAGAGGAGAGTAAGGCGATAAAAGGATGAAGCACTCTGTGCTCCCGACCTAGGAAATTAAGACAATAAGAGGATGCTCTGTGCTTTGGGCAAACAGGCCCTGAGATAGTTACCCAGCTTCCTGCTATCTTCCCATACAGAGAAAAGCCCTGAAGTCATTAAGTTGTGATATCTGTTCTTTGTAAACTAACAGTAATCCTTTACCAAGACACGTACTTGACTGCATTCCCCACCAAAAAACATCATACATAAACTTGCCTCTCTTCTGCCTCTTCAGAGCAGTTTCTCAGAGCTACTGAGAAGCTGTTTCCTTGGCTGTAGTCCTCAGTAAGACCCTAATACAAATTTAACTCACAATGCTTACACTGCATTTTTCTTTCCATAGGCAGTTGGCACAAGTATTGTCCACTTTAGAGATGAAGAAAATGAGGCAGAAGACAGTTAACTAATTTACCGAAAACCACTCATTTAAACAGTAGCAGAACTAGTGACTTCATGCTCTTAACCTCTATACTCAGTGGTTTATAGACTGATATACAACCGACCCTTGATCAACATGGGGTTCACTTATGTGCAGATTTTTTTCCGTAAATAAGTACCACAGTACTACAGGACCTGAGGGTGTGGATACAGAAGAACTGCAGATACAGAGGGCCAACTATAAATTATACACAGATTTATGACTGCATGGAGGGTTGGTGCTCCTGACCCTCACATTTTCAAGGGTCAAAGCCTCATTACAGTTAGGGTCTACTAACCTGTGGAGAACATCAGGTTAGAAAAACTGGGAATATTCATCTCCCCAGAGCAAAACTGGAAAATCCTCCAAAACAGTTACAGTCTCTTTGGCATCAGAGAACCTAGGAGAACAAAAGATTAGGATCCTCTCAATGTGATGTGGTCAGTGAGAAAAAGGAAGGTATTCTCAAGCCCTGGGACCAAGGGGAGTCTCCAAAATATACTGATTGTTTAATTTGAAGCAGTCTTCAAACTGATCACCTTGGCCTTCACTCCATCCATGAGAAATTAATGTGGCCAACACACATTGTACTTGGTTTCTTGCCATTTCCCCCTACTCCATCAAAAACAGAAAATGACTGCATTTTTTTCAAAGGTCACTACTGCCTACTGATTATGAAAGTGCTCACCTCTGCTCTTTCTCCAGCTTTTTTCAGGAAGGTTTGTTCTCCTCTCTTGTTTCCTAATTGGAGCAATTCTGCAAAGCCCAGTCCTTGCCTGTTGTATTTCTCAGCTTGCATGCTCTTTCTTCAAAAACTGATCGCACCTCCCAGATGTCTCCCTGGTGCCTCAGTGGTAAAGAATCCACCTGCCAATGCAGGAGACATGGGTTCGATCCCTGGGTTGGGAAAGACCCCTGGAGAAGGAAAAGGTAACCCACGCCAGTATTCTTGCCTGGAAAATCTCATGGACAGGGGAGCCTGGAGGGCTACAGTCCCTGGGGTCGCAAAAACAGTTAGACATGACTTAGCAACAAAACAGCAAACAACAACTATTCAACTAGGCCTGTTCTACAGCTTGCTTCCACATCATCATTTCATACCTTTACGTCTCAGCCCCAGCAGAGACAGGGCAGCCACACCCACGGCCTGGGCTGCTGGTTAACTGAATGGCCTGCCATCTCTCCAGTATAAACAGCCAAGAGCAGACTCCAGACAAATGAGAGTGACTGGTAACTAAACACTGCTGGGAGTGGGAATGGCAGAGTATCTTCTGGACTAGACTTTCAATTGACCATGACCAAAAGAAAGTCTCTGCTACCACAAACTATCATTTGGAAGAGTCAGGCGATGGGCTGCAAACTGGGAAAGCAATTCTGTGATCTCTTCACAGAGACAGCTGTGTGACTTGGGCTTTTTTACTACATAAACTTGGTAATCACCATACCTTGCCTATACTTTCTACTCCATCCACATTTATTTCTCACTTCCCAAAATAATTGTTCTTGGATTTACTTCTCCAAGTAAAGTAGCACAACTCCTTTAAAACAGTAGCACATTTGATTTTTAAAGTAGGATGCGTACGTGCATGTTCAGTCGCTTCAGTTTGTGTCCAAGTCTTTGTGACCCTGTGGACCGCCAGGCTCCTCTGCCCTCTCCAGGGGATCTTCCCGACCCAGGAATGGAACTGGGGTCTCCTGCATTGCAGGCGGATTCTTTACCAGCTGAGCTATCAGGGAAGCCCAACAACAACAAAGATTATTACAAAATAGTGGCTATATTGCCCCTGTGCCATACAATTTATCCTTGTTTATTTATTTTATATATATGAATTTGTACTCATATCTATACCTATCTTGCCCCTCCCTCCTTCCCTCTCCCACTGGTAACCACCAGTTTTTTCTCTGTATCTGTGAGTCTGCTTCCTTTTTGTTATATATACTAGTTTGTTGTATCTTCTAGATTCCATATATAAGTGATAACACAGAGTATTTGTCTTTTTCCGTTTGACTTACTTCACTAGCATTGTATACTCTAGGTCTATCCATGTTGTTGCAAATTGCAGAATTTCAGTCTTTTTTATGATTCGTTAATATTCCATTGTGTGCATATATATCTATATCTATATAGATACAAATATATAAATCTTTATCCATCATCTGCTGATAGACACTTAAGTTGCTTCTATATATTAGCTACTGTAAATAATGCTGTTATGAACATTGGGGTGCATGCTATCTTTTTGAATTAGTGTTTTCATTTTCTTTGGATATATACTGAGGAATGGAATTGCTGGATCATATAGTAGTTCTATTTTTAATGTTTTGAGGACCCTCTATACTGTTTTCCACAGTGGATGCACCAATTTACATTCTCATCAAAGGTGTCCAAGCGTTCCCTTTTCTCCACATTCTCCCCAACATTTGTTATTTATAGTCTTTTTGATGATAACCATTCTGACAACTGTGAAAATCATTGTGATTTTGATCTGCATTTCTCTGATGATTAGCAACATTGAGCTAATATTCATTTGCCTGTTATCTTCTTCAGAAAAATATCTATTCAGGTCTTCTGCCCATTTTTAAATTGGGTTTGTTTTTCGATATGAGTTATATGAGCTGCTTATATATATTTTGGATATTAACCTCGTATCAGTCACATTATTTGTAAATACTTTCTCCTCATTAGGTTGTCTGTTTTAACAGTTAATGGTTTCCTTTGCTGTGTAAAAGTCTGTAAGCTTAGTTAGGTCCCATTTGTTTATTCTTGCTTGCTTTTGTTTCTTTTGCCTTAAGAGTCAGATCTTAAAAATATCACTATGATTTATGTCAAAGGGTGTTCTGCCTATGTTATTTTCTACGAGCTTTTTGGTTTCAGGTCTGAAATGACAGTTTTGAATCGATCAGCCTTCAGTTCAGTTCAGTTGCTTAGTCGTTCTTTTCGACCCCACGGATCAACTTAGGTTCTGATATGTTTTCTCTTTTTTTTTAAAGGGGGAATTATAAAAGCACACAGATTGTTTTCATAATCTAGCAAAGTTAAGGGGCTCCCCTGGTGGCTCAGATGGTAAAGAATCCATATCTGCAATGCAGGAGATCGGGGCTTGATCCCTGGGTTGGAAAGATCCCCTGGAGAAGGAAATGGCTACCCACTCCAGAATTCTTGCCTGGGAGATCCCATGAACAAAGGAAAACATCTATACCCAGTAGTACAAACAACTCCACAACTCAGAGGAAATGTCTTTTGAGACTTGCGTCTATTTTCTGCCTGTGTGAAGTTTTTTACATTAGGCTATGGGCCAATAACTGCCTCAAATCACTGGAGCCTACTTCTTTATCCCCGCTTATCCACAGAGCTGCTGCTGCTGCTGCTGCTAAGTCGCTTCAGTCGTGTCCGACTCTGTGCAACCCCATAGACGGCAGCCCACCAGGCTCCGCCGTCCCTGGGATTCTCCAGGCAAGAACACTGGAGTGGGTTGCCATTTCCTTCTCCAATGCATGAAAGCGAAAAGTGAATGTGAAGTCGCTCAGTCGTGTCCAACTCTTCATGACCCCATGGACTGAAGCCTACCAGGCTCCTCCGTCCGTGGGATTTTCCAGGCAAGAGTACTGGAGTGGGTTGCCATTGCCTTCTACATCCACGGAGCTAACGGGACTAATTATAAATAGGGTGAAAAGCAGCCACCAAAACTACTAAACAGCAATATAACCCTGGTAAAATCACTTGGGAGGTGCAAGAGAGATTGGCCTGGTTTCTGTCAGTCAATTTTAGGACACAATAATACCTCTGTGTGACCTTGAGCACAGTCTAGTCCGTGCCTAAATTGTTGTTCAGTCACTCAGTCGTGTCCAGCTTTTTTGCAACCCCATGAACTGTAGTCTGCCAGGCTCCTTTGTCCATGGGATTTCCCAGGCAAGAATACTGGACTGGGCTGCCAGTTCCTTCTCCAACCCAGGATCGAACTCACGTCTCCTGCATTGAAGGTGGGTTCTTTACCACTGAACCACCAGGGAAGCCCTGTGCCTATATTACTGCCTCACTTTTTCTTGCCTGGCATTCAGAGCTACTTCACCCACTAGACTGCATACCTCCAGATCAGGGGTTTTCTTGTTTCTTTTAAAAGAGTTGAAATACGGGAATTCCCTGGTGGTTCAGACTGTGTGCTTCCACTTCAGAGGGCCTGGGTTCCGTCTCTGGTTGGGGAACTAAACAAGCCGCTCAGCCAAAAAAAAAACAACAGCAAAATAATACAACATGTAACTACTGTGTGTATTGCTTTACCCATTAACTTCAGTCATTAAAAGCTTACAGAAAGCATAAAATTTCTTCATAACAGTCCATCTGATGACTGGACTGTAACTCATACAGTCATTCCTCTGTTGCTGGACATTTAAGCTGGTTCAGTTTTTCACTACTGTAAATAATTCTGGGTTCTAGGAAAAGATGGTATATTGAATAAAATTTCACTCTCTCCCAAAATCCCATGGAAACTGCAAAAAGCAATTTTTAAAAGGCAACAGTTTTCAAGAATGGAGAGGACAGAAGGCACAACAGCGACATGTTTTTGACAATTAAAAATGAGAAATAACTGCACTAGACCAGGAACCCCCAACTCTTAAGCCAGTTCTGGACAAAGCTGAAAACTAACCAAATTGATACTACAGAATATTCAACTGATACTGCAGAATACCCAGTTGAGACTGCAGAATACTCAATACTCAAAACACTCCAGATTTAAGGTGAAATGGAGATAAAAAGAAACCAAGCTGATGGAAAGCTGTTTCAGAAGAGATGGGCAGACCTCTCTCCCCATGCTGCTGGATAACCAGCTCATGCTGGCACTATTCAGAGTGGTGATACTGGAGGAAGGTACACCTGAGGCTCTCTGGAGAAGTCTTGAAACTCAGGTAAAAGTTCAAACAGTTACTGAAAAGAAGATGTACATATGCATTCCAAAGGCTGAATGCAGACACCTCCTCCCTCTCATCCTTCATTTGGTTTGCAGAACACTGGTAACTAAGTCTTTACCTTCCAGAATACTGAAGAGTTCCTCTGAGGAATGTAAACACCCTAGAAGAAAGTCCCATAGATGTCGACATGGGTGTCCCCTACAAAGGTGTAGGGAGATCACTCTGCAGGGAAGCAGAGAGACCATACAACCTCACCTTGGCACTCAGAGCTTCCAACCAGCTCCCTATTTGTTAACATGAGACAATTGTAACAGCAGCTCAGCCAACCAACCAAAGGAAGACGATATGACGGAGACAGACTATGCAGAAAGAAGAAAACTTAAAAAGAAAATAAAAAATAATCATTAAAATCTTCAGAGATATAAAAGAAGACTTCGCATCTGAAAAACATGTATTAGAAGCTATACAGGACTTCATTAGTGGCACAGTGTATAACAATCCATCTGCCATTGCAGGGGACACAGGTTCAATCCCTGGTCCAGCAAGATTCCACATGCCTTGGAGCAACTAAAGCCCATGGGCCACAACTATGGAAGCCTGAGTGCCCTAGAGCCTGTGCTCCACAACAAGAGAAGCTACTGCAATGAGAAACCAGAGCACCACAAGGAAGAGCAGCCCCAGCTCACAACTAGAGAAAGCCCTGCAAAGCAACAAAGACCCAGCACAGCCAGAGGAAAGAAAATATAGAAAAAAGAAGCTATACAAAGCAGCAACTTAGAACAAAAGAAAAAAGAGGTCCTAAAGATATGATTGTAGAAATAAAAACTGAATACACAGGTTCAGCAAAAAAGATGAATATATATTTATTTATATATATATAAAAAATATATATATATATAAACAGTTATGGTTTTTCCTAATCAGAGGACCACTGTAGGAGTTCTAATATCCAAATATGGAAAGTTTTTGAAAAATTATAAACCAAGGGGAGGAAATCACCGATGAAAAAATTCAAGACAACTTCCCAACATAGAAAGGCTTTCTAAGTGGGGAAAAAAAAAAAAAAAAAGAAAGGCTTTCTAAAGATCGAAAGGGCTTTCATTAAGTGCCCCATACAATGAATGGCTGTAAGATACACTAAGGCACAAAATTAGGAAATTGCAGAAAAATGAAAATAAAGAGATAATTCATTTTTTCTAAGAATGAAAAGATCAGTCACACATATCACATAAGTAGTATAAAGAATCAGAAATTCTTCTCAATAGCTTCCAGAGGTTATAAGTCAAAAAAGTGATGCCTTTGAAATCACTTTGAAGAAAATTTTAATTCCAACCAGTAGAATTTGATACCCATTTAAACTATTTCACCTATGCAGCAGTCTGAAAGAACAATGGGTTTAGGTAGAGGAAAAACAGAAGTAGATAGATATCCAGGAAAAACAAAACAAAACAACATTTAAACTAATAAGATTACTTGATATGATTGGTCTTGTGGAAAACAAGAGGCTATAATGGCAACCAACTCCAGTATTCTTGCCTGGAAAATCCCATGGACAGAGGAGCCTGGCAGGACAGAGGAGCCTACAGTCCACGGGGTCACAAAAGTTGGACACGACTTAGTGACTAACCCACCACCACCGCTGCAGTCCAGTGGTTAGGATTCTGTGCTTCCACTGCAGGGCACATGGGTTCAATCCCAGGTGGCAGAACTAAGATCCTGCATGCCTTGATGCATGGCCAAAAACAGAAAAGAAAAAGAAGAAGGAAAAAAAAAAAAGCAGAAGGGAAAAAAAACTAACCAGAAGAACAATAAAATTAAAGGGAACAATGATATTCAATGACAACGCTCTGTTGCGAATAATGTTTGCCTAAGAATAATATAAACTGAATACTGATTTAACCAAATGGGTTTTAAACTATATTAGGAAAAATAGAGAAGAAATGGTGGTGCAAGAGATCTAAATCTTTATTTACCATTATCAAACATAGACAACGTCAAAAATAGCATTGAAACATGTATATTACCATATGTGAAACAGATCGCCAGTCCAGGTTCGATGCATGAGATAGGGTGCTTGGGGCTGGTGCACTGGGATGACCCTGAGGGATAGGATGAGGAGGGAGGTGGGAGGGAGGTTCAGGATGGGGGACACATCATGTACACCCATGGCTGATTCATGTCAATGTATGGCAAAAACCACTACTATACTGTAATTATAATAAATTACAGCTAAAATAAATTAAATAAAAATTTAAAAATTGTTAACTGGCCATCCTATAATACAAAATAAAAAGTTTAATTAAAAAAAAAGAAATATGAGGTACCATTTCACACCAGTCAGAATGGCTGCGATCCAAAAGTCTACAAGCAATAAATGCTGGAGAGGGTGTGGAGAAAAGGGAACCCTCTTACACTGTTGGTGGGAATGCAAACTAGTACAGCCACTATGGAGAACAGTGTGGAGATTCCTTAAAAAACTAGAAATAGACCTGCCTTATGATCCAGCAATCCCACTGCTGGGCATACACACTGAGGAAACCAGAAGGGAAAGAGACACGAGTACCCCAATGTTCATCGCAGCACTGTTTATAATAGCCAGGACATGGAAGCAACCTAGATGTCCATCAGCAGATGAATGGATAAGAAAGCTATGGTACATATACACAATGGAGTATTATTCAGCCATTAAAAAGAATACATTTGAATCAGTTCTAATGAGGTGGATGAAACTGGAGCCTATTATAGAGTGAAGTAAGCCAGAAAGAAAAACACCAATACAGTATACTAACGCATATATATGGAATTTAGAAAGATGGTAACAATAACCCTGTGTACGAGACAGCAAAAGAGACACTGATGTATAGAACAGTCTTATGGACTCTGTGGGAGAGGGAGAGGGTGGGAAGATTTGGGAGAATGGCATTGAAACATGTAAAATATCATGTATGAAATGAGCTGCCAGTCCAGGTTCGATGCACGATACTGGATGCTTGGGGCTGGTGCACTGGGACGACCCAGAGGGATGGAATGGGGAGGGAGGAGGGAGGAGGGTTCAGGATGGGGAACACATGTATACCTGTGGCAGATTCATTTTGATATTTGGCAAAACTAATACAGTTATGTAAAGTTTAAAAATAAAATAAAATTAAAAAAAAAAAAGTGATTTCCCCCCCCCAAAAAAAAAAAAAAAAGAAATAGTTTGTCCAACTGCACAGTTACAATGCATTGCATTAAGTAATAATAACATCAGAACACATTTTGGCCACTCGGTACTAGTTGAAAAAAAAAGAATGGATGCATTAAAGCAGAGGTTCCGAACCTTTCTGATACCAGGGACTGGTTTCATGGAAGAAAATTTTTACACAGACCGGGGTTGGGGGATTGCGGGGTTGTGTGGGGATGGTTCAGGCGGTAATGAGAGCAATAGGGAGCGGGCAAATGAAGCTTTGCTTGCTCACTGATCACCTCCTTCTGTAGGTACAGGGAGGGGGGGGGACCCCTGCATTGAAGAATAATATCCTGCACACTAGTTTAGAAACAAAGAGGTTCATAAATGTCACAAGAATAAAATTTTAGTTGCTTTTAGAGTGGAAAGTGTCTCCCTTTGACCAGGACCTGGAGAATGGAAGAAGCAGAAGAACTTAGTTTAGAAACCTAAAAGGACTGGACTTCCTGGTGGTACAGAGGCTAAGAATCCGCCAATGGGAAGCCCTGGCACCGCAGTGAAGAGTAGTCCCTCCCTCTCGCTGCAACTAGAGAAAGCCCCAGTTTAGCAATGAAGACCCACCACAACAAAAACCAAATAAATAAAAATTTTAAATAATAAAAATATATTAAAAAATAAGAAACCTAAAAGAACTATTTGAAATATATGTTATTTTGAAACAAATTTTAAAAACATGCTGCAAAATATATGTACTTTGTGTCTCTCACGTTCCCTTTCAAACAAAGGTTCCAGAACTCAGGTAACTATTGTTAATTACCAGGTGAGCACTTAAACTTAGAAGCCAAATGAGAAATCATATTTTTTTGTATCAGGACCCTGGAGACACTGTAAATTACCCTCTCCCACTGCTAAGGGTCAGGAAGGGACTAAATACAGATGGACAAGATCTGTTCTAGGAGAGAAGCAGCAGGAACTGCTTCTGCAAGACAGGTAAGTACAAGTGTGAAGGTCACTAGAAATCTAAATAGCTACATCGAGAAACTAGGCAGAACCAGAATATACCATATCCTGAAAATGAAATACAGTGAATCTGCAGCATATACAGGAATCGGTTGCCTGCAGAGACATTCTAGTTTTCAGCAACAGAACAGGTTCTCAAAGACACTAGTTGGGGACCTTTAGAAATACCCACATTCAATCCAGATGCAGCATTCCTTAGGTAATAAAGAAGAAACGAATCTGCTCAATTTAACTTTCTGAAGTAGAAAGGAGTAACAGAAGAGCCCCCTAAAACAGTATAAAAGTCCCAAATTTTGACTGTGCTGCAGAGAAAAATGGCTACTTATGAGGATATTTCAACAGCCTCAAAAATCCAGATTTCAAACTGACCTAACAGAACAACAGAGCAGTCAGAAATAAACATTAATCTTCTTTTTCTACCAGAGGTAAAAATCAGAAAAGAAGCAAGATTAACGTTCACTTCACTGCCACTTGATACCACATACATCAAGCCACTTTGAAAGCTCAGCTGGTAAAGAATCCGCCTGCAATGCAGGAGACCCTTGTTCGATTCCTGGGTGGGCAAGATCCTCTGGGGGAAAAAAATGGCAACGCATTCCTGTATTCTCAGCTGGAAAATCTCATGGACAAAAGAGCCTGACAGGGTCACGAAGAGTCAAACAGACTGAGCGACTAAGCACGATATTCTGAAAATAAGGGCAAAAATCAAAGTTCAAGCCATAAAACATAAAATATACCTGCTGCTGCCAAGTCATCTCAGTCGTGTCCAACTCTGTGTGACCCCATAGACGACAGCCCACCAGGCTACCCCGTCCCTGGGATTCTCCAGGCAAGAACACTGGAATGGGTTGCCATTTCCTTCTCCAATGCATGAAAGTGAAAAGTGAAAGGAAATCGCTCAGTCGTGTCCGACTTTTCGCGACCCCATAGACTGCAGCCTACCAGGCTCCTCCGTCCATGGGATTTTCCAGGCAAGAGTATTGGAGTGGGGTGCAATCGCCTTCTCCTGAGTACCTAGATCTACACTAGTCACCCATACACCTCAACACTGCTTTTAAGACTCCCCTTAATCTCCGAACCCGTTGCAAGAAAAATCCGGCTAAAAACCTCACTTCTCAAACAGAAAACTACACTCGTCCCATAAACACTGAAAATTAAAACTCACCAAACCTCAACAAATAAAACCAAAGCCACCAACTCTCATACACAATACTATCAAAAAAAAAAAAAAAAATACGACTTATAAATACGATAAAAAGACAAACAACCAAAAAAAAGAAAAAAGTCGGAGAGCCACATCATCAGCACTTTTCGAGAACCCCACGTTGTAAACAAACTACACCATTATATTTTTTCTCTATTAGAAACTATGCAACTTTCCTTTAACCATAAATAACACAGGGGAAAGCGCGAACGCAGTCCCCCACTACCACAAATTATGCAGTCGAGTTTCCCACATTTGGGGAAATCGCAGGGGTCAGCACATCCGGAGTGCAATGGATAAGCCTCGCCCTGGGAAAACCACCTTCGTGATCATGGTATCTCCCCTGCCAGGTAAGTATGAGGTGCTCGCCCTGCCTGCCGCCTCAGCCTCACGTTCCAAACACTTCGCACTTACGGTCACTCTTCACCGCAAACTCTACACCCTCACTTACGAAATAACGGCTTCTCCCAACTATAAGGCCCGACAAGCACATTGCGAGTACCGCAATATTTGCAAAATAATACAAACGCTTCATAGTACATTCTGAACAGGGCCAGCAGACGCCGAGCTCATTTACATACTCCGCGCACTTTACTGACATCACTCCGTAGCGCCGACTGTACCCGGGCCTCGTGATAGGCTGACTGACAAACACGGAGGCGCCCGGGGCCTAATCCCCGGGCCCGGGAATATGACCCACCTTTGTGACAGAACAGATTGTAGGGATGCGATTAGCTTTGAGACTGGGTGGGGCGGGAACAGTCCGAATTATCCAGGTGCGCCTAATGTAATCTAAAGGCTCTTATGGAGAGGAGTTACATTATCAACTGACACTAAACTGGTGGCTTTGAAAATGGAGAGGTGAAGTGGCTCAGTCGTGTCCGACTCTTTGCGACCCCGTGGACTGTAGCTTTCAAGGCTCCTCTGCCCGTGGAATTTCCAGGCAAGAGTACTGGAGTGGGTTGCCATTTGCTTCTCCAGGGGATATTCCCGACCCAAGGATCGAACCCGAGTCTCCCGCATTACGGGCAGACACTTTACCGTCTGAGCCACCAGGGAAGCCACCTGAAAGTGGAGAAACGGACCACAAAGCAAGGGCAGGTTGCTTTCAAGAGGTTCTCTCTATACCTACTCGTGAAGAAACAAAAGGTCATAAAAGGATCCTCCGGCTCAGAGAAAGGAAAACCGAAATACCAAAAATCCTGTAAGTAACCATAACAGAAGAAAAAGATAATCATAGCCCCTTAAGGGAAGGGAAGAAAGCAATGGCACCCCACTCCAGTACTCTTGCCTGGAAAATCCCATGGATGGAGGAGCCTGGTAGGCTGCAGTCCATGGGGTTGCTAGGAGTCGGACACGACTGAGCAACTTCACTTTCACTTTTATGCACTGGAGAAGGAAATGGCAACCCACTGCAGTGTTCTTACCTGGAGAATCCCAGGGACGGGGGACCTTGGTGGGCTGCCGTCTATGGGGTCGCACAAAGTCGGACACGACTGAAGCGACTTAGCAGCAGCAGCAGCAGCCCCTTAAGGGAGCCTAACTCATTTCCATAGTTTAAAAATGGGATTTACACCGTCAACTCACAACAGTCACCACTAGCAACAAACAAAAGAAAATGTCAATCTACTGCCTTTTCTTAAACAAGTCATATCAGGGGAAAGCGCGAACGCAGTCCCCCACTACCACAAATTATGCAGTCGAGTTTCCCACATTTGGGGAAATCGCAGGGGTCAGCACATCCGGAGTGCAATGGATAAGCCTCGCCCTGGGAAAACCACCTTCGTGATCATGGTATCTCCCCTGCCAGGTAAGTATGAGTTGTTATCGGCCTCTGCCATGTCACCCACATATTCTAATCACTCTAAAGAGACGGTCACTTTTCTTGTGCATTTTACAAACCTCTACCCCCATTTCTGGAATTAAGCCTTCAAACTATAATTACAAAGAAGGAATACTTTGTAGATCTCAATATTGCCAAATCATAGGAAATAAATGCCTAGTGTAAGCATTACGGCAGTCACTGCGCTCATCTGCATGTTCCACACCCCTTTTGCTGATCTCATTTTAGCGTGTCCTTTTTATAGTTACTGGAATGAAATTTAAAGGCAAAGACTCTACAGATATAAAAGTAAGAAATTCGTTCTTTCTTTCAAGGGCTTGGAGCTAATGGCCTCGCTGTGATTCTGGCGTAGTTCAGCAAGCCGGTATGGCGCAACAGAAATAGCAAGTCTGAAAGATGAAATTTGGTAAAAGTACGTTTGAAAATTCAGTCGATGTAGTTAGAGCTGCAAATAACTTGAGCGTTCAAAGCTTCGAGCACAAGTACAAAATAAGCTCTTTTTCAAATGTGGGGCAAATGATCACCCTTACAAGAATAGCTGCACAAATACTAATTTTGAACTGAGTTAGTGGAAAGCTCTTGCAGTAACCCCTCCTACAGCAGATATTTGGGTAAGTTGTAGGGGTCCATTAGCTGGAATGTGATCATCCTCACCATTGGAAATCACTTTTGTGATCAAGAGTGTCTCCTCTCCTAATCGAGACTAAGTTGTGTTTTGACTTATCCTTAAACTCTCTTGTGCTCAACACTATAAGCACAGGGTCATTCTTTTGCTTTTTCATGGGTGTCTGAAATCCACAAGACTACTAGAGATTCAACCCATCCTACAAGAAATTCCTGACCTCTCCAAGACTATCTCAGACCCTCTGAAAAGGGCAAATCCCATTTTAGGCAGCGGTTAGTACTTCATGTATTACATGTTCACATAATTAATATCATCAGACTTCTTAGTCCTCTTCTTTCTGCCTCAGTGTATGTTAGAACTGGAGTTCCCATGTTTAACTATTCTTCAGTTGCCCAAGATCACACTAGAACCAACCTATTTCTCACATTTTTATCTTACAGAAGGACTCTTCTAATTTTGTCTCCTCCACCAACATAAATCAGCCAGCTTTTGTATCTTTTTTTTTTTTTTTCTGGCCACACTGGGCTGCTTGCAGGATCTTAGTTCCTCCACTACAGATTGAACACAGGCCCACAGCAGTGAAAGCATGGAGTCCTAACCACTGGACCACCAGGGAATTCCCAAGCTTTATATCGTTAAAACAGGAAGAAGTAATGCTATTTGTAAAAATTCTATTAAAAATTAACAAGCAATCACTGAGAACAGAGGTAAATGAGATGGAGAGAGAGGAAAAAATACTGGGGTGGAAGAGGGAGATCATGAAGTCTAAAGTCTGACCTTTGACACCCTATCAGTTTGATTTTTATAAACTCCCCCCAAAGAAAGAACTATTATATGTAATGCATATATAAAATATATACTCATATATACATACCTGCATATGTAATCTAGAAACATTTTGCGTGTCTGTGAAATAAAAGTTAGCTATCTTGGGGCTTCCCTGGTAGTCCAGTGTTTAAGGATCCTCCTGCCAATTCAGGAGACACAAGTTTGATCCCGGGTCTGGGATGATTCCACAGGCCGAGGGGCAACTAAGCCAGTGTGCCACAATTACTGAAGCGCACACACCCTACAACCTGTGCTCCGCAACAAGAGACGACTCCACAACGAGTAGCCCCCGCTCACGGAAACTAGAGAAAGCCCACACACAGCAACAGAAACCCAGCGCAACCAAAAGATTAATAATTTTCTTTCTAAAGTTAGAGATCCTGAAATCTGGCTGGGAACCACACTTGTAAGGGGAAAATGGTATCTGTGAACTAGACTACTATTATCACCAAACAACTTTTAAATTCAAAATGCCATTTTCAGAAGATTTGTGACTAGCAGTGCCTTCTTTTTATTTGTAAGATATAGCTGATTTACAATACTGTGTCACTTGTGGGTGTACAGCAAAGTGATTCAGTAATTTTTTTTTTTCAGATTTTTTTTTCCACTATAGGTTGTTACAAGATATTGAATTTAGTTCTGTGTGTTATATACTAAGCCCTTAATGCTTATCTGTTTTATGTATAGTAGTTTATATCTGTTAATCCCATACTACTAATTTATCCCTTCCCACCTCCATTTCCCCTTTGGTAACCATAAGTTTGTTTTCTGGCTGACTCTGCTTCTGTTTTTTTATATAGATTCATTTGTATTATTTTTTAGATTTCATATATGTGATATCATATAGTATTTGTCTTTTACTTCACATAGTATGATATTCTCTAGGTCCGTTCACATTACTATAAAAGGTAATATTTCATTCTTTTTTATGACAGTGATATTCCATTGTGTGTGTGTGTGTATACACATTCCACATCTGAAACCAATCATCTGTTGATGGGCACTTGGATTGTTTCCAGGTGTTTGCTACTGTAAGTAGTTACTAATAGTGTTTTCTTTTTATCTTTTCTTTTTTGACCATGAGGCTTGTTGGATCTTACCTCCCTAGATCAAACCTGAGCCCTCAACAGTGAAAGCGCCAAGTTCTAACCACTGGACCGTCAGGGAGTTGCCTAGTGGTGCTTTCTTAAATAACACAGAGCCCTTCACAAGGTTAGTTTCACTATTTCATGGGAACTTCATTGTTTTTGGCCCAGTTATCAAAATATATGTCCAAGGCAATCTGCCTTAGGGCAAAAGCATGACTGTCTTTCATGCTCTTATAGCTCAAGCAGGTTAAAACATTAATGCTACATCCTCACAGAAGCCCTGTGAAGTTTAACATCCTTTGAGGAAAGCCACAACATTCCTTAGAAAAATACAAGGAAATACTTACATAAGTTTATATTAAATACAAACATAAGTTAGCCAGAAAAAGTAGAGAAGCTTTAGTTCATTTTACAAATGTTGCAAAACTTTGTTGCCAAAACCAAAGTAGATGTAATCATCTCGCAGATTAATCTCATTTATGAACAAAAATAAATGCCCCCACTGGCAGCAACTAGAGAAAGCCCACACAGCAACGAAGACTCAGTGCAGCCAAAAATAAGTAAATAAAAGAACAGTACGCAATAACCAAATAAGTTTTATACCAGGTATAGAGGACCTACATATATAAAAGTATGTTAGGGACTTCCTCTGCAGTCCAGTGGTTAAAAATCCACCCTTCCATTGCAGGGGGCAAAGCTTTGAGAAACTCAGATCCTACAAACTGCTTTGCCCAGCCGAAAAAAAAAAAGCATATGATAAAGACAGCATTTCATATAGGTGGGGGAAAAGATCAACTGCCTTATAAAAATTATTTAGAAAACTTCTTACCACTGGAGAGAAGGGAAAAAAATACTTTCTTTCTCCTACATTAAAAAGAAAAATCAGATAGATTAAAATATTCAATAAATCATAAACCGTATGTAAAAAATACAGATGATTATGTTTATAATAATTTTGAAGAAAATAAAGACTTCTTTTTGGCCTTGCCAAAGGGCTTGGGGGATCTTAGTTCCCAGTGCCACCTGCAGTGGAGTCCTAACCACTGAACCACTACGGAACTAACAAGAAAAGACTTTCTAAGCATGTTACCAAAGTAAGAATCAAATATAAACTTTGCATATACATAACATCAATAAAGTAGAAAACCTCATAAAGTCTAAATACATGTGACAAAGTGGGAAAATATCTGCAATGTAGTGATTAGGTAAATAGCCGGTAAAATAGAATATGCATATGAGAGAGTTGGCAGCTAAAGAATTTTGGGTTTTAATGCCAGACAAAACTGAGCAGAATGCTGGGCCTACCATAATAAATGTTAGTTATCATTTCTGATAATAAAAACAAATACATATTTTAAATTAAAAGTAGCCTAGTTAAAAAGTGAGAAAGGAACATGCACCCATGTTCCTAGCAGTATTACAATAGCCAAGAGGTAGTAGCAACTCAAGTGTCTATCTACAGATGAATGTAAATATATACAATGGAATGTTGTTCAACCTTAAGAAGGAAAGAAATTCTGATAGATGCTATAACATGAGTGTATTATACCTTGAAAAAATTATATATTAAGTGAAATAAATCAGGCACAAAAAGATAAATTCTATATGATTCCATTTGTATAAGGAAATGAAAAATGGTGAGTTGTTCAAAGGGTACAGAGTTTCAGGTATGCAAGATAAAAAAGTTGTGGACATAAGTTGCACAACACTGTGAATATAATTAACACTACTTAAACTTACACTTAAAGATGGTTAAGATGGTAAATTTCTTTTGACCACGTCACACAGCTTTCGGGATCTTAGTTCCCTGGCCAGGGATTGAACCCAGGCAACTGCAATGAAAGTACCAAGTCCTAACCACTGAACTGCCAGGGAATTCCCAAAGATGGTAAATTTTAAATTATGTATATTTCACCACCATTAAAAATAAAAAGTGGGTGAAGGATATAATGGGATAGTTGCAATAATAAAATACACTTGGCCAATAAAGTTATATGAAAAGATCTTTAACCTCTCTTAGTCATAATAAATGATAATAGCCATTTAAAGTCAATTATACCTCAATTAAAAAAAAAACCAACCAACCATTTAAAGACTGCTAACTGTACAAAAAAGATCTTCACGACCCAGATAATCACGATGGTGTGATCACTGACCTAGAGCCAGACATCCTGGAATGTGAAGTCAAGTGGGCCTTAGAAAGCATCACTACGAACAAAGCGAGTGGAGGTGATAGAATTCCAGTTAAGCTATTCCAAATCCTGAAACGTGATGCTGTGAAAGTGCTGCACTCAATATGCCAGCCAATTTGGAAAACTCAGCAGTGGCCACAGGACTGGAAAAGGTCCGTTTTCATTCCAATCCCAAAAAAAGGCAATGCCAAAGAATGCTCAAACTACCGCACAATTACACTCATCTCATACGCTAGTCAAGTAATGCTCAAAATTCTCCAAGCCAGGCTTCAGCAATATGTGAACCGTGAACTTCCTGATGTTCAAGCTGGTTTTAGAAAAGGCAGAGGAACCAGAGATCAAATTGCCAACATCCGCTGGATCATGGAGAAAGCAAGAGAGTCCCAGAAAAACATCTATTTCTGCTTTATTGACTATGCCAAAGCCTTTGACTGTGTGGATCACAATAAACTGTGAAAAATTCTGAAAGAGATGGGAATACCAGACCACCTGATCTGCCTGTTGAGAAATCTGTATGCAGCTCAGGAAGCAACAGTTAGAACTGGACATGGAACAACAAACTTGTTCCAAATAGGAAAAGGAGCACGTTAAGGCTGTATATTGTCACCCTGTTTATTTAACTTATATGCAGAGTACATCATGAGAAACGCTGGACTGGAAGAAACACAAGCTGGAATCAAGATTGCCAGGAGAAATATCAATAACCTCAGATATGCAGATGACACCACCCTTATGGCAGAAAGTGAAGAGGAACTAAAAAGCCTCTTGAAGAAAGTGAAAGTGGAGAGTGAAAAAGTTGGCTTAAAGCTCAACATTCAGAAAACGAAGATCATGGCATCTGGTCCCATCACTTCATGGGAAATAGATGGGGAAACAGTGGAAACAGTGTCGGACTTTATTTTTCTGGGCTCCAAAATCACTACAGATGGTGACTGCAGCCATGAAATTAAAAGACGCTTACTCCTTGAAAGGAAAGTTATGACCAACCTAGAGAGCATATTCAAAAGCAGAGACATTACTTTGCCAACAAAGTTTCGTCTAGTTAACGCTATGGTTTTTCCTGTGGTCATGTATGGATGTGAGAGTTGGACTGTGAAGAAGGCTGAGCGCCAAAGAATTGATGCTTTTGAACTGTGGTGTTGGAGAAGACTCTTGAGAGTGCCTTGGACTGCAAGAAGATCCAACCAGTCCATTCTGAAGGAGATCAGCCCTGGGATTTCTTTGGAAGGAATGATGCTAAAGCTGAAACTCCAGTACTTTGGCCACCTCATGCCAAGAGTTGACTCATTGGAAAAGACTCTGATGCTGGGAGGGACTGGGGGCAAGAGGAGAAGGAGACGACAGAGGATGAGATGGCTGGATGGCATCACTGACTCGATGGATGTAAGTCTGAGTGAACTCCGGGAGTTGGTGATGGACAGCGAGGCCTGGCCTGCTGCGATTTATGGGGTCGCAAAGAGTTGGATACGACTGAGCAACTGATCTGATCTGATCTGATCTGAAAGGCTAGTACTGGGCTTCCCAGGTGGCACTAGTGGTAAAGAACCCGTCTACCAATGCAGGAGACACAAGAGTTGAGGGTTCAATCCCTGGGTTGGGAAGATTTCCCTGGAGTAGGAAATGGCAACCCAGTCCAGTGTTCTTGCCTTGAAAATTCCATGGACAGAGAAGCCTGTCTGGCTAGTCTTTGGAGCCTCAAAGACTGGGACACGACTAAGCACATATACACACTACATACAAAGGCCAATGCCAGGGTGGGGGCTGGGAAACCAGTTCCCATATACTGTCAATAGGACTCTAAGTGGTCCAAACGCTTGGCGAGAAGTTTCAAAATGGGGAATTCCCTGGCCGTCCAATGGTCAGGACTCAGAGCTTCCACTAACGTGCCTTGGGGTTCAAAAAAAAAGAAGATTCAAAATGAAAATGTGTGTGCTTTTTGACCTAGGAATTCTACTACCAGAAATGTATTGAGAGAAAGGGCACAAGCAAGCTCAAGAGCCCAGATGGGCATGCTTGAACAAGTAAGCTCCAAAGCACACACTACTTCATCACAGTAAAAAAACTGGAAATAATTTCAGTTATTAATAACTGTCCAATTATAGGCCACTGATTAGAAAGATGGGCCTCAAGACAGAATAGTATCCAACCATTAAACTTAATTTTTTGGGGGGGCCACTGCCATGTGGCATGTGGGATCTTAGCTTCTGACCAGGGATCAAACCCATGCCCCCTGCAGTTAGAAGCACGGTCTTAACCACTGGACCTCCATGGAAGTCCCAAACTTAATTTTAAAATAGTTTTTAATCATACAGAGAAAATTTTTGACAAAATATTAAGTGAAAAACAAAAGACATATAAGATATATACATTTCTTCACAATTTCATCATAACTCAAATAAAATATATGAATTTGTAGGGACATTAAAATAGACTGAAATGTTAACATTATTATCTTTGAATGAAATTGCGCCCCCTTAAAACCAAGTTCCTCTGCTGAGTTTATGATTAACCTCTCAATCCAGAACTTTATTCCCTTTCCTTTCCTGTACCTGTTCCCACTCAAGACAGGAATATCAAAGAAAAGGGGGGAATTGTAACTGAGCAGGACCCTAAGGGGCCTTCCCAGGACAGAGCCCACCTGTTTTTTGTCTGTAGAAAAACTTTAGCCTCCTAGGCCTTCTTTAAGTTCCAAAGAGCAAATTTAATGAGAAGTGAGAAAACACAGAAAGAAAGGAAAACAGGCAAAACAAAATAGTAATAGTTTAGCCATTAAACAAAGTTAAGGTAGTTCCGCCATAAGAGCTATAGATAATATTCCGAGCCATATCCTTGGGTTGTTTTGCAGATACTGACACCCCCACTAGGTGGAAGACGTTAACGGCACTCTGACCACAAGTACAGAGACTCCATACAGGTTGGAACCAGAAGGCTGATGATGTTGACTCCAAATTACCTCAGCACCAACCAATGAGAATGAAATCCATGAGCTGATCAAGTACCACACAACTCTCTCCCTCACCCTGTGGTTAACCCACAGGGAAGTCTGGGTCTTCTGAGAATTAGTTGCCCGTAGTCCTTGCTTGACCTTGCAATAAATGCTGTACTTTCCTTCAGCACAACCCAGTGTCAGTAGACTTGCTTTACTGTGCATGGTGAGTTTACCCAGGTTTGACTCAGTAACAAGAAGTGAAGGAAAGATCTAGGGACATGGAGGTACTCTTAATGTCCACCGACAGATGAATGGAAAAAGAAGACTTGGTGTACACACACACACACTCACACAATGGAATAGTACAAAGCCATAACAAAGAATGAAATAATGCCATTTGCACAACATGGATGGACCTGTGGTTATCATACTAAGTGAAGTAAATCAGATAAAGATGAATATCATACAATATCACTTATATGTGGAATCTAAAAAACTGGATACAAAAGAACTTATTTATGAAACAGAAATGGGGTCACAGACATAGAAAACAAGGTAATGGTTACCAAAGCAGAAAAGTGGTGGGGAGGGATAAATTAGGAATTTGGGATTAACAGATACACACTACTAAATATAAAATAGTTAAACAACAGGGAACTATATTCAATTATCTTGTCATAGTGTATAATGGAAAAGAATCTGAAAAAAAATATGTATAACTGAATCACTTTGCTATATTCTGTAAGTCAATAATACTTTAATTAAAATATTTAAATAATAAAAAAGGTCTATGAATAAGTTTTATAGTATATTTTTTGTATTTTGTTTTCTACTTCCAACACATAGATATTTTCCACCTATTTTAGAGTACAAAACAAAAAAAATGGGAGAGAGGAGCAGGTCAGTCATCTAATCATCCATTCTTTTAACAAATATATACTAAACCACTCCTATAAGCCATATACGGTGCTAGGGGTTCTAGGAAAACGACGAGTAAAATCCACATGGTCCCCATTTGACTGAATCTCATTCTAGTTGGGGGGACATATGCTAAATAAATGATCACACAAAGACATCTGGTGCTATGAGATCCTTAGCAGGGGGATCTGATCTAGTTTTGAGGGGGTTTGTTGGAAGTAGAGGTTCAAAGCCAGATAAGGGGTCAATGTATGCTAAGATTTGAAGGATAAATAGTAGTTAACTGGGTATAGCAGAGAGGTATGTGCAAAGGTTCTGATATGGCACCCACAAGAAATTAACGCCAGAATGGCTGGAGTATAAAGAGTAAAAGGGAGATAGGAAAAAGATACAGCTAAAGATGTAAACAGAAGCCAGAACATGCAAGACTTTTTGTCTTATTAAGAAATTTGGTTTTATCCTAAGAGCAAAATAGGGAATTACATAAAATGAATTTCACTCAAGAAAGGGCTATTGCAGTACCTCTAAGAGAAATGGTGACAGCTTGGCTTAAAAAAAAGAAAGGAGACATGAACATAATCAAGATATTTTAGAGAGAAAATTTATAAGAGTTTGTGGTTATATTGAACGTGGAGAGTTAAAGGGGAGGAGGTGTGGAAGATTCCTAGGTTTCTGGTTTGTGCAGATGGAAGGATGGATATTCAGTTCACAGAGGCAAGGAATGCAGGAAGAGGTCAAAGATTTTTTGGTGTGCTGAAGAAAATGAGTTAGGTTTAAGATAGGCTGAGTTGGAGATTTAGCATTGTGCTGCAGTTAGATATTTCCATCAGGAGGTCAGAGAACAGGTTAGAGCTAGAAAAATAAATTTACAAATTATCGGCATATAAACAGTCACTGAACTGTGAATGTGAATAAGATAGCAGAGAGAGAAGGAGAGAACCAGAAAGGGGAGCACAGTACAGCGTAGTGGGTGAAAGGTCAGTTATGGGGCCTTAAAAGAATGGGAACATTTCCTGCTCTAGTTACAAAGAATAAAAATGTAAGGGAGACAAAAAAGCCAGATGCCTAGGAAGGAAATCAGTGTGGGATCACAGAAGTCAAGTGAAAATAATGTCTCAAGAGTTTGTGGATAACAAATATTTTGAGCTCCCATTAAGTGCAAGGCCTTGTGCGAAGCTTTACCACAACCATCTCTAAAGCTGAACTTTGATTCAGAATTTTTTCTTAGTCCAAACTGCACTCATTTATCTTTCCTATTCTCATTCACTTGAACACACAAAGTCACCAGTTTTAAAAGTTCTATGTTTTTAGGCTAAAAGAAAGTAAACTGCTCAGCTATAACAAATATTATTATTCTTCTCCCACATCTTTAGAAAACAGCCCCATTCTGCATGAAAATGTGTCTGTATTTGATTACTTAGATCAATTGTAAATATTGACAGCATTTTGGTAGCTCGTTCCTACACTTAGTTGTATCTAGATAACAAGTCAGAAATGCAACACAACTCAGTAATAATGATTGACTAAGGCTCCATGGTGCTTTCCTGGTGGCTCAGTGGTAAAGAACCTGCCTGCCAACATTGAACAAACACAGATGCTGGTTCAGTCCTGGGTTGGGACTATCCCCTGGAGAAGGAAATGGCAACCCACTCCAGTATTCTTCCCTGGGAAATCCCATGAACAGAGGAGCCTGATGGACTACAGTCCATGAGTTTGCAAGAGTGGGACAACGACTTAGGGAATAAAACACAAGGCTCCAGGAAGGCATAGATTCTTTTATTTGCCATGTCATTCTGTACAAAACTAGTGATTAAATATTTAATGTTGCTTAAGTATTCAAATCTTCAACAAGTAAATTTTAAATGGAGACCTTGGTAAACTGTTCACAAGATTACTATAAGGATCAAGTGAAATAAAATAAAATATGTAAAAGCACTTTTCTTTGGCACTTGACAATTGTAGGAATTTTTTTTTTTTTTGAGGCTCACACCATTAGTACTCTGCTGAACTAGGTGTTCAATAAGGCTTTATTCAACTGTATACACGTTAGAATATTTTTAAATGGAGAAAAAAACAAGATTATGCACCTTTTCTGGGTTAGTTTCTATATGTTAATTTAATCTTTCCTACAACCCCATGAAATATTATTAATTTCCATTTGCAGGTGAGGAAACTAACTTGCTTAAAGTCTCAGTTGGTAATTTCCCAAGATGTGATACAAACCCAAATTTGTATGACTCGAAAGCTCAAGTTTGATTTTTCATAAAAATACTGCATTTTTTTTCCCCTCTCTGATGGGGGAACCAACCCATACCCCCACCACCCACATCCCCCTGCCCCAGTAGAATCCTGAATTCCCAACGACTGGACCTCCAGGGAAATACAGCGCTAACAGTATTCTCAAGATCAAGTAACCCCACGTCGCAATGGAAAATAATAACATACTTCCAGGAAAATTTAGGATACCAGTTTGAAAGCCTGACTATCGAGCAAACTGCATTAAAGAAATCTTAAGAATGAGGATGAAAATAATAACTACCATAGCAACCCAATGTTCCGAATAAGGTAATAATAAATAACAGAATGGCTACAGAGTGGACTTGTTTCTTAACTCCATTCTGCTAACAAAAATTCTAAACACAACCGATTCCACTGAAATTGACCAAACTACCTGAAGTGCTATCCCTGAATATGTTAACACCATCTCCTCTTCAGCCAGGACTCTGGTTACTTGATAAGCATAAGCCCGAATTCTCCCAGCGGACATTTATGTAATGCCCCCTGCATGTGCACATGTGGATCATACTAGAAGGTAAGCCATGTAGAGTGGCAAATAAACTGCATTTTGATTAGTCCTACCAGATTTTCCCTGCCCTACTAAATGGGGAACAAATACTTCTCGAATTTTTCCGCCACCGCCACTCCAAGAGCTACCTCACTATTTGAAGGTAGCTCTGTTAAGAAAAAAAGGTACTAGGTCTTAACTTTAGCTTGAAGAAAATTATGCTCTATGAGTCCGTCCCAGTCCTATTTTCCTCGCAGCATGGCTGTGAGCATTGGAAATGCGTAGGATTTGCTAAAGTGGTCAGCACATTTCCTTCTTAGATCTTCCGTACTTAAAGGGCTCTGATTCGTAACATTTAGGGAATTCCTTTAAGTTAGGAAGAAAAGTCAAGGCTAAGAATTTTTCCCTAAAAGTAAGGAATGAGTTACTCCCTTAAATAAATTATACTCTCCTAGGCAAGGGAAGCGGAGAAGACAATGGCATCCCACTCCAGTACTCTTGCCTGGAAAATCTCATGGACGGCGGAGCCTGGTGGGCTGCATGCAGTCCATGGGGTCGCTGAGAGTCGGACACGACTGAAGCGACTTAGCAGCAGCAGCAGGCAAGGGAAGACTTCCTAAGCCAACTTCCAAACCGCCTCTCAATTTCCTCAAACTTCTCTATTTCAGTAAGCGGTCCCTTCGAAACCCTGTACCCGAACAGGAGCTCTTGCGTAACCCGGCGCCTCCCTCTCGACGACCAGGGGAGCCCATGTCCAGCCCACTCGGGGGACAAAGACTCGCTTACTTTTGCAGTTAATTTCTGGGCAGGCTGTGAAGAACTAACGGTCTCAGAAACCACCACGCTCCAGACTTGACTCGCGGGAAGCCGTAGGTGGGCGCGGGGATCGCGCGGCGAGCGTGCCCCGCGGCTGTGGGGGGCTGGCCCACAATCCTTCGCGAGGGCGAGGCCGAGGGCGAGGGCGGGAAAGGTGAGGGGCCTAGCAACGGGGGACGGCCGCAAGAAAAGCCAAAACACTGGCACCCTGGCCTAGGGCTAATCTTTATTCGACTGTTCAGACTCCAAACCGGTAACACTCCAGTGTGTGTGTGTGTGTGTGTGTGTGTGTGTGAAATTCCCATTCTGAGAGATCATTCCTGCTAACAACGCTGAGGCCTCCACCCAGAGGGTCAGGGCAGAGGTGAAGAAATGTGGTAAGACCAACTGAGCCTGGGCTTTTTGCATCCTGCGGGCTCCATCCATCTTTTTTTTTTTTTTTTTACTGTCAGGATATACGCTTGATGTGCAAACTTTAAATGAGAGTTGAAAGAATCACGGAAGAAGCGGGACAAGTGAGTCAAAATGTACCCGAGTTCCTCAGAGCCCCAGAGCCCGAGGCCGCGTGCAGCCAGGCCGCGGACACCTCCCCTTCCGTCTTCCGTCTGACGTCACAGGGCGCGGCCGACGCGGGTGTCCGGGCTCGGCGAGCTCTGGGAGCGCGCGAGTGCGCGCGGAGGTGGTTTGAAAAAATGCAGCGGGATTTAGTTAGTTTGCCGCTGTCCCCGGCCGTGCGAGTGAAGCTGGCGTCTGCAGGTTTCCAGACTGCTGAGGAACTCCTAGAGGTGAAACCCTCCGAGCTCAGCAAAGGTAACGACTCCTGACGACAAGCTGAGGCACGCTGGCCGCCGTCGGTGCCGCCTCCATCTCTGTTCGGTCTTCAGGCTTAAGCACTATCTCGGTCAGAGTCTTCTGCCGCCTCCCGCCGGGTTTACACCACGAAACAGCGCCTCGATTTCGCTTAAGAGTACTTTGAATGGTTAGAACTGTGGTCTTGGAAATATTCACCAGTTGCTTTGTCCACCAGTGCCTGCTGAAAGTTCCGAGGAATCTTTCATTTACCCATTTAAAAGAACCCATTTAACGTGGGTTATTATATCCAATATGTTTGGAAAGGAACTGATGGTAGGGGAAGCTAAGTAACTTTTGATTATGAGCGGGCTAGGAAGTTGTGCAGCCAGGATTGGAATTCAAACGGCTGTTTTCACTGTTCCAAAATCCAAGGGGCAGGGATTCAATTTAAGGAATGCACGATTCGTGGTAGGATGAGATAAATTAAGAGAAAGGGAGTAGAATCACCAGAACCTGGAGAAAGCAGTAGAAAAAAGACATCACTTTTCTTCATGTAATTCACTGAGGAAAAAACCCAAACCTCATAGTACGGAACCCTGTAGATTATAAATTGATGGGAACCACTGCCCCGTGGGGTAAACAGAAGCGAAACTGCTGTCCCTCTGCTCTCGCTGTGCACCTTACACTACGGTATGCGCAGAGCTGTTACTGAGATGGAACAAGTCATTTACCCTTACCAATGGAAAATAAGGTTTCAACTCTCCACTCGAAAACAAATGTTATAGATCCAGTATTAATGTTTGTCTTAAATATTACACCGAAGACTGTATCCCTCAACCTTTGATGGGCTCATTTTCTCTCAACAGGTTGGTTTTTACCTGAGCAAATCTAAATGATAGTAATAGCTAACAATTACTGAGCATTTTGGATGGCTTTCGCAGTCTACCAAGGTTTTATGTGTACTTCATTCCCATTTTATAGAAGAAAAGTGTGAGGCATAAAAAAGTAACTTGCCTATGCATAGTGACTACATCATGATGCAGTCAGGATTGACAGACCTAAGAAATCCAGAGTGAAGGCTCTTAGATTATATAGAATGTTCACTTCTTTAGCACCATTATTGTCTTTTTTTTTTTTTTTCTTTTGGTCACAGGGCTTGTGGGATCTTAGTTTCCCCACCAGGGATTCAATCCCGCCCTTGGCAGTGAGAGCGCAGAGTCCTAACCGCTCCAGAATGGCCACCATTTTTGTCTTTTGTTGGCATCAGATTGATAGTTCATAGCCTTACCCAGTTAAGCACTGATACATCACACTCATAAGTGATACCATCCTCACAATTATTTCTTCTATAAGCAGCTTGTTTTGTACTTTGCATTTTCAGGCCGTGTTGTCAGGAATGAAGTTGTGTAGTTGAGGAAGCATAAGTGTTTGAACTATTTGTGCATCAGATAATTTTCCTTATTAAACAGTTTGCAGTGATCCATGAATTTTTCATGAAAAATTTTCACTGTGAATAATACACACACATGCACTTCTTAAATATGCATCTTGTTTTAGGCAAAAAGGCAATTTTCATTATTTCCTAAAAAATAATTTGTATACCTTATGAGAACAAGTTTATTTATTTTATTTTTTTTCAATGTACTTCCCACTTTTACTGGACAGAACAGATACATATTTTTAAAGTTGGCTTTACAATATATGGTTTTATCACTGGCTTACAACTAAACATATTGTGAACATTTTCTTTTACCACCACTGAAATAATTGCATAGTATAGAGAAATCATAATGTATTAAGCAACCTTTATATATTGGGGGAGTTTAGATAGTTTTTTTAAAGGAGACTATTCTTTGTACAAATCCTTCAGAAAACAGGTGCCCTTGTCTCGTACAGCTTTCTATAGATGATAGAAACTTGCCCTTCAACTTAGCCTTACCGGATCAACCAAGACATTCATTTTATTTTCTCAGATCTCTCCCATTTGCTCCCACTTTTCTACCTACTTACCCAGGATACACGCACACCTCCATTACTCTAGCACCCTGTCTCTCACCATGGATATCTGCCCCCTCCCTTCTCCTCTGCTCCCCTTACAGGTCCTTCTTTTCCAAGATACTATCTTAACTGATGTCAATCAACTCCATTCAAAGCATTATGCTCAGTTCCACATTAAGAGTAACCTTTAATAATCTGAATATAGAATTCAACTGTTTAAAGGAAATTATTTATAAGCCCTTGGCAGTTACATGTATCAGAAACACAGGAATTGGGCACAAGATATGGCTTACTCTTTTTTTTTTTTTTATTAGTTTTTTGGAGAGGGCAGGGCAGAGGAAAGTAATTGGTGCTTCAAGGAAATCTTTTTAGGGACCACAGGGAAATCTATTCACTATTTCAAGGCAACTAACAAATTATCATCTCTCAGTTGGGACATTAGAGAGACAGCCTTTACAGGTCATGAAATCTGCATGACAAATGTTGAAAACAAATGTGGGTTAATAATAACTTTGTATAGCAAGGCAGATGCCAGGTAGCATAAGAGCACACGCAGACAGTGTTAATTCTGGAGTCCTGGAAGCTGTGAGGTGCTCATCCATCACATGGCCGTCACAACCAGGTAGGAATGACTGAGGAAAGCAGCGAAGCTGGCCATGCCAGCATTTACACATGGAACACTTCCTGGGCAGCCAGGTGTCATGGGGCACAGGCCCACAGTTCTCTTTGCATGAGTCATGCTCACAGTTGCGTCCATAGAAAGAGGGAGGGCAGGCACAAAAGGACCCCAGCATGCAGGTTCCCCCATTCAGACAGCAGGTTCTGTTCAGCTTCTTACTCTTTTGGATTCCCATGGATGCTACAAACTGGGAAGGCTGGTCACTAATTGCAGGCTCCTCTTGGGACCGAAGGCCAGCTCTCCCTGTGACGGACGGGCAAGTTCAAGGTCTCCCAATCCATCGACTAATCCCAGTTCAAGTGCTCTGAAAAAGGCCATGATCAAAATCACACTGTAAGAGAAGCGCTCCATCTTCCTCTGGTCTGTGGCCCCTTCAGGGAGATTCGCCTTCTTTAGTCGCAAGCCCCGGGGTTTGAGAACAAGTTTATTATGGCTTCATAAGACCCAAAGAAATAGCAGAAGACCAAAGAGATAGTAAAAGGACCAAAACGGAAAAAAAGGACATTTTTATTTCTACCTTTGAGATACTCTTGTAGGGTACTCAGAAATGCTTTAGGGGTTTAGGTTTCTGAATTCTGTTTCTGAGGTAATAGATAAATCTTTTAAGTATGCAAAGACTAAGAAAACAAAGATAAATGCCTTTATTAACTTGAAAAATTAAATAGTTAATCGAAGGTTAAATTTTTATGTTTCTCTACTCTTGGCATCACTCTTGTTATTTAAAAAGTAAAATTAATAAAGACAATGGTGTATCAGACTTTTAAATCTCTAAAAGCAAGTGTTTTTGTTTCTGTTTCTTTCAGAAGTTGGAATATCTAAAGAGGAAGCCTTAGAAACTCTGCAAATTATAAGAAGAGAATGTCTTACAAATAAAACAAGTTATTCTGTTACAGCTGAGTCAGGCAGGAAGTGTACAGCCCTGGAACTTCTTGAACAGGAGCATACCCAGAACTTCATAATTACCTTCTGTTCAGCACTGGATAATATTCTTGGGGGTGGAATACCCTTAACCAAAACAACAGAAATTTGTGGTGCACCAGGTGTTGGAAAAACACAACTATGGTAAAATGTTCTCCCCTTAAGGGTGGGCTTACTAACATTTTATGAAAGTAGCAGAGTATTGTGTGGCGGGTATACAGTTAGGAGACCAGAAAAGGTGTGTATGTGCTCATTTTTTTTTTTTTATGGATAAGTTCTGTTTTAAAAAGATTATTTTATTTTTGGCCATGCTGAATCCTCACTTCTGCTTGGACTTTTCTTTAGTTGTGGCAAGCAGGGACTCCTGTCTAGTGGCAGTGTGTGGGCTTCTCATCGCAGTGGCTTCTCTTATTGAGGAACACAGGTTCTGGGTGTGTGGGCTTCAGTAGTTGTGGCTCAAGAGCTCAGTAGTTGTGCTTCCCGGGCTGTAGAGCACAGACTCAATAGTGTGGTTGCATGGGCTTAGGTGCTCAGCGGCACGTGGGATCTTCCCCGACCAGGAATCGAACCTGCGTCTCCTGCATTGGCAGCCGGATTCTTTATCACTGAGCCACCAGGGAAGCCCAGCATATATGTGCTCTTAATTTTGTGCATGTGTGCATCAAACAAACCAGTATGTGCCTTACTTCACCCCATCTTGATAAATTGATACAACTGTTTTGATACTAAAAAGGGTTTCTTTTGCAACAGTATAGTGTGGTCAGTGGGGTAAACAGGCAGTCTTCTACTTTATTACAGAATTAACTCCTGAGAATATATTTGAAAGCCAAATGTTTGAAAGTAGACTTCTTATAATGAGAAAAAGGTCTATACCCAGAAATCTAAAAAAACCACTAAAGAATCCTTAATTGTGGTTTTATAGGTACACCCTCCCCCTAATCCATGCATCAACTGATTGACATATGTTTGGAACTATGGAGAGTCAACCATCTCTGTTGCCTTGCAGAATATATTTATGCCTATAAAATATTTACTGGTGTCTAAAGGTTAGTGATCTGGAGTTTGAACAGCACTGCTTTGATGATTATGATAATGATTTGGTCATCTCAGTTCTTCTCTTGACAGTATGCAGCTGGCAATAGATGTGCAGATACCAGAATGTTTTGGAGGAGTGGAAGGTGAAGCAGTTTTTATTGATACAGAGGGGAGTTTTATGGTTGATAGAGTGGTAGACCTTGCTACTGCCTGCATTCAGCACCTGCAGCTTATAGCAGGAACACATATGGAAGAAGGTAAGTTAGCCAAGTGCTCTTTTTTCAGTATAATGAAAGTAATTTGCATTTGTATCCATCTCAAGCCTTAATAGGGCTTCCCTTGTGGCTCAGCTGGTAAAGAATCCACCTGCAATGCGGGAGACCTAGGTTGGGAAGATCCCCTGGAGAAGGAAAAGGCTACCCATTCCAGTATTCTGGCCTGGAGAATTCCATGGACTGTATAGTCCGTGGGTTTGCAAAGAATCTGACACGATTGAGCGACTTCACTTTCACTTTCACTTTAGAACATGAAGCTTAATAACTTGACTATGTACTAGTATTAAACTCATACTTCTCTTACAAATTGAAAATGCTGCACCTGGGGGTCGCCTCCTCTTCATCTTATATGGCCCTCACTTTTTACTGCAGGAGCTCTGGGAGAAAACCTCTGTGTATGTCAGCGTATGACTTCAAATCATCATGCTCTGGCCTGCCAGGTGTAAGCTAGTGTTGGACACCTTAATATAAGTAAAGGTTGTCTCAGTGTATTCAGTGTATGTTGACTTTTGTACTGGTTTTTCCGAAAACCAAGGGTGACCTTGAAAAATCATGTCTGGAAGTGTTTGGAACATTAAGCCAATTGACCTTATATGGCTTTGTGTAGTAGGTAATTGACTTTCAGCTGTATTAATTGTACTGTTAAAGTGTTGGGAAGATTTTTTGTCCTTATTATGTGGAAATATAGTGTTTTGCTTAAAGATTTTTTTTTAAGTTTTTTTAAAGGTAATTTGTATTCGAGTTCTTGTCCTTTAGTTCAGTTCAGTTGCTCAGTCGTGTCCGACTCTTTGCGACCCCATGGACTCCAGCACATCATGCTTCCCTGTCCATCGCCACCTCTCGGAGCTTGCTCAAACTCATGTGCAAGGAGTCAGTGATGCCATCCAACCATCTCATCCTCTGTCGTCCCCTTCTCCTGCTCTCAATCTTTCCCAGCATCAGGGTCTTTTCCAGTGAGTCAGTTCTTCGTATCAAGCGGCCAAAGTATTGGAGTTTCAGCTTCACCATCAGTCCTTCCAATGAATATTCAGGACTGATTTCCTTTAGGATTGACTGGTTTCATCTCCTTGCAGTCCAAGGAATTACTCGTAAAATTACCTGGTTTCTGGTTTGACTGTTTTCTTTTGGTTTATTGTATTTTATTTTTTGGATGTGTGGTCCTTATTATTTTTTCTAGAAATGTTAAAAAAACATAATGTTTTTCATAAAATGTTTGTATTCCCTTTAAGTGACTATAATCAGCTAGAAATTTTATTTTCATTGGAGTACTAGGTGTCCTTGTTAACCAGTGATCAATATGTCTACTGAAAGTCCGTCAAGCTGTCCATGCCACAGGTGTAGTTTGTAACAGTGTCTTAGGATCTTATTGTAAATACTGTGGATGTAGCACTGGAATATAGTTCTTAATGACTGGTATGTGATTACGTTTTTAACTTTTTGGTTAAAAATTAATTTCTTAAATATGTGTTTGTAATAGGCAGTGTTCTCTGAAATTTAGTTTATTGCTTTTTATTTCAGTGTTAAAACTTAAGTACATTTTAAAATGCAATGATTTTTAGCTAGTTTCTCTCTGAAATGTGTACAGAACCAATCTGGTTATTTTTAAAAATCCAATCTAAGGGAATTTTATTTTATATCATTGTTTCCACATAAATATAAAATTATGCTATGGCTTTTAAGGGAAAAATATGCTTCTTTTGAACATTTTTCCTTTTAACTCTTAATTTGGAGTCTTATAAAAAAACAAGAAAGAAATTCCATTATGATACTTCTATTCAATGGAAGGCAGTAACAAATACGAAAACATAGATGTTAAAATTCTAGTCTTTATATGTACAAACAATTTCTGGATAGCATAATATGTAAGGAAACAGTGGAAAAGGTGAAAATAAGAGGTCAGGAGTTTTGAAATGATAGTTTGTGAAATGACAGGTAAAACTAATTATTTTAAAATTGTTTTGTTACTTATTTCAGAGCACCCAAAGGCTTTGCAGGATTTCACTCTTGAAAATATTCTTTCCCATATTTATTATTTTCGTTGTCGTGACTACACAGAACTACTGGCACAAGTTTATCTGCTTTCAGACTTCCTTTCAGAACACTCAAAGGTATGGCTCCATCTTCATCAGGCTGTTTTTTATCCCTAATTTGTTGATTACTTTTATCATGAGAGGTGTTAGAGTTTATCAAATGCTTTTTCTGAGTCAATTGAGACTATCATGTGGGTTTTTTTCCCCCCCATCGCTCTGTCAATCTGGCATGTTTCATTGATTGATTTTCATATTAAACTACCTTTGTACTCCTAAGGATAAATCTTGCTTGATCATGGTATATAATCTTTTCAGTATACTAAAGGACTGAGTTTGCTAGTATTGTGAATTTTGTGTCTGTCACCGATCTCTGGTTTTCTTTGCTGGGGATGTCTTTTTGTGGTTTTGGTATAAGGGTAATACTGGATTCATAAAATGAGTTAGAAAGTTTCCTTCTCTACTTTTCAGAGTAGTTTGAAAAGGATTGGTATAAATTCTTTAAACATTTTATAGAATTCACTGATGAAGTTATCTGTTCCTACTCTTTTCTTTATTGAAAGGCTTTTGATTACTGTTTCAGTCTCTTTTGGGCTACTCAGGTGACTCAGATGGTAAAGAATCTGCCTGCAATGGAGAAGACCCAGGTTTGATCCTTGGGTTGGGAAGATCCCCCGGAGAAGGGAATTCCTGGAGAATTCCATGGACAGAGGAGCCTGGTGGGCTAGACTCCATAGGGTTGTAAAGAGTTGGACACCACTGAGCGACTGTCACTTTCCATTCTCTTTACTTATTGTAAATCTATTCAAATTTTCTGTTTCTTTAGCAGGTTTTAGTAGTTTGTTTCTTTCAGTGAATTTGTCCATTTCATCTAGGTTATCTGATTTTTTGGCATACAGTTGTTCACTGTATTCTCTTTGTTATTTTTATAAGGTTGGTAGTAATGTCCCTGTTTTCATTCCTGATTGGAGTGGTTTGCATCTTTTCTGTTTTTCTTAGTCGTTTTAGTTAAAGGCTTGTCAATTTTGTTGATCTTTTCAAAGAATCAACTTTTGATTTCAGTGATTTTTTCCAACTGTTTCTCTTTTGTCTGTTTTGATTATTTCCACTTTAATGTGTATTACTTTCTTCTACTTTCTTTGGGGTTAGTTTGCTGTTTTTTTTCTAGTTCTTTAGAGTACAAGTTTAGGATATTGGTTTAGGATGGAGATTTACATTCACATCAACAATGTAGGAGGATTCTTTTTTCTCTACATCTTCCCCAACATTTATTTTTCCTAGACTTGGATAATGACCATTCTGACCAGTGTGAGCTGATTACCTCATTGAAGCTTTGATATACATTTCTCTAGTAATTGGCATATTTTCATGTGCTTTTTGGCTATCTTTATGTCCTCTTTGGATAAATTTCTACTTATATCTTCTGCCCATTTTTTGATTGATTTGTTTTTTTTGATATTGAGCTGCATGAGCTGTTAGTATATTTTGAAGATAAATATATTTTGGTCACATCGTTTGCAAATATTTCCTCCCATTCTGTGGGTTGTCTTTTCATTTTGTTTATGGTTTCTTTTGCTATGCAAAAACTTCTAAGTTTAATTAGGTCCCATTTGTTTATTTTTATTTTCATTGCTCTAGGAGGTATAATGATCCAAAAAGACAATACTGCGATTTATGGCAAAGAGTGTTCTGCCTGTACTTTCCTCTGAGGGTTTTATAGCATCTGGTCTTACATTTAGATCTTTAATCCATTTGGAGTTTATCTTTGTGTGTGATGTTAGAGAATGTTCTAATTTCATTCTTTTACATGTGGCTGTCCAACTTTCCCCAGCACCACTTATTGACGAGACTGTCTTTTCTTCATTGAATACTCTTGCCTCCTCTATGGTAGATTAATTGGTCATAGGTGCATGGGTTTATTTCTGAGCTTTCTGTCCTGTTCCATTGATCTATAAATCTGTCTTTGTGTTAGCACCACACGTTTTTGATTACTGTACCATTATAGTAGAGTCAGAAGTTATGGAGCCTGATTCCTCCAGCTCTGTTTTCCTTAAGATTGCTATGGTTATTTGAGGCCTTTTTGTATTTCCTTACAAAAAAAATTTTCCCTTCTAGATCTGTGAAAAATGCCCTTAGTAATTTGATAGGAATTGCATTGAATCTGTAGATTACCTTGGATAGTATAGTCATTTTGACAATACTGATTCTTCCAGTCTAAGAAAATGATATATCTTTCCATCTGTGACATCTTCAGTTTCTTTCATTAGCATTTTATAGTTTTTAGAATACACATCTTTTTCCTCCTTAGGTAGGTTTATTATTATATATTTTATTCGATGAGACAGCAAATGGGATTATTTCCTTAGTTTCTCTTTCTGATCTTTTGTTGTTCAGTTCAGTTCAGTCGCTCAGTCGTATCTGACTCTTTGCGACCCCATGAATTGCAGCACGCCAGGCCTCCCTGTCCATCACCAACTCTTGGAGTTCACTCAAACTCACGTCCATCGAGTCGGTGATGCCATCCAGCCATCTCATCCTCTGTCGTTCCCTTTTCCTCCTGCCCCCAACCCCTCCCAGCATCAGTGTCTTTTCCAATGAGTTAACTCTGCATCAGGTGGCCAAAGTATCAGGTGCTATCTAGGTTGGTCATAACATTCCTTCTAAGGGGTAAGCGTCTTTTAATTTCATGGCTGCAGTCACCATCTGCAATGATTTTGGAGCCCAGAAAAATAAAGTCTGACACTGTTCCCACTCTTTCCCCATCTATTTCCCATGAAGTGATGGGACCAGATGCCATGATCTTAGTTTTCTGAATATTGAGCTTTAAGCCAGCTTTTTCACTCGCCTCTTTCACTTTCATCAAGAGGCTTTTTTAGTTCCTCTTCACTTTCTGCCATAAGGGTGGTGTCATCTGCATATCTGAGGTTATTGATATTTCTCCCGGCAATCTTGATACCAGCTTGTGCTTCTTCCGGCTTTTGTTGTTAGTGTATGGAAATGCAGCACATTTCTGTGTATTAATCTCTTATCTTGCAGCTTAACCACATTCATTGATAAGCTCTAGTTACCATTTATTTCTGGTTATAAATTATTTTCTGGGGAATTCCCTGGCAGTTCAGTGGTCAGGGCTCTGCCCTTTCACTGCTAAGAAAGCTAACATTCAGTCCCTGGTTTGGAAGCTAAGATTCCACAAGCTACAGGGTGAGGCCAAAAAAAAAAAAGAAATTCACGTTGGTAACTGTTTAATTTCAGCTGTTGAATGACAGTGCTTGGGGTTTTTTTTTGTTTTTTTGACAATGCTTGTTTTATCCTACCCTCTCAAACTCTGTCATTCATTGACTTTCCTTTATTCAGTATAATCTCCCTTTTGCGATATCAAGGAAACTCACCAGAGTATATTCAAGAACTTGCTCTCTAAACTTGGAGAAGAATCATCAGTGTAACAGTTACTACTTAGCAGAAGGTCCAGATCTTTGTAATTTGGCCAGTTTCAATAAAATCTGTACTGTGGAGAGGAAAATAGACTTATTTCTATTCTTCCATTATAGATTAGATATGTAGCTGCTCTGATTTGAGCAGAGAGGTCCTTGGATGCCCTTGGTATTAGGGACTCCTTGCAAATACCCTAGAACAAAAACATGTAATTATATAGTATTTTCCTTCTTTTGATTTAATGATCACTCCTAGTTATTGAATTCATTTTCCAAAAGTAGTAGCATATTTCCTCAATTTTTTTGTGTAGTTCGCAATGTAATAGATACAGGCACAATAATTTAGAAAAAGTTTTATTGACATATAGTTGATTTGTAATGTGTTAATTTCTGCTGTACTGCAGTGATTCACTTACACATATTCTTCTCATATTCTTTTCCATTATGATTTATCAAAGCATATTGAATATAGTTCCCTGTGCTATACAGTAAGCCCTTGTTGTTTATCCGTCTTACGTATAATGTTGATAGTTTGCATCTGCCAGTCTCAGACTTCCAGACCACCCCTCCCTCATCCTGTTCCCCCTTGGCAACCACTAGTCTGTTCCCTACAGACACATTTTTAAGATCAATCTGATTATGACATTTTTTTCCATCACTTCATTAGAAGTCTGGACAGCAAAACAAATCAAATCTTGATCTGTAGCTTATTTGCTTGCTGGTTTCCATGTAGAAAATACTCCTATCATAGCTGATTTCAAGTATGTCATTGGACATGGAGTAGAGAAGAAACCATGCACATCATTATGTAGTGTTTCCACTATAAAGGTAAAATAGATATCTGTAAGTAACCTTAAGAGCATAGATAATAGTAAACTGTAGTAGGGGTGAGTTTTCAGTATTTATTATCCCTATTTTAATATAATTCATTTACTCATAAATTTGTATAGTTTAATTGGTACAGATGACTATATTTGATGATGGATTTGTAAAACTCCTAAAAATTTAGCTCTTGGCTCAAGAGCTGTAGCATTTGGCCTCAGCAGTATTCCTTTCTGTCATTTCCTATCTCTCCTCCTCACTACTTTTCTGACCCTTTAAACATACCAAACCTGTTTGTGTCTTAGGGCCTTTGACTTTCCATTTCGTAATATATGTGAGTTGTCTTTCTCTCCTAGAGGTTCTTATCCAGGAGTCAGTTTTTTTTTTTTTTAATAATTAATTAATCAATTAATTTTTTTAAACAACTTAGTCTTTTATTTGCCCAAGGCCAGCTGTTACAGGCACTGAGGCACCAAGACTTCCAGAAGGGATGGGGGTGGGGGGTGCCATCCTGCCTTCTAGGTGCTGCCTGCCCCATCCTGCTTCCTGCAGGAGATGGGAGAGATAAAGTGTACCCTTGCACCATCAAGTATCTCCTCAATTTAGTGTGTTGGTCGCTCAGTCATGTCTGACTCTGCAACCCCTTGGACTATAGCCCATCAGGCTTCTCTGTCCAAGGGATTCTCCAGGCAAGAGTACCGGAGTGGGTTGCCATTTCCTTCTCCACCAGGAGTCAGTTCTATTGCCTGCCTTCTTATTGATGTCTCCTCACATCTAGTCTAAGTTTCTCTCTACTCACCACCTACTTATTTGTCATTTCACCTGGTTTGAGTTTCTTTATAGCCCCTATCATTATCATAAAGTATCTTATTCACAACTTCTGAGTTGGTGAACCTGTGGAAGTGCTAGGAGAATGGCTCTGGGAGAGATCGTGGAAGCTCTGTGTCCCTTCCCCATACCTTCTCTATGCATCTGTTCCATCTAACTATTCCTGAATTATGTCCTTCATATTTTTTCTAATTGACACGTAGTTGATTTACAATGTTGTGTTAGTTTCTGGGTTAGAGCAAAGTGATTCAGTTATACATATATATACATACTCTCTCTGATATTCTTTACCATTATGGTTTATTTAGTTCAGTTCAGTCGCTCAGTCATGTACAACTCTTTGCAACCACTTGAACTGTACAGCATGCCAGGCCTCCCTGTCCATCACCAACTCCAGCAGTTTACCCAAACTTATGTCCATTGAGTTGGTGATGCCATCCAACCATTTCATCCTCTGTCGTCCTCTTCTCCTCCTGCCCTCAGTCTTTCTCAACATCAAGGTCTTTTCAAATGAATCAGCTCTTCGCATCAGGTGGCCAAAGTATTGGAGTTTCAGCTTCAACATCAGTCCTTTCAATGAACACTCAGGACTAATCTCCTTTAGGATGGACTGGTTGGATCTCCTTGCAGTCCAAGGGACTCTCAAGAGTCTTCTCCAGCACCACAGTTCAAAAGCATCAATTCTTCGGCACTCAGCTTTCTTTATAGTTCAACTCTCACATCCATACATGACTACTGGAAAAACCATAGCCTTGACTAGACGGACCTTTGTTGGCAAAGTAATGTCTCTGCTTTTGAATATGCTGTCTAAGTTGGTCATAACTTTTCTTCCAAGGAGTAAGCGTCTTTCAATTTCATGGCTGCAGTCACCATCTGCAGTGATTTTGGAGCCCCAAAAATAAAGTCAGCCACTGTTTCCACTGTTTCCCCATCTATTTGCCATGAAGTGGTGGGACTGGATGCCATGATCTTAGTTTTCTGAATGTTGAGCTTTAAGCCTACTTTTTCACTCTCCTCTTTTACTTTCATCAAGAGGCTCTTTAGTTTTTCACTTTCTGCCATAAGGGTGATGTCATCTGCATATGTGAGGTTATTGATATTTCTCCCAGAAATCTTGATTCCAGCTTGTGCTTCTTCCAGCCCAGTGTTTCTCATGATGTACTCTGCAATATAAGTTAAATAAGCAGGGTGACAATATACAGCCTTGACATACTCCTTTTCCTATTTGGAACCAGTCTGTTGTTCCATGTCCAGTTTTAACTGTTGCCTTCTGACGTGCATACAGGTTTCTCAAGAGGCAGGTCAGGTGGTCTGGTATTCCCATCTCTTTCAGAATTTTCCACAGTTTATTGTTTATGGTTTATTACAGGATAGTAAATATAATTCCCTGTTCTATACAGTAGGACCTTGTTTAAATATTTTTATATATAGTAGTTTGTATCTGCTAGTCCCATACTCTTGATTTATCCCTCCACTACTTTCCCCCTTAGTAACCTTGTTTTTTTCTATGTCTGTGAGTCTGTTTCTATTTTGTAAGTAAGTTGATTTGTGTCATATTTTAGACTATACATATAAGTGGTATCATATGATATTTGTCTTTTTCTGACTTACTTCACTTAGTATGATAATCTCTAGTTCCATCCGTATTGTTGCACATGGCATTATTTCATTTTTTTATGGCTGAGTAGTATTCCATTGAATGTATATGTTTATACATTATACATGTATATATATATATGTATGTGTGTGTATACACACACACATACATATATATGTGTGTGTATATATATATATGTGTATCTATATATACATGTATATATATATGTATACAAGATATATATATGTATACAAGATCCTTGATCTTTTGGAGCTTATGTTCTAGTGGAGTAAGGGACAATTTATATGCAAACAAATATATGAATAATTTCTTTTTTTAAACTCAATAGATTACAAAAGATATAACTCAGCGCCATATGATCCAGCAATCCCACTCCTGGGCATGTATCTGGAGAAAACTGTAATTCAAAAGACACATGCGTCCCAGTGTTCACAGCAGCACTATCATAGTAGCCAGGACAAGAAAGCAACATAAATGTCCATCAACAGATGAGTGGATAAATAACTTGTTGGACATTTATGTTGCTTTCTTGTCCTGGCTATTATGATAGTGCTGCGGTGAACACTGGGGTACATGTGTCTTTTGAATTACAGTTTTCTCCAGATACATGCCCAGGAGTGGGATTGCTGGATCATATGGTGCTGAGTTATATCTTTTGTAATCTATTGAGTTTAAAAAAAGAAATTATTCATGTATTTGTTTGCATATAAATTGTCCCTTACTCCACTAGAACATAAGCTCCAAAAGATCAAGGATCTTGTCTCTTGTTCCCCAGTGCATGGAACAGTAACTAGCATATAGTAGGTGTCAAATATTTGTTGAATGAAGTAATGAATGAAAGATATAAAAACAGCTTACTTAGTGCTTCACAAAAGCTTCTCCTTTTGTCTAGTCCTTATAAAAATATATAATTTTGTCATATTTTGTTTACAATTGGATTAGTTTCCAGATTCTGTTTGTTCTTGGATCTTAGGTTATATATTATTCTAACTTCACCATAGGAGCCATTATTTAGATCCTATTAGAAATGAAACTATCATGAAAATGTTTATTTATCATCTGTAAGTAAACTTTGTTGATTAGAATTCACAACAGACTTGCCCCTTGCTAAATTCTGTAATGATTAGTTGCCCTATAGTGTATTTTAAATTAAAGAAAAATATACCAAAAATTAAGCGTTTGAAAAAACCTTTATAATTTAATATTTGAGAGGGTGTTTTTTTGCTTTGTTTTTTAACATAAAAAGAATCCTGATTATAAAATTGACATTTAATTGAAAAATTGATTTTACTAAGATTTTAAAAGTTTTTTATTGGTCCACCTCTGTGAAGACTGGGTATAGTGGCAAATTATGAGAAAATTGTAATTGCTTTTTTTATTGAATTTTTTTTTAAGATGATAAATTATAAAACTAGAGTTTATTCTAACTTCTGGTGACTAGTGCAGAAAGCACTGAATAGCTTTCTACCTGACCAAAATAAAGTCTTTGGAGAGTAGGAAATAGAATGCTGGATTTTAAAATTTTGTTTCTTTTTTTTCTGTAATGGACTCTGCTTTGTGGTTGCCATTTATTATTTTATTTTAAGTACCAAACCTAATATCATTATCTCTTTTGTAATTAGGTTCGATTAGTGATAGTGGATGGTATCGCTTTTCCTTTTCGTCATGACCTAGATGACCTGTCCCTTCGTACTCGATTATTAAATGGCCTAGCCCAGCAGATGATCAGCCTGGCAAACAACCACAGATTAGCTGTAAGTATTATTAGTAAAGGGAGTTTTGTTATAAAGTCACGATTATATAAAATGTTCAAATGGTAGGGAATTCCCTGGTGGTTCAGTGTTTAGGATTCTACTCTTCTGGTGCAGGGGGTACAGGTTTGATTCCTGGTCAAGTAACTAAGATCTTGCATGTTGTGCAATATGACAGAAAAACTCAGAAATTAAATGTTAAAGTCTAGAAATAGCAAAATATAAAATTTGTCTGAAAGCAAATAATATGGACATACAGTTCTTTTTTTTTTAATATTTATTTATTTTTTTGGCTGTCTTTGTTGCTGCACATGGGCTTTTTCTAGTTGCAGCAAGCAGGGGTACTTTTCATTGTAGTGTAAGGGCTCGTCATTGTGGTGGCTTCTCTTGTTGCAGAGCACAGGCTCTAAGTGCGTGGGCTTCAGTACTTGTGGTTTGCAGGCTCTAGAGTGCTGGCTCAGTAGTTTTGGCTTACTTACCATATAGCATGTGGAATCTTCCCAAACCAGGGGTTGAATGCGTGTCCCCTGCATTGGCAGGTGGATTCTTAATCACCGGACCACCAGGAAAGCCCCATTGTACACTTGTGAATGTAGTTTTGTTTCAGTTTGGTTTCTGTAAGACAAATTAAATCTAGTCGGAGTGTTGTGTATCAGTTTTCCTGGAAAGTAAAAAGCATAATTAAAATGCTGAATTACAAAAATGGATTTTGATAAAGAAATGCCACCTTTGATAATTACATTGTTTTCTTTGTAATATACCTGATGTTCTCAGGTAAGCTCTTCCAACATTGCCATTTTTCTTTTATTCTTGAGCCTTTGATTAATACATACTGTAGAATCACACACTCAGATGGGTAGAAAAATTGTGTAAACAGCCTACTCTTCCAGATATGTAATGTGAGGAGAGAGGTAAAGATGAGCTCAGAAGTAAAGAGATAAAAAAGGAGTGAGGTAAAAACTTTTTTTAACTGCCTGTTTGCACTTCCCTCTCTGCAGCTTCATCCCACCTCTCACACACACACACACACATACACACACACACACACACGTCTAGGAGGGAGAAGGGAGGTCAAACTACTTACCTTGATTTTCTTCTCTGTACCTCAATTAGAATCCTAAGCACAAAGTTGTAAATAACTCCTCAATAAAATCACTTCAAAACGTACATTTTTTCTTTTGAGTTTTTAATTTTTTTTTTTTTTGCATATCCTCAAAACATGGTGTCCTGTCTTGAATTATTTCTTGTCATTAATTTGCAATTTCTCGCATGTTCAGTCGTGTCCAACTCTTTGTGACCCCATAAACTAGCCCACCAGGCAGGCTCCTCTTTCCAAAGGATTTTTTTTTTAGGCAAGAATACTGAAGAGGGTTGCCATTTCCACCTCCAGGGGATCTTCCCAACCCAGGGATCAAACCTTTCTCCTACACTGGCAGGCGGGTTCTTCACCCCTTGAGCTACCTGGAAGCCCGATTTGTAATTTAGCATTGTGTTAGTATCAGTGATGGAGAAGGCAATGGCAGCCCACTCCAGTACTCTTGCCTGGAAAGTCCCATGGACAGAGGAGCCTGGTAGGCTGCGGTCCATAGGGTCGCCAGGAGTCAGACGCGACTGAGCGACTTCACTTTCACTTTTCACTTTCCTGCATTGGAGAAGGAAATGGCAACCCACTCCAGTGTTCTTGCCTGGAGAATCCCAGGGACGGGGGAGCCTGGTGGGCTGCCGTCTATGGGGTCACACAGGGTCGGACACGACTGAAGCTACTTAGCAGCAGCAGCAGCAGCAGCAGTGAAGAGTCCCCAGTAGGGGGCACTGAAGGATAATGGGTTGTATAGTTCCTTAGGTTTTTGCTTTTGTTTTTTAACAGAGCTCCATCTTTTCTGATTAAAAAAGTAATCTAGGGAGTTCCTGGTGGCTTAGTGGTTAGAGTTCCAGGCTTTCATTGCCATGGCTCAGGTTCAGTCCTTGGTCAGGTTACTGAGGTGCCGCCAGCTGTGAAGTGCAGCTCCCTCTGCCACCACTGCAAAAAAAGAGTAGTCTAAACAACATGAAATGTCACCCGTTGTTTATAGCCAACAACTTAATATATGCTTCTTTGTCCATGTGTGCAATTACTTCTGAAAATAGTAAGCCAAAAGGAATATCTCTATTTTTAAACCTTTTGTTATGTATTAGCAAATTGCTCCCAGAAAGTGTATTCCAAAGTATGTTCTGTACATCAATGAATGGGAATTCTTTTTTTTGTTGTTTATAGTTCAGTGGGGAAAAGATAAAATTTATTTTGCTGATTTGGATAGTATAAAGAATTCCCATATAATATTTCCCAAGATTTGCTTTTTCATTCTTATTCTCTCTCCCCACTCTCTTTCTGTACATACATACAGACACAGATACACATACACACACACACACAGTTTATGTGTATATTTTTCTGAACTGCTTAAAAACTGTTTAAAATATATGCACACATCATATCTTTTTGTCTAATAATACTTCAGTATATATTTACTAAGAATGAGAATAGTCTCATATGGTATCCAGAGTAGTTATCAAATTTAGGACATTTAATATTATATTGCACTTTAATATTTAATCCATATTTAGTTCTGTCAATTATCCCAATGATGTCCTTCATAACAATTTTTTCCCCAGTTCATTTTGCCAGCTGGAATCACATATTGCTTTTAACTTGTCATATCTCTTTAGTTGCCTTTCTTTACTTTTGTGCTATTGCTATGTTTTAAGAATACAGCCAGTATTTTTAGGGAATATCTCTGCAGTTTGGGTTTCTGTGATGTTTCCTCCTGATTAGATTCCAATTATACCTTTTTTTGTGTGTGGCTAAAATATAAGATAGACTTTTTTTCTTGAGGTATAGTTCACCTTTTAGAGATACATTTATTTTTTAGCAGAAAAAATTTTAACAGCCCTATTATAGTTAATAAACCATAAAATTCACCATTTTAAAGTGTAGCTCGGTGCATTTTGGTGTATTCAGAACTGTGCAACCATCACAGCTATCTAATTTTAGAACATTTCCACCACCCCAAAAAGAACTTTCATACCCGTTCAAACCATCATTCCCCATTGCACCCTCCCTATAGCCACTAACAACCACTAGTCTGCTGTCTCTATGGGTTTGTCGTCTTTGGATATTTTATATAAATTCATACAATACGTGGTCTTTTATGTCTGGCTTCTTTCACTTAGCATAATATTCTCAAGGTTCATCCATGTTGTAGCATGTATCAGTATGCTTTTTATGACTGAATAATTTTGCATTTTATTGGTATACCGCATTTTGTTTATCCATTCATTTAAGGACATTTGGACAGCAGAAGTATTCTTAAAGCACTGAAGTTCATAATTTCAAAGTGATTATTACTTCACTACTTTAAGATGCATTTTTTTTTTTTTTTTTTTTGGCACCATCCGTCACAGTTTGCAGGAAAGTCTAGAATCCTGACCACTAGTCCACCAGGGAGGTCCCAGGACTCATTCTTTAAGAGCTTGGAGTAATTATGCAATAACTTTCATTTATATCATGGTAAACCCAACATTTTTGCAGAAAGAGTATTAATTATTTTATAAATATTTTCTAGTGATGCAAATTCTGATTTTGGGATGTTGAACAACTGGTAAGCTAGTACGTCTATTTACATTTGCCTCAAGGTGTGTAGTGAATAATGTGTAAGATGTGTAATAGTCTGTAAAGCAATGTTGTCTGATAGAACTTGCTGTAAAGATGAAAATGCTCAGTCTGATATAATAGTTGCATGGTTGTTGAGCACTTCAAATGTGGCTAATGCTGTGGAAGAACTGAATTTCTAGTTTTAATTAATTTAGTTTTTAAAAGCTATATGGCTAATGGCTGCAGAATTGAATAGTGCACCTTTAATCAAAAGGTGTTGGTGTAAGTAAATATCCCACTTGTTAAAGATTAAACACTTGGTAGTATGTAAAGAGTATTATTCAACGTGTTGTAGATGCCAGTTAGACATATTTCAGTTAATTACCAATTTAAGTTCCTACTTAGCTTGTTCTAAAATACCTGGAGTAAGGTAACACACGGGAAGACCACTGTGGCATTCAGAGGAGAGAGTAGAGGAAGGTGCTGTCACCCAGTTTGTGCCTGCCTGAAATCTAGATCACAGATTTCTCCTTTGTAGATGAAAATTTTAGGGTGTTGATCACTACGGTGGGAACAGCCAAATAGCCTTTTCTTCCTCAGTTTTCTTAAAGAATTGGTGGCTTTTTTAGATCTTTTCTCATTGCTTTTTTAGAAGTTCTTTACCAGTTTCAGCTTGTAGTAGTATCTGTCTTATTTCTGGAGAGAAGATCTATATTGGAACAGTATTTAAAATAACCGTTTCTGGAGAATTTTCGATGAGAAGGTGCCAGATAATCTGACTTTTACTGTGTTCAGTTAGCCTTAAACACTTTTTGTCTCTGCTTTCAAATTGCTATCCTGTGGGACTTCCCTGGTGGTCCGTTGGTTAAGAATTGAGATTCCACTGCCGGGGGCACAGATCTGATTCCTGGTTGAGGAACTAAGATCCCTATATGCTACGTGGTACAGCCAAAAACTAAATACACCAAAAAAATAAAATCGCTACCTTTTTAAATACATTATCTTTTCTGTAGGCCACTATATGTAAAAGAATTAGCAATATCGTTAGCCTTGAGGCCATCTATGAGTAAGACAATACCTGTATCTCTATTATCTGAGCAGTCTAGTATAGTTATAATTTGGGGTCATTTGATCTGTTACTGGATTTTATTCTTTCCTAGTTCTTTTAATTATACTGTGCTCTCTATATGATTTTAGGTCTCTCCTCATTCTTTGCCTCAGTTTCTTTTTTTTTCCTGTAAAATCATAAATGATAATATTGTCTTTCCCCTAACAGTATAAACACTGAGTTAATTTTATTAAGGATTTTATTTTTTAATTTGGGCACACCATGCAGCATGTGGGATTTCAGTTCCCCCACCAAGGATCAAACCCGTGGCCAAACTGCATTGAAAGCATGAAGTCTTAACTACTGGACTGCCAGAGATTTATTAAGGATTTTATATTCCTTTAAATAAATATATTCTACAGAGGCAATAGTGATAAAGAATACAGATTCCCTTGTTTCCAGTACTCCTAGTTATTAAGTTTTTACACATGATGTCTTTAGACCTTGTAATTTTGGGGGGAGACTCACCTAATATTCTCACATTTTGCTTTTGTAGGTAATTTTAACCAATCAGATGACAACAAAGTTTGATAGAAATCAGGCCTTGCTGGTTCCTGCACTGGGTAGGCAATTAATACAACATTTGTAGTTAAATTCATTTTTTTCTCTCTCTTTGGTGTGATGCTTATTGAGTATTATAAGTTCCAAGAAAGCAGAGAAGACTCTCTCTTATTTGCTGATAAATCTTAGCGTGGAACACAGTGCCCTGAGATACTGACTCATCCTTTCAATTGTTTAACATTTATTGAGCATCTACTCTCTGGCAACTCTTGTGTCAGGTCCATAGTGTATAAATATTCATAAGATGATTCTTGTTCTCAGAAATCACATATTCTTAAGCAGGAGAAGGGGTGAATCCATTTAAATACAAATCACACTATAACAAATAAGGTTATAACTCTGTTTCTAACCTTCAGTTCAGTTCAGTCGCTCAGTCGTGTCTGACTCTGCGACCCCATGAATCACAGCACGCCAGGCCTCCCTGTCCATTACCAACTCCCGGAGTTCACTCAAACTCAAGTCCATTGAGTCGGTGATGCCATCCAGCCGTCTCATCCTCTGTCGTCTCCTTTTCCTCCTGCCCCCAATCCCTCCCAGCATCAGAGTGTTTTCCAATGAGTCAACTCTTCGCGTGAGGTGGCCAAAGTACTGGAGTTTCAGCTTCAGCATCATTCCTTCCAAACAACATCCAGGGCTGATCTCCTTTAGGATGGACTGGTTGGATCTCTTTGCAGTCCAAGGGACTCGCAACAGTCTTCTCCAACACCACAGTTCAAAAGCATCAATTCTTCGGCCCTCAGCTTTCTTCCCAGTCCAACTCACATCCATACGTGACTACTGGAAAAACCATAGCCTTGACTAGATGGACCTTTGTTGGCAAAGTAATGTCTCTGCTTTTCAATATGCTATCTAGGTTGGTCATAACTTCTCCTCCAAGGAGTAAGCATCTTTTAATTTCATGGCTGCAGTCACCATCTGCAGTGGTTTTGGAGCCCAAAAAAATAAAGTCTGACACTGTTTCCACTGTTTCCCCAATTATTTCCCATGAAGTGATGGGACCAGATGCCATGATCTTCATTTTCTGAATGTTGAGCTTTAAGCCAACTTTTTCACTCTCCTCTTTCACTTTCATCAAGAGGCTTTTGAGTTCCTTTTCACTTTCTGCCATAAGGGTGATGTCATCTGCATATGTGAGGTTAGTGATATTTCTCCCGTCAATCTTGATACCAGCTTGTGCTTCTTCCAGCCCAGCATTTCTCATGATGTACTCTGAATATAAGTTAAATAAGCAGGGTGACAATATACAGCCTTGACGTACTCCTTTTCCTATTTGGAACCAGTCTGTTGTTCCATGTCCAGTTCTAACTGTTGCTTCCTGACCTGCATATAAGTCTCAAGAGGCAGGTCAGGTGGTCTGGTATTCCCATCTCTTGAAGAATTTTCCACAGTTTATTGTGATCCATACAGTCAAAGGCTTTGGCGTAGTCAATAAAGCAGAAATAGATGTTTTTCTGGGACTCTCTTGCTTTTTCGATGATCCAGCGGATGTTGGCAATTTGATCTCTGGTTCCTTTGCCTTTTCTAAAACCAGCTTGCACATCTGGAAGTTCACGGTTCACGTATTGCTGAAGCCTGGCTTAGAAAATTTTGAGCATTACTTGACTAGCGTGTGAGATGAGTGCAGTTGTGCAGTAGTTTGAGCATTCTTTGGCATTGCCTTTCTTTGGGATTGGAATGAAAACTGACCTTTTCCAGTCCTGTGGCCACTGCTGAGTTTTCCAAATTTTTACTCATGGGTTTTATTAGGACAGTGCTTCAAGATTTGTTTCTACTAAAATCTTTAAGAATATTCTGTCAGAGGTTTTGCTTTTCTCCTGGTGGTCGAAATATGTCAGTAAGCCTGTTGATAAGGAAGATTGACAAATAGATTGACTCAATAAAGTTTTCTGAAAGCAAGAAGAGGGTAGTGATAATGCTCTCCAGTATTTCCACAGATAGGTAAAAATCTATTAATTTCAGGATGTTAGCCAAAACCTGATTTTTTGAAACCAAATATACTTTCATTATTTTAAATTGAGTAAAGAAAAATTGTTTTTGGTCAGAGGCGTTCTCAGAGACTTACCATCTAGTCAGTTATCCTGTTCTTTTTCCCTCAGGGGAAAGTTGGGGACATGCTGCTACAATACGGCTTATCTTTCACTGGGACCAAAAGCAAAGGTTAGTATAGAAACAGGTTAGTAATTCTAAATATTGGGTAAATTACACTGAACATTTATCAGTTCCTTAGAGCTAGATGAGCTCTACAGTGCCCCGTGAACTAAAGCTTCTGTTGCCTTCTCCCAAAGCAGGCATAAAAACATGTTGTTATACTGCACAGTTAGCTATATAGGAAGTTCTTTGGAATATTTAAACGATGGGGTGCACCTGAAATGAGTAGGTGGCCAAAGAATGCCACCTTCTAAAGCTCTTTGAAATCAAGTACCATTTATTAACCGTGCAGAGGGAGGTGAGTACTCTGTGTTCCTGGAACGGATTGAAAGAAGAGTAAAATCAGGACAAAAGGAAAACTTCTGAGGTTAGCTTTAGGACTTTAATTTATGTGGAAAATAGGATGGTTTTTCTTAGTTTCTTAATATATTTCTTGTATGAAATTGTGTCTATTTTTGTTTTGTTTTATATTTCCCTACCCTACTTTTGTTATCCAGTTACTTACTTGCCTTTCACAAGTATTGTTCTTGAAAATAAAACTATGGCAGCATGAAACCTTTGTGTTTGTTTTTAAAGCTACTAAGCCAGTGAACAAACCACTTTTCATTTTCTTCAAAATAGGCAATTGAAAGCTATGGAGCCTAGAAATGTCAGATTTATGCTAGACTTTCTGCTTTGAAATTAATTGGTATAACCAAGAAAACCTGGTTTGGGAATGCTCCAATAAAATGGGGAAATTGAGACAGCATGTGGATAAAGAAGATTGCTTTAACACATACTGGGTTTGGTCAGGTATACTATTTCTTTATCTGCATTTCTTCATTCTTGTACCAAGTGAAAAAAATCAAGCCTGACCAAGTTAGGTCTTACTGACCCTGAGCTCATAGCAGAACTGATTACATTTCTGTACATCTTTTGTAACTAGTTCATGCAGTTTGTGTTGCTTTTAAAGATGGCATTTCCAAAGACTTCAGGTAACTCCCCCTCCCCCAATAATGCATAGTGTTTTACCATTGACTCCTATCCCCCCAACTCTATAAATAAGTCATTGTATACTGGATTCACAAAAGCAGTTCTTTTCTCAGCGACAAACCCTATTGTAAAGATTTGGCAACAGTTCTCCAGATGAGAGTCTTTTGAACGTATTGTTTATATTTTTCCAGATTGAGGTTTTCTGTAAAGTACATCTCACTATTTAAATGTTTTTAGAAATTCCTCCTGAGCAAGTGTACTATAGTGGTCTTCTTCTACTATTCTAGTATTAAATACTCAATAACAGAATACATCTAAGAAGTGAGAAAAATAGGAGTAAAGAAAGATACTTCTTTCATCTTTTTCTTTGTTTCTTTCATCTGTTTATGCACTCATCAGAAGAAGTTTCCCTTTGTCAAATCCTAGAAGCATTGGTTGGAAAATCATGCTTACTTTCTTCAGAGTTAACCATTTTATGACTTCAGCCTCTTACTAATCCTTCCCAAGAAATTACTGGTGTAGAATGCTGACATTGAATAGATAGATTTAGGGGAAATCTACTGCTCTATGAATGTTTTTCCTATGTCTCATATTATTTTAATGAGTGCTTGCTTGTGCTAGGTATTTAACTGTGCACCTTATATACAACATTGCATATAATCCATTCAATATCTCTTTTTAACCAAATTTAACTATAGTTGATATATAATATTATATGTTACAGGTATACAATATAATGATTCAAAATTTTTAAAGGTTATGCTCCATTTAAAGTTATTATAAAATATTGGCTATATTTGTTGGCATTGTACAGGATATCCTTGTAGCTTATTTTATACATAATAGTTTGTACCTCTTAATCCCCTATTCCTATACTGCTGTTCTCCCCCTCCCCACTGGTAACCACTCATTTGTTCTCTATGTCTGTGAGTCCTTCAGTAACTCTCTGAAGGCTCTATACCTATTATCATTAACAGTGAAAAGATCAAAGCCCAGGAAGATTAAAACATAGTAAATAGCAGCTACCATTTTTTGAATATTAACTGTTCTTTATTGTGCTAAGTACTCTGTGTGTGTGTATACATAAAATTTCATTTTATTTTACAAATAACTCTATGACATAGATATAGTATCCACATCTTATAGATGGCTTTATAAGAGTCCATTCCTTTTCTCCTATAATTGCTGTTTCTTGAAAGTAATTATATTACTGCATTGATTGCTAGTGAATCTGAAGGTATATCTTATCCTCCTTTTTAGGTAAAAACCTTTTTTTCCAAACTGCTTTTTTCCCTAGGCTGTGGATATATGATAGTATGCATACTTTTTTATAATTAGAAGTAGTTGACTTCATTTAATAAAATCAACATTGTTTTATTCTTCATTGTTTGAAATTAGATATCTTTAAGTTATTAAAGTTGCATGAAATTTTGTATGCTTTTTAAAATATAGTGTGTCTTGAAAGGATCGAAATAGAAATTCATGCTGGGGGAAAATAGTTTATAAAAATGAACACTTCTAGTCTGAGCAGAAAAATGAAAACCTTGACTAGCCAGATTTATACTGAGATTGAACTTCAGTGTCCCATCTTCATGCCCCAGTCCCTGTTCTTCACCAGGATTTTTACCCTTTGACTAGTAAGAGAATAACATTTCAACAGTTATTAAAAGAAATACTTTTGTCTCTGTCCTGTATATTGTGTGGGTTTTCCTCCAATTTGCATATTCATGATAATATGAGGCCAAGATTGTTCAGAATTATACCGTGCTTTGCCAAGAAGATCTGGTGGTGGAGTGGAGTAATACATCAACACCCCCACACACTGTTTCATATGTGTCTCAGCTTTAGAGCACAAACTGTGCTTCTGTCTTGTTTCTTCCTGACCTAAACTATGCAGTTCAGCCATATGTTAAGCTTCATCTCAGCTGGGGCCACGAGCCAAGTGATTCTTCAGTTTAGTTTGTTGTTTCAAAAGATATCTTGAGATGCAGACATGAAATAAATTTTGTTTTTACCTAGAAATTCGAGGAAGATTTTTCCACCTGAATACGTAATGTCCCTTTGACTTTAGGATTCTTAATAAACTTGTAAATGCTTCTTAAAAGCTTATTTCCTTTTTAATAATTTTCTCAGGAAAATCGGATATACTGGGTACCTTTTTGGACATATGGTGATATGAGGTGATTTAGATACTCATTTTTCAGAAGATTAGCTAATTTTTGTTTTATTGGATCAAAATGTGTGATTTTTTAATTTTAAGGAGGTGCCTCTATTTTTCCTGTTTCATTTTGCATTAAAGATAGACAGTCAACCCTAAAGCATCATAAAAGTTGATGATTTCACTCCCTAACACAACTAACAGAACATAACTCCTTAACATAACATTCTTTCAGGATGGGGAGCACATGTACACCCGTGGCGGATTCATGTTGATATATGGCAAAACCAATACAATATTGTAAATTAATTAACCTCCAATTAAAATAAATAAATTTAAAAAAACATAACATTCTTATGTTACATATTACTTTGCAGTTATTTTATTTATGCATACAGTTGCAATTACAAAGATGACATTTTGAATTCTTGTTTTCATCCTGAAAGAACAAACCTAAAAACTATTGAGTGGATGATGGTCTTTGATTGCTTCTTTTTTGAATTATGCCTGAGGAGCAGGGCAGTTTCAAAACAGAGAATAACAGATCATAAACAAAAATGGCCTTCGTAAATTATCTTTGAAAACAAATCAACATTATATTATATGTAAACAAATAATCTTTTAAGAGAGTCTGATTTTTCTCTTAACTTAGCATCTTCATTGTGTACAGTTACATCAGTTTTTAAAAATTGTGTTAAAGTATTATAACATAAAATTTACCATTTTAACTGTGTAAGTGTATAATTCAGTGGCATGAAGTACATTCATATTATTGTACAACTATCGCACCATCCATCTCCAGAACTTTTTCATCTTTCCATACTGAAACTCCATGCCTATTAAATAGTAACTACCTATTCTCCCCCCACACCAGCCTCTGGCAACCACCGTGCTACCTTCTGTCTCTGTGAATCTGACTAGTCTAGGCACTCATTAATAGAAGCGGAAGCATACAATATTGTTCCTGTTGTGACTGGCTTTATTTGACTTGGTGTAATGTCTTCAAGGTTCATTGCAGCTAATGTTAGAATTTCTTTCCTTTTTAAGACTAATATTCCATGGTATGTAGGGACCACATTTTGTTTATCCAGTCATCTGTCAAACACTTGAGCTGTAGCTTCTACCTTTAGCTTTTGTGAAAAAGTTATATCAGTTCTAAAGTAATTTTTAAAAGACACTTTAAAAGTTTTTTCTTGTAAAGTTGACCCATGAACAGGAATTTGAATTGTGTGGGTCCACTTATAGATGTATTTTTTTCAATAAGTATAGTTTCTGTATTTTCATTTTGGTAGTGGTGGTTTAGTCACTAAGTTGTGTCTCACTCTTGTGACCCCATGGACTGTAGCCTGCCAGGCTCCTCGGTCCATGGGATTCTCCAGGCAGGAATACTGGAGTGGGTTGCCATGGATCTTCCTGACCCAGGATCGAACCTGGGTCTCCTGCTTGGCAGGCCAATTCTTTAGCAACTGAGCTATGAGGGAAGCCAGTGAGATCACAATAAGTGGAATTAAAAGAACTGGAGTTGAGTCCTAAGTCTCTCTCACCTTCCTGCTCTTGGATAAATCAATCAATTCCTTTGTTTTTGAAGCAGAGTATTTGGATTTTGGGGGTTTCCCAGGTGGCACTAGTGGTAAAGAATCTGTCTGCCAAAGCAGGAAACATAAAAGACTCCGGTTTGATCCTTGGGTTGGGAAGATCCTCTAGAGGTGGGCATGGCAAGCTACTCTAGTATTCTTCCCTGGAGAATCCCATGGACAGAGGAGCCTGGCAGGCTATGGTCCATAGGGTCGCGAAGAGTTGGACACCACTGAAGCAACTTAGCATGCGTGCACATTCAGGTTTTTGATTGCAGGATTGGTATGCCTAACCTTGCATTGTTCAAGGGTCAGCTATATTTGTTGCTATTATGGTATTTGAGCATAGTTAATAAGAATTTAGAATTTTGTTTCTCAACCACTTTGAGCTTTCAGTTTTAGAGTACACAATAAAATTGTACCTAATCAGACCTTGTCCTGTTTTAACAATGATTTTTCTGAACATACTCATTTTGAAAGAATGTGTTTTCCTAGATTGATTGTATTAGTATAATGAGTATGTGTTAATGCTTCTCATACGTAAAAAATACACAATTACTGTAGAAAGTTTGAAAGATATAGATAATCAAACAAAAAAGTAACCTTCACCTTGTAATAGCAACTTAACTTTGTGGTTGTAGTCTTTAGTAATTTTTCTGTATAAAATATGTATGCAAGCTTACTCATAAATGTGGGATCATACAGTATAACTTATACTTTGTATATTATTAATATTTTCCCATCTCATTAAATATTTTCTTCTACCTTATTTTATGTGTAAATAATATCTTGTCATTCATAAAATGATTTATTTTAGTCATTGTCTTTTTAGGTTGTTTTAAAATTTCAGTTATGCAAACAATTCTGTTGTTATTATATGTAATAGTTATTATATATATTATATATATAGTTATTGTTTTAAGGAAGTGTTTTTTATATTTCTTTGTGTGTTCTTAGACAACAAAATAATAGAATTATAATGAAAAACTATAAATTTAAATTATGAATTCAGTCATCTGAACTAATTAAGACATGTGTTTGTGTATATTTATTTTTCTCTAAGCAGGTTGGCGACATTGTACAAATCACCAAGCCAGAAGGAATCTACAGTACCATTTCAGATCACAGTCAGTATTACTTGATTAGAGTGGGATTTTGGTGTTAGTGGGCAGTAATTATTTGAAGAAAGCATTTACAAATTGCTTCTGTTAACTTCTGTAGGCAGTGAACATATTTGAGGACAGATTTTGATGTTTAGAACATTATCCCCCAAATAGTAGTATATATAAAGAATACTCTGGTCACAATTGAACTGAAATTTATTCTTAAGAACAGAGGAAATGCTTATTTGTAGGGTAGTGTGTTCCATGTCCTGGGTAATGTCAGGATATTAAAGATATTTTTCAGCCATGCCTTGTGGCATGTGGGATACTTCTTTTCATTTCTTCCAGTAAAGCTACCATAAAGTTTGTTAGGATTGACCTTTAGAGATTATTTTTATAATGCACTATTATTTCTGCATATGTGTATGTATAAGTAAATACATAAGAGACTCTAGATAAAAATTGTATAGTCCTGGCTTGGACACCTGTCTTTGAGGTTTATCCTCTTCACTCAACAGTGGTTGATAACTTCTATCCCAAGAATAAAGTAGCTCTCTTATTACTTTAAAGTATTTGGAAGACCAGTTGTTATTTTAGATGTTCTTAAAGCATACTTGTGTACTTTTTCATCCTGCAGCCCCAGGGATTTAGAGATGCTGTTGTTGCTACTGCATATTCATTGCAAACAGAAGGTTCATTGAATTCCCGGAAGCGATCACGGGACTCAGAGGAAGAACAGGAATCCAAAGACTAGTCTCAAAGTATACATGTGTATTGATGCTTTGAAAGATGCAATGTTTACAAGTAGTAGACTCTTACTTTAGAGTATAAACACGCTATGGTGTGAATGAATTAGGTCTATATATTAAGTGAATGGTGAATGAACAAATCAGGTCTATACTAAGTGAAACTACTTAACAAATATGATTCTCTGAAAGAGTTCTTCTAAATTAAGCATTGTTCTATAGTTATATGTGACCCTGTTTTCATTGTTAATAACATTGAGTAGAGGTATTACAGGTATTGTGTTTTGCAAATGTGGAAAGCTGATCTCATGTGGCTAATCTGAATTTATTATTCAGACTGTTTTTTTCCCTTGTTTCTTTGCCAGTTGCCTAGACATTTCTAGGAAGAAAAGATTTTTTTCACACTACCGTTGTGCTCTTCTCTTTAAATGTAGCTTTGATAACTCTTAAAAATGACCTATTTCTATAAAGAAAAGCCAGCACCATGAGTCAGCATATTATTACATTCAGTTGATGGGTAGGATACAAATTTTAGATGACCACTCTGATTTTAGTGACCTCAATCCTAAAATTGAAGTCATTGGTTCATTTTTTAATGTTATTTTATAATGTTAAAGGAAAGACTTAGAAGTTGTTATCCCATCTAGAACATTGACTGGAACCTACATCTTCCAGTATATTCAGGTTGATAAGCTCACAGTCATTTATTTCTGTATTTTTGAAACATGATGTGATCCAGTTCTAGGTGTATTGACATTTTCCTTTGAATAATCTTAACACTGCTTGAATAAATTAAAAATCTGAATTCTTGAGTGGTTTCAAAATCTAAAAATGTTTTGGTACCTGGTTTCTCTTAGTACTTCTTAATTCATTTACAAGATTTACTTTGACTCCTAGAGAAGAAAATTATTTAAGTGATTGAATATTATATAATGTGACAACCATATTTTCCAGATTTTAGTGACAGTTGGTATTTCCTGTCCCAGACTGAACACTAAATTCATAAAATTTTAAACATGTAATTATTCTGTAATTGATTATACACAATCTTAACTATAGTTTGCAAAGACTTTTTAAAAAGCAAAAGAAGGCTCTGCTAGCCATTATACCAGGACATAAATCAGGGCTATCCCAGGAAAATCAGGTTTATGGGCATCCTAATTATCTAAGACTAATTTCAATTGATTACTTTAGGATAACCAAGTGTAGCTATCTTATTTTGGAGTACTTTAAGGCATATATTTTTATTATAATTAATGCAGTCATTGTAAAAATTTACTTGTCATTTTGTATTCTGTCTATTCAAATCATAACATTAGGAGAGTAAGGGGGTTGTTAAGTGATAATTATCAGTGTTACCAGGCATCGGATACTATAAGAGCTCATTTTATAAAGCATTATGACACTGTACTTTAAAAGAACTGTAGGACTCTGAATATAGACAAAGCCAAGTGTATTTCTTTTGTTTGCAACTTTTTAAATAAAATTTACATATCATAGCTTTTCAAAATTGTTGCTGTTGCTGAAAAGATATTTATTTTTCTAGTTATAAACTCAGTCTGCCTGGGCTGTAATAACAAAATACCACTGAATTACACAACAGAATTTTCTCATGGTTTTTCAGTGTCCTAGCATGGTCTGGTTCTGGTGAGGGCTGTCTCCCTTGCTTGCAGACAGCTCCTTCTTACAGTGTGCTCACAAAGATTTTCCTAGGTGGATGTGTGTGGAGAAAGATCATTCTCTCTTCCTTGTCTTATATTGCCACCATTCGTATGAGAAATCCACTCTTATAACCTCATTTAACATTAATTACCTCCTGAAAGTCCTGTCCCCAAATAGATTAGAGGTAGGGCTTCAGCATATGAATTTTGAGAGAACACAATCAGTCCATAGCATTCTACCCCTGGTCCCCCCAAATTCATATCTTTCTCACACAGAATATGTACATGTCATCCCAACAGCCCCAACTCATTCCAGCATCAACTGTAAAGTACATAGTCTCCTTAAAATATCCTCTTGGGGCTTCCCTGGTGGTCCAGTGGTTAAGAACATGCCTTCCAGTGCAGTATATGTGGGTTCAGTCCCTGGTTGGGGAACTAAGATACCACATGCCATGGGGCAAGTAAGCCCATGTGTCGCAACTAAGACCCAACATGGCTAAATAAATAAATATTTTAAAAGATATCATCTAAATTAGACACATGTGGGATTCCAAGTACAATTTTAAAATTTTATTTATTTGGCTGCATTGGGTCTTAGTTGTGGCACATGGGATCTTCACTGCAGTGCATGAACTCTCTAGTTGTGGCGTGCAGGCTCAGTAGCTCTGCAGCATGTAGGATCTTAGTTCCCTGACCAGGGGTCGACCCCTGTTTCCTGCACTGCAAGGCAGATTCTTAACCACTGGACCACCAGGGAAGTCCCCAGGTACAATTTGGCTGTGAACATGTGAAACCTGACACGTGTTTCCAAAATACAGTGACAGGACAAGGATAGAATAGACATTCTAAAGGGAGAAATCAGGAGGAAACGCGGAGTGATGTGTCCCAAGGAAGTCCAAAGCCTAGCAAGGTAAATTCCATTAGCTCTTAAGGGTTGATATTAATCCTTTTTGGTTTGATACTCTGCCTTCCAGCCCTGCTGGCATGGCAGTATCACCCCACAGCTCTATGTGGTGGTTTTGCCCCTGAACTCTGGCCAGAGGCCATCTGACCTGTTGAAAATGAGGCACTAGTCTTGATGGCCTCTGGCCCTCACGTTAAGTTTTCCTCCTTCTTAAAGAATACCTGATGTTTGCAGCAAAACAGCTCTCAAGTTGTCAAATCCAAGAAGTCAGCCTTCCTTCATTTTGTCCTATCTCTGCCCCTGACAGTTCAAACTAGCAATGTTTCTGCTCTTATAATCCCATAAGCTTTTCATGGAGTGATGGTCCAGCCACACCCCTGATATCCTCTTCAGAACATGCTGTCTACTTTTTTGCAATATGGATCGGCTGAGAATTTTCCAAATCTTTAGGTTCTGGTTCCTTTTTGCTTATCAATTTCTTCTTCAATTCATGTACTTCATTTTGCATTTTACTATTAAGTAAGGAACCAAGCCACTCCTTCAGTACTTTGCCTAGACTCCCCAGCTAAACAGCCAGTTTCATTACCTGCAAGTTCTAAATTCCATAAAGCCTGTGTCCTGTCATGTTATAACAAGGGTGATCTTTTCTCCAGTTCCTGATAACACATTCCTTATTTCTGTTTGAAATCTTACCAGAATCACCTTTAATATCCATATTTCTAGCTTGCCACCTCCAAACTCTTTCAGCCTCCATTACTGTCCCAAAGCTTCTTGCCCATTTTAGGTATTCCTTAAAGCTATGCTCCACTTCTCAATACTAAAATCTGTAGTGATAGTTTGTGCTGCCATGGCAAAATCCCATAGATTGGGTGGCTTAAAACAAGTTTATTTTCTCACAGTTCTAGAGTCTAGAAGTCCCAGATCATGGTGCTTGCATTGTTTCTGATGTGATGAGAGATCTCTTCCACGGCCTGTTCTCACTATATTCTCACATGATAGAGGTTGAGAGCACACGTGAGCAAGCTTTCAGTTGTCCTTGTAAGGGGGCCAATCCTAGCATGAGGACCCTGCTCTTATGACCTCATGTGTGTGTGTGCTAAGTCGCTTCAGTCATGTCTGACTCTTTGCAACCCTATGGACTGTAGCCTGCCAGGCTCATCTGTCTATGGGATTCTCCAGGCAAGAATACTGGAGTGGGTTGCCATGGCCTCCAGGGGATCTTCCCAACCCTCGAACCCGTGTCTCTTACATCTCCTGCATTGGCAGGTGTGTTCCTTACCACTAGTGCCACCTGGGAAGCCCCAACCAGGTCTCCTGCATTGCAGGCAGATTCTTCATGGAATGAGCCACCAGGGAAGACCCCTTATGACCTCAGTTCAGTTCAATTCAGCTTCCTCAGTCGTGTCTTGACTCTTTGCGACTCCATGGACTGCAGCATGCCAGCCTTCCCTGTCCATCACCAACTCCTGGAGCGTGCTCAAACTCATGTTCATCGAGTCAGTGATGCCATCCAACCATCTCATCCTCTGTCATCCCCTTCTCCTCCTGCCTTCAATCTTCCCCAGTGTCAGGGTCTTTTACAGTGAGTCAGTTCTTCGCATCAGGTGGCCAAAGTACTGGAGTTTCAGCTTTAGCATCAGTCCTTCCAATGAATATTCAGGACTGATTTCCTTTAGGATGGATTGGTTGGATCTCTTTGCAGTCCAAGGGACTCTAAAGAGTCTTCTCCAACAACACAGTTCAAACTGAATCCCAGAGCTCAGTTAACCTTCAGTTCAGTTCAGTTTAGTCGCTCAGTCGTGTCCGACTCTGCGACCCCATGAATCGCAGCACGCCAGGCCTCCCTGTCTGTCATGAACTCCTTCTCTATAATATTTCTCAATGGTTGTGCCTAAGGGAATGGCTACCTACTTGAGTATTCTTGCCTGGAGAATTCCATGGACTGAGGAGCCTGGCGGGCTACACTCCAAAAGGTCACAAAGAGTCAGACACAGTTGAGCAACTAACACACATACTTCTAAATTTTCTTTTGGAGTTTTAGTTATTACTGTATTTTTATTGTTACAAACAACACTTCTAATAAGCATATATGTTCCTTTTAACAGAAATTGAAATTAGAGCTTCCCTGGTGGCTCAGTGGTGAAGAATCTGTTTGCCAAGGCAGGAGACACAGGTTCAGTCCCTGGGCTGGGAAGATCCCACATGTAGCAACTAAGCCCACGTGCCACAACTTTTAAGCCTCTGTTCCAGAGGCTGCAACAACAGAAGCCACTGAAATCAGAAGTCCACGCACCACAATTAGAGAAAGCCTGTACAGCAACAAAGACCCAGCACAGCCAAAATAAATATGATGAAAAAAATTTTTAAAGAAATTGAAATTATGATTTGTATTAATTTCCTTTTTCTGCTGTCATAAATTACTGTAGATTATGGCACCCCACTCCAGTACTCTTGCCTGGAAAATCCCATGGACGAAGGAGCCTGGTGGGCTGCAGTCCATGGGGTCCCTAGGAGTCGGACACGACTGAGCTCTTCACTTTCACTTTTCACTTTCCTGCATTGGAGAAGGAAATGGCAACCCACTCCAGTGTTCTTGCCTGGAGAATCCCAGGGACGGGGGAGCCTGGTGGGCTGCCGTCTATGGGGTCGCAACAGAGTCGGACACGACTGAAGCGACTTAGCAGCAGCAGCAGCAGCAGTGGCTTAAAAGAACACGAGTCTGAAATCATTTGTTGTTCAGTCACTCAATCGTGTCCGGCTGTTTGCAACCCCGTGAACTGCAGCGTGCCAGGCTTCCCTGTCCATCAACTCCTGGAGTTTACTCAAACTCATTTCCATTGAGTCAGTGATGCCATCCAACCATCTCTTCCTCTTGTCCCCTTCTCCTCCTGCCTTCAATCTTTCCCAGCATCAGGATCTTTTCCAGTGAGTCAGTTCTTCCCATCAGGTGACCAAAGTATTGGAGTTTCAGCTTCAGCATCAATCCTTCCAATGAACACCCAGGACTGATTTCCTTTAGGATGGACTAGATGGATCTCCTTGCAGTCCAAGGGACTCTCAAGGGTCTTCTCCAACACTGCAGTTCAAAAGCATCAATTCTTCGGCACTCAGCTTTCTTCACAGTCCAACTCTCACATCCATACATGACTGCTGGTAAAACCATAGCCTTGACTAGACGGACCTTGGTTGGTAAAGTAATGTTTCTGCTTTTTAATATGCTGTCTAGGTTGGTCATCACAGAGGGCTAAAATCAAGGTGTCAGCAGGCCTGCATTCCTTTGGGAGGGTCTATGGAAAAATCTGTTTCCTTGCCTTTTCTAGCTTCTAGAAGCTGCCTGCATTCTTTGACTCATAGTCCATCTTCAAAGACTTCAGCATAGCATCTCCCAGTCTATTTCTGGGTTTTTGTTGTCTTTTTCTCACACTGTCTCTTCCTGCCTCCCCCTTAAAAGGACACTTGTGATTGTATTTAGGGACCAGTCAGATAATTCAGGATAATATCCCCATCTCCAGGTCCTTAATCACATCTGCAGAGTCCCTTTTGGCACCTAAATTAGCATTTACAAATTTCAAGTATTAGAGTGTAAACATTTTGGGGGAAGCCACTATTCAGCCCTTTGAAATTATGTGGCAACATGATTCAAGAAATCATGATCCTTAAGTAATGCATAAAATTTCAAAAGCACTGGGATATTTTACTCTTTTCTTAACTTTTCATAGATATTATTCCCAGGTATGAAACTGAAAGAAAGAGAGGATGTTTTCTTAGGTTTTTGAAAGCTTTTTTTTTTTTTGAAGAGTATTACTTTTTCTTAATTATAAAATACGTAGTACAGGCATACTTCTAAAATAGTGCAGTTTGGGGAAAAAAAAAAAACGTGCAGTTTGGTACCAGACCACCTCAATTAAGCAAATAAATCACAGAAACTTTTATAGTTTCCCAGTACATACCAAAGTTTTATTTACACTTTACTGTAGTTTATTAAGTGTGCAAAAGCATGTGTCTAAAAATACAATGTATATACCTTCAGAGATCAGATCAGTCACTCAGTCGTGTCCGACTCTTTGCGACCCCATGAATCGCAACACACCAGGCCTCCCTGTCCATCACCAACTCCCGGAGTTCACTGAGACTCACGTCCATTGAGTCAGTGATGCCATCCAGCCATCTCAGCCTCTGTCATCCCCTTCTCCTCCTGCCCCCCATCCCTCCCAGCATCAGAGTCTTTTCCAATAATTAATAATAATTTATTGCTTGGAGTAGGAAATGGCAAGCCACTCCAATATTTTTGCCAGGAAAATTCCATGAACAGAGAGCCTGGTGGGCTACAGTCCATGGGATTGCAAGAGGCAGACTGGACTGAGTGACTAACTTTCAAAAGAAAGAATGAGAAAGAAAAAAAGAGTATCACCAGCTAACAGTCACATATTTGGTTCTGAAGGATAACTTATTTGTTTTGATTTCTGGAGAAGATCAGATTTTTTTAGTACTCATGTATAGGTTTTCTCCTTTCCTTTAGTATTAAAGGACAAAGTTGAAAGAGTGTTCATATGTATCTATGAAAATTAAAGTGCATTCCAAATGCATATCCCATCCCACAAGGATTGATTTATTCGTACTTGCACAGCCTTGTGAAAAGTGCATGATGCGCCAGGTCCCTGTGGGGCACAGTCATGCTCATAGAAAAGAGTAGCATTTCAGGGTCAGGAACCGCGATTTCAAGCAGAGAAGTTCTGTAACTGACATAAAAAATATTTTGGAAAACAATTATGTTCAAAACTTAAATGGGAAATGTATGCCTTAAAAAGACACACACACACAAATACTTAATTGCTAAAAGAAAACTTTGTTGCTAAAAACTGCCACCTTTGAGCAAGTCATAATCTCACAAGAGTTAACAAAGATCAATGATCATAACATAGCAAATACAATAATAAGGAAGTTTGAGCTCTTATAAGAATTGCCAAAATGTGGCACAGAGATAGAAGGTGAACGAATGCTGTTGGGAAAATGGTGCAATAGACTTGCTCAATGAAGGGTTATTGCAAACCTTCAGTTTGTAAAAAAACAGTATCTTTGAGATGAACTAGAAATAAAATGAGATATGCCTGTAATTGTTCAAATATGCAAACACTTTTTAAAAGTAACTCTTTCTTGGTTTTACAAACATTTATCCTTTATTGAAATTTTTTTTTTGGCAGAATATTATGACTTTGCAGACTATTATCTGAGCTGATTGTGGCTCAGATCATGAACTCTTTATTGCCAAATTCAGACTTAAATTGAAGAAAGTAGGGAAAACCACTAGACCATTCAGGTATGACCTAAATCAAATCCCTTATGATTATACAGTGGAAGTGAGAAATAGATTTAAGGGACTAGATCTGATAGACAGAGTGCCTGATGAACTATGGATGGAGGTTAATGACATTGTACAGGAGACAGGGATCAAGACCATCCCCAAGAAAAAGAAATGCAAAAAAGCAAAATGTATGTCTGAGGAGGCCTTACAAATTGCTGTGAAAAGAAGAGAAGTGAAAAGCAAAGGAGAAAAGGAAAGATGTACCCATTTGAATGCAGAGTTCCAAAGAATAGCAAGGAGAGATAAGAAAGCCTTCCTCAGCAGTCAGTGAAAAGAAATAGAGGAAGACAACAGAATGGGAAAGACTAGAGATCTCTTCAAGAAAATTAGAGATACCAAGGGAACATTTCACGCAAAGATGAGCCTGATAAAGGACAGAAATGGTATGGACCTAACAGAAGCAGAAGATAGTAAGAAGAGGCGGCAAGAGTACACAGAAGAACTGTATAAAAAAGATCTTCACGACCCAGATAATCACGATGGTGTGATCACTGACCTAGAGCCAGACATCCTGGAATGTGAAGTCAAGTGGGCCTTAGGAAGTATCATTACGAACAAAGCTAGTGGAAGTGATGGAATTCCAATTGAGCTATTTCAGATTTTAAAAGATGATGCTATGAAAGTGCTGCACTCAATATGCCAGCCAATTTGGAAAACTCAGCAGTGGCCACAGGACTGTTTTCATTCCAATCCCAAAGAAAGGCAATGCCAAAGAATGCTCAAACTACCGCACAATTGCACTCATCTCACACGCTAGTAAAGTAATGTTCAAAATTCTTCAAGCCAGGTTTCAGCAATACGTGAACCGTGAACTTCCAGATGTTCAAGCTGGTTTTAGAAAAGGCAGAGGAACCAGAGATCAAATTGCCAACATCTGCTGGATCATCAAAAAAGCAAGAGAGTTCCAGAAAAGCATCTGTTTCTGCTTTATTAACTATTCCAAAGCCTTTGACTGTGTGGATCACAATAAACTGTGGAAAATTCTGAAAGAGATGGGAATACCAGACCACCTGACCTGCTTCTTGAGAAACCTATATGCAGGTCAGGAAGCAACAGTTAGAACTGGACATGGAACAACAGACTGGTTCCAAATAGGAAAAAGAGTACGTCAAGGCTGCGTATTGTCACTGTGCTTATTTAACTTATATGCAGAGTACATCATGAGAAACACTGGGCTGGAAGAAGCACAAGCTGTAATCAAGATTGCCGGGAGAAATGTCAATAACCTCAGATATGCAGATGACACCACCCTTATGGCAGAAAGTGAAGAAGAACTAAAGAGCCTGTTAATGAAAGTGAAAGAGGAGAGTGAAAAAGTTGGCTTAAAGCTCAACATTCAGAAAACTAAGATCATGGCATCTGGTCCCATCACTTCATGGCAGATAGATGGGGAAACAGTGGAAACAGTGTCAGACTTTATTTTTGGGGGCTCCATATCACTGCAGATGGTGACTGCAGCCATGAAATTAAAAGACACTTACTCCTTGGAAGGCAAGTTATGACCAACCTAGACAGCGTATTAAAAAGCAGAGACATTACTTTGTCAACAAAGGTCCGTCTAGTCAAGGCTATGGTTTTTCCAGTGGTCATGTATGGATGTGAGAGTTGGACTATAAAGAAAGCTGAGTGCCGAAGAATTGATGCTTTTGAACTTTGGTGTTGGAGAAGACTCTTGAGAGTCCCTTGAACTGCAAGGAGATCCAACCAGTCCATCCTAAAGGAGATCAGTCCTGGGTGTTCACTGGAAGGACTGAGGTTGAAGCTGGAACTCCAATACTTTGGCCACCTCATGTGAAGAGCTGACTCATTGGAAAAGACCCTGATGCTGGGAAAGATTGAGGGCAGGAGAAGAAAGAGATGACAGGATGAGATGGTTGGATGGCATCACCGACTCAATGGACATCAGTTTGGGTAAACTCCGGGAGTTGGTGATGAACAGGGAGGCCTGGCATACTGCGGTTCATGTGGTCGCAAAGAGTCGGACATGACTGAGCGACTGAACTGAACTGAACTGATGACTTTTAGCTTCAATTTGGAGATTTATAACTTGTGTGTGTGTGCTTGTTCAGTGGTGTCTTGACTCTTTGCCACCCCATGGACTGTAGCCCACCAGTCCTCTCTGTCCATGGAATTTTCCAGGTAAGAAAGCAGGCTGCCATTTCCTCCTCCAGAGAATCTTTCTGGCCTAGGGATTGAAACTATATCTCCAGCATCTCCTGCATTGGCAGGCAGATTCTTTGCCACTGAGCCACTGGGGGCCCAATATATAACTTAAATCATACATATATAGTGCCTTATGATTTTTGAAACACTTTTACATCATTTAATTTGATCTTTTTGTCAACTCCAAGTAGGTGTGATAGGCTGGCCTATGTACTTACATTCCTTTCATCCATCAATCCAGCCATCCATTTACTGCATAACACACGTTTCACAATGACTTGTTGCATGAATAAATATTTCAAATAAATTAAAATATTTATTTGGCTGTGCCAGGTCTTTGAGGCTGAAGCTGAATCTCCAATACTTTGGCCACCTGATGTAAAGAGCTGACTCATTAGAAAAGACCTTGATGCTGGAAAAGATTAAGGGCATGAGGAGAAGAGGGCAACAGAGGATGAGATGGTTGATGGCATCATCAACTCAACGGACGTGAGTCTGAGCAAACTCCAAGGAAATGTGGACAGGGAAGCCTGGCGTGCTGCAGTGCATGGGGTTGCCAAGAGTCGGACGTGACTGAGCAACTGAACAGCAACAAAGGTCTTTGTGGCACTTAGTTGTAGCACTCGAAATCTTAGTTGAAGCACTCAAAATCTTAGCTGTGGCATGCAGGGATCTAATTCTCTGAGTAGGGATCAAACCTGGGCCACTTCCATTGGTTGTGTGGTCTTAGCCACCGGACCAGCAGGGAAGTCCCTCAAACAAGATTTAGAATCTTTGGTCATACGTAGGATGGTGTTTCTAAACATTTTTTAATTATAAAATAAATATGTGTAATAGTCATCTTGTTAATTTTTTTTTTTACTTTTAAAAATTGGAGTAAAATAGTACATAAAATTTTGCCATTTTAACCATTTGTAAGTGTACAATTCAGTGGCATTTTTAATAATTGTAGGAATATCTCCATTTTTAAAACATTTTTCATCACCCCTAACAGATTACCTATTAAGCAATAGCTCTTCATTATTTCCTCCCCTAAGCTCCTTGTAATCTTTAATCTACTTTCTGTTTCTTTGATTTGCTTATCATACGTATTTCATATAAATGAAATCATACTATATTTTTCCTTTTGTCTCTGGCTTAATGTTTTCTTGGTTCATCCATGTTGGAGCATGTAAAAGAACTTCAGCTCTTTTTATGAGGTTGAGTAATATCCCATTGTATGTAGGTATATAATGTATTTTGCTTATCTGTTCATCTGTTTGATGGACATTTGGGTTGTTTCTAATAGTGTTTTAATGGTTTATAAGTTTATATGAGCGACACTTTTTGTTCCTTGAAACTTCTATTGATTTTTAATGTTTATTAAGTTTAGGTCAGTTGATTTGTCCTTGAAATATTTTAAAGCTCTTCCTAGTAGCTTAAATTTTAACCCTAGTAGACTTATTTTCATTTCGTAGATCAGCTATTTTAATTTTCTAATTACCTTGTTTTTTCTTTTTAATAATGTTCTTACAAAAATGTTTACAACCAGTTACTAGTGATAAAATTACAATACAATGTGGTAGTAAGAACATAGGATTAAAGTCAGAAGACCTAGATCCTAATTCTAGCTGAGACATTAATAAGCCATGTCAATTTAAACACCTTTATTTTCTCATTTCTTTCTTTTATTTTTAAAACAGGATAGGACTAAGTGAGTGTTAAATTCATTGGTCAAAATTTTGTGGTTTCTGTCTTTGTAGAGGCATTTATTGAATATTCACTTTAAATGAACAATTCTGGAAATACAGAAGAGTGACATTTACACATTTTTAATTTTCAAAATCAATAATTCTAGGGTTTCCATTCCAATACATGGCATTTCAGGTTTGAGACATAATGTTGAAATGTTCTATTACTTAAAAAAAAAAAAAATTGAGTTACGGGAGAGAGGCTGGCTGTTCATAATAAGTATTTTTAGTTAACATCAGTGCCTAAATTTACTGTTACTGTTAAAATTTATAGAACATTTTGCTCCCTCAGAACTGATTTTGGCATAAAACATGTTGATGAGTTTTCATGTGTTTTTGACCATAATATATTCTGTTGTCTGTTTTCAGATTTAGTTCACCTAGGCCTTTTTGTGTTTCAGCTGTCCTTTTGACTCTCATTATGTATAGTAAGATGTGAGTTTTTTTAAATACACCAATACTCAGATAGTGATTTTACGTGTAGCTTATTTTGTGAGAACATAAAAGTTGGATTCACTCAGAAGAGCTTGAGAACTTATGGAAATTATGTCCTACCTACTTTCAAAAGTTAAAAATGAACACAGATTTTTTAAAAGTGAAGATTTTTTAAAAGTAAAGAGAATTTATATTAAGTCATATGAACTAAGGCAAAGAGAAAAACATAACTGATTATATAACTCTTGGTCTAATGATGTGAAATATAATTGCTATCATTAGTTCTTCAAAAGAAAAATGTTTTTCTGGTCTTTGTTATTTTTTAATATTTTTTTTTTACTGAGAAGTACTTGCAGAAGCTTTGAAATTCAGTGAAAAGTAAGTCTTCTTTCCTCCCCTGTATTTCAGTTGCTCAGTTCATTTTTAGGAGGCAATCATCATTACCAGTTTCTTGTGTGACCTTCTAGAGCTATTACATGTATCTAAAATACAGTTTTCTTCAACACCTAAATCTTAATCCCAGACTTCAACACTCAAATCTGCACCTATTTTTGTACTGGTACATATAGAATTTTCTCAATTAAAAATTTCTGTGTGATATTCCACTGTACAGATATCCTTTTACTTAATCACTCTGAAATTGATGTATATTTAGTTTTTTTGTGAGGATATAAGGAATTTGTAGAGTATATGTACATTTAGAATTTCGATAGATGTTGCACACATATCCTCCAGAGATACTACTAATGTATACCTCTATCCGTGTTGTTTCAGAATGGCTGTTTATGCCCTCAACATAGTATCTTATCTTTTTGCCAATTTGATGTTTATTAAAATGACATCTCACAGTGTGATATTAACATTTTCTTGTTCTTTTCTCTTTTTAAAGTGAGGTTGAATGCTTTTTGACTCATATTTCCTTTTCTATGAACTTGCTGTTCTTATTTTTTTGTTCATTTATTTATTAGGTTGTTGGTCTTATTAATCTGTGGGAGCTGTTTCCATTTTAATGAAGGTATTAGGCCTTCATGATATGGCAAATATTTTCCTCAGTTTGTCTTATTTTTTTGCCTCATGGAAATTAGATTTTTATGTAGTCAATTTTTTACTTTTTATTTTGTTTGTGTGTCCTATTTCGACCTTCCCACTCCTTGATTATTAAATTCTCTTTTTTTTTTTTCTTATGGAACTGTCAACAAGTTTTATGTTTAAATCTCTCCATCTGGAATTTATTTGGATGTAAACCAGGGCCTTGAGTTTTGAATTTGGCAGAGGGCTTGTGATTAAAGAGGGCACTAGGTGATAGCTCAGAAAACATTTAGGGGAAAATGTCAATGTACTCTTTGTTTGTTTGGTTGATTTTTGGCTGCACTCCATGGCATATGGGACCTCGGTTGCCCAACTAGGGATTGAGCCCACACCCTCTGCATTGAAAGGCAGAGTCTTAACCACTGGACCACTGGGAAAGTCCCTGTTTTCCATCCTGTATCAGTCAAATTCTAAAAGCAAGTTGTATACTGGACAACTGGTGGAATATGGTAGGTAGTAGTATAGCTAATGCATTTTTCTTCATGAATTTTGGTTTTTTTTTGATTCATTTATTTAATAAATATTAAATATTTTTTGTTTAAATCAGCCAGAATTGGCTTCTGTTTGTAGTGAATGAATCCCTTTGGATGTCCACTTTTCTCTTATAACCTCAAAAGAATTATTGTAGTTCCTTATTTCACTTGTCATGTTAAATTCTTTTTTGTGTCCCAAGTCAACATATTAAGCTCTATCACTCGTGCTCCAAACCTGCTGCAATCTGTTTTAAATTAACAATGTCATGATTTTATCAAATATTTGACACATATAAAACCAAACCCATTTTCCCCTAAATTGGTTTTCTTTTTCTGCTTCATTTCTCTTAATGTCAGAACCTTTCTCAAAGACTAACTCATAATGACTACGTATCTAGTCAGTTGCCAAATTATTAATTCCATAAGTGGTGTGCTCAAGTGTCAGCAAGTTGTTCTCTAAGAACTTGGAGATTAGAGATATAAATTTGCTCTCAGAATTAAACTGTGTAATCTTCAAGATCCCTTACAAATAGTTGTTGTTTAGTCCCTAATATTAATTGTATGTTACAGAAACAATAGGAAGGCAGAATAAGCCCACTTGGGAATGTAAAACCTAGTTAGTTCCAGAACCCCAGACAGCAGGGAGAGTCTCACTGTAGGAGCCTGCAGAGATGAATGAACTATCACCCTTCTCTATTCTTATTTCTTGGTCAAGATTCAAAGTTGGGTAGAGAGTATTCTGTTGACCTAACTTAGGTCCGTGTCTGACCCCAGGATGTGATAGCATCTGGGGGAAAAAGTCAGTACAGTTATCTTTGGCTTCTGCAAGAGGAGGCCCGGAGGCTTACCAAAACTGCCTATAGTGGAAAAGAGGTGATTGCCTAAAAGAGATGGAGATGCTGCTAGGAAAGGGATATAGCTGCTGGGCAACCAAAAACAAGGGATGTACATTGTAATTTATGACTTGCTCAAAGTCTTATTATTAGGAAACAGCCTATCAGAAAGTCAATCTAACTCCAATCTTTGCTCTTATATGAATGAAGTGGTTCTCTACTTGGGATGATTTTGCCTCCCAGGGGACATTTAGCATTGTGAAGATATTTTGCTCATCTCAACGCTAAGAACAGGTGCCACCGGCTTCTAGTGGATAAGTATCAGGTATGCGGCTAAACATCCTAAAATGTACCTTACAGCCCCCAATAACACAGAATGAACAGGGAAGCCTGGCATGCTGCAGTCCATGGGGTCACAAAGAGTCGGACACGACTGAGCGACTGAACTGAACTATCAGTAATGCTTAGGTTAGAAACTCTAACCTGAGACACTATGGCCTGGGCCATATTCTTTAAGTGTGTCCATCAGAAGTGTCAACATCCTATACAGTACGGTAGAAAAAGGAGGATCAAAATGGCACTAACTTTGATTTAACCACTCAAGCCCTGTTCACGGGAATGAGGGTCCTAGTTAGATTGGTCCTGATAACTAATCCTGATTGTAGAAATGGTTGCATCAGGCTATCTCAGTTTGATGCTTTAGATATTTGAATCATAATGAACTCTGATTCTATGCACATCAGTTATCAGTTGATAGTTTGATTTCCCAATTATTAATACTTTGGTTATAGCCAGATGGATAGAATTGTCTGGTCTCGATGGAAGTAATAGTTCTCATTGTAAATTTCTATATTGTCATTGTGATTTTTATACATCATTTCCTTCTGAGATTTGTCAGTGTCAGTTAATATACTTCTGTAGTAATTTTGAACACCCAAATTTCTTTTTTTCCCCAAATTAAAACAAATTTATATATTTCCTTGGCCATGCTAGGTCTTACTTGGAGCACCCAGGATCTTCAGTCTTCGTCGTGGCATGTAGGATCTTTAGTTTCAGCACGTGAACTCTTAACTGCAGCATGTGGGGTCTAGTTCCCTGACCCCTGATTGAACCCAGGCCCCCTACATTGGGAGTGTGGAGTCTTAGCCACTGGCCCACCAAGGAAGTCCCTTTACGTGTTTTACTGAGGAATGAAAGGAATAAAAGAGTGCCAGTTTTATTGATATAATTGACATACATCAATGTATAAACTTAAGGTATACAGCCTAATGGCTTGACTTACATTATATTGTAAATACTGCAGTAAGTTTAGTTGCTGCCGCTGCTAAGTCACTTCAGTCATGTCCAACGCTGTGCGACCCCATAGACGGCAGCCCACGAGGCTTCCCCGTCCCTGGGATTCTCCAGAGAAGAACACTGGAGTGGGTTGCCATTTCCTTCTCCAGTGCATGAAAGTGAAAAGTGAAAGTGAAGTCGCTCAGTCATGTCCGACTCTAGTGACCCCATGGACTGCAGCCTACCAGGCTCCTCCATCCATGGGATTTTCCAGGCAAAAGTACTGGAGTGGGGTGCCATTGCCTTCTCCGTAAGTTTAGTTAGCATCCGTCATTTCATATAGATACAATTAAAAAGAAAAAAACTTTTTCCTTGGAATGAGAACTGTTAGGATTTTTGTTTGTTTGTTTGTTTTGTTTTAGTTTTATTTGTTTAGTTTTTTTTTTTAATTTTATTTTATTTTTAAACTTTACATAATTGTATTAGTTTTGCCAAATATCAAAATGAATCCGCCACAGGTATACATGTGTTCCCCATCCTGAACCCTCCTCCCTCCTCCCTCCCCATACCATCCCTCTGGGTCGTCCCAGTGCACCAGCCCCAAGCATCCAGTATCGTGCATCGAACCTGGACTGGCAACTTGTTTCATACATGATATTTTACATGTTTCAATGCCATTCTCCCAAATCTTCCCACCCTCTCCCTCTCCCACAGAGTCCGTAAGACTGTTCTATACATCAGTGTCTCTTTTGCCGTCTCGTACACAGGGTTATTGTTACCATCTTTCTAAATTCCATATATATGCATTAGTATACTGTATTGGTGTTTTTCTTTCTGGCTTACTTCACTCTGTATAATAGGCTCCAGTTTTATCCACCTCATTAGAACTGATTCAAATGTATTGTTTTTAATGGCTGAGTAATACTCCATTGTGTATATGTACCATAGCTTTCTTATCCATTCATCTGCTGATGGACATCTAGGTTGCTTCCATGTCCTGGCTATTATAAACAGTGCTGCGATGAACATTGGGGTACACGTGTCTCTTTCCCTTCTGGTTTCCTCAGTGTGTATGCCCAGCAGTGGGATTGCTGGATCATAAGGCAGAGAACTGTTAGGATTTACTCTCTTGAATTTCATTTACATCATATAGCAGTGTTAACTATAATCATGCTGTACATTATCTCCCTGATACTTATTTATCTTGTAACTGGAAGTTTGTACCTTTCGACCACCTTTCTCTAATTGCCCCTCTCCCAACACTCTTTCTCTGGTAACCACAAATCTGATCTCATTTTCTATGAGTTTGTTTTAAATTCTATATAAAGAGATCGTACAGTGTGTTTCTCTGTGTGACATATTTCACTTAGCGTACTGCTCCCAAGGCCCATCAATACTGTTGCAAATGGCAGGATTTCCTCAACCTGCCCCCTACCTCCGGAGAAGGCAATGGCACCCCACTCCAGTACTCTTGCCTGGAAAATCCCATGGACAGAGGAGCCTGGTAGGCTGCAGTCCATGGGGTCGCTGAGGATCGGACATGACTGAGCAACTTCACTTTCACTTTTCACTTTCATGCACTGGAGAAGGAAATGGCAACCCACTCCAGTGTTGTTGCCTGGAGAATTCCAGGGACGGGGGAGCCTGGTGGGTTTGCCGTCTGTGGGGTCGCACAGAGTTGGACATGACTGAATCGACTTAGCAGCAGCAGCAGCAGCAGTCCCCTACCTCAGAGTCCTAACCACTGGACCGTCAGGGAAGTTCCCAGGATTTCCTCATTTTGTGTGTGTGTGGCTGAATAATATTTCATTGTATGTATATATGTATGTGTGTGTATATATATATATCACAACTTCTTCATCCAATAATCTGTTGGGTTTTAGAACACTCAAATTTCTGAGCTTCCAAGTTTGTTTTATTTTTTTAAATATTTATTTATTTATTTTGGCTGTATCAGGTTTTAGTTGTGGCATGTGGGATCTTTCCTTGCAGCATAGGCTTCTCTCTAGTTGTGGTATATGCAGGCTCCAGAGCACATGGACTCTAGTTTGCAGCAGGTGGGCTCTCTAGTTGAGGCACACAAGCTCATTTGCATGGGATCTTGGTTCCCTGACCAGGGATCAAACCCCTGTCCCCTGCATTGGAAGGTGGATTCTTAACCACTGGACCACCAGGGAAGTGCCCTGAGCTTCCAAGTTGAAATTGATAAATTTTATTGTAAATTTATACAGGTAAATGTCACTATGGTAGTTTCAAGATGAATTCTTTGGCACTCCTCCCATCAGGAAATGGGGTGTATTTTGTCCCCTTTTATTGAAAGTAATGTGCCTGTAACTGCTTTGACCAATAGAGTCATTACTCAATCGCTAAGTCACGCTCAACTCTTTGCAACCCTATGGACTGCAGCACTCCAGGCTCTTCTGTCCTCCACTATCCCCTGAGTTTGCTCAAATTCATGTCCATTGAGTTGGGGATGCTATCTAACCATGTCATCCTCTGCTGCCCCCTTCTTTTGCCTTCAATCTTTCCCAGCATCAGGGTCTTTTCCAATGAGTCAGTTCTTTGCATCAGATGGCCAAAGAATTGGAGTGTCAGCTTCAGCATCAGTCCTTCCAATGAATGTTCAGGACTGATTTCCTTTAGGATGGACTGGTTCGATCTCCCTGCAGTCCAAGGGACTCTCAAGAGTCTTCTTCAGCACCACAGTTCAAAAGCATCAATTCTTTGATGTTCATATCTGTACGTGACTACTGGAAAAACCATAGCTTTGATTATACGGACTTTTTTTTTTTTTTTTAATTGGAGGCTAATTACTTTACAATATTGTAGTGGTTTTTGCCATACATTGACATGAATCAGCCATAGGTGTACATGCGTTCTCCATTCTGAACCCCCCTCCCACTTCCTTCCCCATCCCATCCCTCAAGGTCATCCCAGTGCACCAGCCCTGAGCGCCCTTTCTCATCCATTGAACCTGGGCTGGCGATCTGTTTTACTTATGGTAATATACATGCTTCAATGCTATTCTCTCAAATCATCCCACCCTCGTCTTCTCCCACAGAGTCCAAAAGTCTGTTCTTTTCATCTGTGTCTCTTTTGCTGTCTTGCATAGACTATACAGACTTTTACGGCAAAGTGATGTCTCTGCTTTTTAATATGCTGTCTAGGTTTGTCATACTTCCCAGGTGGCTCAGGGGTAAAGAATCTGCCTATCAATGCAGGAGATGTGAGTTCGATCCCTGAGTCAGGAAGATCCCTTGGAGGAGGAAATGGCAACCCACTCTAGTATTCTTGCCTGGAAAATCCCATGGACAGAGGAGCCTGGTGGCCTACAGTCCATGGGGTCTCAGAGAGTCAGACACGACTGAGCCACTGAGCACGGACATGCATGCTAGGTTTGTCTTAGCTTTCCTTCCAAGGAGCAAGCGTCTTTTCATTTCATGACTGCCGTCACTGTCTACAGTGACTTTGGAGCCCAATAAAATAAAATCTGTCACTGCTTCCACTCTCCCCCCTTCTATTTGCCATGAAATGATGGGGCTAGATGCCATGATCTTAATTTTTTAATGTTGAATTTCAAGCCAGCTTTTTCACTCTTTTTCACCCTCATCAAGAGGCTCTTTAGTGTCTCTTTTCTTTCTGCCATTAGAGAATTATTATCTGCATATCTGAGATTGTTGATATTTCTCCTGGCAGTCTTGCTTCCAGCTTGTGCTTCTGCCAGCCCAGCATTTCGCATGATGTATTCTGCATATGTTTAATAAGCAGGGTGACAATATATAGCCTTGTCATACTCCTTTCCCAATTTTGAACCAGTCTGTTGTTCCATCTCCAGTTCTGTTCCTTCTTGACCCGCATACAAGTTTCTCAGGAGACAGATAAGGTGGTCTGGTACTCCCATCTCTTTAAGAATTTTCAGGTTTGTTGTGATCCACACAGTCAAAGGCTTTAGCATAGTCAAATGAAACAAAAGTAGATGTTTTTCTGGAACTCTTTCACTTTCTCTATGATCCAATGAATGTTGGCAATTTGATCTCTGGTTCCTTTGCCTTTTCTAAATCCAGGTTGTACATCTGGAAGTTCTTGGTTCATGTACTGCTGAAGCCTAGCTTGAAGGATTTTGAGCATAACCTTGCTAACATGTGAGATGAGCAGAATTAGTGGCTCAGACAGTAAAGAATCTGCCTGCAATGGAGGAGATCTAGGTTTGATCCCTGGGTTGTGAAGATTCCCCTGGAGGAGGGCATAGCAACCCACTCTAGTATTCTTGCCTGGAGAATCCCCAGGAACAGAGGAACCTGGCAGGCTACAGTCCCTGGGGTCGTAAAGAGTTGGACACGACTGAGCGACTCAGCACAGCACATACAAGAGTTTAAACATTCTTTGGCATTGCCTTTCATTGGATTGGAGTGAAAACTGTGACCACTGCTGAGTTTTCTAAATTTGCTGACATATTGAGTGCAGCACTTTCACAACATCATCTTTTAGGATTTGAAATAGCTCAGCTAAATTCCATCACCTCCACTAGCTTTGTTTATAGTAATGTTTCCTAAGACCTACTTGACTTTACACTCCAGGATGTCCACCATCGTGGTTATCTGGGTCATTGAGACCTTTCTTGTATAGTTCTTCTGTGTATTCTTGCCATCTCTTCTTAATCTCTTCTGCTTCTGTTAGGCCCCTACCGTAGCACAGAATTAATGCTATTGATTTATGACACCAGTTCACACCTTCTGTCTTATTCATTGAAACACTCATTCTTGGAACTCTCAGGTACCATGTAAGACATCTGATTACCATAAGACTATTATAATAGAGACGTTATGTGTGGACATTCGAGTTGACAGTCCCAGCTGAGCTCTCGGTTAATAACCTGCCTCAGCACAATCAAATTAATATCTTGAAAATAATTTATATATTAGTCATTTTCCACTCAAGTTTTTTCAGTATCACTGGAAAAAAGGTAGAATGTGAATGAGTCTCTGGACATCTGCCTAGTTGAGCCTTCAGATGATTTTATCCCTAACCAACTGCTATCAGACTCCAACCACATGAGACCTACAAGTGAGAACCACCTATGTGAGCCCAGTCAACCTACGGGGCTGTGAAATACAGTAAAGTGGGTTTTTAAAATAATTTTTGTGCTATATACGCAACCTATAATGTCCTATTTTAATTATCCTAATTGTTTTCAAATTTGTTCCTCAGTTGCAAGGTAGAGTTTTTTTGTTTTTTTTTTTATTGGAATATAGTTGGTTTACAATGTATTAGTTTCAGGTATATAGCAAAGTGAATCAGTAATACATATACATGTGTCTATTCTTTTTTAGATTCTTTTCCCATAGAGACCATTACAGAGTGCTGAGTAGAGTTCCCTTGCTATACAGTAGACCCTTTTTAAGGTGGTTTTTGTTCTGGCCACTAAGTTTGGCGGTAATTTGTTTTGCAGCAATAGATAGCCACAGTGGTTAGTTGTGAGCCTCTCTGGGTGGTTTACTGGTCTTCTGAAGTTGCGTCATCAGGTGTCCTGTTAGATTTCCGATCTTCCTATAGAGTGTCTTAGTCTCTTCTGGTCATCTTCATTTCCACTGACACTCTTGTTTTCTGTATTCCTTATTTCCCACTGCCCAACTGACCTTTCAGCCTTCAGTGTTTCTTCTGAAAGAGTATGTGTATATTAAATTTTCTTAAAATACAGTTTTCATGTCTCTTTCAAAATCAATATTTTTGCCAATACTTACAACAAGTAATTGTAATTCCATCTCCCAGTACTCTAATCTTGAGCTTTTGCCATGCCCGTAAGCTTTATACCTTAAAGATTCATGAAATTATTTTTTCCAGAGATACAAAATTCCAGGATTTTATATGACACCTGAAAAAGATATTTGATGGTTTTATATATGAATGGTCCAAGTTTATTTTGCATCGATATTTTGGCTTGCTGCCTTTGTGCCAATAGCTGCAATGCATTGTACTGACATTTAGGTATATGGAGGTTCTTCAAATCTTAATAGTCCCCCACTTGCAAAATTACTGGAAACCACGTGTGATATATTGGTGCCAGATATGTCATTTATAGATCACTCTTTCATAAGCCAGTAAGTCAATTCATATGCCCAAATCATTTCCCTTCTGGAAAAGCTACATTGTATCAGCATGGTTACCATGTGTGGTAATTGATAATGTCTGTGCCACATGGCTTACTTTACCCTTGTCCAACCCAGCTATTCTACCACCTAAGATTACCATATGTTACAGCACTCTAGGTTAATGGAATCATTTCCATCTTCCCCTCTAGTCACAAATGTCATTGTGGCTCAATTCCATCAGCTCCACACTCCATGAAAAATAAAGTGGTTGGTACTATCTGAGCACAGGAGATAACTTTGTGAAGAGTTTTCATATTTAGTTGTCTGCTTCCTTTTCATTTAAAAAAGCAGTTGGACTTTTAATGAATGCTCTGGAGTGGGTAATGGGCATCTGCTGACTAAAAGAGAATACAATTAATATCACTCTTTAATTCTTGCTTGTGTTTATTCTAAATAAATATATAAAGGGAATAAAAAATTAGATGATAATAATATAGACTTTTTTTTATCACCATAAAGTGCTTTTCGGTTTTTATAAAGTAAAAACTAGAAGCAAAATATTGAAGTGGATTTTTAAAAAGGAGTCAATTCGTTTGAGAAGGACCATTTATTATAGAAGGAATATATTACATCTCAGCCACTTATAGTATCCTTATCAGAAATTGCCATCAACCCCTGCCCTCTTCCTGTTTCATAAGCATGTCATAGTAAGTTAAAAAAAGTTTGATTCCTCAAAGAACTAAGCAAAATAAAAACAAAAGTTTGTTATCATCAGTGGTTAAAGCATTAAGAAAGAAAAGTTAGAACCTGTTTTGGGGACTTCTTTGCTTTTTAAAACTGATGAAAATAGTGCATGTGGACCTGTTATTACCTGATGTGAATTCTAATTTTGACAGCTATGGACTGTTGCTGCAATATGACCATACTAGCCAGCAAAAGAAGAGGAATAAAAATTAATATAGTAGTAATATTTTTGGCAGCAAATGGATGTGATTTAACAGTTGTTAAATCACAACTATTCGTACAATAGAATACTACTCATCAATAAAAAAACAATTACTGATAAACACAACAACATGGGTGAATCTCAAAAACATGATGAATGAAAAAAGTCTAGGCACAAAAGAGAACATACCTCATGATTCTGTTTATATGAAATTCTAGAATAGGCAAAACTAATCTATAGTTAATTATCCTTATCTTCTACATCTTCCAGGATATAGAAGATGTAGGTAGGGTATATTGAGAAGGGAGGAAGATGCTCTTATTTGAAAACATTTATGTGCTCAGTTTTTCCAGTTGACAGGTATTCTCTTGCTCCCTACTAGTCAGTTTGACAATGCCATCAAATTAATATCTCCAAAGTACTTATTTATTAGTTATCCTTCCATCAATTTAAAAAATATGAATGGAACATTTCTCTAGGCACAGATCAGAGATATATGTAAGACCCCTACACAGTTTCCCCAATTATTATTAACATTTTACATTAGTGAGGTATATCTGTTACAACTGATGAGCCCAAATTGATATATTATTATTAACCAAAGTACATAGTTTACACTTGGGTTCACTCTGTGTTGTATGTCCTGTGGTTTTTGACAAATGTCTAATGATTTGTATCCACCATTATAGTATCATACAGAATAGTCTTTGCTTCCCTAAAAATCCTATGTTCTGTCTATTCATTTTTACCCTCCCTACCTTTGAACCACTGGTAACCTATTCATAATTTTTTTTAAGGTTTTAAAAATAACATGTATTTCTTAAAAGTTAACATATGCATAATAGGAAATAATTTACTGCTATCTTCAAGTAAACTCACTGTTCAGGTAGCACCTTTGAAAATCTAGACTGCCTTAATGTCAACTTAATCCATTTATAATTGTTTTATATATTTTTATCACTCTTTAAAATATTATTTGTTATTGTATTAATTGAGATCCAGTTAAGAAAACAGAGGGAATAGAATACAGGAAATTAGTTACACACATGCTAAGAGAGCTAAAAAGCCAAAAGGGAAGGTACAGCAGTATCTTAGTCTGACTGGGCTGCTATAATGAAAAAATCATAAGTGGGGTGGCTTACAAGCAACAGAACTTTATTTCTCACAGTTCTGGAGGCTGGAGTTCAGTAATCAGGGCGCTGGTAGATTGTGTTTGGGACAGACAGTGGTCTTCTTACTGTGTTTTCACATTTGGAAAGGGAGAGGCGTCTCTCTTGCACCTCATCTTATTAAAGATGGCACTAATCCCATTCATGAGGGCTGTGCCCTCATAACCTAATTACCTTCCAAAGACCCCCACCTCCTAATTAATACTTTCACCTTGGGGGTTAGGATTTAAACATATGAATTTTTGGAGCACACAAGTCATCCATCCATAGCAGGCAAGATTAGGCAGCTAAAGCCAGCCACCATCTCTAGGCTGATGGACAAATGGAAGATGATGTTTCTGGAGCTCTAGGACTGGTGTCAAAGAGAAAAGCTGGAAGGACAGGTTCAGGGGGAGAAAAGCTATAAAGGAGAAGCAGCAAGCATTAGGACTGAGGTAGGGGACAGGGAAGAAATATCTTGGCTTTTTGCCTTTCCTTCCACCTTCTAGTTTCCTGCTGATATCTCCCACTGGGCAAATCACAGCTGGAACTCAGCTGTCCAGGAACCTGGTGAATGTAGCTTGAAAGAGTCAGCACCCCTGTAATACCAAGGAGAGCAAAGTAGGGGAAGAAATGGATGTGAGAACAAAAAAAGGACTAAGCAGTAATCAATTCTTTTTAACTTTAAAAATAAACCTTATTGAGGTATAATTTACGTAACAATACACTTATTTAAAATGTACACTTGGATCCTTTTTGACAAATGAATACACCTATATAAAACACCCAGCCAAGATATAGAACATTCTAATCCCTCCCACAAAGTTCTACTTAACTCCTTTTCCATGAATCCTCTATTCCATGTCAGTCCTAGACAACCACTAATCTGCTTTCTGTGACTATAGATTAGTTTTGCCTATTCTAGAATTTCATATAAATGGAATCATGAGGTTTGTTCTCTTTTGTGCCTAGACGTTTCTCATTCAGCATGGTTTTGAAATTCACCCATGTTGTTGTGTTTATCAGTAGTTTTTTTTTAATTGATGAGTAGTATTCTATTGTATGAATACACCACAATTTGTTTATCCGCTCACTATTGATGTACACCTGGGTTTTGTCCAAGTTTGAGCTGTTATGAATAAAAGTATTGTAAAAAATTTATATACAAGGGTTTTTTTGGTGATGTGTGTCTGCGTGTGTGTTTGGTGGACACGTTTTCATTTCTTGTGGGTAAATATCTGGGAGATGGATTACTGGGTCATATAAGAAACTAACTGCCCAACTCAACAGTTTTATTTAACCTTTTTTTTTTAAAGTTTTTTATGATTTTGGCCATACCTCATGGCTTGTGGGATCTTAGTTCCCCAACTGAGGATTGAACCTGGGCCCTCAGCAGTGAAAGCACCAAATCCTAACCACTAGACCACCATGGGATTCCCCTTTTTAATCTTGAAATGTCATCCTTAATCATGAATGTCCTTGAAAGAACATGTGCATTTCCTCCAAAGAGCTAAGGCTTAGAGAACAATTTTTATGACAAATCTAAAAAAAAAAAAACCTTTAAAAAGTTAACTGCTCTTAATACATATGTTTTTTTATAGCTCTATTTAAAAATAGACAACAAGAAAGGGGATTAGGGAAGTATAAGAGGAGAGGAACTGAAAAGGGAAGTAAAGCCATGCAAAACAATGACTAAAAAGACTTGACAATGGCAGAGCCATCCTACACAGCTGCCCTGAGACCCAGCACCGCTGTCAGCAACCTCTGGCGAAGCTCCTCTGTCAAACGGATGCAGCAGGATCCATACTGATCTTTTGTAAAGGAATATCTTCATTAATATAAGCAAACACACCTCTCATTTATAGTAATGTAGAGGTGTAGGCTTTTTCTTTTACTCTTAGTAGTAATGTTTCCCCAACACAGAACACTTCCTTTTGATATGTGGGTTGAGTCATAAATTAACGTCACAAAGAAATGTCACCTAGAGGAGGGAGGCAACTACATTACAAAGTAGGAAGGTGTAGCTTAGATGTGAATTGTTAACAGTTGACAGCCTTGTGCTCTTGAACTAAATGTCATTGTGTCAAATTCTGAGATATTAAATAGTTGTTGCAATGTAAAATCGCAGACATTTAGGTTTTGTAGCCTTATAAGTTATGTCAATCTTTTCTAGACATTCTGAAATGGAAATGAACAGGTGGATTGAAAACAAAGGCAAATAAAGAGTTTAAAGAAATAAAGTTTAAAGACTTTCTTGGCATCGCATAAAGAAGTCGCTCTACACTGGTGATGTTTTAAACAAAACATGTATAAATACAGTTAGCTTGTCTGGAAACAGACTTATTTATTGGGTCTTACCATTTACCTTTGAGACAAAAATAAGTAGTTATAGAGGACTCATGCATTACTCAGTATACACTTTCTATCATGTATTATTTAATCTCAAGCTAAGAAAGAGAATGGACGTCTATTTTACATGATGCCATAATGTACATTAGTGAGCTCAACCCACTTATTCTTAAAATAACAGTATCACATCAGGGATTTAGAATACAGTATTATATGAAAACAGTTGGCAGGGAGACTCCTTCTGCCATTAATAACTGACTAGAAATGTTATTTCAGACTCTAAATCCAACTGAAATCCAGAAGGAATAAATGGAGAGGATGGGGTGGATATTTTGTGAACATGTTTTTCAAAGTAGAGAAAGAATCACTATCTTTTTGCTGAATTATATGTTGCCATGGACATGGCAGTATGCAGTAATGATGCTGTCATCTATACAGCTGTATAACAACACAGCTTCTCCCTCTCCCACTCCCCTCAGTAAGGCTTGAAAATAATAGGTTTGTGTGTGGTTTGGTAAGAAAATTAGAATAATTTAAAGTTGTTTCACTTTCAGTCTACAAAAATAGAGACTCAGGGGGATGGGGAAGAAGAGCAAACAAAATGTACCAAAAAATACAGATTATGTAATAAAGTATATATTTGTTGTTGAGTCACTAAGTCATGTCGGACTCTTGCGACTCCATGGACTATAGCCCCCCAGGTTCTTCTGTCTTCTGTCCATGGGGTTTCCCAGGCAAGAATACTGGAGTGGGTTGCCTGCAGACACTCAAGAAGGGTGTCTTGATGTGCTGGAAATCTGATGGCTTTGCAGTAAAAATAGAGCTGTTTTTAGTCCTTGTTGCATCGCATTATCTTGAAGTCTCAGTTTTTTCATCCATGGAATGGAATCACGGTAATACCTTCTACCTTGAGGCGCTATTACAAGGATTAAGAGGATGAATATAACGCATAAACTATAAAGCTTTTTAAAAATAAGGCTTGATAGATGTATTACACTGTTGAGTCTTTAAAGTCAGAGAAGAGTACAGGAAAAAGGGTCTAGAAAGGCTTTAGAAGCTGACAATCTGGGTTCCAATTCCAATGCCACGACTAGGAGCTTCCACACCTTGAAAAAACAAATGTACTTAATCCTGCTTCCTCTTTTTGGGAAGTGAGGATAACACCACTTCACAGAATCAGATAGATGAGAGAATGGAGGCAAAGGAACCTACCTTTGTAGATGTTGAATGCCTTCCCCTGCAAACTACTTATTAAATTAATGTCATCGACAACAGAAGGTATTCACACTGTGGTATCTTTCCGCACATAGGGACCCTAAGACAAGACAGGACAGATAAGGAAAACTGAGGTGAATCCAAATCAAGGAGACCAACTGCTAGACCGGGCGAACGTCTTAGTTCCCTCTTAACCACTTTGAGGTTAGGGTATCCACACAGTGAAGGCATTCAGAGTTGGAGAGGAGACCAAGTCGAGTGCCCCTTTCGACTCCGTGGACTCGACGGGAGGGACCCTGAAATTGTTCCTTAGAGGCCGGTTGCCATGGCGACGGTCTCTAGGCAGCTTGGGCTGCGCTCTCCCTAGGGCTAGAGGGTGGGCCTCCGCCGGACCCCGCGCGCGCGCCCGAGACCAACTTTCCCTCCAGACCCGTGAGGGGCGGCGCGCTCCGCCCCCCGGCCCCGGGCCGCGCACGTCCGGGCTCGGCGGCGCGCACGCCTGCGGGAGCCCTCTCCA